>NC_080682.1:41617491-42283880 GCF_030445035.2 Dasypus novemcinctus
GAGGAATTACATCAGAAAGGAGGCAAAGAGAGGGAACTGAGAAGCACCAATCCAGCAGAATGCAGGGAATCTAACGTGCCAGAGGGAAAAGGGGCAGATAGCCTTCTGAAACACTTGTTAAATAAGGAGGCAGGACAGTTCAGTGAACCACTTCCTGCCTAGTATATACAAGGTCCCTGGTTCAATTCCCAGCTCTTCCTTGGGAAGCTATCTGCCAGAATATCAGGGATCCAGTTGAAACTTTATGACAGGGAACATATATACATTCTCTTTGTATTAGCTTTCCTTGGATATCTTATTTTTTCAAAAATAAAAAAAAAGGTTTCTTTTTTTCAAATGTCCCTTATTTTATACCTTAAAACCCAGTCCAAAAACTGTAGAGGGCAGGCTGCAGGGTGAGTGATTGATGAACACCAGCAGCCTGAGAAGATCCTTAACAGTCTAAGAGAGAAGACTGTTTTTCATGTTTAATTGTGTTGTTGTTTTTCCTGTCTCCTTTTTTCAAACATGTCACTGCTGTCTAGTTTCTTGCTTGTTGTGTATCCCCTTCCTTTGTTTTTCTGCTCGTTTTTCTTTTTTTTTCTTTTGTTTACTGATCTACTCTACCTGCCTAATTCTTTTCTCTCCTTCATCTTTATAGCTTTTGTTTTCTGTTGTTCTTTCATTCCACCTTTTATTTGTCTCCAATTTTTGTTATTTTTATTTCTTTCACTTCTTTTTTCCCTGATTGCTTTCTTTTTTTTCTTTTTTCATTCTCTTTTTTCTTTTCCCTTCTTCTCACCATTCCAGCCTTTAATTCATTCTATATGTATTTGCTATTCTGTTTCTTGTTTCATTGTTTCTCTTCTGCCTTTCAAATCTTACTCCTCTGTGCTTCATATTCGTGTTATTTTTCAATTTACTAGGTCTTGTATAGTTGCTCTCCTACGTTTTTGTATTATCATTGCTATTATTCTTTTTCTCTTCCTATCTCTTTCCTTTCCTCTGGTCCTAATTTATTTCTTTCAAAGGAACATAGACAACAACAAGGAAATAGACTAAGAGTAACAAAGTGTCAAAGTGAAACCTTACCACACACCAAAAAATAAACAAACAAACAAACAAACAAATAAATAAATAAATAAATAAATAAACCTTAGAATAGAGAAGCTAATCAACTGAATAAACCCATCAAGATAAACAGATGCCTAGCCACCAAGTAAAAATTACAGGCCATACTAAGTAAAAGAAAGACATGGCCCAGTCCAACAATCAAACTAAAAACCAGAGGAGCTGCAGACAGAACATGGAAAAACTAATCAGAGATATCCAAACAAATATCATACATCAACTTAATGAAGTGAAAGAAGAGATTAAGGATATAAAGAAGATACTACGAAGAGACAACTAGCAAGTTGGCAGCAGAGTAAGGAGCTCCTAGGGTAAGCTTGTGCTACAGGGTAGTTAGCAATCACCCAGAGCTATCCAAAGCACCTGTTTGGGGGCTCCCAGGAGACCAGAAGAGCATCCTGCAACATCTTTCATTCTTTCAAGAATTCTTGAAGGAATGAAAGAAAACTGCCCATCTGCAGAGCACTCCATGTGCTGGAGGCCGGTATTCATCCTCCACTGGCAACACAAACCAACTCAAGAGCTATATTCCAAGACTGAAATTGGATGCTCCACTTCCCAAAAATGGGAAGGAAGAGACTGTTGGGCACCACCTTCAGCTACTGGTTAGGAAGTTCAGGGGGCTAAAATATAATCCTAAGAACAACTAAAGTTTGAACCTGTTCAAGTCAGAAAGAGGCTGATAGTCACCATTTTAACTCCACCCCTGGCACAAGGGGAAACAGGGCAGACTGAAAATCACAGCACTGGTAGGGAGCAGCTTAGCTTCTCTCCATCTAGATCAGATTGCAGCTCTAGCATAAGCCACAGCCCCACCTCCAGCAGGGTGGAAAATGGGGGAAGATGTGCCAGCCTCTCCAGGAAACTACAGGCTACCCTGTGGAGAGCTGTGATTATCCTACTTTAACAGTGAAAGCCACACAAGGAGCTATCCTGTGACTGAAATTGGAAGCTCCATTTCCAAAATAAGAACAGTGGGGGAAAAGGTGATTGATCTCTGATTTCAGCTACTGATTAGTAAATTCAGCTGGCTAAAGTATAGCCATAAGAACAGCTAAAGTTTGAAACTGTCCAAGTCAGAAAGAGTCCAGTAGCCACCATTTTCTCTCCAGCCCCAGCATGAGAGCTAGCTGGGATGACTAAAAATCATGATGATGGTGGAGACTGGTTTCTTTCACTCAGATCAGCTGGCAGCCCTAGCCTAGGCTTCAGCCCCACCTCTAGCAGAAAGGAAGCTGGCAGACCCTGCATAAGCCTCTCCAGGTAACAGCAGGTATATTCAGCTGGCAGAGATTGAATAATCAGAAATCTACCAGGGCAATTGAAATCATCTTGAACCCACACAGCATAGACTGCTACACAGACCTGCAGATCCAACCTTGCCCTAGGCAGGGGAGGAAGAGCTTGAAGCTTCATCAGTCACTCTGGACAACTAAAGTCTAGACCTACACAACTTGGATTTTTACACATGGCTGTGGCTCTGTCCTTACCCCTGGCAAAGAAGAAAGGTGGGAGAAACTGCACCATCCCTGGGGCAATGAGGTCAGTTTGAACCTTCACAGTTCATAGCACCAACTACATCCCTGGCTCCTACTGAACAACCAACAAGGGAGAAAGGGCAAGAAAACCCTAAACTAAAGAGAGAAATTGTACCCAGAATCAATACTCTAATACGCTAGATGCCAAGACACAAACAAAAGAATTACAATCCACACCAAGGAAAAGGAAGATATGGCCCAGTTAAAGGAACAAGATAAGCCTCTAGATAACATAAAAAAGTTCAGACAAATCTCCTTAATAAATTCATAGATGTTAAAACAAATCTCCTTAATAAACTCAATAAGATAGTTAAAGAGCTAAAGGATATTAAGAAGACATTGGATGAGCACAAAGAAGAATTTGAAAGCATACATAGAAAAATAGGAGGTCATATGGGAAAGAAAGGTGCGATAAATTAAATTTAAAATACACTGAAAACATATAATAACAGATTTGAGGAGGCAGAAGAAAGGATTGGTGAGCTTGAAGAAATGGACCCTGAAAGTGAACATATAAAAGAACAGATGAAGAAAAGAATGGGAAAAATTGAACAGGGTCTCTTAGAACTAAACAACAGCAAGTGACATACAAACATATGTGTCATGAGTGCCTCAGAAGGAAAAGAGAAGGAAAAAGGGGCAGAAGGAATATCTGAAGAAATAATAGTAGGAATTTTCTCAACACTATTGAAGGACATAGATATCCATGTCCAAGAAGCACAACATAATCTCATATGAATAAATCCAAACAGATCAACTCCAAGCCATGTACTAATCAGAATGTGAAATGCCAAAGACAAAGAGAGAATTCTGAGAGCAGCAAGAAAAAACAATGCAAAACATATAAAGGATACTCCATAAGATTAAGTGCCAATATCTCATCAGGAATCATGGAGGCAAGAAGATAGTGGTATAATATATTTAAGATAATGCAAGAGAAAAACTTCAAGCAAAGAATTTTATATCCAACAAGACTGTCTTTCAAAAATTAAGGCAAGCTTAGAGTATTCACAGATAAACAGAAACTAAGAGAGATTGTTAACAAGAGACTGGCTTTGTAGGAAATACTAAAGGGTGTGCTACATACTGAAAAGAAAAGACAGGAGGGATAGACCTGAAAGAGGGTCTAGAAAGGAAGATTATATCAATAAAAGTAACTAAAATTTTGAAGATCAGTGAAAATAAAATATGACAGATAAAATCCAAATATTAAGGAATAAACTTAATCAAGGATATAAAAGACTTTTATTTACAAAACTAAACGTCATTCTTAAAATAAATTTTATTTTATTTTATATTTTACAGTGACTTTGAATACATTGTGTGTTCTTTTGTTTTATATATTTTTTATTTTTTATTTAATTACCTCTATTTAAAGATACATAGATCACAAAAAATATTACATTAAAAAGAAGAGGTTTCCCTATACCACACACCCCACCCTACTTCTTCCATATCAATAACCTCTTTCATCATTGTGGCACATTCATTGCATTTGGTGAACACATTTTGGAGCACTGCTGCACTGCATGGATTACAGTTTACATTGTAGTCTACATTTTCCCACAGTTCATTCAGTGGGTTATGGCAGGATATATAATATACAACATCTATCCCTGGAATATCATATAGGACAACATCAAGTCCCCAAAATGCCCCCACCTCACATCTCTTCTTCCCTCTTCTTGCCCTCAGCAACTACTATGGCCACAATCTCCACATCAATGATACAGTTTCTTCAATTGCTAGAGTCACAATAGTTCTGTATAATAAAATACCAGTAAGTCAACACTAATCCATATTTTATTCCTCCATCCTGAGGACCCTAGGATGGTGATGTCATTCTACCTCTATATCGAGAGGGTGCTTAGATCCCTCATGGCTGATGGATGCAATTCTCTTGCTTACAGTTGTACATACTCTTGGTTCCCTGGTGTGGTGGTTGACCATCTTCACAACCCTGTTAGCTGACCTGGATAAGTCCAATGAACCAGAGAGTAGGTATTGCAACTCTACTGAGGCTCAGGACCCAGCTGGTACATGGCCAGTCCAGAGAACCAAGTCTCCTGAGTATACACCAACCCCAGTGTCAACCACAGGTTCAGTAAAAGTGACAGAGGCATGTTTAGAGAGGTCATATCTGAGTCCTACTCCATAATACTCAAGAACACAAATTTCAAAGTAGGGCCCACTGGAAAGGAACTGAGCTCCAGAGCCATCTGCATTGACCATACAACTGTGTGTCTCCATAGCCCTCAGGAGCATCAGTATCTGGGGTTGTATCTACTTTGGCTGTCTCTTGAATCCTGCTGAGACGTGCATAAGTATGACCCTTCTGATGACCTCCAGATCATTTTTTGAAGACTCTTAGCCATATAAACCCATTTGTCTTTACCATTATGCCCCTTTTATTCAAGGTCTTTTTTTGTGGCATCACCAGCTGGTGATTGGTAGAAATCCCTTGGCACCAGAGAGGCTCATCCCTGGGAGACATGTCCCATACTGAGGGGAAGATAATACATTTACATACTGAGTTTGGCTTAGAGAGTGACCACAGTTGAGCAACATGGAGTATCTCAGGAGGTAACTCTTTGGCACCCTGCTGCTCTAGGCCTAGTTCAAATTTCAAGCCCACAGTCTCATAAGCATAGTCATCAGTATCACAAATCATCATTGGACCATCATTCTTCACTGGTCTTTGCCCTGGCACTTGGGGGATTGTTGCTGTTACATTAGGAAATGTGTAAGAGCTCACCTGGCTAGGAATTCAGCACTGCCTCAGTTGTCATTTGTAAATGTAACTACTATGAATATCCCCAAAGAATATCTGAACATTTTTATAAACCCTATATACATGCCTTGGAGAACTCCCTCCCAAACATGAGTCCCCCATCAATAACACCCCATACCAGTGTTCCTCCCCTGCCATAGTTGAAACCCTCTGTGGTCCAAAACTTCTTCAAATTTTAATGGTCAGACTTACTCTCTTGATAACTCAGATATCATACGCTCTCTCTTTTGTACTGTCTACTTTTGCTTGTGTAGTAATTTGAGACTGTACATACTCCAGAACATCATGTACTTAAAGCTGGTCCATTCCTCTGGGTGTGGATCTATTGGTGAGAACTTTTTTTTAAAAGATTTATTTATTTCTCTCCTCTCCCCCCCACCCCAGTTGTCTGTTCTTTGTGTCTATTTGCTGCACCTTCTTTGTCTGCTTCTGTTGTTGTCAGTGGCATGAGAATCTGTGTTTCTTTTCGTTGCATCATCTTGGTGAGAACTTTTGATTATGATAATTCAGTTGAGGGCTTTTTGATTAAGTTACTTCAATTAAGGCATGGACAAGGATGGTTATTAATCCTCTTGCTGTAGTCCTTTGTAAACTTTATGAATGGGATATCAAGAGAACGACAGAGAGAAAGCTTGAGAAGCAGCGGGAAAATCACAGAAGCCAGAAGCTGAAAGCAGTGAAACCTGGAAGAGAAGGGAGAGACCAGCAGAAGCTGCCATGTGCCATGCTATGGATCCAGGATCACCAGCATCTGGTATTTGGGATGGAAGCATCACTTTTTATTATGCTTTGATTTGGACATTTTTGCAGCCTCAGAATTGTAAGTTCATGCACTAACAAATCCCTATTGTGAAAGTCCACCCATTTCTTGTGTATTGGTTTTGGCAGCCCTGCAGACTAAAACTACTCCTATTAGCAAAAGATCAAATACATCCAATGAAAGCTGTTTTGGAGGTTAAGTGTTTGAAAGAGAAAATGTTCCACATGTATATGCTACCTGGGGATATCAGGTACAAGTTTGCTCCATGGATGTACATTGAAGAATTTAACATCCCTCTTTAATTTTAGTAGGGAAAATAATTTATTCTGGTCAGAGTCAAAAACAATGTATATAATCCTCATGAGTTATGTAACACAATAGCATAATGTTATTATGGCTCCTCCCATAATCACTTTCTCTCATCCTCCATATCCATTAATTTCTGGATGATGTCTTTCTACCACAAAAATAATTCTACTCTGACTGTAGTAGCTGGAATTAAAATGATGCCTATTGAACAAACATCTTACCCATAAAAATTTTAACATATTTTATGTACTTGTGCTAATTGTTACATATGTATACTTAAAGGTAGCAGATAGACTATATAAGACTATATAAAGGCAAGGATTTTCCAGAACATTGTGGCTATTTATGTTAATTAGCCAAACCCCATAAATGAATAATTTGAATGGCAAAGAAATTTCTTATTAGGAAAGAAAATAGTCATCATCTAATTACATATTGATATTTATGAAAGAGGAAACTTTTAAGATTTTAGCAAGCAAAGCACTAAAATATGTTTTATAAAAACATATTCTGAATGCAATACCATTATCTTATGTTTTAGACACAATGTCCCTTATACATGAACAGAATTTGTTTTATCTTATTTATTAACATAATGGTTACCCAAGATTGCTACTGTCTCCAGGGCTTCCTCATGGTATTTTTCACCTGTGCATTTCTGAGGATGTTTCACATCTACATTTCTGAGGGTGTAAATTAAAGGATTTAACATGGGTGTTATCATAGTAAAAAATTACAGCCACTGCTTTATCCATGGGGAAGGTGGTCATGGGCTGAAGGTATACTCATATGTATGGTGTAAATAATAAGACAACCACAGTAATATATGAGACACAGGTGGAGAGAGCCTTCCACCCTGCTTCAGAATTGTGAGATTTTAGAGAACAAAGGATGAGGATATAAGAGGTCATAAGTATTGAAAAACTGAGCATACACAGCAACTCACTGTAATCTGTAAGAAAAGGTCCAAAGATGTGAGTATCAGTGCAGGAGAATTTCAGCAGAGGGCAAAGATCAAAGATCACACATAAAATGGTCAATAACATTGGGGCCACAATGAAAAGAATTTGAATTATGGCATGAAGAAATCCCCCAGTATGGGCCATGAGCACCAGAACGCCATACACCTGCTGCTTCAGTATGATCATATGGTGTAGGGACCTGCAGATGACTACATGGTGGTCATAGGCCATCGCCGTGAGCAGGGTGAACTCAACTCCCCCAAGAAAATGCTCTCAACAGAACTGAGTAATGCACCCACCAAAGGAGATAGTTTTCTTCTTAATGAGTAGGTCAAATATCATTTTGGGGCAAAGGAGCCATCTTGAAAGGACAAGAAAGACAGAAAAAACTACATAGGAGAGCCAAGGGCTGGGCTGCTAGCCATGGTGACTATGACAAGTAGGTTCCCTGCCAAGGTGACTAAATAGATGACTGTAAATTTGACAAACAAAAGAGTTTCTGCACATCTGGGTTCTGTGTCAGGCCAAGCAGGATGAATTCCATCACATTGTTCACTTGGCCCATGAACAATTGGATTTGCCTTTGGATAACTGATTTCTCTGCAAATAACACAAGGATTGCAATGATGGTAGATGAATTTTGATAAAGAAAATAATATATCTGTCGGATAATTTGCTCTTGTAAAATTTATGAAACCCCAAGCAGACATACACCAGACTTAAAGTTTGGCTCTATTTTTAATCTTTTAGAGGGTTTAGTTCATAGCTTTTTTCTACACACACACACACACACTGACACACATACTTGCACAACAGTTTTATGACTGTTTGTGTACCAGGCACATTTCCTGCGTACATGGCTGGATCTCTCCCAATCACTGCCACAGAATTTATTATATTAAAAAATGGAATAAGAAGAGGACATTTAAATATGAGCAGAAGCTTGAATTTATGAATGTGTACCTTCGTGCATTTCTTTTCTAAGCATTCAGGTAGATGAGGCTAAGCTGTAGAGTTTTTTTTGCCTTGTTAGGTTTCATATGTTTCAGCATGATCTTCAAACATTAAGATAGTTCTTTTGAAATTAGGGATCATAAATTCATATTTCAGATTCAACTGAATTGGATGGCTACTTAAGGCTACAGAAGCATCCATGGTGGCAGTTAAATCTCTGAGCTCCAACTTCACTGAAACAGAATTGCATAAGAATATCATAGAATCCTCGGTGGCAGCAGACTTGGCCCAGTGGTTATGGTGTCCATCTACCACATGGGAGGTCCATGGTTCAAACCCGGGCCTCCTTGACCCATGTGGATCTGGCCCATGCACAGTGCTGTTGTGCACAAGGAGTGCTGTGCCACGCAGGGGTGTCCCCCATGTAGGGGAGCCCCACGCAAGGAGTACGCCCCATAAGGAGAGCTGCCCAACGTGAAACAAAGTGCAGCCTGCCCAGGAATGGCACTGCACACATGGAAAGTTGACACAAGATGATGCAATGAAAAGAAACACAGATTTCCGTGCCACTGACAACAACAGAAGCGGACAAAGAATGCAGCAAATAGACAGAGAAGAGACAACCCGGGGTGGGTGGGGCAGGGGGAGGGGAATAAATAAATAAATCTTAAAAAAAAAAAGAATATCATAGAATCCTTAAAAAATGCCTGTGCAAGAATAATATCCTGAAGTGGATAAGACAGGTATATTGTTACCTGTAATTTTCAAAAAATTTATTTGTAATTTTAAAATTTACTGAGTGAGGAAATTCTGTTGTAATAAGTCTCAGGGGTCTTTTGCAATTCAAAATTCTATTTAAAGAAGATTATGAAACATTGTCTCGCTCTATTCAGAAAACAGATATTTTAATATGAGGACATAAATGTACCATATTTACTGGTCAAAGCATAATTTTTGGATAGACAGATTATATTTGCATTTTGTTTTTACTGATGAATAGCCAAGTGATGTTTTATATAGGCCATTGTTTTATTGAGTCCAAACATTTTCTTTTATAATGTAGGAAATAATAACAAAATTCATAGAGGAATTGAAGAACATCTTTATTACTTAGGTCAATGCGTGTATGCCACAAGCAAAAAATATATATTTTTCACACACCTCTCAATTATTTTTAAATGATTCAAAACTAGAAAATCACAAAATAATGAAAAAGTATTTCTCATCAAAGAAGTTAGATATGTGGAATACCCTGTTTCATAAGCTCTCAAAGAAATGCTATTTAAAATGTGAACTATTTTTCACTGGTAAATTAGCAAAGTTGTATGAGAGCTCTATTCTCCAGTTTTGGTGACTACAAGTTTTTATGAAATAGTCTGTAAATAAATGTGACTTTATATAAAAAGGACTTCAAAAATTGGTTATGTTACTTGATAGTACTCCTTTCCCTTAATATTAACAAAACTTACGCATACATATTGCTTTTCACAATATTTTTTCCATAGTTTTAAAATGTGGAAAAAACATAATGTCTACATAAAAAGAAATGGTTAAATGAATTATAATGTACAGTTATAAAATATCAGGTACACATCACAATGATTTGTAAGAATTATTGATATGGAAAGGTGATGTCAATGTAATAGTGAGAAGAAAAAGGCAAATATAAAATGGAACGTTTATTATTATCAAAATGTCTAAAATAATACATATAATATAAATATTTCTAAAAAGAACACTGAAGACTTATAGTGCTTATTTGAACTATGGATTTTGAGCAATTTTTAATGTTCTTTTTTAAAATCAATTTTGTGGTCCTAGTTTTTTTATAAAAAGAATTTATAGCCTTTATTATTAGTGAAATATTTAATACATGTTTTAATCTTTTATATATGGCTTAGTTCCATAATATTTCAAATGACTGCTTTTCTGAGTAGATTGGGTATGTTGGTCATTGTTCACAAAGATGTGTGATAGTAGAACTACATTGAAATCTAACTTACCTGTAAACCGAAGATCCTATGTCGTCTTCAGAGACAAATATCAATAAAACATCACTGGCTCTACCCAAACTTCTGAACGCATCTGGAGAAGTAACAACCTCCATCTATGCCAAGGCATCTTATTTGTAAAGAACACCATATAGAAATAACAATTATTGACCCATCAATAACTGATACTTTGCAAGTTCCTCCATTTTTTACTAAAGTATAATATTCCTTTCCCTCAATGACTGAAGAATGATAGCTTAGAGAGACTTCCGTAGTAAATCTGATTCTATGGGCAGAGTTTATTTTTGCTCTGTAGGCTCACCACATCCTGTGAAAGTGAACCACAAGCATCCCAGTTCAGGTGTTGAATTTCTGTATTCAGAGAACTTCCAAAACATTAGGCTTTAACAGAAATTGAGGGTGAAAAACTTCATCATTGGAGGATGTCTTTCTGTAAGCTCCCTTCCTACAGATTTGCTCTTTCACTTTTTAATGTCTGTATGAATCATACTACAAAAGCCACTTGAGATTCATTCTAATCGGATCTGAAAATAGAAACTATATTAACACTGAAAAGTTAAAGATTGTCAGCATTATGAACTCAACAGCAAATAAAAGTTACCTTGTGGTAATAGGTCCCTTAATTCAGATCTTTAAAACCTTCTTAGATAGTCCATGCTCAGCCTAGATATAACTCTTTTGTCATTGGGAGCCTGGGTCCACACGGTTTGGAAACAGAACCAACAGTATCTGTTATTTGTGGGTGGTTATTATGCGGCATTCCAGGCTTAGGTAAACTTATAGCCTGTCCTTTTCTACATTTTTCAAGTGTGATTTCAGATATATACTTAAAAGGATATTATTTAAACACAGCTAGTTAAGGGGGATTTGAACTTTCAGTTCCCAGAGGATTAAGATTAGCAACTTCACCCAAGATGGAAGTGAAACCAGGTCATCCTGTTCTCTCTTGTGGCTGTAGCATCAGTGATCACAGTGCGAGGAGGGAGGAGATCCAATTAGAATGAGTGTTTTCATTTGCTAAAAGCTCTGGGAGCAATATACCAAAATCATTTTCGCTTCTAAAAAAGGGACTTACTATGTTAAAAGCTTACAATTCTGAGACCATGAAAGTGTCTGAACCAAGGCATCATCAGGGAGCCTTTCTCCCCAAGCTGCAGCTGTGGGCCATCAGGCTCGTGGCAGCATCTTCTCTCCCCTCTTCTCTAGTCCTTGTTGCTTTCAGCTTCTGGCTAATATGTCTTCCTCTCAGATTCTGTGTTCTTCTCAATCTATGATTTTTTCTGTATCTGCAGCTTTTCATTCTCCATTTACAAAGGACTCCAGTAAGAAAATAAGACCCAGCCTAAATCATGCTCTACCAAATTGGTCTAATCAAAAGGAAAGTCCCTTAACTGAATCTAATAAAAATATTCCATCTGTATTAGTTATCCCAAGGGGTGCTGATGCAAAATACCAGAAATCTGTTGCCTTTTATAAAGTGTATTTATTTGGGGTAGAAGCTTACAGTTACCAGGTCATAAAGTGAAAGTTACTTCTGTTAACAAAATTTGTTGCCATGTGTTGGAGCAAGAAGGCTGTGAATATCTGGCAAGAGTTCTGGATTCCTGGGTTCCTCTCTTACCAGGGCTCATTTTTCTCTGGGCTCAGCTGTTCTGCTTTCTCTACAAGGCCAGCTATAGCCTTTCAGACAAACAGCTTGTGTCTCTTCCTGGGGCCTTTGCCTTATTTAATTGAGCCTTCCCTCTGCTCCTCTGTGTGCTCACTTCCAGGGCTCCAGCATTAAAATTCCAAACTGCCTTCTCTGCTGTGCAGATTCTCTGGGAGTCCCAGCCTACCAAGGAAGCAGGTACTCAACATGTTACTGATGTGGCCCAATCAAAGCCTCAATGATTATTTAATCAAGTAAAAGTGAAACCTCTGAATCCAATATAATCTAATATGCCCAGAGGAAAAAAAACAGTGTACAAACATAATCCAATATCTATTTTTGGAAATCAGAAACAATATCAAACTGTTATACCATCTACAATAGCAAATGTTTAGCTTTAAGAAGAGGGTTTTCTTGGGTCTGCAAAAGCTTCAAATTGCCACACAGGATAAGCAGACTCTCTAAGGCTGTGGAATGGAAATTATCCTGGAGTCTGGAACATAAGGCACAGAATGTTCTAGCATTGAGAGTATGGGTCATGAACTAATCCAAAACTATAAACAATACCCATAATACCTGTTTCAAAGAATTAAAGAGAGGATTAAGCAAGCAAAAAATGTAGATCAATGCAGAACTTCTATTCTACTGTCAATACCCTGAGTGTAGATAACACTCAGACAGGACAAAGCTGCTGCCTAATATTAAAATTCTGAATAATTTCCAAGAGCAAGAGTTTTGGAGTATAGGAAGCCTAACTTCCTAAAACTGTCTCTTCTACTTATTAACTGTGATCTTGATCAAGTTTCTCAGCTGCTTTATGTCTCACTTTCTGCTTCCATAGAAAGAGGATGATAATGTACCAATCTCAAAGAACTGTCAGGGATTATATGAGATAATTAATGAATTGTGGTTAGAATGTTACCTGATATAGAATAAAGGCTAAAAATTGCCTGCTGCCATCTTTATATAGGAAATGAGAGCCTAGGGTGCTACAAACCAAGTTTATGGCAATAATTGTATCAATTCATATATGTAGCTTATTTTATTTTTCTGTATGCTTCATACAACTCTGGAGATAATGAATTTAGGAGAGAAGAAAGGACAAGATTTGCTCTTTTCAATAATGATTCAATAACTATTATAATTCTAAAAACTTCTAAGAATGTTGAATCTCCCCATTAAAATATTTGTCAGTGGGGAGCAGATGTAGATCAAATGGATGAGTGTCTGCTTCCCATGTATTAGGTCCCAGGCTTGATCCCCTGTACCTCCTAAAAACAAAACAAATAAACAAACAAAAACATGAACTCACATTGAGAAGCAGATGTAGCTGGTGGTTGAGCACCTGCTTTCCATGTATGAGGTCCTGGGATCAATCCCCAGTACCTCCTTAAAAAATTCTGTCAGTGATGTTGAGATTCCCTAGAAAGGTTATAGGAATCAAAAGAAATATGAATTCACAAGTGAAAACCACTTATGATCAGTCACTCTGTCAAGTCCAGTATATCATCTGATTCCGATATAATCTCATGAGGGAGATATTAATATTTTCATTTTGTACATAAGGAAATTAATGCTAACTTTGAGCAACTTGAATGAGTTCTATAGGCTAATCATTTTTTTATAAGACTTATTTATTTATTTCTCTCCCCTTCCCCGCCTCCCTGACCCTGGTTGTCTATTCTCTGTGTCTGTTTGCTGCATCTTCTTTGTCTGCTTCTGTTGTCAGCAGTACGAGAATCTGTGTTTCTTTTTGTTGAGTCATCTTTTTGTGTCAGCTCTCCGTGTGTGCAGCACCATTCCTGGGCAGGTTGAACTTTGTTTCGCACTGGGCAGCTCTCCATACGGGGCACACTCCTCACAGGTGGAGCTCCCCTATGCGGGGGACACCTCTAGTGGCATGGCACTCCTTGTGCATCAGCACTGCACATGGGCCAGCTCCACAAGGGTCAAGGAGGCCTGGGGTTTGAACCGCGGACCTCCCATGTGGTAGACGGACGCCCTTACCAAGGGGCCAAGTTCACCACCTAGAGGCTAATCCTTTTTCAAGCTTGGTTTTAAATCCAGACTGATTTGATTTTTAGCCCAAGTTTTAATAGATATGCTGTTTTGCCTCATAAAATGCTAGTTCTGTGAAATGTCTTATTCTTAGAGTGTGATGGGATAGAAATACTGATTCAGATTATCTCTTTTTTCCACCAACAGTGCAGGCAGGGTTTATTCCTAAAACAGATCCCATGTGTGGCAGGAGCTCAAGAAAGAACAAATGGAGAAAACAGAGCATTTTGGAGCTTCTTTCTCTACCTTTTGTCCCATCTGGAGGAATTACTTAAGCACCAGAGCACCCTGACAGCTTGATTCTGGAGTTTCTTTGATCCGACAGAGAAGAAGGAAAGTTTAAGTTTAGATTTAGAAACAGGGACATACTGGACATAAAAAGAATATGATAAGATTCTAGAGAAATTACACACCTTTCTTAATTTGCCAGAGCTGCTAGTCAAAATCAAGATGTCAGCAAGGTCATTCTCTCTCTGAGATGGTAGCCATGCTACAGTTATCTGTCACATGGCTATTTCCTTGATAATCACCTGTCACTTTCTCCAACTCTGTCCTCTAGGAAAATTTCCAAGTTTCCTTACTCAATAAGGCCTCTAGTCATGGGGATTAAGGTCTGTCATCAGTTTTTCCACAGCTAAATAGGATTTTCAAAGATCCTTTTCACAAATGGGTCCAAACTCTGACTCATATTAACATATTCTGAGGTAATATTTGCAAATGGGTTCACATAGCCAGGAATATAGATAAAGATTAAGCATGTGTCTTTTGTGTGGTACACAATTCACGCCCCAACACCACCTAAGATATGAAACTGGATATGATTCTCGAGTTTTCCACTTAGTACTATATATGCATCATTTTACTTATATGAGCCTATTAATCAGTCTTAGATAAAATAAGGTAATTGGGAGGAATACCAAAAGACAGCAAATAGAATTATTTGATTAGTGTATTTATGTAGAGAAAATACTTAGAAAATATTTTCTGAATTGAATTGAGAGAAATGTTTTTAAGGTGGATGTAGCATTTTGATATGGTTCATGAATTTCAAAAATAGATACTGAATCATGTTGTAAACTGGTCTGTACCTGGGCATGATTAAATTATGATTAGGGCTTTGATTGGGCCACCTTCAGTAGGGTGTTGAGTCCCCACCCATTGGTAGGGACAGATAAAAGACATAGCAAAGGACAAATTTGGAGTTTTTATGTTGGAGTTTTGATGCTGGAGCACAGGAAATAAGCACACAGGAATGGAGACAGCTCCTTCGACACAGCAGAAGCCCCTGGGAGAGAGAGAGAGTCATTTGCTTGATAGTCGACAGCTGGCCTTGTGGAGAGAAGCAAAGAATAGAGAGCCTCACAGTCTACAGCTAATTTTGTGGCGAAAACAGGAGCTGAGCCCAGAGAGAAATGAACCCCAGAAAGAGAAGAACCCAGGAAGCCTGAACCCTGGTAGACATTGGCAGCCATCTTACTCTAAATGGGGCAAAAGACATTGGTGAGAAAAGTAACTCATACTTTAGGGCCTGATAACTGTAAGCTTCTACCCCAAATAAATACCCTTCATGAGAACCAACCAATTTCTTATTTGGCATCAGCACCCCTTTGACTAATGAATAGAGAATTTGATATCAGGAGTGGGTCTTGCTTTTGCAATTACCAAAATTCAGGAAAGGTTTTATAAATGAGTAAGTACAATTTTTTGGAGGAATTGTGTGATGCTTGGTAGAAAAGACCTATAGTGCTTTGAAGAGACTATTGATAGTAATATAGACTCTAAAGAGACTTTTTATGATGCCATAGAAATAAATGATGAAACTATTATTGGAAACTGGAGGAAAGACAATCCATGTTTTAAAGTCATAGAGAATTTAGCAAGTTGACTCCTGATGTTTTATGGAAGGCAGAATTTAAAAGTGGTAAGCCTGAGAATTTAGCTGAAGAACTTTCCAAAGTAAACTTGGAGAATGCAGCTAGGCTTCTCCTTGCAACTTATAGCAAATTGCTAGATGAGCAAGATAAGCTGAGGACTGAATTGTTGGACACAAAGAAAGCAGAAAACAATCCTGTAAATTCCAAGCTCCCAGATGACAGTGCCCCATTTGAGAACTTAACTAAATTTGGAACATGTAAATCAGTATTGTAAATGCAGTTATACTGGAGAGCCTTGTAGAAAGTTTTACTGTCTGATGGCTTGGACCCCTGTTTCTTGCATGCTAAACCAACAAGCTTCTTAAGAGTACTGTATGGTCCCTAGGGGAGCAGCGGCAGTCCCCCAGGTGCAACGGTAAGAACCAGGAAGGAATGAGGGTCCAACAGTGGGCTCCTGATACTAATGACTATGCTTGTGAGCCTATACGCCTGCAATAAGAACAAGGCCTAGAGCAGCATTGTGCCTGGGAGTTTCCTCCTGACAGCCTTCATGTTACTCAAATGTGGCCAGTCTTGAAGCCAAACTCAGCATGTAGATGCAGTGCATTCCCCCCAGCGTGGGACATGACACCCGGGGATGAGCTTCCCTGGCACCGAGGGATCACTACCAAATACCAGCTGAAGATGCAACTAGAAAATGACCTTGAATTAAAGGTTCAATGCGGATCAGCAGAATATCCCTGTCTACATATAATAACATGACTTTAAAATGCTGTTTGACCTAATGTAAGGGGGAAATGGAAAGGAGGAATGAGTTTATATGGCTACGAGTCTCTATAAAAGAGTCTGGAGGTTGTCAGAAGGATTGCCCTTATGCACAACTAAGCAGAGTCTAAGAGACAGATAAAGTAGATACAACCCCAGGTATTGGTTCTTTTGAGGGACCCATGGGTTCTATGGTCATGGCAGATGGGGTTCACTGCCATGCCAGATGGCCCTTCTTTGGAGCTGGTGTTTCTGCGTGATGGAACTGGACTCAGATGGGATCTCTTTTCACAAGACTTTCATGCTACTTTACTGGAATTGTAGTTGGTGTTGGGGTTTAAGATCTATTTAGGGGATTTGAATCTCTGGACTGACAATATGATAGCCAGGCCCTGAGCCTCAACAGACTTCAGCTCCTACACTCTGATTTATTGGACTTACCCCACTCAGCTAACATGAAGTTGAAGAATGTCAACCACCACACCATGGAGCCTAGAGTGCCTACAACTGAAAGCAAGAGGAATGCATCCAGTATCCATGTGGAATCTAAGCCCCCACTTGACATAGATGTGCAATGGACACAACCAAACCAATGTCCACAGAGAAAATGTGGCATTGGTGTGGGAAGGGTGACCATGGTGGCTGCTGGGTGCAAGGATTGGGAGGAAGAGATGATATGGGGAGGCATTTTTGGGACTTGGAGTTGTCCTGGGTGGTGCTTCATGGACAACTACGGGACATTGTAGATCCCCCCAGGGCCCACTGGATGGAACGTGGGAGAGTGTGGGCTATGATATGGACCATTGACTATGGGGTGCAGCAATGCCCAGAGATGTACTTACCCTGCGCAATGGATGTGTCATGATGATGGAGGAGAGTGTTGCTGTGGGGGGAGTGGGGGGTGGGGACGGTGGGGTTGAATGGGACCTCATATTTTTTTAATGTAATATTTTGTAAAAAAATGAATTAAAAAAAAAAAAAAGAGTACTGTATGAACAAAACCACTGTCAGCCTGGACTAAAAGGGACATGTTAAGGAGAGATTGAAAGAGAAACAGTTTTAAGAAGAAAAGCTTGGAAGTTGAGATTTGGAATTAAGACAATGCCTTGGGTCGAGAGAGGAATCTCACCCTTGTGTACAGAGAGGGTGAGTTTATATCACCAATTGAAGAGAGTGCAAGTTCCCACCTGATGTTCAGGGATAATTTTACTGCTCCAGGGTGCAGAGAGGGTGGAGCACATTCTTCAAGGATTAGGGTAGTTATGGTCAGCACGCAATAATTCTTAGAGAGGTGGACCTGTGCCCCCCATGGAGTAGGGAAGGCCAGGTGGTGTTGCTCTGACAGGGTTGAGCCTGTATTCCAAAAATTAGGGATGATGTTGCCTTTAACTCAGTGCACTTTGCGGGGGTGGAGTTTAAGTCTCTAACCTAAAGATTGGGTAAGTGTGGCAATCACGCCAATGTTCTTGGAGGGTGAGGTCTAGAGCTTGGTCAACACCCAGGTATTTGATGAGGGGGGGAACATAGAAAATTTCTGTTGGGTAAGTCTGTGGAAAGGATAAGTCCCCATGTGGCTCCAAGGAGAAGAAACCGTCATCTTAAAAATGACTCTCAGACTTTGAAATCAAATGGAAGATGCCCTTTAGGTTTACTGAACTGTAGAGGACCCATGTCTCATTTCCCTTCTGATTTCTCCTTATGATAATGAAAATGCCTATCTTTTTTCCATTTGTGTATTGGAAGAGATAAATGTTTTTTTAAATTTCAGAGGTCTACAGCAGATGGTGTTTTGCCCCAAGACAAACTGTATTTCTTTAAACTGATTGCAATATGATTCTATAGTTAGCATTGCTACTGATTTAAGGTTTTTTGAATATTGTAATGTCTTTTTGGAATTCAGACGGTGGAGTGCAGCAGTTCTATATGGTTCATGAATTCCAAAAATAGATATTGAATTATGATTTTAAACTCTCGTGTACCTGGGTGTGATTAAATTATAATTAGGGCTTTGTCTGTGCCATAGCAGCAGGGTGTTCAGTCCCTGCCCCTTGGTGGATTGGGACTCAAAGACAAAAGACATGGCAAAGGACAGACTTGGAGTTTTGACACTGGAGAACAAGAATTAACAGTCAGAGGAACAGAGACAGCTCCTTAGACACAGCAGTAGCCCCTGCAAGAGAGACAGAGCCACTTGTTTGATAGTCTACAGCTGGCCTTGTGGAGAGGGTTAACATATGAAATATGAGATAGTCATTGACTTTGTGGTCACAATAGGGTAACCACATCATAAAAGAGATTTGAATCAGAGCATTCAGAAATTATCCAACTCAGGAAGACCAAAACCTGGCAGTTCATTGTGATCATGTAGTGCAGGGCCCTGTAGATGGCCATGTAGCAGTTACAGGCCATCACTGTGAGCAGGATGTTGTCAGCTCCTCCAAGGAAATGTGATGGAGTCATACACCCACTGATGGAAATTGCTTTCTACCAGCAAGTAAATCAAGTATCACTTTTGGAGTCATACTGGAAAAGGAAATGACATCTATGAAAGATTTAAAGAAAAAAAATGAGAGTGTCCCAGAGCTGGACTGATAGCAATGGTTACTACAATGAATAGATTGCCTGCCAGGGTGAGAAGGTAGATAAATAGTTTAACACAGCAAGTGAGAGCTTCTACATGTCTGTGTTGTGTGTCAGGCTAACCAGGAAGAATTCTGTAACATTTTTCATCATACTGTGAATCCAATTCATCACTTGGATAAAAGATTTATCTGTAAAGAGCAGAGAGGTTTTTAATTTTTTAAGTATTAATAAACTTTATTTTTAGAGAAGTTTAGATTTACGAAAAAATATGCTGGAAGTATAGGGAATTCCCATATAAACTCCTGCATATACCCACATACAGTTTCCCCTATTATTAACATCATTCATTTAGTGTGGTACATTTGCTATAATTGATGAAGTTTTGCAATACAGTACATGTGGTCTATATGTGGGAGAAGGCCATAATGCCAATTGTGTTTGTTTAGGTTCTAATCACATTACTCAGATTTTTGTTCCACTTTGTATGTCCTTCAGATAACTAGCATGCTGCAGCACCATTGGCCCTGGAGGGAAGCTCCAGTGTTTCTCCAGCCTGGTGCATAGCACCCTGTGGTGCTATTAAACAGAGCCAGTCTGGAGGCAATGTCCACAGTAAATCTATAGATATTGAGCTATCACTGAATGCCACAGAAGTCCAAAACAGCAAAGCATTTTCATCTACTTCAGGAACCTGATCAGGAGATGTGGTAGATAATTTTATTGTTTTAGGGGTGATAGTAACCAAACTAGGCAATTACTCAAATGGAGAGGTACCATACAAAGTACTGAAGACCTGGTTTGAATGTACAAGAGAGTATGACAATACTGAAGTCTATCTCTATTAATCTTTACACACATTCTAAGTCCTTCCAATGGAGATTATGACATACCAAACAAACAAATGTTTTTGTAGTTTACTTTTTACTTTTACATCTTTACCATGATTACATTAATTACAGGTTTGTTTGTTTTTTACAGGGGGAAAACCTACTTTCTCCATTATTTTATGAAGATTCCCAGTGGAATCAAGATTATATTCTCCCTATCACCACTTCAATATGCAAAATGAGTAGTCTCTTACAGGTTACTCTTTTGTAAAGTTTCTTTATGTGATTAATATCAATTCAGACTTCTATTTAATAATGGCTAATAATGGAATTAGCCATTTAAATATTTCCATTTAGAAAATGCTTTTTTATAAATTTTCTATAACCAACTGTAACCACATAGAATAGTTACTTTAACCTTTAAATAAGCTAACTATATTACAGTTAGCAACCAATGAAATTTACTATTATCCATTTGAGTCTTGCCTTGCATCCCTTATTCTGTTCTGTGAAAACAATTCATTTCACTTTAGAACAGATCTGAGTTTCATTAAACACTATTTTATAGTTTTTTTTTTACTGTCCATCTTTTATTTCAGTCATTCATTTTAGGTATTTTCATCATCTTAAAGATTTAATACATATAATGCTAATTTATTTCATTAGTAGCCTAGAAACCCAGGGAGATTACACCCAAGCCAAATAAAATTGAAATGATTATAATCTATGGAAGAAATGTTCTTTTGTCTTCAAATCATACTGACTTTCAGGTTCTGGGGTATATAATAATTGTTTAATTAGTTTTAATTATAAGTGGAAAAATATCTTTCCATGTCTTTCAAGTAGTTTTTCTTTACTTCCTGAAATTTGACAATTTTGGGTTATTAATTGCCCTCATGTTAAGGCTGATAAAAAGTTAAAACTGGGGGATTACAGGACAAATTATGGTTCTTAATTTCCTTGCCTAGTAGACCAAGTTTTGAGCTAAACTTCCATTTCCCTATTTTGTCACACCTAGCCCTTCTCCCATAGCTCTCTTGCAGAGAAGGCCCTGGCAAGAAGAGAGGGCAGGGCAGGTCAAGGAGCTTAGGAAAACCTTTTTTCCTCTCCCAAAGGTTTGTATTTTCAGATTTCTATATCACTTTTCCATCCTGCTTAGCTTCTCTAATTTGGACTTCAGGAATATTCATTTATACATGTAAGCAGTTATTTAATTTTTAAGAGTTTTAACAGAGGTCCTTTAAGCATTTTCATTTGTTAATTTGATATTACCATCCTGCTGTACAAAAATATACACTGAAGAAAAAGAGAATTAAACACATAAACAAAAACACACAATTCACTAATGCTTCTTATAATTTTCATTATCTTACAAAATAATTTTAACTGTAAAATAACATTGCATTCAAAAGATCTCTTTTAAGGCTATTTCTGATTATTCTATTCTGCATTGTGACCATGCATTTTTGCACAAAAATTTCATTCTTTTTAATCATTTGCTTATCACCTAATTGTTCCCAAAAATTTTTTTAATTCAATTTACAATAGTTTCCTTTATTTTAGAGCTTTGCTTATTTCCCATTTTGACTTTGACAGACCTTGGATAAGCAACACAAATCCCATTCAGTATATACTCACCAAGGTCACTAAAATCTCAAGGAACACTGTTTTCTCTTGTAACCTGCTGCTTTCAGGATCTTTGGTGCTCAGAGTGGGAGGCCCCCTTCTCCCCAGTCCTCGGAGATAACAGAATTCCCAGAGGCTGCTGGACTGGAAGAATCCACCATTAGTTCAAGGATTCACCAAATAGTGGTATCCTCAAAGGTCATAGGGTCTCCCTGAGCTCTTGCCCAGAATAGATAAATTGAAGTTCACACCAGAATGGTTTTGAGAGAAAGAAGAGTTTTTAATACCAGCGGAAAGGCAAAAGACAGGGGTGTCTCAAATCTGTTTTCTCCTGAACCATGGGGAGCAGAAGTTTCTATGGATTCAAACAAGGGAGATTAGAGTAGCTATCATCACAATAGCAGGTATCCACAAGGGTGAGGTGGACCAAAGGTAAATTTGGTCTAGGATTACCATCACAATAGCATGTCTGGACTAAATCCAACCAGTTTCAGCAATGTCAGATATGATCCTTTTACTGTTTTATAGTATGAGGCATTTATATGATTTCATCTTAATTCTGAGTTAAAATTCTAGCAAATTTTCATTTAAAATTAAATTGGGCACTTTTGTTTATCAATAAGCAACTAAAACTATTTTATTAGTAACATTAATGTTGCTAAATTTTTCCACTTTTCCAGTAGTTGAACTAATTCCACTTGTAATTTCTTCTTTTTACAGAACAAATCTAACTGAAAGATAGCATTGAAATTTAGAGACTCATCTTTAGGTTACTTTTAGAGTTTCCCAACTTAAAATACAAAATTAACAGGTGAATCCCAAATCTGAGTTTTGAGCTTTTAGGCATAAGGAGACTGACAAAATTAAAGAAAGTGCAGATTAGAACAGAAAAATGAATTTTACACACTTCGTTAGAATATGGAAAGATAAGATTTTAGAATCACTTTCATGCAAAGCACCCAGTGTCTGTATGTGGCAGAAACCTCATCAGATCCTCCTATCTCATTCCTCTAGGAAACTACCCAGGCAATGTTAGGTATGGAGTTGAGGGATCCAGGGAACTCCTATGGCTGATGAGAAACAAATCAGGTTTGCTTTGGAGCTGCATAATCATTACCTACCTATTGCAAGGGCTAAAGACCTCTGGGAGCTTTTTTTTTTTTTTTTTTTTTCTGAAAGGATTGGAGAATTGCAAGGGGACTGGGAGGGAACTAAGAGGCCATTCTCTCTGAACATTTAATTTTAATCAGGGGCCTGAGGCCTTTAACATCTTCCTCATTGAGGTAATTTTGCCTAATTGATGGCTTGTGAAGGGGTTTCCTATTCTACCAGGGAGAGGTTTAGCAAACAGCCTAGATCTTGATTTCCCCACCCACTCCCCTCATTAGGCAAGACCTAGGCAAGAGAGGTCCAGAGTGGCAGGTCAGGACCAAGCAAATGGCTCACATGTCAACTGGGTCAATTAAGAAATGAACAACTTTGCCTGCCACATCAAGGGCTACCTAAGGCTCCTTCTGGTTGATGGTTCATGGTGTCATCCAGGGAGCAATGCCTGGCTTCAGGTTCCTTCCATCTCCCCTGGGGCAAGACCCTGGTGCGTCCCAGTGGTGAGACAGTTGGGGCTACCCACCCACCTCTCCACACTTGAAGGAGGTTCCTGCTGACATGGAGCCTGCCTTCAGGTGGCCTCGAGATAATAGGTTCTTTTAAGAGCAGCAGCTAAATGGTGAGCCTGTTCCCAGGCCCTTTATTTGCCCCTCCTTATCTGTTCCTCCTCAGCGGCATGGTCTCAATTATTGAAAACTGAAAAGGCTGTTACTAAAAGGCAGCTCTTGGAAGTTTGGAGAACCATGAATTGCTTTTCCAGGTTCCTATGGTGATGTGGGCTATGGGTGGAAGGCTCTTTGTCTCTTCAGAGATAACTAAGTTGTTTGACTTGTGGGTGTGAAACGGTAAGAGGCTGCAGTCCTGCTCTTAGGGACCAGCAGGCTCCAGTCCCAGGAAATGTTTAACAAAGCAAGGGCTATAAACTTTAAGTATTTAGGGGAAATGCAAAAACCAAGGCTTATCTAAAATGTCTGGAGTCCTTGCTAAAAGCTTACCTAAGATGTGAAAGAGATATATGCTAATTGAAGCCTATTGAGAACTGAAACAAAGGGACCATTTGGCCTTTCCTCTCTGTATAAAAGACGTTTGAAAATCTTGTTCCGGGCTCGGGATTCAAACAGAAAGCTCCCGAGTCCGGCCAGCCGTCAATAAACCATTTTTCCTTCTCAAAATCATTCCTGAGTCCTGGCCTCTCTATACTCAAATAATTGAACTTCTCTTAAATTCCACAACATTAATGGCAACCACGAAGGGACAATAAATGAAGGCCAGAGACGGTAGCATTTTGCTGCCCCTTCCAAATCCCCGAGGAAGCCGGGAGGACTCGGGTGAACCCCAAATCTGGGTGCCCCTGGATTAAATTTAATCCAGAAAAGATGTGGGCTCCACCAGAATCTTCCCGACAAAATCAAGGGGCAATGGAAGGTCTGAAGAGAAAGATTCTGGGAACGAAAAAGAGCTCCGAACATGGAAGAAGGTAAGACTCCCCGGGTGAGCACAGTCTGGAAGGCCCTAGCTTTAATTGCTAGGAAGGGGAGGCTGATCACCTCCCGAGAGAACCCTAGTAGCCCCAGAAGGCTGGGGGGAAGCCGTTCTCTCTAGGCTTGGGAAAAGGAGAAAAACCGGGGAGAAGCCCTGGTGTTGTGGGTTTGTCTAACTGCATGTTAGAATCTGGTACTGGTCTTATATCCACTAAAGGAGTGGAGTCTCGATTTTAATAGGAAGGGTATTTATAGGTTCAAGTCCTAATATCCTGGAAATTGGTCTAGATTAAGGGAAACAAAACTTGGTTACAGGAAAATGGATCGGCTTTTCTGGTGGAGCTTGGTCTGGATGTAGAGTTTAAACAGTGGAAAAGTCTAGCTGAAATCTTTTGTTATGGTGCTAATTTGTGAATGAATTCGCTTTATACCAAATGTTAAGTGTTCTGAGGTTTGTGATGGCTGTGGGGGCAGCCATGGTGAAAATAAATATATAAACTTGTGGGTCAGATTAGTGACCTTTGTGCTTCTGTCTGTGTCAGCTCAAGGCTAGTGTCGGAGTTGTGTCCTTATGTAAAGCAGAATTACAGCTGAGCTGGAGCCCTCCCTTGCCATTGGCAAGGGGATGAAATGATTCTGGGGCAAAAGCTGAGGAGTCTAGATGTTTGTGCATGCTCTGCTGTCTTGTCTCTGGTCTGGCCCTTTGCCGGGGCTTGGAGGCCATCTGTGTCCGCGCCAAGCACCCAAGTTTGTTGGGAATGTCCCAGTCAGGGCGGCTGGGTTCCTGGGAGAATTGCCAAATTTGAGTAGGTTCTGTCTGCCCATTTTGGCTGAAAGCTGGAAAGGGGGGAGCGGCTTGCCCCTTTCCAGTGAGTCCACCCTTCTATTCATAAGCCGCATTCCTGTTTGTTGTGCACCCGACTGCCTGGAAGGGGGGGAAGTGAAGGAGGTGAAAAGCAGAATCAGAATAAATGCAGTAAAGTTCCCTCCTTAGGGTGTCAAAGCCAAAATACATTTGCATTCTGCTCAGGTTCTTAGAAGGTATTGTAGTAACCTTAAGTAAGAGAATGTTCTGTGAAGGTAAAATTTGTGTTAAGGGTATAAATATAAAAGTTTTACAAAGCATTGTTTAAGGTATTTAAGTGGCTAATTGCAGAAAGTCATTATTTAACAAAACTGAATTGATAATAATAATAATAAAAGGCAATTTTATAACAAACTTGTTTAGTATTAATGGCAATTATATGTTGTAAGAAGTTTGCCTGGTAACTCAGTATGTGGGATATATGGAATGTGTTTTTATTGTTAAGGAAACAGAAGATGATTTTGTCCTAAGATAAAATGATTGATTATTGGAAAGAGTAGAGTGTGGGACAGAACCTGAATGAATACTGAAAGTGTAGAAGGTTTGTGGAAGGGAAATTTTTATGATTAAATTGAGTAAGATCAATATATAAAGAAAATCATTTATCAATAGCTTCTTGTGCTTTAACCTCATCATATCCTCAATGTTTGAAGAAGAGTCTTACCTCTTTTAAAAGAACATTTTATGTTCTAGAAATCAAATCCTGAAAAGTAGCCTTTTATTTCAAACTAACTGCAAGAGATTTATTCTTTCAATTTAAAGGAAAAATTAAAGTAATGGTTAAGTTCATTTAATATGTTATAAGTTGAATGAAAGGTATTTAAAGGTGTTATAAAATTAATAGGTTTTAAAAAATTAATAAAAACTGTAACTAAGAGTTAAAATCATTTATAAATGCATTTATATTATAAAACAGTGGAAAGACAATAACTGAGATTATAGCTGGGTGAATTTAGCCTGAAACTATTATTTAAGTGTAAATTCTACACTAACCTTTCCTTTGTTTATGGTTGCTTCAGGCCTAACCTCACCCTTTGCCTTTGCCTGTGGTTATTTCATAATTGAGAAGAGCTGGGACATCACTGTCTCCTCTTCTGGTATTAGTAACCCTTTCTCTCATGAATTCAAGTGTAAACTAAATAAATTGCTGCCTGATAGAATAAGGTTAAATGACCACTGGAGTTTTATTATCTCCAAAACCAAAAGGGGGGTGGAGGGGGAGAAGTCTCCTGCCTTGACGGTCAGTGTTCCTAAGAGTGGCAATTCATGAGAGAAAGCAGTCTGTCTCCCTGAGGCTTCAAATAGCCTCAGTAAATATATATAAAACTAATCTTGTTGCTTATCCAAAATTCTGCTAATTTCAAGGTAAAATATAAAGTTCTAAAACAAAATGGTGCTAAGGCATTGAGAACATTTTGGTTATTACAATCCATTAAGTAAGAAAGAAAATTCTTGTGGTAAACTGCATGGTCATAGTGCAAATTAAGAAGAGTTTCAAAAGTCTTTGAAAAGTTTAAAGTAACTAAAGTCATGTTGTTGTGTCAAACTATTCATGTCTGCCTATTTGCTCAAATTGTTAAAAAATATGCAGTTATATAAGTAATATGTATTTCTGGACCCCTAATTAATTAAGTTAAACAGTATATAAAATAATGCAAATTACAAGTAATATCAATGAGTTGTGTTTGTGTCTAACTCTTTGTGTCTGCCCATTTTTTAAAAAAAAGCTCAATGTATGTCCATACATCAGGATAATATCAAATTAACAAATAAAAATTCTTAAAAGAGGTCTATTCAAATTGTTAAAAATTAAATATGCAGTTATATTTATAAATATTCTTAAAGCCCAAATTGAACTAAGCAGGATGAAAAAGTCATAGAAATCTGATTATGGAAACAATTGGGAAAGGGCCTCCTCTTTGCAAGAGCTTTTAAGGCAAGACTAGGTGTGGCAGATTAAACCTGTCTTACTAGGCTAGGGAATTGAGAATCAGTTTGCCTGGTAATTTCCCAGTTTAAACCTTTGTCAGCCATAAATTGCAAAAAAAAAAAAAAAAAAAAAAAAACACACACACACAAAGATTAGGTTAATTTTCACATAAGAAAAATGTTGATGTAACCTGGCGGCCTGCTGCCTCAGTCTCCCACTCCCGGGTTGGACAGCAGTGGAGGAGACCAGTTTAGGCCAGTCCTATGGGCAGTGGAAGGATGCCCAAGAAGGAGCTAACTAAGTCGGTGCCATTTCAGCACTAAATTCTATTCCTTATTTGACAAAGGGGGGAGCAGGTAAAAACTAAAATGGTTGGAATGTGATAGAAGAAGCAGTTAAATCAAACTTTTGCGTGGGAAAGTTAAATCTCAGATAAGCTGTAACTTCTGAAGTATCCAATCTATGGAAAAACAGGAAGAGCTTGCATGCTAGGCTTAGGGGTATAAATTGTGTCATTTTTCTTTGTTCGGTGCACCAGCCATATCTGGCTCTGCGCCCCTTCTTGCAAGATTGAGAATAAATTATTTTCTTCTCCACAATCTGGTGAGCCTTAATTCTTCCAGAAGATTTCTTTCCAATGAAATAAAGGTAATGAGTGGCTCTATTAACAAATTTCAGTAAGTAAAGGAAAGTCCATAAAAACTATGGAGAGATCTTTCCTGGGTTATGATTTTAAAAAAATTAAGTAATTGTGTAATGTGTTTTAAAACCTGGTAGTCAGTATGCATGTGTTTTAAAACCTGGTAGTCAGTATGCTTTTAATTTAATAATTTTGATAACTTAAAGAAAAGAAGTTTTTAGCTTCCTGTAAGGGAAAAAGAGAACATTCCTTGCATAAACTATTATGGTTTCAATTTTATTTAACTTGAGTGTAATCTCCCATAGTTAATTTATAAACTAAATTAACATTATATGTACAAAATCTTTACAGTAATGAAAATTGTAAGTTCACATTGGTGAAATTAGGCTAAAGGGAAAAGATTGTAGATATGCTCTCTTAAATAAAGAGTAAATTTCTTTCATTGGTAATTGTAATTTAGTAAGTTTATTTAAACATGAGGTGTCTAGTCAATGCGGTTATAGTCAATTATAAAGAGTTTGTAAAACATCTTCCAAACTGAAAATGTTTAAATAGTTCTAGTTGTAGAAGTCATTGTTAACTAAAGAAACTTAGATTGGTATTGGTAGCAGAAATAACTTCATGATAATAAACCTGTCTGAAGGCCACTGCAAAATACACATTTAAGTAAATGGTAATAAAAAGTTGTCTTGATTCTATTGGAAATATTCTGTTTTCATTCTAACAATGAAAAGTATTTTTCCTCTATTACTAAAGTAAAGTACCTACTGTTATCTTCATAGTAAAATTGTGTAAGTAAATAGTCATTTGATATATGTATTGCGTTAAGTTGTTTAAAATATATATAAAACAAGGAATAAACTTTAACATTGTCAAACTCTTGTGCATTCGAACCAGGCCTTGTATACATTACAGGTGGCCTCTCCATGTGAGTTATTGGCTAGGCTGGTCACTGACCCCTCAATTAAAAATATGTGCTATATCAGTCTCTGGTTCTGCTCCTGAAGTTGATGGAAACTATATTGCAGTTTCAAGCTCCTGCAGCCAATAATGACTCGGTACAGCCAAGTGTACAATGGATATCGCCTCCAGACTGGCACTGTTCCATGGTGCCAGAGAGCACTATGCACCAGGCTAGTAGAATACTGGAAAATCTCTGGAATACTGGAAGGATGCTGCAACTTGCTCACTGCATTGAAGAACATGCTAAGTGGAGCCATGATACCAGGAGACTGTAAGTAAAACTTAAACACAATTGGCATTATGGCCTGCTCTCATGGAGAGATAACATGTAAAGTATTACAAACCTGAAACTCAAAACTAATAATTGCAACTCTGAATCCTTATGCATTAAGTAATACATTAGTTAATATTAAGTGCTGCACTTTTATCCTGTACTAAATATATGCCTAATAATTGTAATGTTATCTTTTCTATTTTGGATCAAGTGCAGAAGTATATTAGACATGTTAAATTCCTGGTAAAATCATTTTCTAAACAGTTAATAACATGTCTATAGAATAAGGTGGCAGTCTCAGCCAGTCTCAGTTAGCAAAAGTGAGGCTTGCTTGCTGATGGTGAGTCACCTATTGAACAAGTAAAAATTGCTAGAAATTGTACAATGAAAACCAAGGTGTAAAAATCTTTATTCTGTAGTTCTGATCACTCCCACAGGTGAAAACTAAGAGTATTTCCAAATTAGTGTTCTAATCCTGAGTGAAGCCAGTTGCCCAAGGAGTGCCAGTTCACCAGGAGCATCTGACAGAGCGAATGAGTGTCAATCATTGAACAGCTTGGAATGTGTCTTCAGACAAAGCTAAGTGTCTGTTGCAATTTCTCTCTAAAGATGGATAACTTAAAAAAGAATATATATGCTGTTCCCACCAGCTTTTAAGGAATGCCATCTTTATAGGCATCTAATCTTGTCTATCTCTGTAATCCAATGTGTCCTCTTTTAAAAACGGGTATTCCAAATTTTTAATTAAGTTTGTTTCTTTCAGAGTGAACATCTTATTAACCATATGAAAACTTCATCCAACTTCGTACAGAATGCCAGATCCATCTTCCTCCAGTTAGAATAAATTAAAGAGTTTTTACACCTTATTAGGCAATGACTACAGCCCATGGCCAGCAGGAAGCAGTTACAGAAAAGAGATCGTCTCCCTTCAGCACCCCTTTTAAATTAAAGGTGTAAACTCTTTAAGAGTAAAATAAAAGTAATAGATGGATCTGGAACCTGACTGGAAATCCACGTGAGTGCCAGTGGCAGCAGAATAACTGCGGGAGGCCCCTGCCCAAGATTCTGCTGTCCAGAATGAAAAGTTCTAAACTTCTAAAAACGGTCCTTGATGCTGTACTAAAGACTGATAAATAATCAGTCAAGACAACAAACAGTCATCCACCTCATAGCTACAACAATAATTATGCCAAAGCTTAGCAAGTAAACTTTGACAAAGGGGGGGAATGATGTGGGCTATGGGTGGAAGGCTCTTTGTCTCTTCAGAGATAACTAAGTTGTTTGACTTGTGGGTGTGAAATGGTAAGAGGCTGCAGTCCTGCTCTTAGGGACCAGCAGGCTCCAGTCCCAGGAAATGTTTAACAAAGCAAGGGCTATAAACTTTAAGTATTTAGGGGAAATGCAAAAACCAAGGCTTATCTAAAATGTCTGGAGTCCTTGCTAAAAGCTTACCTAAGATGTGAAAGAGATATATGCTAATTGAAGCCTATTGAGAACTGAAACAAAGGGACCATTTGGCCTTTCCTCTCTGTATAAAAGACATTTGAAAATCTTGTTCCGGGCTCGGGATTCAAACAGAAAGCTCCCGAGTCCGGCCAGCCGTCAATAAACCATTTTTCCTTCTCAAAATCATTCCTGAGTCCTGGCCTCTCTATACTCAAATAATTGAACTTCTCTTAAATTCCACAACAATGGATCAAAGACAGATTAGCAATGAAGTGAGTTCCAAGGAGGATGTGTCCTCTAGAATCAGGCTCTACCAGACTATATGTTTTTATTTTTAATGCCTCTATGAGCTTTCCTTGAAATAGGGCTGTTTTTTGGTCCTATTTCCAAGTAATTTCCCTGAGCTTATTATAATTACTGGTTTTGTAGTGCACTTCCTCATCCCTTTTAGGAGACAAATGACTGTATGCTCTTTGGCCCTCAGATCTGCCAATCCTCTCCTTCCCTCTTACACAGAAGTCTAACCAAAAGTCAGGGTCCCATTCAGAGGTCACTCTTGACTGTCCTCTAATTTGTATTGTAGCTACATGGTGTGGCAGAAAAAGATTAGCCTCTTCCTTTATTAGACCATAGAGCTTCTCATTATCCTAGGGGAGGATAAGCATGTACTTCAGTCTTCGTGCATCCCACTTGTACACCTGATGAAAAAGAAACTGCTCTCTGCTCCATTATCCCAGGGGTTAGGAGCCATGTTTGCCATCCTAGTTTCCCAGGGGCAGGGAACCCCTTGCTGCTGGGCATCCCCTGAGCCTTGGAGGTCTTGGGAGATGTCTGGGTCAGATTTCTGAACCAAGCTACCAAGCCAGACTTCTTCCCTAGGAAAGGGGCTGATAGGCACACTTCTTTTGGCCCACTTTTGCCGAGGTCTTAAGAAGTGGCTATTAGAGAGAATTCATTTTATAGTCACTTCCAGGGACCAAGTTTTGCAGTTAAAACTGCAATTAAAGCAGACATTAAGAAGCCAGAGACTGATTGTTATGCAGACTGCAGGCAAACAGCCTAGAGGGCCCCAGACATAATGGATTAAAGGAATCTCAGAGCCTCCAAGGGACTGAACAAGGAACAAAGGGCTGGGCATGGCCAAAAATGGAAGTCTCAGGGGCCTCGCCAATAAGACAAAAGATGGTACAAAAAGACTCTGTTTAAAAACCTAGACTCACCAGTCTTTATCAGGTGTCAGGAAGTGTTAGTTGCCTACAGCATTCCTGACTGGCTCAATAAAGATGTTGCAAACAGCTGGTTTCTAGGTTCTTGGCTATGTAGAATGAAAAAATTGAAGGACACACAATAGGATAGGCAAGCAAGTGAAAAGTTTATTGAAAAACGAGAGAAAGGGAAAGTACATACCTGAGGACAGTTTTGGGCATGCTCAAGAGAGAGGTTTGTGCTGGGCCTGGGGCTGGGGCCTTTTTCAGGCTGGCCTTTCGTCTTCTTCCTTCCCCATATTAAAGAGGGATCTCAGCTATTTCCTGTCTTGATTGGTTGCTTTTATGCCTGCCCACTGGTTTATACTATGGGTGACTCACGTTGCATTTGCTAGCTTTCAGGAAACTAATATGGAAGCCTTTCTGTTTGGGGTTATTCAAGGCTTCTTTTGAGCACGGGAATTTCAAACAGGACGTCATTACCAGGTTTGTGGTGTGTTATTTATCTAAAATGGATACAGCTTTGTTTTTAAGCAGTTGCCTTCTCTCAGGGGCATTCTAGGTGGAATCTCATGGCCATGTTCTTTGTGGGGTCTCAGTTGTGATGGTTACAGATTTGTTCTGACCGTTTTCCCTCATCTCCTATATTAACCTGCCTCATATCTGTTCCACTCTGTGTTGTGCAGTCTTAGATGTTCTATCTTCTACTTTGTAGATTTTTTCCTCAGCCTAAGCAAATCTGGTATTGTGTGATTTTTGTATATTTTTTAATTCTTCCATTGTGTCTTTCATTACTGTAACATCTGTTAGTTTTTGTGTATGTCTACTATTTCTTCCATATGTCACCCAGTGTCTTATTAATATCCTTTATCTTTTCTTTCATCTCATTGAATTGATTAAGATTTGTTTGGACATTATTGATTAGTTGCTCCACATTCTGCATCTCCTCCTGCTTTTACTTTGTTCCTACGACTAGGCCATATTTTCCTGTTTATTAGTATGGCTTGTAATTTTTTGCAAATATCTTAACATCTGTTTGTCTTGACGGGTTTAATCTTTTGGTCAGTGTCACAATTTGATAATGTTGATTATTCCAAAATATTCCAAAAATAGATATTGGATTATGTTAGTAAACTGATCTGTACCTGACATGATTAAATTATGATTAAGGCTTTGATAAGACCACATCATTACGGCATTGAGTCCCCACCCTCCAAGGGGTGAGGATAAAAGGCATGGCAAAGGACAGAGTTAAGGGTTTTTAATGTTGAAGCCTTAAACTGGAACCCCAGGAAGGAAGCTCACAGAGGAAAGAGAAGCAAGCCCCAGGAACAGAGGAACCCTGAACCCAGAGAGAACCAAGACCTGGGAAGATAGGAGGAACCCAGGAAGCCTGAACTCTCACAGACATCAGCAGTTCATCTTGTTTCAACCCCTTGAAAATAGACTTTGGTGAGGGAAGTAACTTATGCTTTATGTCCTGGTATCTGTAAGCTCCTATTCCAAATAAATAATCTTTATAGAAACCAACCAATTTCTGGTATTTTGCATCAGCACCCCTTTGGCTAACTAATACAGTCAGTTTCTCTCTCTTGTCTGGGGTTTTATTTTTGTTTAGCATTGTGTTAAGGGTGTCCTTTGATACTTTGTTGTACTTATTCTAAATCTGTAGAATTGTGCATGGTTAAATGGACATACCAGAGTAGTCACAGGTTTCAATAGGGTCCAGCAGGTTTCAATAGGTACATTTGGATCAAAAAAATAACATACATTAGAATTATTTTTCTTCTGTAATATAAAGGAAAAATCCAAGTGATAAAACTAAGTCTTAAAATAGGAATCTATTCTTAGTCACATATTGAACACTTCGCACTCTTCCACACACACATATACACACACATATACAACACATACATGACATTTTTTGAGTGTTGACATGACTGCTGCAATCGTACATGGACAAATTCTCTCCAATCATTGTCAGATTATTTTCCCCCATAGAAAATCTGTCTCAAAAGAAGCCTGCAAGGAAGAGACTTGAATTATGAATGTTTACTGTCAAGTGTTTCCTTATAATTTCTTCAGCTAATGAGACTAAGCTGTGGGCAAGCTGCCAACACCTTGTTAGACGTAGGACAACCTCTCTAACCATAAGGCCTTTGGGGTTCCACACAAAAGATAGTGCCAAGGCATTGAGCCTTCCCCCCAGCAACTAGAGCGCATGAACCAATCAACCTCACTAAATTAGCAAAGCCAGTAAGCTGCTTACATGTTGCCTCACAGTCTACAAAAGCTACTACACTTCCTCAATAAATCAGACCTACGCCACCAGCCTGCATCTCCAGAGTGGTTACTGTGTGTTGTCTTGCTCTGTTCATCCTTACCTCTTCGGAAACAGAGCTGCTGGAGAGCACCGCAACATCTGTTGCTCAATATGAGGCCTGAAAACCCCAGAGACAATATCAGGGAGCTATCAAGTGCAGCTCAGCATTCCAGTCAGTAAGTCACCCTCAGAATGTGTAATCGCTCCTCCTCTGAGAAGACTCCACAAGCGCGTGCCCTACACGCCCTTTTAGCAAGTAGGGACATCGAAATTTCTGAAAAGGAACTTAATCAATATTGGGACCTTGTTGTTCATTTTAACCCCTGGCTCTCCACAGCCGCCCTATGGGATCCCACCACATGGGCAAAGCTGCTTAAGTGCATTCACTCTGCTGAAGCCCATGAAGGAAAAACCTTTCCTCTAGGCCTCATTCCTGCTCTCTTAGCCATTCATGCTTGCCTTACAAGCGTTCCACTAGATGTACCTTCCCCAATCCCATTTTCCATCATGCCTGCAACTCCTTCTACCCCTGCACCTCCTTACGTACCACCTGACCACGATCCCTTATACCCATCACTCAAAGATATATCCCAAAGCCCCAACTGCTCCCCTTCTGAAACTTCCCCTCTGCTCATCCCGACACCTGCTACCAACATTTCTCAACAAAAAAACCCTACTAACATCCCTCCGCAGGAAGCTGTTCCTCCACAGGCTCCAGCGGAAGCCACTGGCCACAAGAACTTAGCCCCTTCTTCCACAAAGGAGGAGGACCTAATCACCTTTGCTTCGGTAGCGACCAACTGCTCCTCTTCTTCAACACCTCCCCTTTCCCTTCCTACCCAACCCCACTCCCCTCCTTTTCCTCCTCTAGAGTTCCACCCTGTGGTCTTTGCCCTTTTCTTTCTGACCCTAGAACCGTTCCCCTCCCCTTCCCTTGCACCTGCCATTTTCTCTTCCTCTTCTACTTCCTCTTCTGGTTTGGCAGCCATCTTGGCTAACCCATCCATCACTGTCCCTCCTCCCACCCCTTCCCCTGCACACCTTTACCCGGTGAACTTCAATCCTACTGATCACACCCCCTACAATTGGTACCCTTGGGATCATAAAACTATTTCTAAACTTCGCAAAGCCATTCAGGAAGATGACCTTAATAGTCCATATGCTCAGATGTTAATGGATAATCTGTCCCTTGAACACAATTGCACTACTGATTGGAAGAACCTTGCGCATGCCATTCTGACTCCTGGTGATTATATCACCTGGAAAGCTTTGTACAATGATGAAGCAGAGAAAACGGGCACAGGCAACCTTACCAACGGCATAACGGCCCTCCCCCTTGTTGCTTTAAAAGAGGAGGGGCAATGGGCTCTTCCAACAGTCCAAGCTGCATGTCCAGTGCCCTACTTTGATCAGTGTCTCACCATTGCTAAAATTGCTTTTCAAAAACTCAACACTCAGGGAAAACCTATTCACCTCTCCAAACTTCTGCAGGGTCCCAACGAGCCCTTTTCCGACTATTAAAGTCGAGTGAAGGAGGCCGTTGATAGAAAAGTTTCCCATTCTGCTGCCGCTGATGCTTTATTAAAAGTCTTTCTTTGGGAAGGCGCCAATACCGAGTGTCAACAGACAATTATGCCTATTCATAATAAAAGCCCCGATGACTGGGTCCTTGCTTGCAGAGACATTGGGTCTCATTCTGCTTCTGCTATGGCAGCTGCAACTAATACCCCTTCTGTCCTAGCTGCTGCCTTAGCCGATCATTTGCGCATCCAGCCACCTCACAAAACCTGCTACAGGTGCTGCAAGCCTGGTCATTTCACCAAGGAGTGCCCTCTTGTGGTTACTCCTAAGCCACAAAATGTCTCCCCTCCCTCCCCCCGATCTGCCTGAGACGTAGGAAAGGACTTCATTGGAAGAGAGATTGTTGCTCAAAACCTGACCTTCAGGGCAATCCTCTTTCACCTTTAAATGAGATCAGGGGCACCTCTCAGCCCCACAACTAAGAGAGGACTCCCCGCCGACATTTTTTGGACTATCCCCATTACCCAATGTAAAGCATTTCTCACTCTCGTAGGGCAGGGCAAGTCAATTACTGGGCAAATAGACACCACAGCTGACTTATCTGTCCTCCGCTCTTCTGACACAGACCCTTCATGGCCGCTAAAACTACGTCCCCTAGTTCAAGGTGTGGGAGATCTAAGACCCTCACACCAGCTTACATCAACATTGACTTGGACAGACCCAGATGGCAGAACAGTCACCTTCCGCCCCCTTGTGTTACCCAACCTTACTCATACCCTTTGGGGGCGTGATGTTCTCCCCAAAGTGGGAGCCGTCCCCACTACTAATCCTACAAATTACCCCAAGCATAAAGGCCACTGGCCGTCTGCCTTTATTTACTTTATCCAAACCAAAACCTATAAGATTAACATGGAAAATGCAAAACTCTATTTGGATGGACCAGTGGCCACTGCCTCGAGTAAAATTAGAACAACTAAAACTCCTTGTGCAAGAACAATTGAACTTGCAGCACATAGAACCCTCTACTAGTCCTCTAATTCTTCTATCTTTGTGATTCAAAAAAAATCCGGTAAATGGAGGCTACTGCATGACCTCAGAAATATTAATGCTCATATGACAAAGATTGGCTCCCTGCAACCAGGTCTTCCTCATCCTTCAGCCATCCCATGTGATTACCACATTATTGCAATAGACCTCAAAGATTGTTTCTTTTCCATTCCTCTTCATGAGGATGACCGTCAATACTTTGCCTTTTCTGTACCCATCTCAAATAATTCAGTCCCCCTACAACGTTATCAGTGGAAGGTACTCCTGCAAGGAATGAAAAACAGTCCAGCTATGTGCCAAATATTCGTTAGTGAAGCCACCCATCCCCTTTCTCAGTTTTGTCAAATCGTTCATTATATGGACTACATCCCCATTGCTCACCCAGACCCAATTCACCTACAATTCTGCTTGAAATCTCTTCTACATAGCCTTATGCAACTGGGCCTCACCATGTCACCTGAAAAAGTACAAAACTATGCACCTTACACCTTCTTAGGCTATACCATCACGAGCTCTATCAGTCCTGCCGTCCCCACTATTGTTTTGCCCCATAAATGTACTCTTAATGTGCTTCAGCGCCTCGGTGGTTATATCAATTGGTTGCGTCCTCATCTGAGTGCAACCACTCATGAGCTAAAACCTCTTTTTGACCTCCTGGAGGGTGACCCTGACCCCTCCAACTGTCGTTTAGTGGGCAGCACCAAACAAGCCTGCTTGAGCCTCATAAATGACAGAATTAAAAATCTTCACCTAGCCCGCTTTCAACCAAAACTCCCTCTTTCCACTCTAGTCATCAACTCCCCTGGGACACCCACGGGTCTTCTATATCAGGATTCCCCCCTCTTTTGGGTACACTTATCTTTTAGTCATTTAGGTAAAATTACCTCTTATTGTGATGCCATATGTATCCTTGGGAGAAAACTCAGAAAAATAGCTGTTCTCTTCTTTGGCATCGAACCCAACACCTTAGTTCTACCATTCACTCAAGAAGAAATACAACATCTTTCCCAAACTGATTTGAACATGCAAATTCTCCTATCAGGATTCACAGGTCAACTTGATAACCATTTGCCAAGAGACAAACTCATCACTGCCATGACTCTTCTTCCATTCGTTCTCTCCTCTCACTCTTTTCCTACAACTTCTCCTATCCCTCACGCTGCTACAATCTTTACCGACACTAACAAAACTCACTTTTCTATAGTAGTAAAAATCCCTCGGTGCCTCAGATTCCATCCACGTCGAGCAACATACCGGCTCTGTTCAACAAGGAGAACTACATGCTCTCCTCCAAGTTTTCCTATATCACCAATCCATCCCTTTCAATATCTTCACTGACAGTGCATATGCAGCTAATACTAACCATGTGCTGCCACATGCAGTCCTTAAAAACAAAATGACCATTCAAGATAATATGCTGCTTTTTTTTAAATCTCTCCTTGAAAATCGCAAACATCCCTGGTTCATCCAACATATTTGTTCCCACACTGGACTCCCAGGACCTCTTGCCAGTGGCAATGCCTTAGCCAATTCCTCACTTGTGGTAAAATTATTAACCACAGACCTAGACCAAGCAAGACTCCTTTATGAAAAGTTTCACATGTCCACTCTTTCTCTCCATCATCTCTTCCCCTCCTTAACACAGCAGCAATGAAAACACCTCACTTGTGCATGTAAACAATGTGACCCTCTCCTTCCATTAGGCCCCCTTCAATCTCAGGGAATAAATCCTCATGGCCTCCATCAGAATGCCATTTGGCAAATGGATGTCACATAGATACCTATTTTTGGAAAAACTAAATTTCTACATGTCATAATAGACACCTTTTCCAAATACACCTTTGCCACTGCTCTTGCAGGAGAAACTTCAAGACATGTAATTACTGTTTGCCTTCAAACCTTCAACCAAATGGGCATACCATGGACCATAAAGACTGACCTTGCTATGCTTCCAAGTCCTTCCAAAATTTCTGTGCCTCATGGCGCATCACACACAAAACTGGTATCCCATACAATCCCCAGGGCCAAGCTATCATAGAACACACCCACCTCATGCTTAAAAACCAAATTAAAAAAAATGAAGGGGCAATATCCCCGAGATACCCCCAGGGATGTTCTAAGTAAGACTTTAATCACTATGAATTTTCTCATATTTGACAATGAATGCTGTACACCAGCAGTCAAATGCTGGGGAGGACTTAGAAATACTACAACCCCCATGCCATTAGTTAGATGGAAAAACCCCCTTACAAATGCATGGCAAGAGCCCCATCCCCTATTAACCCAGGGATGAGGGTATGCTTGTCTTTCCAGAAAATGCACAACAGCCAACCTGGGTCCCCAGCCAGCTCGTTCGACCAGCCACCAGAGATGAAGTCAATACACAGCACAAAAATACCAAGGAGAAAGAATAATTCCGGACTCTTGCATCAATTACAGGCACCAGGACCGCCGTTATTCATCGGGTGTATCCTTCTCTTAATAATTGTTCACACCACTTCAGGCATGCTCCTTTGGATCACTCCATTCCTCTGGACCTCGTGCCCTGCCCTTCCAGCCATGGGACATCCAAATCAAGGCTGTGACCCCCGCTATGCCATGAGGACAGTCTTTGGCAATGGATGCTCTGTGGAGAAAATGCCTGCTTAGATCTTCGTCCCTTCATACTGATGAATGCCACGCTCACTAATGGAACTTGGGTTTCTTCACACATGAATGACTCAGACTGGGCAGCCAGCCTCAGTAAGACTGCAAACACCACCCTCTCTGTGCACACCTTACCCTGCGTAACTCTTCCCTTTCTTTTTATAGATGCAAGCAACCAATCCTTTGACTGTAACATCACCCACTGTGTCCTTTCCAATTGCTGGAACCATACTAAGCATCCCTACACTATTATTGTTAGAATTCCCTCCTTAATATGGGTTCCCGTTAATGCTACTGAGTGGAATGGCCCTTCTGAATTAATTACGCACTTACATTTTAGGCAAAAAAGAGCAGTTGGTGTAGTTGTAGCTCTCATCGCAGCTATTATAGCCAGCCTAGCAGCCACTGCCACTAGCATCACTTCTATAGTCCAATCCAATTCCAATGCTAACACAATAAACAACTTAGTAGAAAAAATGGGCACCCCCTTGCAAACACGAAACCTGCTCAATAATCATATTCATGGCGGCCTACTTAATGTACAACAACAAATAGGTTTACTAAAAGAAGTACAAATGATAATGCAACTGACAAGACTGCCCTGTGACATTAATTATCCACACATTTGTGTTACCCCCATCAGTGCCACCAATGGCATGGCAAACTTTACCGCAGCCAGAGCAATGTTAAAACAAACCTTACTCAGACATAGGAACGATGACTTCTTAAATTTAACCACTCAGCTCACCCATCAAATTCTGATCCTTAACAGCACCCAAGCGACTACCATAGACACCACACTGATCACCAATATTCTAGCTAACCTTCAATCCCTTTTCACTCCCTCTAATCTCATAACATTTGTTATCATTGGATCTGTTCTTCTAATTTGTATACCCTGTATAAGATATGTACTGTGCAAAGTGCAAAACTGCTGCAAAGATGTTCAAACTTTAGTACTTGTCCAGCAAGCTATTGTCAGTGCTCTAGAAGCAGAAGATGGCACTGCAGGAACTGTTTCTCAAGCTGTGAATATCTTCAGCCTCACGGTCCTGCAAAAAATTCGGAGATAAACACTGTGCCAGAGAGCTTGGCTGGTAGCCAATGACAGGTAAGATCCTCAGAGGAGGACAACCTAAGACAGGCACAGTCACCTTGGCACAAAACAACACCGGCACTTTGCCTTGCCTCTAATAAAAGAAAAAAAGGGGGAATTGTGGGCAAGCTGCCAACACCTTGTTAGATGTAGGAAAACCTCTCTAACCATAAGGCCTTTGGGGTTTCACCCAAAAGATGGTGCCAAGGCATGCAGCGGACATGTCCAGACATGTCCCTTGGAAAACTGCCTTCCCCCCAGCAACTAGAGCACATGGACCAATCAGCCTCACTAAATTAGCATAGCCAGTAAGCTGCTTGCACGTTGCCTCATGGTCTATAAAAGCTACTACACTTCCTCAATAAATCAGATCTTTGCCACCAGCCTGCATCTCCAGAGCAGTTACTGTGTGTTGTCTTGCTCTGTTTGTCCTTACCTCTTCGGGAGTGGAGCCACTAGATGGCACCGCAACACTAAGCTGCAGTTTGCAATCCTTGTGATTTTTATCTTATTTCAGTGTCATTATAAAAGATCATGTGATTTTAAATTAGGGATAGTGGAATCATGTAGAAACATTTCAGAATCAACTAAACTGAGTGAATGTTTAAGGCTCTGTATTTCACAATTTAATAGTTAAATTTTTGAGCTTATGCTACATAACATTGTATAACATTGAACAACATTGTATAAAAATGCTATTGTTCATCATCAAAAACTTCTGAAAGAAGGAATCCAGAAGAGGATAAACCAGTCAGCCTGGTGAAAGGAAATATTCTCCTATGTTATTAGAAACTCTGGAGTGCATGATTTGAGGAAATTTTCTCACATTTAGATTTCAGGGGCATTTTGCAAATCAACACTCAACTTAAGGAAGATTATGAAATGTTTTCTGCATATGTTTACCAAAGAGATCGTTTTAATTTGAAGCTATATATCAACATAATTTATTGGAAAGAGCATGTTCTTTTGAAAAGTCAGACTATTTTTGCATTCTGTTTATACTGTAAGTACTTGTGAGGTTTCATATGGGCCTTTATATTACTGAGCATAATTTTTAAATATATAATGTAGGGAAAATAAAAAAGGGCATAGAGGAATGGAAGAACATCATTTTTACTTATGTGAAAGTTTATATCCCCAAAGTAAAAGGTATAGTTTTCCATACAATCAAAGTTGTTGATAAAAATACAAAAATTTTAAAGTTACACATTAATAATCCTATCTTTGAAATATTTTATTGTAATATCAATAGAAAATAAGTACACTAATGAGACTATAAATTAACAAAGAACTCACCTTAAATAGTTTGAAACACCAATAAATATATTAGTAAAAGTTTGAGTACATAAAATGATATCTGTCGAAAAATATTAAATTTGGCAAGTGCATTCAAAAGTTATTGATATTTCAAAATAATAATAAAACAGATGAACACAGATAAGATGAATAGGAAGAAAAAATTACTAAATTCCGAAGTGACAACAATTTAAAGAATATCTAAAATAATGTTATGTTTTTAGTAGAAGGGATAAAATTTGTCAGGAATTAATAGGCATTTTTCAAAATAAAAATTTCCCTTCACATTATGAATAAAAGAAAGAAACAAATATGGAAAAAATTATGTGCATTAAAACCATAAAATAAAGCATAAATCTGTTCAAAAACAGAATAGGAGATAAATATGTGTCTCTTGTCTTGAAAGGAAAAGGCTGGTTAAGCAAAAAAGCAGTGATAAAAATTTAGGACAAATATAACTGTCTCAAGTACATATAAAGTTAGAGAATTGTAAGGTAGTTTGATTTGGATAAACCTTGCCTCCTTTGCTTGCTTTGACTGATTTCCCCCTTTGGTTCCTATAAGAATAAACAATACCTAACCATCATTAATTCTGTATGATGAGGGAGCATCAGTTGCAGAGCATAACCAGTACACATGGCCAATACAGAGAGAGACAGGTATGGGGCAAAGAGAGTCATTTGAATTAGAGCCAGAAATTCAGTCTGTACCACAGAGATAAGGGACTATAAATAAAGACTATGGAGAAGAACATTAAGAGAGGTTATAACATTCTACCTGATAGCTCCCAAGTCCTGTTAATTTTTTTTATACTCCTGGCATTCTACTTTCTTGTTTCTCTTCCTATGTATACCATTGCATATATCCATAGTGGAGCACTGCTGGATCCAGCCATCACCCTGGACTGTGACTCCACTTTTTAAGCTTCCTTCTTGAAAATAAATAACTATATGAACTGCCTGTGCCTTGCAGAGACTTCCTCTGGGCTCCTCAGAAAAGGTGCCAGCATGGTGGTAACTGAAGCAGTATCACTACAGTTACAACATGACAATTAGTGAGCCAGCTGGCAGCCCATAGCAGCTGAGAAGACTATTCATGAGTCAGGAAAAGGAGTCCTTGGGGGAAATCTTGACCTAGATCATGTTTCCATGCGGGAAGATGTGACACAAGTTTTAGAAACTTGGGGTACAGTAAGTATGAGACACCTGAAAATACCAAAAGGATTGACCAAGGACTTAGAAGCTTCTGGTTTGACAAAGAAAAAGTGAGAATGATTAGAAAGGGGCTGAAGCAGTAGCACAGCCATTGCGGACTGCATAAGAGCAGTAATTGACCCACAGTTCATGGCTGAAACAAAGGACTGCCAATTAGAACAAGAACTGGGTTTAGAAAAAGACATGTAAATAGCATGTACCAACAATATACAATTAATGACCACCAAGGTACAAGAAAGAATGCACAAATAGAAATCTTAGCCTGCTGGCTAGCTGACTGAAAAGACTTTCCTTACCATGAGAGCGAGTATGAACCCTCATCTCTAAGCTGCAGTGGGACCTACAAAAATGGGATCCCTATGAAAGTAATCCATCAAATGAAAAGATAGACTAGGGGGAAGGTCGTGGTCCCTGACGGTCCAGTACATTTCAGGCACTTGGAGGCCTCATGTTTAACTCACAATCCATTGGTCCCTACCACCACCATCCCCCACAATAAACAGAAATCCCTAGCTCTAGTAAATACAGAAGCAAAATGTTCCCTGTTTTGTGGCAGTGTAAATTCTTTCCCTCGACCCCTACTGGTTCTTAATGGTATGGGGGGCAAGGAGTGAAATTGCAGTATAATGGAAATTATAATGGACAGTGGCCAATAACATCCCCAAAACTAAGCTGTTTACTTAGCCCCTGTACATGAATATATTTTGGGCATTGAACTATCTTCTGACTCATTTACGTACAGGAAGCAGCAGCAATTGATCTGGTGTTCACCTTAAAGCAGAAAACAGCCCCTAAACAACAACAAAGTACAAGGGTGGGGGCTCTCAGTCACCTACTGGTGTAGTAAGACTTGCTTTGTCCCCAGGAAGTTATTAATAAAGTCAAACATTTCCCCCCAACCCCAGACACTAAAGCAATTGCATAGTTTTGTGGGTTCATTGAAAATTTAGCAGCCTTTTAAACCTCACTTAGCCCAAATATTAAAGCCCAATAGGCCACTAATAATAAAGAAGGGAGCTGTCTGGGACTGGGGAGCCCAAGAGTAGGAAACCTTAACTGGCTAAAGCTATCAAAGAAATTCAATTGTAAAGGCAAACTATTTTTAACTGATAAATAGAAAAGATGTATGAGAGTTATATTATTCACTGCTAGTGTGTGTGTGTGTTTTGGTAGAAAATTTTCTGGACATGTATTTGACTCTACATAAAGAGTCAAATTTATTTGGTCTTGTCCCTTGGCATTACTCCAACTCTTAGGAATCTATGCTAGATTAAAAAATATAGACAAAAATTATGTATACATGTTGTATTTCATAAAAAATTTATAAAATTAAAGTGTAAGACAGTTCAAATATCTAAATAAATGAGAATAGTGTAATGAAGATAGATATTTATAAATATCACATGGACATTACAGAGTTGTAAGAAGAATTAATGATGTAGAAAAATACTTTTAATTGTGAAAAATGTGAGATACAAAACATCATATATATTAGGCTTACATATATACTTAGAAAATTATCTTTAAAAAGTGTACCTTCTGAAAAAAAAGTACACTAAAGATGAACAGTGCTTATCTGAATTATGGTATTGATGGCAGTTTCTGGGGCTTCTTTCATAAATTTTCTGATCTTATTTTCCTACAAAGAGAATATTTTGCCTTTAAATCAATAAAATAATTTAATATAAGACGTTTTATGTTCTTGTCTCAGGTCTGTGTCCATAATAGCAGAAGAGACTCACGTTTTCAAGAGTCTGGATACCCTGGCCTCTATAAAAATCTGTGCTAGTGGTAATACATGGTGAAATATATCTTACCTGTAAACTGAAGTTTCTAGTGTCACCTTAAGAGAAAAGTACTAATAAAGAAGCCACTGTTTGCCTCTACCTCTCTGAATGCTTTCAGAGAAGTAACAAATTTACTCCATGACAAGGCATTTTGTTGTTAGGTACAATTTTCATGAAGTTAGCAATAGCTAATCCATCACTACTTGCTACTATGTAAATTCATCAATGTTTGCCTTAAATATATTATTTCTTTTCTTTAATGTCTCAAAAGTTATTGCTAAGGAAGATTTCCTAAACATCTATGAATTGATAGACTGAGTTTATTTTTGCTATCTAGGCTCACACAATCTTATGAAATTGGACCACAAGAATCCCAGCTCAGAACTTCCAATAGGATTCAGGAGAAATTGATGGAGAGAAACATAACCATTGAAGGACATTCTTTCAGGGTCTCACAATGACACATTTGCCAGTCTAGCCTTCTTGGTGGCTAGATGTAATATATTATAAAAGGCATTTAATTTCTGCTCCAACCTGATTTAAAACACTGAAATAGCAAACTATGTTAAAGCAGAAAAATTAGGGATTACGAGTACCATGAAATCAGCAACAAATGAAAGTTGTCCTAGAGTAGCTGGTCTCTGAAGTTAGCTCCTTAAGTACTTTTCTTAGAAAGCTCATGCTCAGCCTGGGGATAACTTCTTTGGTCCCTTGGAGTCTGGATGTGAATGGGTTGGAAACTTAGCACCAAATTGCATCTGTAAAATGTGGCTGTTTTTGCTTCTTTTGTCTTCTAGGCTGTGGAATCCCAGAATTTGTCCCTACTAATATTTTCATATATGATTACAAAGAAGTATTAAATGGATTTTGCTTATGTAAAAGGAGTTAAGGATGCTCTGACCTGTTAGCTTCCAGAGGATTAGAATTAACAACTTCAGCCAAGACAGGAGTCCAGCAAGTGTATCCTAGTCTTTCTTGGGTCTGTGGAATCTGTGACTAAGAGGGAATGGAGAGCGTGTCAACTGGGTTGTCTCTCTATGGCAGTGGTTTGTAAATGATCTTAGAATATTGGATATAAGGCACAGAATGTTCTAAAATGTGACTACAGGTGCATGTGCCATTCAGAGTCTATAAAACAACCCCAATAATACCTGTCTCACAGCTTTAGGAGAATTGAGCTCTTTAACATGAGAAAACACTTCAGTTAGTGAAAAACTATTCTATTGTTTTCTACTCTTGATGCCCTGAGTATATTCATATAGGCTAGACAAACTGCTGTGCAATAATAAAAATTTTAATCTTGCTTAAGAGCAAGATTTTGCTCCTTGAAATTCAAATAATCTATATCTCCTAGCACTGGCTCTTCTACTTACTCTGTGAACTTGGGCAAGTTTCTTGGCCTCTCTATGTCTCAGTTTCCCTGTCTGTACAAAGAGGGCTATAAGGTACCCATCTTGTAGGACTGTTGTGAGGTTATATGAGATAATGCATGTCACATGCTTAGAATGCTGCCTGCCATAGAGTAATGTTGCCTGTTGCCATTTTCTGTACAGAACATGAGAGCTCAAAGTGTAACTGACTCATTTATGGAAATAATTGTCTATATTCATTTATACAGCTTGTTTAATTTTTTTTCTTGCTTGGTTGGATTCTGGGAGATGCTGAAATTAGAAGAAAAGAAACACCAACTTTCTATGTATTATATACTGATAAAAAAGTTATTAAAATTCTAAAATCTTCTATGTTTAATCTTTCAAATAAATATCTGACAGTGATTTTGAGATTTGCTGGAAAGGTTATAGCAGTTAAAGGAAATGTGAATACCATGTGAGTTAACAAATAATGAGCACATGTTATATATCAGTCATTCTGCCATATGCAGCATATCATTTGATTTATATATAATCCCATGAGGGAAATAATATTTGCATTTTGTATAAAAGAAAATGAATTGCAAATTTAGGGATCTCTTGGTCAAGTTCTAAAAGCTAATAATTAGTAGATCTTGGATTTAAATCCAGACAGCTCTGATTTCTAAGCCTGAGTTCTAATCAATATATTATTGACTTAATCAGACACTGGTGCTGTGATATGTCTTATCCATTGGAAAAGAATGGACAGAAATCTGTATTTGGACTAGTTCTTGGTACTTCCAAGAAGCAGAGCTTATTCCTCAGACAGATCACATGTGTGGCAACTACTCAAGAAAGAGAGGGAAGGAGTAAATACATTTCGTAACTTCCTTTTCTACTTCTTGCCCCATTCTGGGAAACTGCTTAAGCATCATACAGACAGCTTCTTTTTTTTTTTTTCCTCAGAATTTTTTGGTGCCTGTATGGTGAAAAGGAAGTTGAAGTTGAAGTTCAGATTTAGGAACATGGACTGATTTCACAAACTGCCCCAGTTAACAAAGTCTCAAGCAAAAGTGCTCCTGAAGGCCCCAGGAATGTCCAGACAACAGAGGCAAGCCACAGAGCCCCGTGAAATTAACATCCCCTTGAGGGGCTCTATCCGGGAATATATGAAGTTATTTCTCTCATATACCATAGTTGTACTCAGTTATAAATTCCCTAATCATAATTCTTCTACCTCTTTTATTTGAACCTATAATTCTCAATTAACCTGTTAAGTATATTTCTCAGAGGGGCTTAAAGCCTTCGGATTGTTGACATGTCAGTTGAGCCCTGAAACCCAGCAGATACATGGACAACTAATGTCCAGTTCCTAGATGATGATGGACCAGCCTCCTCCCCTGAAAAAGGAAAATCCTCAACACTAAACAAAATAATACTATCCATCTGTCCCCTACTGTCTACACTCTGTCTCAGAGTAAACTAGAGTAGTCATCATCCCAAATCCATCGAGTTGGGAAATGAATAAAAATAAGATTCAAGTGTAACTGATAACTAAAGTAGATTTATTGTTATTGTAGTTATTACTCGTGTTAAATGAGTAACATATAAGAGTGATAGAAAAATAAATTAAAAAAAAAACTTTCTGAATAATAGGCCATCATCCACATTTAACACATTTGTTAAAGTACTTATTAACTGGAATGCATCTAACATTATGACATTCTAATCTTGGTGATAATTGAAATGCAGAATTTTAGTTCAGTTTTGTTTATTAGCCAATGTTCTAGAATCTGAAGACAGAAAACTTTGCTGGCTGGTTTTATTAGGAGGGATTTATTATAAGCACTTAAATATCTTAAAGAATCTTTGGAAAGACTAGAGTCACAGACTTTTTTCATTCTCAATAAATCACATGCAGTCACACCCCTGTACAGGTCTAGCCTGTTAAGGAAGATGCTTCTGCTGATAACAACAGGACCTTGTTGCCACTGGCTAGACAGGAAAGCTACTACTACCAGTTCTGATTTAGAATCACTCTGGTTCTGTTGAGTCATTGTCAGCATCCAGCCTCATATAAATAATTTTCAATGCAAAGAATTGCACAGATGCACCTAGCTGGCAGAATCCAAGTAATATATCTGCACCCTAGTCATAAGGGAGACTGGGAAAAGTTGTTTTTGGAATTTCTGTTGGGAAAGATGATTCATATATGGGAAACTAACAAATTGTGCCATGTGTATTGAAAAGATTTTTGATGCAACCACCACTGATGCTCACTACCATCGAAGATGTGATCTCATATATTGGATTATACTTGTTCTATACATATTTATTCCTCCAAAATTTAAGGAGGTACCTGTCTTTATTTGCCCAATATACAGATAAAAAAGCAGACATGAAGGACCACAGAAAATTAGACAGAAGATAAATGATCTCAGTTGATACCATGGAAAGTTAATTTCATATATTCATTTAAATTTGACCTCCTGTGCAAGGCATTGTGTTTAGTGCTAAAAGAGAAAGACAATGAATAGAATAGTTTTAATTTTCAGGCAGAAGTGGAGAATATTCAGGATAGCATATGATTTGAAACAATTTCACACCTACCTTAGTTTTGACATATACAATTAGGTAAAAAGTTTCCTCAATTTAAAAAAACTCACTTGTCTAACTTTATTGACTCTTAGTCTTAGAGATTGTAAAAAAAAAATTCTAATTAGTTACCATAGTCTTCACTGCACTGCAGAGTTTGGTTCCTGTTTCATCTTTTCAACCCTAGTTTATTTTATGCTGGCCCTGTTCTGTCAGTAGGAAATTGTGTTTCTGTGTGGATCATAGAATACCTTTAGAATAGATCTACAATGCAACCAATTTTTGTCATATTAAGAAGAAACAGTGGAGAAAAATGAACAGACGTATCAGCTAGTATATAAGTGCATCATCAACCATGATGAAACTCATTTGACATTAGGGCACATTTTCTTACCTAGAAATCCATGTTCCCTTTCATTCAAAGTGCTTACCATAATTATAGTTAAAGAATTAGCTATCAGAAAAAGGTCATTAATAAGAGTAACCATGGTAGTTATTATCATCACTACAATGGGAATGTCTTATCACTACAACTAGAAAGGTGTATCAATGAATAATAAGTAATGACAATGAATAAAACATATTCATAATGTATTACACTGATTTTACTTAGTTGTGTATTATCTTTGTTTACTTTTTAAGTAAATTCCCATTATAAAAGTCAACCTATTTCTGGTGTGTTGCTCACAGCAACTTTTTTTTAAAAATAAATTTTATAGTAGTATTTCACTCATACATGAACACACATAAACAATAAGTTAATAGTAAAATTTGTGAATTTATAAACCAAACACGCATGTCATCATACAAGGCTCCCATACATCTCCCCAACAACACCTTGCATTGTTGTGAAACATTTGTTACACACTACTAAAGAGCATCATTATAGTATTACTGCTAACTAGAGCCCATATCTTACATTTGGTGTATTTTCCCCCAAAACACCTAAAAATTAACACTCTATACTAATATTGTATACATATTATCATTCACAAGAAAACATTCTCATTTTGTCCTATTAACTACAGTCCATCATCCATCTCTGGGTTCCGTAGGTTATACAGTCCCATGCTTTGTACAATCCATTAAAGACGTACATTCAGTAACTCTCATTTTCAGAATTGTGCTGCCATCACATCAATTTTTAAAGGTTTTCATTACTCTAAAAGGAAAAATCACATAACCCTCCCATTGCTGCAGAATATTGCAATAATTCTGTTAACTATCATCCGTAAGTTACTATCATCCATAATTACTAGTTGTAATTTTCCCATACATCACCATATTCTTAGTACTCTGTAATGAAGAGCATTCTTATATTGATACTATTAACCACAATCATCATCTACCACCAAAATCACTGTTATACATTCCCTAGATTATTCTCTAGTTTTCTTTCAATTGACAGTTATGTCCACGGACTACCCCTTTCATCCACAATCATATTTATAAATCATCATTGCTAGTTGTATTCACTAAATGTGTTACATAACACTCTATCCATTTTCACACTTTGACAATTAACCTTATTAATAATGCTACATACATTGAGCATCAGCTCCCATTCTCAACCCACATTCTATTTTCTAGAAACCTGTGCTCTAGAGTTTAATTCCATGTGTTTACTCATCATAATTAGCTCATATTAGTGAGGCCATACAATATTTGTCCTTTTGTGTCTGGCTTATTTCACTCACCCATAATATTCTCTAGCTTGATTGATGTTGTCATATGTTGTAGCAGTTTGATATAGTTATGAATTCCAAACATAGAGATTGGATTATGTTTGCAAGCTGGTCTGTACTTGGGCATCATTAAATTATAATTATGGTTTTGATTGAGCTGTCAGTAGGGTGTTGAGTTCCCACCCCTTGGTGGGTGGGGACTCACAGTTAAAAGACTTGGCAAAGGACAGAGTTGGAGTTTTGATGCTGGAATTTTGCTGTTGGAGTTTTGATGCTGGAGTTTTCACCTGGAGCCCTGAGATATAAGCATGCAGAGGAGATCGGTTATGAAGGAAGAGAAGCAAGCCCCTGGGAAAAGAGGAACCCAGGAAGCCTGAACCCTGGCAGATGTCAGTATCTATCTTGCTCCAACATGTAACAAAAGACTTTGGTGAGGGAAGTAACTTATGCTTTATGGCCTGGTAACTGTAAACTCCTACCCCAAATAAATACCCTTTATAAAACCAATAGATTTCTGGTATTTTGTATCAGCATTCATTTGGCTGACTAATACATATGAATATTTCTTCTTACAGTTAAATAGTATTCCATTGTAGATATATACCACATTTTGTTCATCCACTTATGGTTTTATGGATACTTGGGCTGGCACCATATTTCAGTAATTGTGAATAATGCTGGTATATACATGGAAGTGTAATGTCAGTTCCTGTCCTTGCTTTCAGTTCTGCATATTTTCCTACTAACAGGATTGCCAGACCTTACCGCTTTCCATATTCAGTTTCTTGAGGTACTACCAAACTGTCTTTAACAAGGGCTGCACCATCCTACATTCTACCAACAGTGAAGGAGTTTTCGTGTTTCTCCACATCTTTTCCAAAACTTCTATTTATCTGCTTTTTTGATAATGGATAGTCTATAAGGTGTGAAATGGTATCTCATTGTAGTTTTGACTTGCATTTCCCTAATAGCCAGTGACACTGAGCATTTTTTCATTTGCTATTTGGCCATTTGGATTTCCTTTTTGGAGAAATATCTATTCAAGTCTTTTTCCCGTTTTTTTAATTGGGTTGCTTGTATTTTAATCACTGTGTTGTGTGATCTCTTTAAATAATATAGATATTGAATCTTTATCAGATATGTAGTTTCCAAATATTTTCTCTCAATTTCTGCCTTTTACTTTCTTGACAAAGTCTTTTGAAGAATAAAAGTGTTTGATTTTGAGGAGGTCCCATTTATGTTTTTCTTTCATAGCTCAAACATTAAGTATAAGGTTTAAGTAAATACTGCCTTCCACAAGATTTTGAAGACATTTTCTCCTAGTTTTGTGGTCATCACTTTTATATTTAGGTCCTTGATCCATTTTGAGTTAATTATTATATAAGGTGTCAGATAGGGGCCATCTTTCTTTCTTTTGGAAATATCTCCCAGCCTCATTTGTTGAATAGAATATTCTGGACCAGCTCGAATGGGCTTGACAGCCTTGTCAAAATTAACAGACTATAATATGATTGTTTATTTCTGATTTCTTTATTGGGTTCCATTGGTCAATCTGTCTATCTTTATTCCAGTACCATTTTTTTTTTAACTATTGTTAAGTAATATGCTTTCAAGTCAGAAAGTGAGAGTTCTCCAACTTTGTCCTTCTTTTTTGGGACTTTTACCCTTCCAAATAAATTGATATTTGGCTTTTCCATTTATGGAAGAGTCTGTTGGGATTTTTATTGGGATTGTGGTAAATCTGTATAACAGTTTGTGTAGAATTGAAGTCTTAACAATATTTAATTTTCCAGGTCATGAACACAGAGTGGCCTTCCATTTATTTAAGTCTTCTTCCATTTTTTTTTTATCAGTATTTAGTAGTTTTCTGAATACAGGTCATTATGTTCTTGGTTAAACTTATTCTTAAATATTTATTTCTGATAGTCACTATTATAAATGGAAGTTTTATCTGATTTTCTCCATAGATTGCTCATCAGTAGTATATTAAAACACTACTGATTTTTGCATATTAATCTAGTATCCTTCCACTTGAGTCATTTTCAGGATGACGGTTTCCTCTTCCTGGGGCCTCATGAGAATCAACCCTTTCCACAGGCTTGTCCAATGACTATTTTCTGGGTTCCATCCTCATCAAGCATCTGGATGATGATCAAGCACCAGACCTCACCCTCCAAGTATCATCAGGTGATGGCCACACTTTCCCTGACCTCTGAGGAAAAGTCTTCACCCACATAGTACAGTAAAGTGAAGACAATATCCTTCCTAATATTTGGCATACAGACCTAACCCTACCAGAGCAACAACTTGGCAACCTGGCCTTCCCTTATCCATGAGGGACATACCCACCCTTCAAAGACCTATGGGGCATCAAATGCAACCTCTTTAATTCTTGGGGAATGTGATCCACCCCTCTGTACCCTGGGGTGGTAAAACTCTCCCTCAACACTGGTCAGAAACATCTGCCCTCTTCAACTGCACAGGCAAACTCAATCATTCTATATACATGGGTGGGGTTACTCTCTTGCCCAAGGAGATGTCTTAATTCCAGACCTCAGTTTCCATGGTTTTCCTCTTATAGCTGTTTCCCCTTCAACCTCTCTTTTCCATTTCCCTTTTATTCCAGACTGACAGTGATTTTGTTCATACAGCCCTCTCAAAAAGTTTGTTGCTTTAGCATTCAGGATGCAGGGGTCCAAGCCATCTGATGGTAAGACTCTCCACAAGTCTTTCCTAGATAACTGCATTTTCAATTCTGATTTACAAGTTCCAAGTTTAGTTAAGTCCTCAAATGGGACACTATTGTCTGGGGGTTTGATTTCCAGAGGTTTGGAATTTCTGGATTCAGTTTTTGTTTTGTTTGTGCACAACAATTCATTCCTCAGATCATTTCTTTCATATAGCAATTTGCTATCATATGCAAGGAGAAGCCAAGCTGCATTCTCTGAGTTTCTTTGAAAAGTTCTTCAGCTAAACATCCAGGTATGCCATTTTCAAATTCTGCCTTCTATAAAGCCTCAGGATTCAATCTAAGTTCTCTGCAATGTTAAAATACGGATCGCCTTTTCTCCAGTTTCCAATAATACTTTCATCATTTACTTCTAAGACTTCATATAAAGTCTCTTCAAAGCACTCTAGGTCTTTTCTATCAAACATCTCACAATTCCTCCAAAAAGTATCTCTTACCCATTTATGAAACTGTTCCAGCACTTTGGTAATTGCAAAAGCACTTCCACACTCTCTGATATCAAATTCTGTATTGGTAACCCAAAGGGGTGCTGATGCAAAGCACCAGAAATCAGTGGGCTTTTTATAAAGGGTATTTATTTGGGGTAGAGCCTTACAGTTACCAGGCTATAAAGCATAAGTTACTTCCCTCACCAAAGTTTGTTTCTACATGTTGGAGCAAGATGGCTGCCAACATCTGCAAGTTCAGGTTTCCTCTTTCACTTAAGGCTCCATGGTCTCAACTTCTTCCAATATCAGCTGCAGTCTGGGATAAATCTTGTCCCTCTCCCAGGGCTCTTTCCTGTCTGGGCTCAGCTGCTCTGCTCCCTTCACGAGGTCAGATATAGACAACCAGGTGAATGTCCCTTCTCTCTTTCCGGAGCCTTTGCCAAGTCTAATGGAGTCTTCTCTTTCCTCATGTATCTGCTTTTCTGTGTGTTTACTTCCTAGGTCTCCACCATTAAAACTCTAACCTCCCTCCTCTGCCACAAGGTTTTCTTTGTGAGTCCCCACCCGTCAAGGATGCAGGATTTAATGTCCTACTGATGTGGCCCAATCAAAGCCCTAATCATAATTTTATCAAGCAAAAGTAAAACTTCTGAAATTAATACAATCTAATATGCTCAGAGGAACAGATCAGTTTACAAACATAATTCAATACCTCTTTTTGGAATTCATAAACAATACCAAACTGCTATACCATATCATATTTTAGTTTCCTTTTATAATATACATGTCCTTAGACTTTCCCTTTCAGCTACTGTCATACCCATTTAATAGGTCTGCTATTTACAAACACTATGATGTGCTTTCACCATTTTTATTCATTTTAAAAGATTTGCATGGATGTGTCATGATGATGGGAACGAGTGTTGTTGGGGGGGGGAGAGGGGGGGGTGGGGGGGGTGGGGTTGAATGGGACCTCACATATATATTTTTAATGTAATATTATTACAAAGTCAATAAAAAATAAAAAAATTAAAAAAAAAAAAAGATTTGCAAACAAAATTTCATTAATTCTTTAGATTAACCCTCAGTTTTCCATTTTCTACCCTTATCCTATTTTCTGGTGACATATATTCAAATTATTAACTCCATGAGTTTACACAATATATTTAGTTCATAGTACCACAATCATACAATATTTCCTGTTTTTTTCTGGCTTGCTTCACTCAACATAATGTCCTCCAAGTTCATCCATGTTGTGAAATGCTTCACAACGTCATTTTATCTTACAGCTGCATAATGTTCCATCACATGTAGACACCACAATTAGTTTTCCCATTCATTAGTTACAGACACCTGTGTTGCTTCCATCTTTTGGCAATTGTGAATAATGCTACTATCAGTGTGAAGATGTCTGTGTCACTGTTCTCAGTTCTTCTGGATACATACCTAGTTGTGGTATTGCCAAGTGACATGGGAAACCTATCATCATCTTCCTTAGGAACTTCCTAACAATCCTCCACAGTGAGTATACCATTCTACATTCCTATGAACAGTAAATAAGTATTCCTATCTTCCACATCCTCTCCAAAACTTGTAGTTTTCATACTTTTTAATAGTGGCCATTGTAATAGGTATGAAAATGTATCTCATTGTAGTTTTGAATTTTAATTACCTAAATGATAGTGATGTTGAGCATTTTTCACATGTCCTTTTTTCCATTTGTTTTTCTTTTTTGGACATTCAAGTCTCTTGCTTATTTTTTAATTGGATAGTTTTTCTTTTAATTGTTGAGTTGTAATACCTCTTAATATATCATGAATATTAAACCTTTATTAGATATGTGATTTACAAATATTTTCTCCCATTGAACTGGCATCCTTTCACCCTTTGACAAAGTTCTTTGAAGTGCAAAAGTATTCAACTTTGAGCAGGTCCATTTATCTATTTTTTTCTTTTGTTGCTCATGCTTTGGGTATAAGGCTTAAGAAATGCTTAGAAAGACTTTCTTGGCTTCACATTTACCAAAATATTCTTCCACATTTTTTTAACATTTAATTTTTAAGCAGTTATTGTTATTATATTTCATATTTAAAATTTTTAATCAGCTGGAAATTTACTTTAAGATAAGCAGTTAAGTGGAAAATGAATTATAATAGTTGTTTTTGATGTTCGTGTTTTTAAAAAGTTGTTTGTTAAATTTTCTCCATTTTTGAAATCACAATTGTAACATATTCTAAGTTTTCATATGTGTATGGATCTAATTCAATAGAAACAAAAAAAAATTGACTTAATGTTTTCAAGAAAAGTGATTTAAAAGGATTGATTTAGAGTTTATATTTTTAGAGAATTGCGAATTTCTGTTCATGAACATGAGAGGTCTTTTTTCACTTAGTGAATTCCTCTTCTGTAATCTTACTGGTGCTTTACAATTTCCTTATATAGAGTCAGCACTTCTCTCTATATATTTACTTTTTGGATTTTGTTGCCACTTTTGCTTTTGTAAATAGGATCTGGCCTTCTATTATATATTCCTAAGGTCTGTTCTTGAAAGATAGGGAATTTATTAGTTTAAACATTTTTAAATAGGATAATATTTACAAAATAAAAATTCACTTCTTTAATTGTACAGTTCTGTGAAGTTTGCAAAAACATAATTTGTGTAACCATCACACCATCCTGATACAGATTGATTCATCTATGGAAAATATTCCCCTACCCTTGGTAATCAACCCCTCCCTTACTTCCAGGTCTATGCAAAATCTTATTGGTCTTGGAGAACCAGCAAAATGGTGACAGAGTAAGGAGCTCCTAGAGTCAGCTCTTGCTACAGAGCAGTTAACAAATACCCAGTGTTCTCTGGAGCTAACTGAAGCACCTGTTTGGGGGCTCCAGGAGGCCAGAAGAGTAACATACTTGAAGGAATGGAAGGAGGAGACTGCTCATCTGCAGAGAAGGCTCATAAGTATAGCACTCCATGCCACGGATGCCAGTGTCTATACTCCACTGGAGGCACAAAGCACCTTGGGAGCAGTTCTGTGGCTGGAATTGAAAGTTCCACTTCCCAAAAATGGGGGAGAAAGAGACCGTTGGACACCAATTTCAGCTACTGATGAGTAAATTCAGCTGGCTAGAGTATAATCCTGAGAACAGCTGAAGTTTGAACCTGTCCAAGTCAGAAAGAGGCCAGCAGCCTCCATCTTAATTCTGTACCTGGCACAAGGGGAAGCAGGGCAGACTGAAATTCCTAGTATTAGTGGAGACCGACTTCTTTCCATCCAGATGAAATTGCAACTCTAGCCTAGGCCCCAGTGCCACCTCTAGCAGGGAGGAAGCTGCAGGGACTTGCACCAGCCTCTCTGGGAAATTACCAGCCATGTCAAGGAGGCCAGTGATTATCCTACTCTGGGAGCATGAGGTACCCCAGAATCTATTCTGTGGCTTGAATTGGAAGTTCCAGTTCCCAAAACAGGGGAGAAGGAGACATTTGTCTGCCAATTTCAGCTACTGATTGGTAGACTTGGCTAGGTAAGATATAACCCTGGGAACAGCTGTGGTATGAATCAGTCCACCTGAAAAAAATCACTGGAAAGAGGCTGGTGGCTGCCATTTTGACTCCACCACCAGCCTGAGGGGAAACCAGGACTGGAAATCGCAGTGACAGTAGGAACTAGTTTCTTTCACTGAAATTGGCCTGCAGCCCTAGCCTAGGCTTTGTTCCAACTTATGGCAAGGAAGAGTTATCCAGGTAACTGTAGATAAATTTGGTAGGCACAGACTGAAAATCAGAAGTCTACTTCTGTGGTCATCTTGAACCCACACTGTATAGATTGCTGCCCACATCTGCAGCTCCATCCCTGTCCCAGCAGGTGAGAAAGGAGTATGAAGCTTTATCAGTGTCTCTGGACAACTGCAGTCTAGGCCTGCACAACTTGAATTATTCCACACAGCTGTGACTCCATCCTTACCCCTGGCAAAAGAGAAAGTGGAAGAAGATTTATTGGTCCCTGGTGCAATGAGGGCAACTTGAGCATTCACAGCTTACAGCACCAACTATATGCTTGGCTCCTACTGCATGACCAGCAAGGGAGAAAGGGCAGGAGGTTCTAAACTAAAGAGAAAAATTGACCACAGAATACTCTAGTAAACCAGATGCCAAGACAGTAACAAAAAATTAAAATCCACACCAAGAAATAGGAAGTCCAGTTAAAGGAACAAGATAAGCCTCCAGATGACATAAAGGAGTTGAGACAACAAATGATAGATGTTCAAACAAATCTCCTTAAGAAATTCAATGAGACGGCTAAAGAGATTAAGGATATTAGGAAGACACTGTATGACGACAAAGAATTTGAAAGCATACATAGAAAAATAGCAAATCTTATGGGAATGAAAAGTACAATAAATGAAATTTTTAAAAAACTGGGGGAAGTGGACTTGGCCCAGTGGATAGGGCATCCGTCTACCACATGGGAGGTATGTGGTTCAAACCCCGGGCCTCCTTGACCCGTGTGGAGCTGGCCCATGTGCAGTGCTGATGCATGCAAGGAGTGCTATTCCACTCAGGGTTGTCCCCAGCATAGGGGAGTCCCATGTGCAAGGAGTGCACCCCATATGGAGAGCCGCCCAGTGTAAAAGAAGTTAAGGCTGCCCAGGAATGGTGCAGCACACATGGAGAACTGATGCAGCAAGATGATGCAACAACAAAGAGACACAGATTCCCATGCTGCTGATAACAACAGAAGCAGACAGAAAGAAGAACACACAGCAAATGGACACAGAGAATAGGCAACTGGGGCAGGGGGACAGGAGAGAAGGGGAGAGAAATAATTTTTTTTAATTTAAAAAATGTATAAAAAAAGATACTACAAGAAAAGAAAAATTACAGGCCAAAATAAATAAATAAATATGGAATCATGTAAAAGCAGATTTGAGGAGGCAGAAGAAAGGATTGGTGAGCTTGAAGAAAAGGCCTCTGAAAGTGAACATACAAAAGAACAGATGAAGAAAAGAATAGAAAAAATTGAACAAGGTCTCAGGGAACTAACTGACAGCAAAAGGCATGCAAACATATGAGTCATGTGTATCCCAGAAGGAGAAGAGAAGGGAAAAGGGGCAGAAGGAATATTTGAAGAAATAATGGTGGAAAAGTTCCCAACCCTATTGAAGAACATAGATATTCATTCCAAGAAGCACAATGTACTCCCATTTGAAAAAAATCCAAATAGACCAAATCCAAGACACATACTAATCAGAATGTCAAATGCCAAAGATGAAGAGAGAATTTGAGAATGGCAAGAGAAAAGCAATGCATAACATATAAGGGCTATCCAATAAGATTAAATTCTGATTTCTAACTAGAAACTATGGAGGCAAGAAAACAGTGGTCTTATACATTTAAGATATTACAAGAGAAAAACTTCCAGACAAGAATCTTACATCCAGCAAGACTGTCTTTCAAAAATGAGGGTGAGTTTAGAATATTCACAGCTAAACAGAAACTGAGAGAATTTCTAAGCAAGAAACCAGATTTTTAGGAAGCACTAAAGGGTGTACTAGAGCCTGAAAAGAAAGACAGGAGAGAAAGGCCCAGAAGAGAGTCTAGAAATGAAGATTATATCAATAAAAGTAAAAGTGTCAAAAGAGTGGTGAAAATAAAATATGACAGCTAAAACTCAAATAGTCAGAAATAAACATAACCAATTGTAAAGCATTTGTATTCAGAAAACTGCAATTCAATGTTAAAAGTAATCAAAAGAGGCCTAAATAACTGGAAGAACATTCCATGCTCATGGATTGGAAGACTAAATATCATTGAGATGTCAATTCTATTCAAATTGATGTACAGATCCAATGCAATACCGATAAATATTCAACCAGGATTTTTGAAAAAATGAAAACACAATCATGAAATTTATTTGGAAGGGTAAGGGATCCCGAATAGCCAGAAATATCATAAAAAGGAGAAGCAAACCCTCGTCTACAGACTTTAAATCATATTACCTAGTTACAGTGGTAAAAACAGCATGGTACTGGCTTGAAGACCAGACACATAAACCAATGGAATGAAATTGATGATTCAGAAACAGACCGTCACATATATGATCAAGTGATTTTTGACTAGCCTGTCCAACCCACACAGCTTGGGCAGGACAGTCTATTCAACAAATGGTGTTGAGAGAATTGGATATCCATAATCAAAAGAAGGAAAGAAGACCCTTATATCACACCTTATCCAAAAATTAACTCAAAATGGATCAAAAAACTAAAAATAAAAGCAAGAATTATAAAACTTCTAGAGGAAATTGTAGGAAAATATCTTTAAGACCTGGTAGTAGGTGGTGGATCCATAAAAGAGATATGAGGTGGACTGAGATGGACTACTGATGTTTAATGTATGTAGAAGATTTAATTAGCTTTACTGTAAAAGTGTGGAAATGTATAGAGTGGATTGTAACACACAGTGAGTAACAGCTAGTTCATAAATGAGGAAGTGACTGAAAATGGTAGTCTAGGTATGTAAATGCCAATTGACAGAATGCTAGAGAATAATCTAGGAACTGAAAGCATGGTAAACCAAGAGGTGGATGAGAATGGTGGTTAATGGTACAGAAACAAGAGTGTCCTTTGTGGGCTAGAGCAAAGGTGCATCACTACTGCAGGGTGTTGGGAATATGGAGAAGCATGGGAAAAATACAGCTGGAGTGAGTTATGGACTGTGGTTAGCAGTAATAATATAATATTCTTGCATCTATGTGAAAGATGTACTGTGCTGATACTGAGGCAGTATGGAAAATGTGAGCCAACTGTACACTATGGACATGGTAACAATCAGATGATATTATCTTATCTGTAGCAAATATTCCACCACAGTGTGGTGTGTTGATGGAGGGGTATTGTTTGGAATTCTGCACATGTGTATGATTGTTTTATAAATTTACAACTTCTGTCATAAAAAATATATTTTAAAAATAGTAATAGGGTGGGTTGGGGGGGTGAAACACACCAAATATAAAATAAGGACTATGTTAGTAGTAAGAGTTTGACAATATTCTTTCATATTTCATAACAAACATCTTGTGACAATGCAAGGTGTTAGTGGAGGGTTGATGTTTGGGAACCCTGTATGAAGTTGCATTTTTGCTTTATAAGTTCACAACTTTTGCTAGCCACTTAATTGCTTATGTATGTTCATATATAAATGATATAAAGAAAATAATAGGTTTGGTTGGGGAAAAATACTTTGGTTAGTAATATTTTGACAATGCTCTTCAATTATTAGTTAAAAATGTTTAACAACAATGCAAGTTATTGGTGGTAGGATGAGTTATGAAAGTCCTGTATGATGTTATATATGTTTGTTTTGTGAGTTCACAACTATTATTATACACTTATTATTTATGTATATTTATGTATATGTGACATACTTCAATTAATTAATTAAAAATTTAATTTAATTTAATTTAATTTAAAAAAACTTATTGGTCTCTATCCTATAATTTTGTCTTTTTCAAAATGTCATTTAAATTGAATTTATTAGTCCTTTAAGAGTGGTTCCTTACATTTTGCAAAATGCATTTGAAATTTCTCCATGTGTTTGTATCAGTAGTTCATTCCTTTTATACTGCTGGGAAGTGCTCCAATTTATGGAGGTATTAGAATTTGCTTATCCATTTTCCATTTGAGAGTTGTTTTGGTTATTTCTGAAAGAAATATTGCAGGAGAAATATCTTTCAAAAAATATGAACTAAAGACATTTTCAGGAAACAAAATTTAAAAGAATATATCAGCCAAAGAGTTGAAGTAAAAGATATAAAAAAGAAAGTCCTTCAAGTAGAGGGAAATTACTGCTAGGTATAAGTATGAATTTGCACAAAGGAATGAAGATTACCAAAAATAATAACTACATGCATAAATATATAAGATTTTTCTCATACTACTTACATTTATTTATAATATTTTTACTGTTAACTCTAAAATAAACACTACCAATATAACCTAGAAGACCATGCCAATAAAATTAATAGTTATCTGAAAGGATTTAGGAAGCAAGATTTCCAGCATTTCTCATACTCTGAATGAGTGATTTAAAAGTAATTGATACAACGCATTTTATGACTGTCTGGTATTCAGTATATCATGATCTATTTGGAGGAATAGAGCAGGGTTTTCTTATATCCTAAAGAAAAAGAATTTTGCCAACTTAGAGATAGAGACTATGTCTATATACAGAAGTCTTGAGAGAATCCCATTCATCTTGCTTCCTTGCAAAAGATAACTAGAGGATGAAGAAGAGAATCTGTAGGGAGGATTGTTGCATTTCAATTACCTCTACCTCAGCATCTGATGTGGAGTTGGATTCAACTTTCCCAGGGATTGCCCTGGCTGGTACAATTCAGTTGGCACATTGATTTCATTTTTTTCTGTACTTAAGGAGATGATGAGTAGGGATGGCATCCTCCTGACACATGGAAACATCCATCATTGAGGGATATTGTTTTAGACAAAAGTGAGAGCCCCTGGGGATCCAGTGGAACATTTATTCACTTATATAGGGCAGTAGGGCATGGCTTCCATCAATCTGACTGCTTAAAATTCTGTCCTTACAAGAGGATGTCAGTAGAGACAGGATTAGACTGATCCCTAGTGTGAATTTCCTGGAATATCACAGAATAGCACTACCTGAATGATTTATCTTTGATTCCATACAAAAAATAATGCAACTTCAGTTTTGTTATTCTCTCCCATATGATTTTTTTCCTAGGGTAAAAATTTTCTGTAGTTCTATCAAGAATTTCAGCATGCATTATCATGGGAGCTAGAACTAATATTACACAGAAGCCAGGTAGCACATGTATGGAGAGCACATGCATACATATTAAAATTCATTAAGGGGCTTTCCATGTTTTCATCATTTGTGCAGGAAGGCATCAACATGTAAAGTTTTATAGATAGAGTTATTAATGGAATTCTTGAGGTTGAGATGGTTCCTACTATCCTGACACATACAGGGTATAGGCTTCTTCTGAGTTGAAAGGAAAACTTGTGGAATAAGGATTATAAGAAATTGGTGAAAACTGGAACATGTGCTGAGAGAAATGTAGAAGATTGACTGGCCAGAACAGGTAGAAAATTTGCCCAAGGAACATTAAAAACCAAGGTCACCCTGGAGTTTATTACTGTTGCTGTCACCTGCTAGTGTACAATTGTTCCATTTTCTTTAGCATTGCTTTACAATTGGGAAAATGGAGAAAAAAGATGGTGTAAAAATTTTTGGTTTCAATACTTCAGTTAGTGTAGAATATTACCACAGAGCAAAAAAAAATAAAAACTAAAAAAGTTTAATGTGACTTGATTTGTAAGGACTGTTATTTGTTAATTCTACACTATTTGAGAATCTGGATAATTGACTAAATTTATGCTAATATGTTCTCTTAACTTATAAATCTTCATTGCATATAAAGATATGCAACCCTGGACCTCCCATATGGTAGGCAGATGCTCTATCAATTGAGCCATATCTGCTTCCTATGGCCTCCTGAACCATGTAGTGAGCTGGCCCACATGCAGTGCTGATGCACGCAAGATGTGCCATGCCATGCAGGGGTGTCCTCCACATAGGGCAGCCCCATGTGCAAGGAGTGTGCCCCACATGGGAGCTGCCCCAAGTGAAAAAAGTGCAGCCTGCTCAGGAGTGATGCCGCACACATGGAGAGCTGACACAGGAAGATGCTGCAACAAAAAGAGACACAGATTCCCAGTGCAGCTGACAAGAATGCAAGCAGACAAAGAAGCACACACAATGAATGGACACAGAAAGCAGACACCAGGGTTGGAGGGAGGAAGGAGAGAGAAATAAATAAACAAAAAAAAATCTTTAAAAACATTTTAAAAATAAAGATGTGCAACACTTTAGTCAGGAAAAGCTGTGTTTTGCTACTGTAACAAACAAAACCTGAAATATCCATGACTTGATTTATACAATTTTATCTTGTTCAGCAAAAATCCAACATTAGATTAAGATATCATGTAGGGCATTTATAGTAGAGTTACTCAGTATTGCAGGTTGTGTTCTCTTAGTCTTGCTGCAGGGGGAAAAATGGAAACTAAATCATAGCACACTGGATCCTAAATGTTTCAGCCTGGTATAGCAACAAACATCACTATTGTGACAAACTCAAATGGACCTTTTTAAACACCTTGAAATAACAATGTGTGTTCCAACCCAACTCCTGAAGGCATGAGTTGGAGAGACTGTGAGATCAAAGAACATACCTAGCACTTAGGCATAAACTTTATTGGAATTACAAACAAGATAACTTGTCTGATGATGGCCAGTTGAAGAATGAAGATAATGCTCCACAAAGAGATGAGAAAATCATGAATAATATAAGGGGTTTCAGAACAAGGACATTCCATAGGTCTGATAACAGAATTTCTGCTAGGGTGACATGAAGCATACATACGGGACATGGTGATGTTTTCACCACACTCTTGGAAAGGACATATACCAAAGAGGTTTATGACTTTGAGAAGATTATAGCTTATGATACCATCTATATATTCTCTTTACTCCAGGAGGGCTGTCAATCTTTAACTTACATCTGAGTCAGGCAGGTGGCTATGTGTTGAGGACTTGGAGGGGTCCCCTGGGTCTCCAAAATCTACCCCCACTTATCAGGTATTATTCATCATAGGATGAGCATTGCATCCACATTTCACAAAATATTATGGGAGTGATCAGGAATATACACCAATACCTCTGTACTTGGCATTAATTGTTTCTGGAAGGCATGATGAATACCAAACACAATGAGTACCAAACAATTTTTCCCAAAAGGAATAATATAAATAAATTTAATGTGTTCCCAAACCAGACAATGCCTATTTTTAAGGCAATATGTAAAAAGATAGTCCTGTATATCATTAATTTACATGAGAAGAAAACCTAAAACTTAATAAATACTGGGTTAAATAAAATCTTCAATTTACCTGTACTGAAAAAAGTCTATGGTCTAGTGGGATGGTGGGAAGAGTGTGGTGAGGAGGAGAGGTTTTATGGAGTGTTGCTTGGAAGAAGAGTCTCCCTCCAATAGAACATTGGGCAATTGTACTTCAAGTGTTTTTTCTCTTTTCTGACTTTTTGAAACTTGCACCACAGACTTTGATACGCTATTTATCACCTTCATTAAAAAGTTATTTATCTTCAAAAGGTACAATTTAAAAAAATGATGGGATGAGGGGTGGAGAGTGGATTATATAGGAACCTCTTATGTTTTTTTAATGTAATGTTTTGTGTGATCTACTAACTTTATAAAATGATAATTTAAAATTAAATTAAATTTAAAAATAAATAAAACCATGAAAATAAATAATAAAATTTAAAAAATAAAGTTATCCAGTGAGGACTATTTCTGTCTTCTTTTCAGAATTCCTTAAAAAGTGAAATTGTTTGGTCATTCAATAAATTTACATTTCTGCATGTCAGAGCTTTGTCTGAATGGTACTAATAGAGCCTGTGTATGAATTCAAAATGATCTAATTTTGTACCCAAGTGTCCCTAGTTTCCAGAAAGCCAATTAAGTAATATAGGCCCTATAGGGTCTTCAATATTTAGAAAGGGTGTAGACTGAATGTGTATTCAAAGTCATATCCAGATGGAATGTGGGTAATATGTTAATTCAAATTTACCTGGAGGGTGGGCAGTATGTTAACTCACACTTACCTGGAATGTGGGGGATATGTTAATTCCAAACCTATCTGGTACTGAAACAAAGATTTAAAACTCTAAGAAACTAACAAAGAAAAGTCCTTTTTTCATAAAAGCACTGATTGACTCCTCACTCCTACATTCTCTGCTTAAAAGGAACCCAGGAACCTACTCAGGGCTTGACTTTTTGGACAGGAGTCTGCCAGGCTTTGGCAGTCATAATAAATCTTTTTTCTCAGACTATTCCTGAGTCTTAGCCTTCAACATGTGATCACTGAATCCTTTCTGCTTCCGCAACAGTACTTCTCCACAAAGTTTTGAATGTCTGCTGCCCATTTTGCACACTTTTCTTTTATCAAGGAACTGGGGACGTCTTCTCTTATGTCTTCCTCACCTGAAGAAATCTTATCAGCCACCTTTTGTTGCTGCTCCTTCTAAGCTCCTATAGCTCCTCAGTGCTGTGCTACTCATGATGTTCTTCCACTAACTCCTCAACATCAATATCATCAACTTCCAGACCCATGGATTGGCCCAAAGATACAATATCCTGCACAACTCTACCTTCTGTACCTACAGACTTGAGACCAGTCTCAAACCCTTCTGAGTTTCTGAGTCAGAGCTTCTGGTCTGATAATGCCATCTCTTCTTTTGTGATGTTGGTTCTACTCAGCATTTTTTTCCTAAAACAACTCCTACCTCATCCACAGTTAAAAACTTGTTGGGAAATAAAACCCTCAGCCTCTATGTAGTCTTAAAATTCACTGGGAATTTCATCCTGACAGCCTTCATGTTACTCAAATGTGGCCAGTCTTGAAGCGAAACTCAGCATGTAAATGCAATGCCTTCCCCCCAGCGTGGGACATGACATCCAGGGATGAGCCTCCCTGGCACCGAGGGATCACTACCAAGTACTAACTGATGATGCAACTGGAAAATGACCTTGAATTGAAGGTTCAATACGGATCAGCAGAATATCCCTGTCTACATATAATAACATGACTTTAAAATGCTGTTTGACCTAATGTAAGGGGGAAATGGAAAGGAAAAATGAGTTTATATGGCTACAAGTCTCTAAAAAAGAGTCTGGAGGCTGTCAGAAGGATTGCCCTTATGCACAACTGAGCAGAGTCTAAGAGACAGATAAAGAGATACAACCCCAGGTATTCGTTCCTTTGAGGGCTAAAGAGACCCATGGGTTCTATGGTCATGGCAGATGGGGTTCACTGCCATGTCAGATGGCCCTTCTTTGGAGCTGGTGTTTCTACGTGATGAAATCGGACTCAGATGGGATCTCTTTTCACAAGACTTTTATGCTACTTTACTGGAATTGTAGTTGGTGTTGGGGTTTAAGATATATTTAGGGGATTTGAATCTCTGGACTGACAATATGATAGACAGGCCCTGAGCCTCAATAGACTTCAGCTCCTACAATCTGATTTATTGGACTCACCTCACTCAGCTAAGATGGAGGTGAAGAAGGACAACCACCACACCATGGAGCCTAGAGTGCCTACAACTGAAAGCAGGAGGATTACATCCAGTATCCATGTGGAATCTGAGCCTCCTCTTGACATAGAGGTGCAACAGACACAACCAATCCAAGGTCCACAGAGAAAAGGTGGCATTGGAGTGGGAAAAGTGGACATGGTGGCTGATGGGTGTGGGGAATGGCAGGAAGAGATGAGATGTGGAGGCACCTTTGGGACTTAGAGTTGCCCTGGATGGTGCTTCAGGGGCAATCACCGGACATTGTAAATCCTCCCAGGGCCCACTGGATAGAATGTGGGAGAGTATGGGCCATGATGTGGACCATTGACCATGAGGTGCAGAGATGCCCAGAGATGTACTTACCAAATGCAATGGATGTGTCATGATGATGGGAGTGAATTTTGCTGGGGGGGGGGGGGAGTAGTGGGGTGGGGGTGGTGGGGTTGAATGGGACCTCACATTTTTTTTAAATGTAATATTTTTACAAAATCAATTAAAAAAAATCACTGATAAATTCATCAGCAGTCTTTTTATCAGCATTTGCTGCCTTACCATACCTCATGACACTATGGATGGATACTGCTGCTCTATTTAAAAATATCAAACCAGATGTGGCTGTTCTTAAAAACCTCTATACTCTTATAACTCGGTTCGAGTTTGTTTTTCAATAGATAGGCATGCAACACTTTCACTTTTTCACATTTCAAGGCTTCCAATACACTGTCAACTGCTAATTACTTCTCATTTACCCAAATTAATAACTACTTTTCAACTCTTTAAGTGTTTGGGAATGCTGCTTTGTAGCTGCTTTAAGTCTTTCTGCAGCTTCAGCCTTTTTAAATCACTTCTTTATTCTTAATGATGGTGGAGACCACTGTTCTTGCCATGCCATATTCCCTAGCAAAATCAGTAATGCAAATACCACTCTTTTCCTAGTGTTTATTTTATTTGCTCAATGGTGGCGCAAAGTAATTTTCTTTTCTACTCAGCTCTATCACTGCTCATTTTAGGGCACACGATGAGGAAAAAAAAAAATATATATATATATATATATACAAAATGACCACAGAAGCTAAGATAAGACTGCAATAGGATGTGCACAGGGTAAGAGTTACCACGTAACTAGTGTATGACACTTCAGTTCAGCTAGAAAGGGTAGCAAGTCATTAGGTAACCATCACCAAATTCTAGCTTGCAGGTTGAGCACCAAATGATGAGTAATAGGATAAAACTCTCACATCAAAATGTATCAAGTGCCAAATTCAATGAGTTTCAAAGCAGTCCTATACCAAAGTATGACTGTATACCCAAGATTGAACATTAATGAGTACACAACTCCTACCTTACAATGCAGTAAGAATATCTAAAACCATCCTATTTTGTAAAACTACCTTTCATAGTTGGGTAGTTTCTGTAATTAGTAAGGAAATTGTTACTCCCATTGCCCACTTTGCTGTAAGCCAATACTGGGTAACAATGGACATCCCTATAACAAGGAGTAACAGACCTACTTGGAAGGAAAAAAAAACCCTAAAATACAAAGATGTCCATTTTGAATAATTCTTGAGTCCCACTGGAATCATTAAGGGCTTGAGCAGTGTGATTGACTGAAGCCATTTTGTTTTTCAGTGACAATTGCAGTTCCACCTGGAAGAAAAATCGACAATGAGCAGAACCACCAGGGGACATGCTTTACTCTATATCTAGCTTTGATAGTAAAATTACACAACTCAGGGTGTTACCACCCCACATCACAGATTCCCTCTTGTCATTCCATGCAGACAGGGAAAATGCAATCTAGGGTGACAGGGTCAGCTGTTAACTATCCCAAACCATTATATATAGCATATTCTAATAAAGACCTGGGCTTTTATTCACTTCTTCCCTTACAAGGGAAAAAAATAAAATTAGAGTCTCATTGAAAGATGGCAGCTGAATCTCAGTCTTAAATGAGAAGGCCTTGTCCCAAACTTGTCAGTGGGTGATATTCTGCCATGCCAGCAAGGTGTTCTACAATGTCCAATTTGCAGGAGTTAAGGTCCAAGGAAGGTCAGTAGCACCCAAGGATGGTAATTCTGTGCAAACCCAACATTGGGTTCAATTGTGAGCATAGGTTACTGCCTAAACCCACCGTAAGAAAGATATTGGATAGAGCATAATGGGTGAAAAGAAAGATGTTTATGGGAAACAATAAGGGGCAGATCATGCTAGTCTAATAACATACAAGCAACATTTCTATTGGTAAGTAGCAAATTACCGGATAGGGGAGTCCTATGAGGAGACTTCCAATACCATACATTTTCCCTTCTAAATTCTCTGAGTTTTCTACAGTGATACCAAAAACTAGTTTAGGCATAAAGAGGGTCCATATAGATACACATAGTGAAGGGATATCAGGTATTTACTGCCTTGATTGGTTTCCTTTCCACCTTCACCTGGCAGCTGTCAGAGAACCAATGGGGAGACCTTTCTGCTTAGAATTATCCCAGACTTCTTTTGAGACTAAGACTTTCAAACTGGACCTCATGACCAGGGTCTTTGGTTGGCTTTATTCTTATTCTTACTAAATTGTCTTTTTTTAAAAAAAGATACATAGATCACAAAAAATGTAACATTAAAAAATATCAGAGCCACATACCCCACGCCCCACACCCAGCTCCTCCAACATCAACAACCTCTTTCATCATTGTGGCATACTCATTTCATTTGGTGAATACATTTTGGAGCACTGATATAGAGCATGGATTATAGTTTACATTGCAGTTTACACTCTCCCCCAGTCCATTCAGTGGATTGTGGCAGGATATATATGTCCAGCACCTGTCCCTGCAATATCACTTAGGACAACTTCAAGTCCTGAAAATGCCCCCATGTCTTATCTCTTCTTCCCTCTCCCTGCTCTCAGCAACTACAGTGGTCACTTTCTCTAGATCAATGCTACAGTTTCTTCCATTATTAGTCATGATAGTTCTATAGTAGAATACCAGTAAAATCACTCTAATCCATATTTTATTTCTCCATCCTGTGGACCCTGGGATGGTAATGTCCACTCCACCTCTATATTGAGAGGGTGCTTAGATACCACCTGGTTGATGGATGTGGTTTCCTGCTTGGAGTTGAAGGCACTCTTGGTTCCCTGGTGTGTTGGTTGACCACTTTCACCTCCCTGTTAGCTGACCTGTGCAAGTCCAACAAACTGGAGAGTAGGAGCTGCAACTCTGCTGAAACCAGAGGACAGCTGGCATATGGTCAGTCAAGAGATTCAAGTCTCCTGAGTATACACCAAACCCAGTGCCAATCACAGGTTCAGTAAAAGTGACAGAAGAGGCATGTGTAGAAAGTCCACATACGAGTCCAACTCCATCACTCTCAGGAACACAAATTCAAAGTAGGGCCCACTAACAAGGCACTGAACTCCAGAGCCAACTGCCATGATCATAGAACCTGTGTATCTCCATAGCCCTCAGGAGCACCAGTACCTGGGTGCTACTTTGGCTAATTACCTGTTTAAGGTGCTTAAGGGGTGGGGGGCACATCTGGCACAGAGGCAGGCTTCTAGGGAGTGTGTGAGTGCTCATCTTGTCATAGTGTGTTATATCATTGGGGGAAACCTATACAATGAGTGGGAAGGTATACCACATCCTGGGGAGGTCTGAAGTTCTGAAATAGAGGGTATTGTGTCTTTCAAGACAATTGGTGGCTCCCAATGGTGGAGGATAGTCTAGGGTCAAGCCCTTAGCATTGTTACAAGTATCTGTGAATCTGGTCCTTCAAACAGTGAGATGATTGTCACTGTGGGCCCTGAAGGGAGGCAGAGAGAGGAATAGAATAGATGAAAGCATGGTAACTGGGGGGCAAAGAAGTATTCCACAAGATCGTTCAACAATGGATATAGGACATGTTAAATTATACAAAAAATGATGGGCTTTATTCTGACCAGTTACCTCCCTTGTTTCCTATAACAACCTGCCTCTACTCCCCCTTCAGAGACTTTACATCCTTATGCTCAAAGGGAACCTGAAATTCAATGGTCCTTCTTCTGTAGCTGCTACCTGCTGGTTAAGGGTAGTGATCTCTGCCTGACAAGATGTGAAACTCTCTGGCAATTCTATTGAGGTTGAGGGCAAGTGGGTCCAGCACCATGATTGGAACTGGATGAAATTCCCTCATGACTAATATCTTATTCTGGAAGGCATTGATTCTGGAAGAATTAAACTTAGGTAGAATTTTGAAGATACACTTAACTTGAGGGAGAGATTGTGGTAGACCTGCTGAGTTGGTATAATTTTCCACCCCCAGTTCCCACAGCAGTGGTTATGCCTAGGACAACTAGAAGTATAAGGAGAGGCACTGCCTAGACATAAGCTCACAAAGACAATATAGGCAACAACAAGATAAGCATAGTCAAGCAAAATAAAGACAATACTTAACTGATCAATTATTTTATCTTATAGGCACATTCACTGACTACTTAAAAAATGAATGAAGTTTACCAAGACTTTTAACATGTTCATTATCTCTCTACATATGATCTAGGACAGAAGAGCTATTCTCATATTTATCAGGTATAGAGGTGCAGTACTTAATACTAATCAATGCATAGGTTCCTCTTTGATCTGCAGTTAATAGATCTAAGCTCCAGGCTTTCAATACCATACACGTTGCTCTCCATGAGAGCAGGCCATAATGCCATTTGTGTTTGCTTAAGTAATTTTCACATTATTCAGGTAATAATTGCTCCATTTGGTATGTCCTCAAGAAAGCCAACATGCTTTGGATCCTCAAGAGAGGATCCAGTGTTTCACTGACCTGGTGCATAGTGCCCTTCAGCAGCATGAAACAAAGTCAGTTTGGAGGCAATGTCCATTGTACATCTGGTTATATTGAGCCATCACCAGCTGCCACAGGAGTCCACATCTTGTATGTACTATCCATCCACTTCAGGAGCATATTCAGAGATGTGATAGATAATTTTATTGTTTTAGGGGCTATAGTGACCAGCCTAGCCAATAACTCAAAAGAAGAGCCACCATGCAGGCTACTGGGGGACCTGATTTGAATACACAAGAGAATTGGACAATACTGAAGTTTATTAGCTCTTCAAATTTTTATACACTTTCTAAATGCTTCTAATGCAGTTTTTAACATATTAAATGAACTTAACTATTTTTAGTATTTTACATTTTACTTCTATATGTTGCCACAATTACATTAATTAATAAGTATTTTACTTTAGCAGTATAGAAAAAAACTACTTTCTCCATTATTTTAGGAAAACCTAAGTTTTCCAATGGAATCAAGATAATCTTCATCTTACCACCACTTTAATATGCAGATTGAGGTGGCCTCTGACAGGTTTCCCTGTTATGAAGTTACTTTTAGTTATCAATATCATTTTAGGTTTCTATTTAATAATGGCATTCTAGACTTAGCCATTTAAATACTTCAGTTTAGAAGATGTTTTTACAAATTTTTTGTAATTATCCATAACTTGCTTTTTGTTATAGATATCAATTCAGGTTTCTATTTAATAATGACTTCCTGGAATTAGCCACTAAAATATTTCAGTTCAGGAAATGCTTTTGCAAACTTCCTATAACTATATGTATATTAGTCAGCCAAAGGGGTGCTGATGCAAAGTACCAGAAATCTGTTGACTTTTATAAAGGGTATTTATTTGAAGTAGAAGTTTACAGTTACCAGGCCATAAAACATAAGTTACTTCCTTTCCCAAAATCTGTTACCACATATTGGAGCAAGATGGCTGCCAACATCTACCAAGCTTGGCTCCATGGTCCCAGCTTCTTCCACTATCAGCTGTAGGCTGGGATAAGTTTTGTCTCTCTCCCAGAGTCCATTTCTCTCTGGGTTCTGCTGCTCTGTTCTCTCCACAAGGTCAGCTATAGACTTAACAGATGAATGTCTCATCTCTCTTCGTGGGGCCTCTGCCATGTCTAATGGAACCTTCTCTCTTTCCTCACATTTCTGCTTCTCTGTGTGTTTCCTTCCTAAGGCTCCAGCTCAAAACTCTAACTTTTTCTTCTGCCATGTCATTTTCTCTGTGAGTCCCTGCCCACCAAATGAGCAGGGACTCAATCTCCTACTGATATAGCTAAATAAAAGCCTTAATCATTAATCAAGTAAAGGAAACCTCTGAATCCAATCCAATCTAATATACGCAAAGGAACAGACCAGTTCACAAACATAATCCAATATCTATTTTTGGAATTCATAAATAATATCAAACTGCTACAATAGATAACCACATAAACTATAGTTACTTTATCTCAAGACAAATTTCACCAGCACAAAACACATTTCCTTACCTAAATGCTGTCTTCAACAACTTTCTATATTCATTCAAATATTGTCTTACATTTTTCTACCCTGACTTTATGAAAACCAGCCATCTTATCTAAGGACAAAACACATTCCCTTATACAAACTTATCAAATTTTAGTCAATATTGACTGTGAATTAACTTCAACAACATGTTTGCTTCTTTCTATGTCCATTTAAGACCCATATTCTGCATTCTGTTCTGTGAAGATCTTAAAAAAAACACCTGCTCATTTCAATTTATGCAAAAATAATTTTTAAAAAAGGTTTGTAATAATTTCATTACCCAAAATCTTAAGATTTTCACATCTTAAAGATTCAATATGTATAATGCTAATTGATTTAATTGGGATCCTATAACCCAGGGAGAATAAGCCCCAGTTAAATAAAATTGGAACAATTATAGTTTATGCAAAAGATGTTCTTTTTTCTTCCTTCTGCCACAGGAGGCTAAAGCCTCTGTTTTCTCTAATAAAATTATTAAATTGTGACTAACCTTAATTGCATACTGACTGCCAAGTTCTGGAATATATTATAATTGTTTAATTTGCTTTAATCATAACTAAGAAAAGATCACTTCATAGCTATCAAGGACTTTCTGTTACTTACAGAAATTTTATAATTGGATTATTAACTACCCTCATTTTAAGTCTGTTAAAAAATTTAAATTGGGAAATTAAAGGACAAACTATGATTTAGATACCAAAAGAACATTGAATACAAAAACACAACTCACAACATTTCTTATAATTTCCATTCTCTTACAAAATAAGCTTAACAGCAAAATAATATTTTATTCAACAGATCTCTTTATAGGCTATTTCTGATTATTCTAATCCACACTGTGGCTACACAGTTTTACACTAAAATTTCATTTTTAGTTATTGACTTGTACAAAATTGTTCCCAATGCTTTAAAATACAACCTACATCATTTTCCTTTACTTCAGAACTCTGCTCACTTTTCATGTCAACTTTGACATCCCTCAGATGAACAACACTAATTCCAGTATGTCTGATTACAAAGGTGGAGGCCAGTCCTGAAATAAACAAAAACAAAGGTTAAGTTTAGTTTAGAATTACCATTACTATAGCAAGCATGCACAGGGGTGAGGCTACACCTGAGGTAACCATAAACAAAGGTAAATTAGTATCAGAATACCAACACAACTCTATGTCTAGGCAAAATCTACCCAGATACAGCAATTTCAGATATTATTTGTTTGCTTTTTTATAATATATATAATAATCTTAACTCTTAGTTACAATTTCTGGTAAGTTTTTACCTCAAAATAAATTAGGCACTTTCACTTATTAATCAAGCAACTAAATTGCTTTATTAGTAACACTAATGTTGCTACATTTTCCCACTTTTCCAGCATTTGAATTAATTCCATCAGCCTCCACTAGCCCCCAGACACACCATGTAGGTGGCAAGCAGTTGCAGAGTTGCTGCCAAAATGTTTTACTTATCTCAGTTAACGCTCTACTGGAATATTTTCTTACAAGCATGGTTTCACTGACAGGTGCCCTGTGTAACACTCCTGCTTGTGCGGGATGCTGTGTCTGTGATTTAGCCTTCCTTTGCACAAATATTTGAGCATTACAATTTAAAGATTCTCTTTTATACTTGCTATATCTGAATCACTATTATCTTTCACCTCCCATTCCTTCTCTTTTAAATGACAGATTTATTTGTCTTTCTCTAGACAATCTGCTGTAGCTAACCATACCACCCATAGCAATGGCCAGCCCACTGTTGTGGCAGTGTGACTGCTGTCTTTACTAAACTTCATAATCTTCTGTTCTTGTGGCATACACGCTACTCCTTTCAGTGTTTTGGGGGCACCCCTGTACTCATGCAGAGTTCCAAAACAGAAAAGCAAGTGGGCAAGTCCATATTTTCTCTATGGTCAACACTCATCCAGGAGGACAGCCACCCATTTCCACATGAACATTATAGGCCAACCCAGGATTTTCCTCGTTGATTCTTCCTTCTCCAAGCTCATGACCACTAATGCATGTGGTCCATCAGTCTACTGGTTGGTTCACCAATTATTCTAACCCAACTACTGAAGGGCACAATTTGGTGTGGTGGCAAGACCAAAGAATGCACCTGGCACTTAGGCATAAGTATTATTGGCAATTATGGACAGGAGAGACTCTCCAATGACAGCCAGTCAGAGATGAAGATAGAACTCCACAAAAATGAGAAAATTAGGGGTAAAGTAAGGGGTTTCAGAGCAAGGACTTTCCATAATGTATGAGAACAGTGTTTCTCATATGAAGTGTGCATATGGGGTCTGGTGATGTTTTCACTATGCTGTAGGAAAGATGTATACCAAAAACATTTACTGCTTTGGGAAGATTATAGTTTATGATGCCACGTATACATATTTTCCCCTCTGAGGAGGGTTGTTAATTTTTAACTTATGTCTAGGTCATGCAGGCAGCTATGTGCTGAGGACTTGGGGGGCACCTTGGGTCCCCACAGTGTGGTTGGAGCAGATGGGTATTTGATGAACATAAATGGATTGATCATGATTGTGAAAACGTGATCTCCAATTTGGAATGGATTGCTCACAAACTGTTGCATAGTAATACATATATATGCATATATCATGAGATTCAGGCATGGCAATGGAGCAACTGGGATTAATTCGGTTCTTACAAAGTTAAAAGTAAAAACACAAAGTTTTTCAACTGCCCTGGCTTCATCTGGATCCTCTTCTGTTATCTGGATTCTCTCTTTGGTATTACATTTTTAACTACATCTCAAGAGGTACAAAGGGGGTAGGTAATTTTCTATTCAAAGTTGAATGTGCAAACTTTTTGCATTGTAATCAGATATCACTAACTTTTTCTTTTGTATTAGCGAATTTTCTTCCTATTATCTGGGGCTCATATCCATCCAATAAAAGCTATTTTAGTGATGAAATACTGCATGGGTTTTTTGGTGGAAAATTGTTTCGCATATATATTCTATCAGGAATACCATGTGAAAGTTTGCTCTATGACTGTACCTGGAAAAATATGATATCCATCCTTGACTTAAGGCAGGGAAAATAATTTATATTTGGCATACCTTGTTATAATGCCAATGTGTTCTGGTATTGTGCAATACAGCAGCATTTATTTTGACATAATACCTATCTTAAAAACTTCTCATTTCTCCAAACACATTCATTTCTGGTTGATGCCTATTTCCCACAATAACAAATGTCCACTGACTGCAGGAGCTGGGATTAAAGTGATGCATTAGCAACAAAATTCTTAGCCATAAAAGTTTTTAATATATTTAAAGTAGTTGGGCTATTGGTTACATTTCTGTATTGAAGAGTTGCAGATACTTTGCTATGGAATATATATTACCATGGATTTTCCAAACTGTGACAATATCATATCAAATAGCAATGTCTCATTTATCAATAATTTATACTTCCACAGAAGCTTCCAATTGGAAGGGACTTTGGTCACCTCTTAACTAATTATTGACACTTTATGAAAGAGGAAACATTCAAGATTCCAGATAACAAGGCAATAAAAAGTAATCAAATCCACGTATTCTGGCTGCAAGTCCAATATCTTTGTATTAGAAATATTTGCTCTTAAATATCAACACATTTTGCTTTATTTTTTCTACTTACATGAATTATTATGTGTGTTACTTTGTTAAAAGCTGCTGGACTCAAGGGAATAGAAACGGGTTGGCTTTTAAATAGAATTTATTAGGTTTAAAGCTTACAGTTCTGAGACTGCAAAAATATCCAAATCAAGGCATTAAAAGAGATTTTGTATAACCGAGGATCAGGTGCTGGCAATCTTGGTCTTGTGCCAAGGCAAGACACAATGGTGGCTCTCCAGGCTTGGTCTCTGTCTTCTACTCCAGGCTGACATTTACTTGCCTCTCTCCTGTCCTCTGGTCCTCATAATGTTTATCTCTCAGGGGCCTCTTTCTGTGTTTCTGGGCCCTACTGATTCTAGCCTCTAGCCTCTGGAATCTTTCTCTCAGCCTCTCGGGGATTCTTTGTCTTTGCAATTTTTTCTCTGTGTTTCTCTGCAAGTTTCTCCTAATTATAAAAGACTCCAGGAAGAAGAACAAGACCTAGCCTGCGTGTGCATATCACTGAAGTATCCAAAATAAAAACTCCAGGTGAATCTAATCCACTTAAAGTCCCCCCTCTCCACACACACACACACAGGAAGATTAACTTCTAGAACATGGTTTTGTCTGGGGTCCACAAAAAGCCTAAACTGTGATCTTACCCAAGATCACAATTTTGCTGCAGAGCTTCCTCATGGCATTTTTCACCTCTGCATTTCTGACGGTGTAAATCAGAGGGTTTAACATGGGTGTTATCATAGTGTAAAATACAGCCACAGATTTATCAAAGGGGAAGGTGGTCATGGGTCGAAGGTATACAAATATACAGGGCACAAAGAATAAGACAACCACAGAAATATGTGAAGCGCAGGTAGAGAGAGCCTTCTGTTGTCCTTCAGAGCTGTGAGATCTTAGGGACCAAAGGATGTGCACGTAGGAGGTGATAAGAAGAAGAAAACAGAGCATACACAGGAACCCACTGTTGGCAGCAACAAAGAGGCCAAAGATGTGTGTGTCAGTGCAGGACAACTTTAGCAGAGGATAAAGGTCACAGAAGAAATGGTCAATGACATTGGGGCCACAGAAGGGCAACCACACAATGAAAAGAATTTGAACCAGACCATGAATAAATCCCCCAGCCCAGGACACGACCATCAGGAGAACACACACTCGCCTGTTCATTGTGATCATGTAGTGCAGGGGCCTGCAGATGGCCACATAGCGGTCATAGGCCATCACTGTGAGCAGGATAACCTCACTTCCCCCAAGGAAATGTTCCACAAACACCTGTGTCATACATCCAACAAAAGAGATGGTTTTTTTCTCTGCAATTAAGTCAAATATCATTTTGGGGGCTGTAATTGAAGAGAAGGAACCATCTATGAAGGACAAAAATGACAGAAAAAAATACATGGGGGAACCCAGTGTTCGACTGGTGGTGATTGTCACGACTATGAACAAGTTCCCTGTCAGGGTGACAAAGTAGATGAATATAAACACGACAAACAAGAGTTTCTGCAAATCTGCGTTCTGGGTCAGACCGAGCAGGGTGAATTCTGTCACGTTCTTCATCACTCCATGAATCCAGTTCTGCACTGGATAGCTGATTTGTCTGCAATAGCAGAGCGAATGCAAAGGGGTTAGATAAATTTTGGTAGAGAAAATAATATATCTCCAGAAAAGAATGATAGAAATCCAAGCAGACAAAGGCTTGAATTTAACTTTAAGTCTATTTAAAGTTCGGTCACATTTTTAATTATATACAGTATTAAACACATAGCCCTCTTTACACACACATACACATACACATACACACACACACAGACAAGCATGATTTTATGACTGTTTTCATGCCAGGTATCTTTCCTGAAATCATGCATAGCTGTATCCTCTCCAATCACTTCCACAGCACTTTTTTCAGTAGAAAAACAGGAATACAAAAAGTACCTGTGAGGAGGAGCAGGAGGTTGACTATGTGAGCATCTACCTCTCTGTGTTGCTTTCTAGTCATTCAGGCTGATGATTTTCTAAGCTGCAGAGCTTCTTGTCCATCCTAGGTTTGACTTATTTCAGGGTGAATACCAAACATCATGTGTGTACTTTTTGAAATTATGGATTGTATTAGACTCACCCATATTAGACTCAGCGGAACTGGATGAATACATAAAGCTGCAGAAACAAACCCAGTAGCAGTGGGGTTTGTGAGCTCATGCCTTACTGATACAAAATTATGTAAAACTATTCTAGATACTTTATCAAATACCTCTGCAGGAGGATAAAACAAACAGCTTGATGCAGTGCAATATTCCACAAAATTATTTAAAACTTTAGAATTTACTGTTTGGGAAATCTCTGTCATAATAAACTTAAGGTGTCCAACAGAAGGTTATGACCATTCTCTGGACCTGTTCAGAAAACAGGGATTTTAATATAAGGACATAAATGCACCATATTTATTGGTCAAAGCATCTTTTTTTGGATAAACAGACTATATGTTTTCTTTTCACTGATAAGTAACCTTGTGATGTTATATATGGACCATAGTCTAATTGATCCCAAATTGTTTCATATACAACTTAGGATAAATAACAAAAAGCAAAGAGAAATAGATGAACATCATTATTACTTACATCAAAGTTGTATCCTAATGGTAAATTTCCTATTTACCTCCAAATTATTATCATAATATCCAAAATGGAGAAAAGCACATATCCTAAATCTTATGCTTAGAAGCTTGAAAGATTTCCTTGTTCTAATCGTAAAAGAAAAATAAATGAACTATAAGTGACTATAAAAGAAATAAGTTTTCATCTCAAGATATTTGAAGAAAACTACATTAGGAAAACACTTGAATGCAGAAATCAACATATTAATAGAAAAATAATAGACAGTAAATAAATTCAAAAGCCTACTGATTTTTAAAGATACTCTTAAAAGCAATGAATACAAATAAGCTCCAAAAGAAGCAGGTAAGGTCAAACCCCCAAAGGACGTTAATATAAAGAATACTTTAAAAATATTACGTGTATTTCAGTGTCAGTAATAAAGTTTTTTTTTCAGTCACTGACAGGATTTATCAAAACAAAGAAAGCTTAGCTAGTATATATTAGTAGAATAAACATTTATAATAAAAAATAGGACTGTAACACAAAAACAATGAACCCTACTATAAACTGTGGAGTATAGTTAATAGCACAATTATAATAATAATAATATCAATCTGTTGAAACAAATGTACCACACTAATGCAAGGTTTTGATAATAAGGGTTGGTTATATAGGAACTATATTTTCTGAATGATTTTTCTTTAAACCTCCTTCTTTAATTAACTAAAAAAGAGAAAAGAAATCCCCGAAACTAAAATAAGTCTTCTCTTGATTTACTCAGCAAATATTAGGAAGAAAGAAAAAATAAATGCATGTGTTTAATGCTTAAAGAATCAACCCACTCAAAAAATGACAAAGAGATAAATATGTGACTTATCTTTCAATAAGAGAGGTATATATCCTTCCTACAAACATAGTGAGTGTAATATTTAAAAAAATAAAGACAAATATAGGAGAGGCATATTAGCAAAAATGCAGTGCATAAAACTGGATTAAAATGCAGAAAGACAGCAAACAAACTCACAACACATTTGCACTAAGAATGATAGAGAATGTTACTGTAGAAATAACTTTTGCAAATAAAGAAAATGACCTTGCACATTATTAAAAGGAAAAGTCAAAACTAATAAAAAGGAAATTCTCATGGAAAAAAGTTAGATATCTGAAATATTCCCTATTTTATAAGCAATCAAAAATACAATTTAAAATGTGAAATAATTTTTACTTGAAAATTAAAAATATATGAGACATCTATTATCCAGTGCTGGCGAGTGTGTTTTGGTATTAAATAAACTAGGAATAAGGATGACTTTGTATAAAAAGGATAATGAAATTGGTCATAGTTCTGGTCTAGTACTCTTTACTCTAAGGAATCTAGTTTAAGTTTAAAAATATTGGCAAAACTTAAGCATGCAGGTTGTATTTCACAATGTATCTTTTATGATAGAAAATGTGAAGATTGCCAAAATGTCTACACAAAGGGGAACAGTTAAATGAATTATGAAATATCAGGTGGGCATCAAAATGATTTATATGAAGAATTATTGATGTGGAAAGGTGGTTTCAATATAATAGTGGACAATGTAAACATAAAACTGAATTTATATTATAATATCAAGCCTATAATATGACATATAAAATAGAAATAATTCTAAAATAGACACCAAAATAATAGTGCTTATTTGAATTTTGGATTATGAACAATTTTATGTTCTTTCTTGAAATCAATCTTGCGATCTTAGTTCTTTAAAGAGAATATGTAGCCTTTATTGTCAGTAAAATGATTTAATAAAATATATACTTATATATCTATGGTCTGGCTCTGTAACATTTCAAGTGATTGTTTTCCTGAGGATACGGGATATACCAGTCATTTTTCAAAAAGATATGTAATAATAGAAATACATATTTAATTCCAACTTAACTGTAAACCAAAATCCTAGTGTTACCTTTACAGAAAATTACCAATAAAAAGGTCAGTGGTCATACCTAACCCGCTGAATACATTTAAACATGTAACAGGCTCAATCCATGACAAAGCATCTTATCTGCAGAGAACACTTTCTATAGGGAGAGCAATTACTGACCCATCACTAACTGCTGTCTTGCAAGTACATCCGTTTTTACCTTAAGTATAAAATCTCTTTCCCTTAATTAGTGATTCAAAATTAATTATTAAGAAAAAATTCCTAAGTAAATCTGAGATCACGAAGAGTTTCTCTTTCCTCCACAGACATACAAAATCCTGTGAATGTGGGCCACAAGCATCCCAGCTCAGATGACCAATATCTTTAGTCAAAAAACTTCCAAACCTTTAGGATTTGGTAGAAATTGATGCGAAAAACCTAACCTTTTGAAGGACACCTCTCTGTAAGCTTCCTTTCAAACACGTTTGCTCTTTTGCTTTTTAATGGCAATATGAAGTATTCCATAAAAGCCACTTGAGATTAGTTCAAACCAGATTTAAAATGCTGACAATAAAAAACTATTTTAAATCAGAAAAATACTAGATTTCCGGCATCATGAACTTAACAGCAAATGCAGATGTCCTAGAGGAACAGCCCTGAATTCAGCTTTTTAAGCCTTTTTCTATGATGTTCTGTGCTCAGCCTGGAAAAAGTTCATTTGGTCCTTGGGATCCTGGATCCACATGACTTGTAAACTCATAAACAACAGCATCTGATATTTATGACTCGTGTGGTGTTTCAGGCTCATGTAACCCCAGAGTCTGTCCTTATCAGCATGTTCACGTGTGTTTAAGGATATATTTAAACAGATATTTCATAAGCACAGCTAGTTAATAGGGTTCTGAACTTTCAGTTCCCAAGGGATTAGAATTATGAGCTTCTGCCAAGATCGCAGCCACACCAGTTCATCCCGTTCTCTCTTTTGGAATCAGCGTATGTGAACTTGGTACGATGGTAGAGGAAGATCCATTTAGGTAGTGTAAGCAGACTTTCTATGGCAGTAGTTTGGAAGTGATCTTAGAGTTTGGGATATGAGTCACCAAATGTTAGTGTTGGGAAAATGTGTGAATGAACATATCAGAGTCTATAAAACAACTGCAGTAATACTTGCCTCAAAGAGACTTGAGAAGATTAAGTAATTGAAAAAAAAAATCTAGGGCAATAAAAAACTCCATTTCTACAGTCAATGCCTTGAAGATAGTCACCTGTAGGCAGATATTGCTGTCTAATATTAAAAATCTGAATATTTCCAAGAGCAGGAGCTTCGAAGTATAGCAAACTAACCTAAGGTTGTCTCTTCTACTTACTACATGAACATGGTCAAATTTCTCACCCTTTAGATGTCTCAGTTTTCACATCTGTACAAATAAGATGATAAGGAACCTACCTGAAAGGACTGCCATGCAGTTATATTAGAAAATGCATGAATTCTGTTTTGAATGCTGCCTGATAGGGAGTAAAACCTCACTATTAGCTGTTGTCATCTTCTGTACAGGAAATGTGAGTTCATGGTGGGAAAGACCAGGTTTATAGTAATAAGTGCATCAATTCTTATGCGGTTTGTTTTATTTTTTACTGTGCTTAATAGGATTCTAGGAGATGCTGAAATTAGAAAAGAAAAAAGGCCAAGTTTTTCTATATTCAAAACTGATTAAAGTCATTATATTTATAAAATCTTCAATGAGTGTTCAAATTCTCCACTAAAATTTCTGAAAGGGATGTTGAGATTCCTTGAATAGGTCATAGGAATTAAAAAGAAATGTAAAAACCATGTGTATTAGCAGATAACATGCACTTTCTATATATCAGTCACTCTGATGAGTTTAGTATATCATATGATTCTCATATAGTCCCAAGGGTGAGATACTAATAATTTCCTTTTTCTCATGAAATTAGTGTAACTTTTGAGCATCACTTCGATGAAGTCTAAAGGCTATTTATTAGTAAAACTTACTTTTAAATAAAGACTGATATGCTTTCTAAGCCTGACGTCTAACCAGTATGTTAATTTATTTCATTAGACACAGGTGCAGTGATCTTTCTTACACACTGGACGTGATGTGAGAGAATTCCTGACTCAGACTAGCTCCTGGTTCTACCACCAGTGACAGGCAGGGCTTACTCCTCAGACAGATCCCATATGTGGCAGCTGCCCAAGAAAGAAAAGATGGGGAAAATAGAACATTTTTAGCTTCCTTTATTACCTCCTGACCCCTCTGGAGGACATGTCCAAGAACGATCCAGCAAGCTTTGATTCTGCGAATTTCTTGGTGCCTGCTTGATGGAAGGGAAATCTAAGTTGAAGTTGAGATTTAGAAACAGGGACATCCTCTACATTAATAGAATATGATAATATTCTAGGGAAATTATAAACCTGTCAATTTGCTCATGCTGCTATGACAAATACAACACTATGGGTTGACTTAAACAATATACACTTATTGGAAATATAAAGTGAAGATGTCGGCAAGTTCATTTTTCTCTTGAAGGTGGTAACCATGTGACAGCTCTCTGTCACATGGTGATGACCTTGGTAAATTCCTGTGCCTTTCTCTGTATCTGGCATTTCTGATATGTTCCACATTTCTTCACTTAATAAGGCTTACTGTAATGGGGATTACGGCCTGTTCTCGTTCACTTTTTCCACATGTATATAAGTTCTTCAAAGATCCTGTTCACAAATGAATTCACACACTGACTCACTTGAACAAATACAAAAATACTCTTTACAAATGGGTTCTCACAGCAAAGTATGTGGGTGAAGAAAATGAACATAAATATTGTGGGGTAACCAAGTTAATCCCAGCATCAAAGACATGAATCCGTTTCCCAATTCTTCTACTTATTAATCATATGACACTGTGCACATCATTTAACTTGTCCGAACTTGTAAACCAGCCTTAGAAAAAATAAGGTAAATGGGAGGAATACCAATGATAGCAATTGAAATCATCCAGTGAGTGCATAAATATACTTGGAAAATATTTCTGAAATTGAATTGAGAAAAAGTTGTTCAAGGTGAACTTATCCACTACTACTTCACTGTTGGTATCATTCATTGAATCCTGGCCCATCTGTGTGATCTTGGGCTACTCAATCAACCTCTCTGTGCCTCAGTTTCCTCTTCTTCAAAATAAAAGGTTGCAAAAAATAGGATTCTTATGAGGATCAATTTAATCACTAAATGAGAGACAAAAGATTGAGTGTGACTATTTTTTGTTATGGGAGATAATTGATCATGTTTAAATGTCAGAAGGAGGAAACTAGTAGTGGTAAGAGGGAGAGAGGGAGAGAGAGATAAAGAGAGATTAAACTTATAGGATAGAACAGAAATGGGGTAATCAATAGAAGCATGTTGGGTGTGGCAGACACAGTTACCTGCTCACAGATATTTCTTCAGGACTCTATTTTGTTCTGGTGTCAGGTGGTCATGCATTTTAGAGATAAAGGTGTGGATGTGGATTCAGTGTGAATTAGTTGAAACCAATTATGATTTTGCTATTTTCCTTCCCTGTGATTGATGTAAAGACCAGATTGTGATACAATTTTATCCAATAAAACAAGAAAGAAAATCTTCTGGAAGTCTTCAGGAAGGATGCTTCTGTGTTCTTACAAAAAGCATGATGAGAAGTATTTTCCTTTTCTTAACAACAGCCTCTGGAAGTGATGCTGGAATTGTAACCATTGGACTTTTGAACTGGAAACCTTGTGTAACAACCCATTTAAAATTTCACACCATCTGAAAGACAATTGATTATTTCTTGTTGGATTTTATTTGAAAACTGCTTGTATTACTAAAGGATATAACATTATTTTCAGACCTGAAATACCAATATATTATGGGTTGTATCATAAAAATTCCATCAAAAAGAAGGAACAGAAGAGTCTTCTTATTCAATAGAAATTCAACTTCAGGTGCATGTGTAGGGGAACTCCAGGCATAGACATACAGGTGACCTCAATGTCTTTACGTTCTATATTACATCCCCTGTGGAGTTATGTAACCCTCTAGCTGAATGAACCCTTCTCTATGATCATTTATTGGAAAATCCTTAGAAAGAAACAAGGGTCCACTATAATTATATACTCTTTCTCTTGATTTAGTATCCACACAGTTTCTGCAGTCTTTCTTCCTAGAGCTCTGTGAAAGATTGCCCTGCCATTTTCTTCTAGTTGTTCAGAATTCTGTGAAGAAGGGAACCTTCAAGTATTTTACTCCATTTTGTTGGTCAAATGCAAGTCACTCTATGTTTATCTTTTTGAAGAACTTCCAAACTACTTTCCACAATGAGTGCACAATTTTACATCGCCACCACAGGTATAAGGGTTCTAATTTTCCACATCCATGCAAACTTTTATTATTTTCTCATTTTTTAATAAAACTTAGCCATTTTAATGGAAGAGAAGTGGTGCTTTTGATTTGCATTCCACTGTGCCTAATGATGTTGAGCAGCTTTTCACATACTTGTTGAACATTTATACATCTTTGGATAATGTAGTTTCAAATTCTTTGCCCATTTTTAATTGTGTCATTTGTCTTTTGGTGTTGATTTGTAAGAAATTTTTAATATATTCTGGATACAAGACCTTTATCAAATTATAATTTGCCAATATTTTCTCCCATTGCCTGAACTGTCTCTCAATTTCTTGATAATATTCTTATTGCCTAAAAGTATTAAATATTGATGAGGTCCAATTATATAGTTTTCTTTCGTTAGTTATGTTTTATTGTCATATTTGAGAATCCTTTGCTTAACCCTAAGTGCTCCCATCTCTTCCATCCCTTGTCCAACAGTGTCATCACTTCCTCCCTGGTGGGTAAAATGGCATTACTGAACTGATAAAGGACTTTCTATTTGTGTCCTGCACTCCACCATCTCTGCCCATAATAGTTCAGAGTGACTAGTGAAAAAGACAAATGGAATATGGCAACTGACTGTAGATTAGATCTGTCCTATTTGCATATTAGTGTCAGAATATTTTTCATCTTGGTGTCCTCCTGACAACACGTTAGTGGGTGACTCGAAAAGCAGATATTTTCCACTGGAGAAAAGAGAAGGACTGGCCTTACAATAGGTAAAATTGGATCTTTCAGTCAACCTGCTCTAGGATCTTTAAAGCCTGCATCTCTATTAAGCTAGGTTTCTTCCACCCAGACCACACTGACACATCCTTTTGGGAGCTAGAGAGAGCAATAGGAATTCATAGACCCTGGGTTCTTGGGCCATGACGTTCCCAGATGTAGTCCAGCCTGACTTCCTATTTAATAGGCAACTTAGAGCATGCCATTTGGCTTTGGTGGATTTGGATTACTGAGATCTCTGAGGTCCTTCTGAAGTCAGAAATTCCCATCATGCTCTGGTTCCTGGGTAATCAGAATTCTCAACAAGGCAGTGCCCCAAAATGGAGTATCATCAAATGGAAATGGTATAGTTAGGATCATGCTTGCATGGGCCCCCAGGATGTGACATGCTTCTACAAGTGGGTGGCAGAAGCCCCTTTGACAGTTATACAATTGCTCACCAGATGAGGGTCATTTCCACTCCATATTGGAATCTTGTGACCCCCAAGTCAAGATGGCCAACCAGATGTTCAGCACTTATTCACTGATGAATCAGTCAAACTGAAGCCACCCAATGTCCTTGGGCAGCAGATGCTGTTTTCCTTACCTCTGGCACTAGATAATGTACCAAATAGGCTGAAATGTGAGTGGCTTTCTTAGCCCTGGAACACTTAGATCCAGTCACCCATTGTGCCTGTTACTGAATCACACGTTGTTATCAGTCACTTAGCATTCTGGTCACGTTTGTTGATGGAAGGTGATTGGAAAGTCAAAGGTTCCTCCATGTAGGGAAGGGACTTTTGGAAACAATTGGCCATGTGGAAGTGCACTGTCTATGTTACCCATGTTGATGCACTTGAAAAAGGCCTAAATAAGACAGACACCGTTGGAATGATTTATCCAATAAAGGAGGCACTGAGTTGTTTTTCACCCCCACTCCTTGGAGAGAAGAAGAGGTGATCCCCACCTGGAGGATGAGGACAATGAACTTATCTTCTATGACATACATGAAATAGCTGAACTGTTTCTTCTGCTGAATAGATCTAGTACTTAACCAGACATGGAAATTCTACCACCCTTAAATTATGAGCCCAAGAATATGGAGTACGCCTCTCATTAAAGAGAACCAATCAGTGCTTTATCAATCTGAGAGACGTAAATTACAAGCCAGAGCCTAAAAAAGATATTTAGTATGTTCCACACAGTCCACACAGGGCCTCTCTTGGAAAATAAAGCACATTAGCCCTCTCTGGATCCAGAGGTGTGACCTAGTCCTTACTTATGGTAAACACCTGTTCATGTTATGGTTTTGCCTTCCCAGTTTGTCAGATGGCTACTCAGGCCTTCTGGAAACTGAAATTTGTAATTCCCTGGCAAGGAAACCCATCATTATCCTGCTTCCTCATACAGGGAGAGGATGAGTTTGGTTGAGGAATCTAGGCTTTGTCACATGTTTACACCTAAATACATCATCATGAGGATTGTCCCTGAAAAGGGAACTAAGGAGACACCTCTTGGGACTCTCCTTTTCAGTCACTGTAAGGAAGTCATCACATTTTTTACCCCATTACACCCTCAACACAGTTCCTAGGATGTTGGGAGATAAATGTTGTCCGTCAGAGTGGTGGGATGATGGAAGAGGGATTAGAAGTGTTTAACAAAGATGTAGTGACAATCCAGTGGACTGGACCAATGGGTCCTGATGCACACATTCTGGACATTAATGGACAATGCATACCTCTGGTGAGCTACCAGTCCCTTAAGAACAGTCATGGGATACATTTGGAGAGTCTTGACAACTTTCATCTAACAGGAAGGGGTAGAAGTTGGCTATAAGTTATGAAAAACTACTGAAATCAATGGAAAAGGGATGAGGTTACAGCTCTGGACAAGGTGGATTAGACTGTGTGGCCTCAGAGGGGAAATTTAAGTTACTACAAATTGGCTGAGAAAGATGTCTCCCTTAGAAGGTATCACACAACCACACCAGCAGGACTAGTTAATTCTTCCTTCTTTCATTTTGTACAGATTTGGCTTAGTGGCAATCAGAAAAGAAAACACCTTTGTCCAACTAAAGCCATCACAGTAGCAAGGATTCTGACTGCTGGATTAGTCATTATACACCCACAAAAATTTCCTATGTAAATGAAACTGACAAATAGCTGTCATCTTTCTGTGAGCATTCCCAAGATGACAAGTGACTCCCTAGTGTTGGACTGTATTCCTTCAGGATTTATCTTCCATTGTGGAGGAAACAATACCTCCACTTGTTGGATCACTCATTGCATAGTGCATTGGACAGTGATGAGACTATGCAACCACAGGTTTCTCACCATACACTTGTAAATTCATAGGCAATCTGAGACTTCTCTTTGGACTGCTTCTTTCAATTTATTATCCTGAGAAAAACATGATTTTCCTGGGAAAGGGTTTGCCTCTTGATTCTTGACTCACTCTTTTGGCAGATCATTACAACAACAGGTGGGATTAATCACGACTTAATACATGATACACAATCAACCACTTTGACTGGGATTGCAGAATTCATAGCTCGGGGCCTTCAGGCTCATAAAAATTTTTAGAATCTCTAGCCAAGGTAGTGCTTGATAACACATTACCTTAGACTTCCTCCTAGCCAAAAAATAAAAAATTGCCATTGTTAACACTTCTTTCTATATGCGGGCTAATAATACTTCAGCAGAGGTGGAATGGGTGACAAAAATCCAAAGGCAAGGCAACTGACTGAAAAATATACAAACAGATTCTATGTGAGGCTTTTTTAGTTCACTCCAGGTGGTAGGGGTGATGTGGAAGAAATCATTACTCCAGATAGGCCTGCTCTCTCTGCTTAGAATAATGGTACACACAGGTGAAGACCTCCTAATGTGGTGCAGACACTGGTGATCACAAATCCTTACTCTCCATATTGTTGAGACTTATGAGCTCATTGGCTCTACCCATCTCTTCCTTGTTGTCTAAGGTAGAAAGTAGGATTATGGTATGGAAGATAACGCAGAGAAGGAGGCTAGGTCTGGTTGAGAGGTAAAGATGTGGACTGATGGGGAAGTCAGAGACACAACTACTGGCCATCTCCTAGCCCTTGCCTTCCCCCCTCCTTTTCTGTTATGTTCAGAAGTCTCAGTATGTTTTCAATCAGCAGCCTTATGGAGACATTAGGTCTAAAGGAATGACCTGACCAAACCTTAAAGCTAGAAACCAGAAAAAACAGTACCAGTTGCTCTCAAAGGCAAGAACTCTGCACAAAGGTTAATTGATACATATTCTTTTCCCTTGGTAACAGGGCTATTTCCCCTTAGGTATAAAATCCACACACCCTGACCTGACCACTTGGCCTACCTGGAGAACCAACCACAATCAGGTATCTTTGATTATTGAACTTTTCCATACTGGTTTTTATGATTTAGTGAATTAGTAAAGTAATATCCCATTTATAATTATACATATGATTGTTATTTTCACATTTTGTGATTATTTTGCCATTTTTATTCCAAACAGATATTTTCCATACTTAAATTTTTTTATATTTACATAGTCAGATCATTCAATATTCTTTTTTATAACTTGCTTAGTAACACTTTCCTGGCTTCTCTATTAACAAAATATTCTTCCACATTTTTAGAGTTTACGTTTTAAGCAATTATTTCATTTTACATTTCATATTTAAATTTTTTGATCAAGGTGGAAATTTATTTTGAGATAAGCAGTTAAATAGAGGAGGATTTTAATTGTTTATCTTGATGGTTGGGGATTTTTAATAGTTATTTATTATTATTAACTTTACACCATCTCTGAAATCACAACATTAATGTATTCTCAATCACCATGCATTTGATTCAATTTCTGTATTCTAGTCTGTTTCATTGGTCTCTTTTTTAAATGCTATTTATTCATGTGATATAAATATTTGATATCTAATAAGCCTAATATTCTTTCATTACTATTCTGTCTTAGAATTATGCCAACTCCTAACTATATATATGTTACACATTAAATGTAAAATAAGCTAGTCTAGGATAAAACAACATCGCTTAGTGTTTTCAGTGAAATTGACTTAGGCAGATTAATTTAGGGAAAGTTTATATTTTTAGAGAATTGAGAATTCCTATTCATGAACATGATAGGTCTTTTCATCACTTAGTGAAGTCCTCTTGTACAGTCTTGTTCATACTTTACATTTTCGTCATATAGATTTAGCGCTTTTGTCTATACTTTTACTGTTTTGGATTTTGTTGTCACTCTTGCTTTTGTAAATGGGATCTGGTCTTCTGTTATATTTTCCAAAGGTCTATTGTTAGAAGGTAGGTAATCTATGAATTCAAAACTTTTAAAATAAAGTAACATTTATATTATAAAAAAATGCATCTCTTTAATTCTACATATCCATGAAGTTTCCAAATACAAAATTTGTATAACCATCACCACAATCCTGATACAGAGTGATTCATCCCCTGAAAATATTATCCAACCCTTTGTAATCAATGCCTCCCCCTACTTCCAGGTCCATGCTACCTTATTATTTTCTGTTCCTAAACTTGTGCCGTTTCCAAAATGTCATTTAAATAGAATTTATTAGCCTTTAAGCGTGGCTACTTACACTTTGCATAATATATTCGAAATTTTTCTGTGTTTTGTGTTTATCAGTAGCTCATTCCTTTTGACTGCTCAGCAGTGCTTCAGTTTATGGATGTATTAAGTGTTTGCTTATCCATTTTCCAATTGAGAGAAATAAGATTTTTTCTGACAGAAATTTTGTGAGAGGAGTATCTAAAAAAAAAGAAGAAGAAGAAGGCATGAAGTAAAGATATTTTCCTGGAAATAAAACCTGAAACATATCAGCAGAAGAACTGAAATACAATCTGTAATAAAGGAAGCCCTTCAAGTAGAAGGAAAGTAATATCACATGGAATGATTATTACAAAAAAGAATAACTATACATTTAAATATAAATGTTATTGCTCCATTACTTTATTTATTAATAATGCTTTCACTGTTAAAACTAAAATAAACAGCACCTATAACCTGGCAGACTGTGTCAATTTAGAGATAATTAGACAGATTGAGATCACAGGTTTTCTGGTACTTCTCTTGCTCAGAATAAGGGACTTAAAAGGGATGGATATAATACTTTTTTTTAGTGAGTGTATGGGAGTCAGTATGTCATATATATTTGGAGGAATATAACAAGCTTGTTTTATACCATAGAAAAGGAGAATCTGGCAGGCATAGAGTTAGTGACTAAACCTATTTACATAAATCATTGAAAAAATCCCTTTCAGCCCTACTTCCTTGCTAAAGACAGTTATAGGATGAAGAGGAACTCTCTAGGAAGGAGGGCTCCACTTCCACTTCCTCTCCCTCATCATCTGATATAGTGTTGGATGCAACTTCAGGAATTAAATGAGTTGGTGAAATTTAATTTGCACTTGGAGATCAGGTTTTCACTATACCAAAGGAGATATTGGCATCTTATTGGAGATTTTGGGAGGTAAGAATGGCATCTTCCCCAACCACAGAGAGATCCACCATTGAGGGATTTCTTTCAGGCAAAAGTGAGAGCTTTTGGGTATACAGTGAAACACTTATTCAATTCCATAGGACATGACTTCCATCAGTCTGACTGCTTGGTTAGAGTTCTGTCCCTGAAAGAGGATTTCAGCAAAAAACAAGATAGGGCTAGTGTGATCCTTAGTGTGAATTTCCTGGAATGACAGAGAGCAATTTTTCCAGATTGGTCACTGATTCTATATAGACAAATGGGAATTGCATTTTATTATTCCCTGCTATATTATTTTTTCTTCTAATGCTGAAATCTTCTATATGTCTACCAGAAAGCATAAACACTTTTTGGGATACATTATCTTGGGAACTAGAATTAATATTTGGATTTGCGCCTTAGAAAATAGGAAGTTGTATCTAAAGTACTAGTTCAAAACTAGCTAGTATCAAAGAGAGAGTTTATGATATAAGTGTAATCAAGGCAGAAAATCTGCACATTCAATTTTGAATAGAAAATTGTAGACCATTTGTACATAACTTGAGATGTGGTCACTTACAGTATAATCCTAAGAGTAAGAATCCAAATAAAAGAAGCAGATCCAGATTAGGACCAAGGCAGATGCCCTGCAAATCTAAGTGATACCCCTTCTAATTTTGAAAGAACTGTATTAATCCAAATTATTCAACAGCTGTGACTGATCTTCATGATTATACATATTTCATGCATATTAAAATGATAGATTTAGTAAAAAATTCATTCCAAATGCAGGATCACTTTTTCTCAGGGTCCAGTCCATTTCCTAATCAATGAATATCTATATGCTCCAAACACATATTCACTTACCTTGTGATCCTTGTTATAAAGAGGTTGGCAAAATTGACTTCTGATGTTAGGTGGACTTCAAGGACAAAACTTTGGAAATTAAGGTTTGTACTTAAGACATGTTCTTGGACGAAGAGATTCTAACCTTCTGTGCTGAAAAGGTGAATTTGCATCTGCATTTGAAGAGGGTGGGCCATCTGCCCCTTAGTTCAGGGAGGGTGCTGCTGCAGCAGGCTTTAGAGAGGGTGGAGCACATTCCCTGGAGGCTGGGGGAGAGTTTGGTTGTCACCTCACTGTTCCAGAATAGGAAAGAGTGTGGCCTTTACACCAATCTTCTCAGAGGGTGAAGCCTACAGTTTGGAGGCCCTCCAGATACTTCATTATGGTGGAGCCAAAAACATGTCCACTTGGGCAAGGCCACTCCATGAGAAGAAACAATTATTCTATATATGATTCTCAGACTTTTAATCTAATGGAGTGAACCCTCCAGGTTTTCAGAACTGTTTATGACCCTTGACCCCTGTTTTCCTTCTAATTTCTCCCTGTGGTAATAAGCATATTTATTCCTTGACTGTCACTCTTTTGTATATTAGAAGCAGATAACTTGTTTGTAAATTTCACAGGTCTACAGCTAGAGGGGAATTCTGCCCCAAGAAAACCTGCATGCCTATAACTGATTTTGATGAGATTTTGTGCTTGGTATTGTTACTGAAATGATTTGTTTTTTTTTTAATATTGTCATGGAATGAATGTATTTCGCATATGTATTTTGGAGGTCCACAGGGTGGCATGTGTGTCTGAGTCCTTTGTGGACCCCAGAAAATTATGTTCTTAAAGTTAAGCCATACCTGGGAGTGTAGGCCCATCCTAAGTAGGCTCATAAGGATCTTAAAATATGACCCACCTTATTACTGGAGTCCTTTATAAACAGAAGACTAAAAAGTCACATATACAGGAAACAAGTAGGAAAGACAGAGTGAAAAACTCAATTGCTGAAAGAGTTTAGGCCCACAGAGAACAAGAAGCTGAAGTAACTAGGCTGAGAGGTGAGAGGAAAGAAGAAAGACAAGTGGACACTACCCTGTGCCTGATTGCCCAAAGCTGCAACTTGGAGAGAGAGCATCTTTTGACGATGCATTGATTTGACTGACTTTCATGGCCTCAGAACTATAAGCTTTTAATCTATAAATTGCCATTATAAAAGCCACTTCATTTTTGGTATTTTGCACTGGCAGCCTTGATTAAACTAAAATAGTTACATAATCTGTACTTTAAGATTTGCAGATAATTATTCTATAATATGTAAAAGATATGGGTTTTCCAACTGTGAAAATTTTATATCAATTAGCAATGCCTCATTGATCAATAATCTGTACATGTACAGATGTTTCCAATTAGAAGGGACTTTGTCATGTTTTGATTAAATGTTGATATTTTATTATAAGGGAATTATTCAGTATTCCACATAACCAGGGAATAAATATACTTATAACAACACATTTTGACTGCAAATTAGAAACACTTGATCTTAAAATATGATCAGGTTTATTTTATCTTGTCTATTTACTTGATTTGTTACCCAAGATCACTGTTTGGCTCCAGAGCTTCCTCATGGCATTTTTCACCTCTGCGTTTCTGAGGGTGTAGATTAAAGGGTTTAACATGGGTGTTATCATAGTGTAAAATACAGCCACTGCTTTATCAATGGGGAAGGTGGTCATAGGCCGAAGGTATTCAAATGTACATGGTACAAAAAATAAGACAACAACAATAATATGTGAGGCACAGGTGGAGAGAGCCTTCCGTCGTCCTTCAGAGCTTTGAGTTCTGAGGGAACAAAGGATGAGGACATAGGATGTGATAAGAATAGAGAAACTGAACATACACAGGAACCCACTGTTGACAGCAACAAAGAGTCCAAAGATGTGAGTGTCAGTGCAGGAGAGCTTCAGCAAAGGGTAAAGATCACATGTGAAATGGTCAATTACATTGGGACCACAGAAGGGTAACTGCAAAATGAAAAGGATTTGAATAAGACCATGAAGAAATCCCCCAGCCCAGGCCACGACTACCAGGAGGATACACATCTGCTGGTTCATTGTGATCATGTAGTGCAGGGGCTTGCAGATGGCCACGTAGCGGTCATAGGCCATCACTGTAAGCAGGATGATCTCAACTCCCCCAAGGAAATGCATCGCAAAGACCTGAGTCATGCACCCAATGAAGGATATTGTTTTCTTCTTAGCAAGTAAGTCAAAGATCATTTTGGGTGCCATGGTAGAAGAGAAGGAGCCATCTTGAAAGGACAAGAAAGACAAAAATAAATACATAGGGGAGCTCAGGGCTGGGCTGGAGGCAATTGTGATAATGATGAATAGGTTGCCTGCCATGGTTAGAGAATAGATGATTATGAACATTACAAATAAGACTTTCTCCACATCTGGATTCTGTGTCAGGCCAAGCAGGATGAATTCTGTCACATTATTCTCTTGCTCCATGACCCAAGTTTATATATCGATAACTGATGTATCTGCAAATAATACAGGGATTGAAATGTTGGTAGATCAATTTTGATCAAGAAAATAATATATATCTTAGGTAACTGATTTCTTTTAAGATTGATGGTAACCTAAACAGACAAACCCTAGACTTTAAGTACGGCTATATGTTTAATTATCCACAGTGTTGAATATATCGCTCCTTCTAAACACACACACACACACAAACACAAGCACTGTTTATGACTCTTTCCATGAAAGCATATTTTCTACAATCAAATATGGATGGATCCTCTCCCAATCACTGCCTCAAAATTTTCTCATATAGCAAAGGAATAAAAAGAGGACATTTAAGGACAAGCAGTAGCTTGAGTTCATGAGTGTCTACCTCCTTGTGTTTCTTTTCTAGTTAGTCAGGCTGATGAGGCTAATGCAGAGTTTCTTGCCTTTTTAGATTTAACTTACTTCAGAATGAGTATCAACCATCTGGTGAGTTCTATATAAAATTAGAAACCATGAAACCACATTTCTAACTAAGCTGAGTTAGGTGAACACATGAGACAGTAAAATGATACATAGTGGCAAATATATGAGCTCATGCTTCATTAACAAAGAATTGCAGAGGAGTGTCATTGATTCCTTATCAAACATCTCTGCAAGAATAATATCCTGAAGAGGAAAAAAACAGACATCTTGATGCAGTGCAATATATCTTGAATTTATTTTTAACTTTAGAATATACTATTTGGGGAAATTCTACCATAATAAATTTCAGGGGTCTTTTGCAATTCAACAGTCCATTTAAGGAAGATTATGAAACATTCTCTGGATCTGTTCGGAAAACAGATATTTTAATATAAGGACATAAACTCACCATAATTTATTAGTCACAGCAAGTTCTTCAGGATAGACAGAATATATTTATATTTTGTTTTCACTAATAAGTGGCCATGAGATGTTTTGTATTTCCTACATAGATAATGTAGGAGAAAAAACAAAGGGCATAGAGGAATTAAAGAACATTATATCTTATGTCAAAGTTTGTACCCTGAAGGCAAAAATATAGTTTCCCATCCATCTCCAAATGATTATATAAAGTTCCAAAATAAGAAAAGTTCATACCCTAAATCTTATGCTTGAAATAATTCCTTTTATAATCTTAAGAGCTAATTAAATGGACTATGAGTAAATATAAAAAAATACTGTCCAAATATGTTTGAAAATAAAACCAACTATATTTGGAAAATTTTGCAGGTAGAAATCAGGCAAGAGAAAAATATTAGACTTGATAAAATCAAAAACCCCCTGGTATTTAAAGATACTCTTAAAATTCAGGAATACAAATAAACACAAAGAGAAGCAAATATGGTCAAATTTCAAAAAGACATTATATAAATTATATTTTAAAAAATATGTATATTTCAGTGTGAGTAATAAAAATTGTTCAGCCTTATCAGAACAAAGTAAGTTTAGCCTGATATATATTAGTATAATAAAGAGTAATATGAAAACATAGAACTATATCACAAAAACAGTGAATCCTAATGTAAAACCTGAATTTAGTTACTAAGACAATTATAACAGTAATATTTAATTACTTATAATAACTGTACCATAGTAATGCAAGGTCTTAATAATATGAGGGAGTCAGACTGGAAATTTGTATTTTCTACATGCTTTTCCTATAAACCTTCAATATCTCTAATTATGAAAAAAGCAAAGAGAAACCCCCAAACCAAAGGATATCTGCTCTTGATATCATCACCAAATAAAGGAGAAAGAACAAAAAGGAAATGCATATGCTAAAAATAAAGCATCAAATAAGTCTATAGTAGAATTCCAACACTAATGAAGGAAGTTGTTTATGTGGGAAAAGGTATTAGGGGTATGGAACAAAGCATAAAGGAATCCCCTATATTCAATAAGTAACATTTATGTAATCTAAGAATCTTTATAAAAAAATAAAAAACATATATAAAAAAACACAAAGCATCAAACTGCTTAAAAACAGAAAACAAAGAGAACTCCCTGATCAGTGAGACATGCTACGCATATACGCCGTGGTGTAAAGCATAGCCAAAACTGGTAGTTTCAACTACATAAAGTCTGGGATCAAACTGGAAATAAGTTTGCAACAGTTGACATACAATTATTACTATAGAAATAGCATTTTCAAATAAAAAATGTCTATGCACATTATTACAGAGGAAAAGCAAAAAGAACGAAAAAGCAATGCTCATGAAAAAAAGGTTTTTGACATCAAAAATATTCTCTATTTCATAAGTACTCAAAGAAATGCAGTTTAAAATGTGAAATATTTTTTACTGCCAAATTACAAAGATGTACAAGACCTCTATTATCCTATTTTGGTGATTGTGTGTTCACATTAAATATTCTGGATATAAACATGACTTTATATAAAAAGGACATCAAAATTGGTTAAGTTCCTCCTTGCTCCCATACTTCCCACTCTTAGAAATCTAGTCTAAGTAAGATATATTAGTAAACCTATGCATACATGAATTTCACAATACATTTTTCATAATGTTGAACATGTAAAGACAACCATAATGTCTACACGAGGGTGAACAGTTAAGTGAGTTATGATACATAGTTATGAAATATCATGTTGACAACAAAGATATTTATAAGATTTATTATTGATATGGAAAGGTGATTTCAGCATAATAAGTGAGTGGAAAATGCAAATATAAAAAAAAAACATTTACTTTATAAACTAAATTGTCCAAAATGACATAAAGTAGAAATGACTCTAAAATCCTAAAACAGACATTAAGACTAATGGTGCTTTTAAAGGATATAGGCAATGTTTATGTCTTTTTAAATATCAGTTTTGCAATCCTGGTTTTTTATAATGAGAATATATTGCCTTTATTATTTATAAAATAATTTAATAAAAATTTTACTTTTTTTCTATGGTCTGGCTCCATAATATCTCAAGTAGAAGCTTTTATGAGTGTATTGTATATGCCGCTCATTGTTCATAAAGATCTGTGATAATAAAATACATATTTTAATCTACTTACCTGTAAACTGAAGACCCTAGTAGTACTCTGAAAGAAAAATGCCATTAAAATATCAGGTACCTAACTCTGAATACATTTAGATAAGTAACAGGCTCAGTGTATGGCATGGCATCTTATCTGTAGAGAACATTTTGCATGGAGCTTGTAATCACTAACCCTTCATTAACTTCTGCTTTGCAAATTGATCCATTTTTTACCTTAAGTATAGCAATTGTTTCCCTCAATTACTAACTCAGAAATGATTGCTTAGAGAAACTCCCTAGGTAAATCTTCTTTTTGGGAACATCTTTCTCTTTCTGGAAGTCTTCCTGCATATTTTCTCTTTTGCTCTTTAGTGACTACATTAAGTGTGCTATAGAAGCCACTTGAGATTATTTCATATCAGATTTAAAACACTAAAAATAGAAATATATGTTGAAGCAGAAAAATATGGATTGCCAATATCATGAATTCAACAGCAAATGCACTTGCCCTGGAGTAGCAGGTTCTTGATTTTCAGTACTTTTAAGAATTCTAAGAAAGTCTGTGTTCAGCCTAGTTTAGCTCCTTTGGTCTTTAGGAATCCAGATCTACAATCCTTCAAAACACAGACCAGTAACATCTATTATTTGTGACTGATTATGCTTACGTCTTTTTCTAGGCTCAAGTATCCCCAGAGACCATCCATATCAACATTTTGAAGTGTGATTTTAGGGAAATATTTAAATTGATATTACTTAAGGGTGCTCTGAACTTTCATTCCCAACAGATTAGAATTAGAAACTTCAGCCAAGAGGGCAACCAAACCAATCCATCCTACTTTATCTTTTAGTGTTGAGAAGAACGTTGAAATTAAGAGAGAAGAAAGGTCAAGCTGTGCTGCATTTAATACTTATTTAAGATTCACGATTCAAAAATATACTATGAGTGTTTGGTCTCTCCACTAAAATATCTAACAGTGAGGTTGAGTTTCCCTGAAAAGTTTATAGGAGTTAAAGAAATGTAAATACCATGTGAATTAACAGCTAACAAGTTCTTTCAAACTATCAGTTACTCTGTTTAAATGAGAATTATATTATCATATAATCCCAAGAGGAAACTATTACTATATCTATATTGAATACAACGAAATTTATGCTAACTTTGAACATCACTTGAATAAAATCTAAACAGCAATAGTTATTACATTTTGTTTTAAATTCATACTGATCTGATTTCTAAACCTAAGATTTTCTTTTAAACCTGAGATCTAATGAATATGTTATTGTACTCAACACTGGTGCTATGATGTGTCTTTTACCTTAGATTTGATGGGAGAGTAATCCTGACTCAGACTACCTCTGGTTTATACTGCCAGTAGAAACTTATTCCTCAAAAAGTTCCCTTGTATGGAACCACTCAAGAAAAGAGGAATAAGAAAAATAGAACATCTTGTAACATTTTTTCCTATGCCATGCCAAATCTGGAGGAGTTACCTAGGCACCATCCAGACAGCTTTAACTCTGGGAATTTCTTAGAGCCTGTAGGGTAGATGGAAATATAAGTAGAAATTCAGATTTAGAAGTAGTGACATGAACAGCAAATGGTAACATTCTAGAGAAATTATACACATATCTAAATTTGCCGGTGCTCCTATGACAATACACACAATGGGTTGGCTTAATCAATAAGCATTTACTGGAAGTCAGTAATCAGGATATCAGTAAGGGCATGCTCTCAGAGTTGGCAGCATTAGGGTAATGGCAGCCCTCTGTCACATGGCCCCGCTGTTGGTAACCTCATATGCTTTTCTCTGACTCTGGCATCTCTGATAGTTTCCAAATTTCCTCACTCAAAGACTTCTATTCACGGGAAGTAAGGCCTACTCTCATTGAATTTTGCCATGCCTAAATAGAAATTCCAAAGATCCTGTTCACAGCTGAGTTCACAATTGGACTCACATTAACATATTCAGAGATATTATTTACAAATGGGTTCACTCAGGCAAGAATGGGGATTAAGATTAAGAAAGTGCCTTTTCTGTGGTACATGATTCAATCCTCAATACCACCAAAAACTTGAATTTGAATATGATTCCCAATTCTTTCACTTGCTAATTATTTGACTCTATTATTGTCATTTCATTTATCTGAACCTGTATACAAGCCTTAGATCAAACCTTAGATCAAGCCTTAATTGGAAGGAATACTGAAAGATGTCAATTGAAATCTTCCAGTGAGAGTACTTATGCACAGACAATATTTGGAAAATATTTTGTGAATTAAATTGAAAAAAAGTTTTGAAAGTGGACATATCTACTGCTACTTCAATGTTGATTGTCATTTATTGAATCTTGATTAATCTGTGTGATCTTGGAACACTGAATCAACTTCTCTTTGTCTCATTGTTCTCTTCTGCAAAATATAGGCTTCAAAAAATGCAGTTCATTATAGATTCTAATCAATCACTAAAAGGGGGACAAAATTGAATATGTTTTGGTTTGGGAGAAAAATGATCATTCTTAAGTGTCATGGTAGGTAGAGCGAGGAAAAAGAGACAGGACAAGAAAGAGAGAGGAGGGTGTATAAAGATATAGGATACATAGAAAAGGTGGCATTGGATTGAGAAAAGTGGACATGATGGCTGATGGGTATGGGGAAAGGCAGGAAGAGATGAGAGGTGGAGGCATCTTTGGGACATGGAGCTGCCCTGGATGGTGCTTCAGGGGCAATCACTGGACATTGTAAATCCTCACAGGGCCCACTGGATGGAATGGGGGAGAGTGTGGGCCATGGTGTGGACCATTGACCATGGGGTGCGGGGGTGCCCAGAGATGTACTTGCCAAATGCAATGGATGTGTCATGATGATGGGAGGGAGTGTTGCTGGGGGGGGAGAGGTGGGGTGGGGGTGGTAGGATTCAATGGGACCTCATATATATATTTTTTTAATGTAATATTATTACAAAGTCAATAAAAAATAAAAATAAAAAAAAATAAAAACTACTGTTAAAAAATAAATAAAGATATAGGATAGAAATGGGGTCATCGACGGAAGGGTGTTCAGAGTTACAGATGGTAACTCACATTACAGGGAAAACATGCAATCTGAAAAGTATCAGCAAGAGCACATGAGATTTTACTGACAATTTTAAATCGTTCTCTTCTTGATTATATAATCTCCCAGTTACTGCAATTCTTTTTTCTTGAGCTCTGACAAAGATAGCTTTGCCAGTTTTTGCTAGTTTTTCAATATTCTGTTGGATCAGAACCCTGTATCATTTACTCAATTTTATTGGTCAGCCCAAGTCTCTCTATCTTTAACTTTTTTGAGGAAATTCGAAACCTTTTCTAAAGTGGTTTCAGCATTTTACATTCCCATCAGCTTGTACAAGGTTCTAATTTCCCCATATCCATGCCAATATTTGTTGCTTTCTCATATTTGTTTAAATGTAGCAATTTTAGTGGGGGTGCAGTGTTATCCTATTGTGTTTTGACATGCATTTCCCCATAATAAATAATGTAATATCTTTTCATGTGCTCATTTATCATTTGTACATCTTCTTTGGAGAAATGTCTTTCTAAATCCGTATCTAAATGTGTAGTTTGTGTTTCATTGTTGAGTTGTAAAAGTATTTTAATATATTCTGTATATAAGATATCCATATATAAAAATATCAGATAAATAAATATATCTATAAATTTCTAATATCTTCTCCTTTTGCGTGTTATCTTTTTAATTTGTTGATAATGTTCTTGATGTACAAGTTTTAAATCATAATCAAGTCCAAAACGACCTGATTTTCTTTTGCTGTTGTCTTTTTAAAAAATTATTTATTTATTTCTCCTCTCTTCTGACCTGACCCACGGATCAGTCGAACCAAGATCTGAGGGAGGGAGTGGGAGTGAAAAGGGACAAGAGACACAAAGAATGGAGACAAGACAGGATTCTGATCAAGTCTCGTTTATTGAGGGTCGATCAGGGGTATTTATAGCCAGGGATGAATGAGGTTTCGCACCACAGATCTGATTGGTCCACCTCACGAAGTCTTTTCGCGGACATTTCAAAACAACCGTCTGAATGGCATGAGGATAGAAACTTAATTACTACACTGAGGGTGGGGAAACGGAAACTTAACTGGGTTAGTATCTAAAAATAGCGCTTAGCAACAAGATGGCCAATACAACACCAGTGCCAGAGGCAGCTTCCCACACTCTTCCCTTCATTGTTTTCACTCGCTGTCTATTTTCTTTGTCCATTCACTGTGTGCTCTGCTGAGTCTGCTTGTCTTCTCTCTAGACGGCTCTGAAACCCGATCTGGGACTTTGTGGAGTGGAAGAGAGGCTCTCAATCTCTTGTGCCACCTCAGTTGCCTGGTCTGCGGCATCTCTTACTGCCTCTCCTCTGTGTCTCTTTTTGTTGTGTCTTCTTTCTGTGACAGCTCTCCATATGGGCCAGGTCTCTACTAGGGCCAGCTTGCTGTGTGGGCCAGTTCACCTTCACCAGGAGGCTCCAGGGCCTGGACCTTCTATATGGGAGATGGGAGCCCAATCACTTGAGCCACATCTGCTTCCCTGCTGTTTGTCTTTTTGTTTTTATGCTTAAATCATTGTCCAACCCTCAAGCTCCCATCTCCTCCCTGAAGTATCCATCAACACCAAAACAACAGTTCCTGTGGAGAAAATGGCATTATTGTAGTATAAAGGAGTTTCTATTTGTTGGAATCATCCACTCACCATCTCTGCGTATTAAAACCCACTGTGGCCAGTTTAAAAAGCAAGTGGAGTGGAGCAGCCTATTGGTGCTTAAATGCAGAAGTGCCACCACTAGAGCCCACTGTCTTAGACATTGTGCAATTTGTATATTGGTGCCAGCATATTCCTCATCTCAATATTTTCTTGTTATCCCTATATCAGGTGCCACTGGGGCAGAGAGAAGGTGCAGGAACTACAAAAGGTAAAATTCACAGTTTCATTTACTCGGCCTGTTGAACCTTTAGAGACTGTGTCTCCATTTGAGCTATAGGTATCTGCTACCCGGGCAAACCCTGACTGGTCTCTGTTGCAGAAGGATGGAGCAACAGGAATTCATGAACCCCTGGGTTCTTGGACCAAGAAGTTCCAAGTAACAGCCAAACATTACTCCGCATTTGATAGGCAGTTTATGGCATACTATTGGGCCTTGGTAGAACTGGAAATGATTACCAAGATTGTACCCTACAATCTAGGCCTAGTTCTTATTTAAGGCATACAGGCTCACAAGCATAGTCATTAGTATAAAGGGCTCATTGTTGGACCATCCTTCTTTACTAGTCTTAGCCATTGTACTTAGGGGATTGTTGCTGTTCCATTAGGGAATGTGATAGAGTTCCCCTGGCTGGGAACTCAGCACTCCTTCAGTTGTTGTTTTTAAATGTAACCACTATGAAAATATCCATACATTTTTATGTACCCTGTATATATGCCCTGGAGAACTCCCTCCCAACCATATGCCCCCTATCAATAACATCCCACACCGGTATTCCTCCCCTACCATTGTTGAAACTCTCGGTGGTCCAAAAAGTCTTGGAAAATAAAGCCTAATATATTGCTAGGTTCCATTAATAGTAAAATGGAATATAGTGATGGGTTTAAAGGTAGATATAGAATACATACTAATTTAGAAAATACAAGAAAAATAAATTGGGGTATCAAAAAATGATAAAATGAAAAAGCTTTGTTTTTGACGTTTTGTCTTCCATCTCTGCAATGTGTTGCCCTGTACGTGCATTGGCAGGACAACTTCTTCCATCTCTTCCTCAGTGTCTACATCCTTTCTTTTCCTTTTTTTTCTAATTATTAATTTTGTCTTCACAAAAGTTTTAGACTATACAATTTTCTAAATTTTTAGTTATTTTATGTTTTACATTATGGTTTACATTTTAGCCTACACACTTTTATACATTTTTGGTGTAATTTAACATGTCCTACATCCATCATTGCATGATCTTGTGGAACACTTCCATTGCCCCACAGTTACAGTAATTCCATCTATTCCATACCTCTCTCCTCCTCCCCTCAGGGCCCACAGTGATAATCAATCTTCATTACTTGAAGGGCCATATTCACAGATACTTGCAACAATGTTGAGGGCTCGACATACTGGACTGCCCTAATCCACTGGGAGCCACCAATACTCTCAAGAGATACAATTCCCTCTTTTGAGAACAGCAGTCCTCTACAGGACGGGGGTATATATAACTTCCCACACATTGTATGGGTCTCCATTCAATGATATAACCCACTATGACAAAGTGAGCACTCACACACACCCTAGAAGCCTGCCCTGTGTCAGATGCCCCTCCTTAAGTATCTTGAACAGGTAACCTTCCTTATTATATTTTCTAAAGAGTTTTCTTGACATTATAATTTCAACTACATACCTGACAATTTCCTATGTTCAAGTGTTCCCCCCTCCCTCCCCCCAATTTCTTTGGCCATTTGACCCATCCTCCTATCCCGAGGTCCCTTCAAGCCCACAAAGCACATGCCTTTAAAGAAAAGAGACCCCAAATGCAGGGCTTAGCTTTCTGGCTTCCCTTCTCTACAAAATATCAGCCCCAGATATCTTTGATTACTTGTTATTTCTATAACGCTTTTAAGCACATGCATTTTATGTTTTTTATTCTATTCTTCTTGTTATTACTGGGAGATTTTGTGTGAAACAAACCAATCTTGGTTTGTTTTGCACAAATCTTTTCTCTTTTTTCTATCTGTTCGACTAGCTGTTTGGTTTCAGATGTCCTGTCTTCCACATAACTAACTCTTTCCTTTTCCTGTTCTAATCTGCTGTTATGTGCTTCCAGTGCATTTTTTATTTCATGTATTATGCCTTTCATCACCTTTATATCCATTATCTTTTTATGTGTGTTTACAGTTTCATCAGTATGTGCTCCCAGTATCTTCTTAATGTCCTTAGTATCTTCCTTCACTTTGGACAGCTCTGATTAGTTGTTCCTTGTTTTGCATCTACTCCTGGTTTTCAGTTTGTTCACTGGACTGGGCCAAGTCTTCCTTTTACTTATTATGGTTCATAACTTTTTGTTGGTATTTAGACATCTCATTATCTTGATGGGTTTATTCAGTTGATTAGTTTCTCTCTCTACACTAGGATTAATTTAGGTGCTGTTTTTGTGTGTTTGGTCTGGATTATCCATGTGACAGCCAAGCCCTGAGCCTCAGCAGACTTGCAACTTCTATCCTCTGGTTTACTGGACTTTCCCCAGCCAGCTAACAGGGAGGTGAAGAAGGTCAACCACCACAACAGGGAGCCAAGAGTGCCCACAACTGCAAGCAGGAGAATTGTATCCATCGTCCATGTGGAATTTAAGCCCCATCTCGATATAGAGGTGGAGTTGACATAACCATCCCAGGGTCCACAGGATGGAGGAACAGAGTATGAATTAGAGTGGACTTACTGATATTCTACTATGGAACTATTATATTAGTAATGGAAGAAAGTGCAGCATTGATGTGGAAAAAGTGACCACGGTAGCTGCTGAGGGTAGGGAGAAGGAAGAAGAGATATGATTTGGGGGCATTTTCAGGACTTGGAGTTTTCCTGGGTGGTATTGCATGGCCCACTGTGTGCACTGCGGGAGAATGTAAACTACAATGTAAAGCATTATCCATGTGGTACAGCAGTGCTCTAAAATGTATTCACCAAATGCAGTGAATGTCCCACCATGATGAAAGAGGTTGTTTATGTGGGAGGAGTAGGGTAAGGGGGTGGGAGATATATGGGGACCTCATATTTTTTTTAATGTAACATTAAAAAAAATAAAGAAGAAAAAAAGTAAAACTTTTGTTAAATCTGTTTTCTTAAAATAAGGCAATATATTCTCTTTATAAAAGAATAGGATCACAAAATTGATTTTTGAAAAATAACAATAAAATTGTCCATAATCCATAATTTAAATAAGTACTTTTATTCCTTAGTATTTTAAGAGACATTTCCATTATCTGTATTCTTTTAAACAATTGAGATCATAATATACTTGCATTTTATATTTGCATTTTTCCACTCACCGCTATACTGAAAACACTTTTCTGCACTGATTCTTCTTATAAATCATTTTGATGTCTTTCTGATATTACATAATTGCATGTAACATTCAACTGATCCCTTTTATATAGATATTTCAATTGTCTTCACCTTTCCACTATGATGCAAGAAATATTGTGTAAAGCTTGTTTCTGTAATTTTTGTCCATATTTTTAAAATTAAGATTAGACTTTAAGAGTATGGAGTACAGAACCAAGTAAGATGACCAATTATAAAGTCCATATTATAGAAAGTAGTTTATTCTCAGAATATTTATTACCAACACACACTCACCAGACTGCACAATATAACTCCTTTACATATTTTTCACTGCCAGTTCCAAGTGTTTCACATTTTAAACTTTACTTTTGATAGGTTATAAAAGAGGATTTTTAAAAATGTTATACATTTTTCATGAAAGTTAGCTTTTTTTAAGTTTTACTTTTTCTTTATAATGGTGTCAGTAGGCTTTTTTTCTTTATTTCTAAATGGGATTTCTGTACTAACAGTTGTCTGTCACACTTGTTGCAAATATATTTCTAGTTTGTCCCTGTCTTCAAGTAGTTGAATCCCTCAATTTTGTGCTGCTTTATAATACAGCAGTTTTTCTTAACCTGCCTCCACAAAGTAGAGATAAGTAGAATTCATCTCTTCTCTTTGTTTTTGTTTGTAAGCAGATTGATGCTTTGAATTTTTAATACACAAAATTCTAATTTTTGCATTTTTTCCCTAAAGGTTGAGAAGGAAAGATTTACTTTGTTTTGATAAAAGCCTCTCAGTTCTGACAACTCTTTTATTATCCCCACTGAACTGTAAGCAATATTATTTTTATTAATGTTTTCTTTGGATCTGACCTTGACTGCTTCTTATTAAGCTTATTGGTAGTCTTAAAATTCATTAGTATGAAGATGTTTTTAAATACCAAAAAGCTTTTGAATTTATTTGTTAAGTCTATTAATCTTCTATTCCTGGTGTTGATTTCTGAGTTTAAACTTTTCTTAATATAATTGGTAATATTTGAGAGAGAATTTAGTTGGTTTATATTCACACTTAGTTCATTTATTTTTCTCATAATATTAAAATGGCAACATTTTAAGGATAAGAATTACGATATGCTTTATTCTCATATTCATTCTTTAAGTAATAATGTTAAATATGTGTGTAGATGTTTGATATGGTTATGAATTCCAAAAATCGATATTGGATTATGTTTGTAATCTGGTCTGTACCTGGGCTTGATTAAGTTATGATTAGGGCTTTGATTGGGCCATGTCATTAGGGCATTGAGTCTCTACCCCTTGGTGGGTGGGGACTCACAGATAAAAGGCATGGCAAAGGACAGAGTTGGAGGAGTTTTTGATATAGTTTGGATGTTCGAATTTGATGCTGAAGCCTTAAACTGGCGCCCGGGGAAGTAAGCACACAGAGGAAAGAGAAGCAAGCCCCAAGAAGAGAGGAATCCTGAGCCCAGGAAGAAGCAAGACCCTGGAAGTGAGGAACCCAGGAAGCGTGAATCCTTACAGATGTCAGCAGTCTTCTTGCTCCAACACATGAAAATAGACTTTGGTGAGAGAAGTAACTTATGCTTTATGGTCTTGTATCTATAAGCTCCTACCGCAAATAAATACCCCTTATAAAAACCAATCTATTTCTGGTATTTTGCATCAGCACCCCTTTGGCTGGCTAAGACAATGTGGAAAACTGTATTTTTCCCACTAAGATACAAACCTTTACAAAAGTAATAATGATCTTCTTGATATCCTTTATGCCCTTCGTTATTTTTCTTAAATTATATAAGAAAAAAATTTAAGCTTAGCATGACTATGGCCCATGAACAACATTGGTATTATGTAATATGGCTACTATTGTGTGAAAATAGAAAATAAATACAATTTACTCCAAAGAATATGCTCTAATCAATTAATTATGGTGCTTTTATGCCCTCTCATTCAAGTATGTGTTTTCTGAGCAGGTCCAGAAATTGTTTATTAATCTCCCTTAAATGTAATGTTGAACTGCAAAAGACTCTTAGTATTTAATAGGAAAGCAGGTCCCCAAGCAATAAATACTCAAGGTACAAATAAATTTGAAGAATACTTCCCTAAATCAAATTGTTTGCTTTTCCTTTCAGATTATCATTATATCAGAGATGTTTTATAAGGAATCTATTATATCCTCATATAAATCTTTTTCAATGAAGCATGAGCTTACAAATCTCGCTACCACCATGTATCCACCATGCCTCAAATATCCACTAGTTGCTTCTGAAATGATTCTTATTTCAAATAGAACTCACCTGATATTTTATAGTTGCTCTGAAACAAGCTGAATCTGATAGGAAAAAGAAACTCTGTAGTGTAGGATCATCAGCCCGAATGACTAGAGAAGAAACACAGGAGTGGACACTCATTTAGTCAATCCCCAGCTCCTCCCCATGGGTAATCTTTTTATTTCTGTTTGTCCATTTGAAAAAGTACTGTGGAAGTGATTAGGAGAGTATCCAGCTATGCAGGACTAGGAAAGGTACCTGGCATGTCAACCAACAAAAAAAAAGAGAGTGTGTGTGTGTGTGTGTAAGTGCATAAGGTGCTATGTGTTTAATATATGACTACAAGTGTAGCTCAACTTTAAATCTGTGGTTTATTTATTGGGGTTTTCATCAGTTTTACAGGAACAAATTATCTGACAGTCATATTATTTTCTTGATCAAAATTGATCTTCCCCATTTGACGTTTTTTTTTAAAGGCATAAAAATTTCTCATAATCCATAATTTAAATAAGCACTATTATTCTTTAGTGTTTTTAAGAGACCTTTTCATTATCTGTGTAATTTTAGACAATTGAGATCATAATATACCTTCCTTTTAATATTTGCATTTTTCCACTACTATACCGAAAACACATTTCTGCACTAATAATATATCTTATAATTCATTTTGAACCTTGTTAGTATAGTCAGGGTAGAATTTTTTTTGTGTTAGAATGACATCAATTAGAAATGAATGAATTTGGAGGAATGAGGGTGGGTTATTAAGGCAGGAGTCATAACAAAGTAATTTTTTAAAATTTTGAAACTGAAAATTTGTCAGATAAGGATTATCGCACATGGAGCACCATTTTCATTGTTATTGGACTCTGCCCAGAATCAATTATTTTTCCTGCCTAAAGCAGAGCATGGGTGGAAGATGAAATTGTTCCAGGTACAGCCATAGAGAAACCTTGCACATAATGTTCACAGGTAGAACATACGTGTGGAATATTTTTTCTGTCAAAAATATGTGCACAAGAGTTCACCTCCTAAATAGGTTAATGGATGTATTTTAGCCTTAGTTAATAGGAACAAAAAGTAGCTAATAAAAGAGTGAGAGTTTATGATATCTGAGTAATCAAGGCAGAAAGTCTGCACATTCAAATTTGAAAGGAAAGTTGCAAACCACCTCCATACACCTTGAGATGCACTTACAATGCAGTAGAAAGAGAAATAATCCGGTTAAAGGAAAAGAATCCAGATGAAGGTAGGGCATATATCTTGAAAATCTTTGTGACTTCACTTTTTTTTTTTTTAAGCAAGGGAGTAATGAGCTTATTAAGAAACAAGAAAATAAGAAAAATAGAAAAGTACACTTTACTTACTGTAGGTTGAGTTGCACATATGGGAACCAATCAGAACAGCAAACAGACTTTAAAAAGTCCTGTGACTTCAATTTTATCTTTGTAAGGATTGAATTAACCCAAATTAATCCATAGCCATGCCTAAGATCTCATGACATATACATACATATATATATTTATGTGTATATTTCACTTACATCTTAGATTTGAATTGCATGCATACTATATTGCAACAGCTTGTAGTCAATTCATTCCAAATGGGAAATAACTTTTCTCAATTATTACCAATCCATTTATGATCAATAAACATTCATGTACTGTATTTTCAGCCCTCTTTATCTAACAAGGTCCCTGTGATAAGCTTTTAAAGGTATGTTTCATACTTAAGCTTCAGCATTTAGTAAACATGTGCTAATATTCATCTATCTTTTTGCTTACTGCATCAAACGTAGAAGAAATGCACTAAGAAGCAGGACTACAGATGCAGATGGGCAGTAGAAACCTGGATTAGGGAAAATCTATATGGAAGACAAAATGTCACTAAATCATCCCCAAACTCTCAGTGGGTTTTACATGAACAAGAAATGTACTGCTACATATTAAGTCACAGAGATTTCAGAATTCATTTGTTTCAAAAGCAAAACAAGTTTATCCAAACTAATTCATTATCTTTAACTTCATGAAATTTTATAAATTAAGAAGAGAACAGACAGCATAAATTTTGCAATTACCTATATTCTCAAATAGGGTGGAATGAAAAAATAGCAATCCTTAAAAGCCAAATCAAATTAAGTCTTTTTTTTGCTTCAGCAAAGCACACTACACTAAAGTATGTAAACAATAAATGTATACACCATCTTTTATCACTTTGCCTAAGATGTAAAGCAATACTGAAGAAAACTATACATTTGTATTAAATATAGGTTTGCCAACAATTACATATTTCAATATGACCTAGGTTTTCAATTTCTTTTTTAAAATTAATTTTTAAAAATTTTTTATTATCTTTTCTTTAAAAAAACACATGAATCACACAAAATGATACATTAAAAATATGAGGTTCCCATATACCCCACTCCTCACCCCCCCCCCCCTCTTCCCACATTGACATCTTCTTTCATTAATGTGGCACATTCATTGCATTTGATGAGTACATTTTGGAGCATTGCTACACAGCATGGATTATAGCTTATGTTGTCGTTTACACTCTCTCCCAGTCCATTCAGTGGGTTATGGCAGGATATATAATGTCCTGCATCTGTACCTGCAATATCATTGAGGACAACTCCAAGTTCCGAAAATGCCATAATATCATACCTTTTTCCCTCTCCCTGCCTTCAGCAACTCCTGTGGCCCCAACAGTGATAAAATTTCTTCAATTGCTAGAGCCACAATATTTCTATAGTAGAATACCAGTAAATCCACTCTAAATCATATTTTATTTCTCCATCCTGAAGACACTGGGATGGCAATGTCCATTCCATCTCTAAATCCAGTGGGGGTTTAGATCCCACATGGCTGATGGGTGGAATTCTGCTTGCAGCTCTAGACTCTCAGTTCCCTGGTGTGGTGGTTGGCCATCCTCAACTCCCTGTTACCTGAACTGCAATGTTTCTTGTACAAAATTTCTGGTTATTCTAGACAATCACTCTTCTAAACATTCTTCTGAGCACATGTTCTGATTTGTACTTATTTCCCATAATCCTTATTCCACACATTTTCCTTTCATCCCAAAATAACTTATGCCAACATCCAATTAGGAATATTGGGACCATCACAGAATCATATACTCATCCTCAAAACTCCTCATCAATAATTATATTTATAACCCTGTACAACCTTTATATCTTCCATACCAAATGTTCAAAACATGTGCAAGGAAGCTTATCTAATTTTCATAGGTACACGTGTTCTCCATACAACTGCTTCCTTCTCCTCAGAAATATGAGCCTAAATTTTTATGCATCTTGGCAGACCTAGTGAAAATTTTCACCCTAGAGGAAAAATGCATTGAGGAAGGGATTACAAAATCCAATTCCCTTCTTACCTATATGAAATCAATGATCAATTAGGCAGTCTTATTGTTTGACATTCCAAGACACACTAATTAGGGACAGTCTTATCCTGTCTTTGCTGACCTGCTCTTACAGGGACAGAACTCCAATCAAGTAGTCAGATTGACGGAAGCCATGTCCTACTTAAACAATAAATGTTTCACTAGCAATGGAAGAACTTGTATCATTAATATAAAGGCACTGACCACCAGAGGTTCTGAGGGAAGGGAAAGGGAAGAATAGATGTAATATGGGAGCATTTTTGGGACATTGGAATTGACCTGCATGGCATTGCAATGACAGATGCAGGTCATTATACATTTTGTCAAAACTTATAAAATTGTGTTGGGCAAAGTGTAAACTATAATGTAAACTCTAAGTCCATGGTTAGTGGCAATGCTTCAATATGTGTTCATCAATTGTAACAAATGTACCACACTAATGAAAGATGTTAAGGTGGGAAAGTGTGGGAGGTGGAGGGTAAGTATATGGAAATCTCTTATATTTTTTATTTTACTCATATGGAATCTAAAGCTTCTTTAAAAATAAAAAATTAAATTTAAAAATAAAACAATAAGTGTCTCCCTGGATCTCCTATGACTCGCACTTCTTTAATTTAAAGTTGCCTCAATGGCATCTTTCTGTGGGTTGGTATGATGCCCACCACTACTGTTATCATCTCAAGTACAGGGTTTCCTGAGTACAAAATGCTATCTGAATTGCACCAAATCAGGTGATCTCTGGCAAGGTTGCAACCAGTAACCAGTTCCACATCCCATTCTGAGGGAGAGGAAACAGAAGCAGATCCCTCCTCCCTACAGAGTTTCTCATCTTCCTCTGCTAGCTGTCTTTTCCAAGGAGGCTTTCTTGAATGTGATTTTCTCAATGAATTCCTCAGTCAAAGAACTGGAGGTTTGGAATCAAGAGGACTAACAACAGAAACCAGGAATCATCAGGGAAATTACAAAGCACAAATGTCTCTTGCAGGTACTGTGCTCAGATTCAACAGTGCTCCAGAATTGAGGTGGCCATTCACTTCACATCCCACTTCTGACACCACGTAATGTAGAGAGAAATAAACTTCTGTAAAGCATCAAAATCATTTATTTGGGGCCTTAAAATTACAAATCAGGGAGCAAAAATTCAGGTAGCAACTTAATGTATCCAAGCAAAGTCTGACAGGCAAGGTAAATATAGATGTGACTTCATATGGATCTGTCAACCTGCTGAAGTCTAGCATTCTGCTTTGCCATCAATAACAAATGGTATTTCCAATTCTGCGTATTTGTTGGCACGTGGTGTTTTCAATTAAAAAATAGTAATGTCTGTGGTGATATCTTGCTGCAGTTTTAACTTGCTTCAGTATATGACTAACTATGTTGAGCATCTTTTTACTGGGTATCATTTGCCAGCTATATATCTTCTTTGTTAAAGGATACATCCAAATCATTTGCTGTTTTATAGTGAAATTTTAATTTTATTTTCATTGAAATTTGTGAACTCTTTATATATTTTGAAAACTATGTAATATTTCATTTGCAAATATTTTCCCCTTTCTGTTATTTGTCTTTTCATTCCCTCCTGATGAAATCCAATTTATTAAGGTTTTTATTTAATTGAACTTGTAGTCGTGCATTACTGAATTATTTTATGATGCTCTTTACTTATATTTATATTTTAATTTAGGGTGTAACATTTATGTTAATGATAAATTTTGAGTTATCAGTTATTCACAGTGCAAGTTATTGAACAAAGGTCAATTTTGCATATATATTTCCAATTATTTCAGCTTAATTTTTGAAATGATTTATGTCTTCTCTCTTAAATTACTTTTGCATGTTTGTCAAGCATTGATTGTCCATACATATATGTAGGTCTGGTTCTAGACTATTATGTTTCTTAGATCTATTACTTATCCTTTCTCTAATACAATACTTTACAGTAAATATTGAAATCATAATAGTGAATCCTCAACCTTGTTCTTTTTGAAACTATTTAGGCTATATTTTTTACTTCTCATACAAATTCTAGAATCTGCTTGTCAGTTTCTAAAATAAAAATATTTGGATTTGGATTTGTTTAGAACTTCTTTGAATCTATGGATCAATTTGTAGGGATTTAACATTAATAATGTTTTCCAATTCATTCATGTCATTTTATCTCATTCATGTATTTATCTCTCCTTTGATTACTTTTATCACTATTTTATAGTTTCAAGCATACTACAGAACATATGTTAAATTTATAACTAAGGATTTCATGATTTTAGTGGTACTTTAAATGACACTTTTAAAAAATTTCAATTTCAAAATGTTCTTTGCATAGTATAGATAATTGATTACTTTTGATCTTTTTTCCTGTGACCTTACCAATCTTCTGATTAGTTATTTCAGATGTTTTTGCATATTATTTGAGATCTTCTCTGCACATAATTATTTCATCTGTGAATAAATTTCATTTCGGCCATTCCAATATTATTCTTTTACTTTCTTTCCTTGCCTAATTATACCACTTAGGACCTCCAGCTGGTGAGGAATGGGGGTGGTGGGAACAGGCATCTTTTCCTTGATCATCATCTTGGGAAGAATGTATTCTGATTTTCACAAATATATATGATGTTAGCAATTTGATTTTGAAGATGCCTGTAGCATACTGAGAAAGTTGTCTTCTATTACAATACAAAGCATGTTATTTTTTAATAAAATCATATTAGAAGTTGAATTTCATCAAAGTATTTTTGCTTCAGTCAAGATTATTTTATGCTTTTATTTCTTTAGTCTTTTGATATGGAAAATTATATTGATTGTTTTTGAATATTTATCCAGCCTTGTACATCCAGGATAAACCTCAATTGGTCATGTATATAATTTTTACTTCCTAATATCTTGTTGAAATGTTTGCTCCTGTGTTTATGAAGTAAATGATTCTGTACCTTTTGTGAAACTCTTTGTCTGGTTTTGTTATCAAGGTAATAATGACCTCATAAACTCATTTGGGAATTGTTTCTTCCAGTTCTATATCTGGAAGATTGTCCATAGCATTGAAATAATTTTTAAACTTTATGTTTTAAAATCATGAATGAAACAATGTAGTCCTGGATTTTACATTGTTGAGAGAATTTTCACTATGAACTGAATTTTTTTCCACAGGTGAATGGATATTCATATAATTTATTAATTTTGAGTGAGCTTTGAAATATTGTATTTCCAAGAAATTTGTTCATTTAATCTAAGTAGTCACATTTATGTGCATAGAGTTGTCCATAATAATTCCTTATTATTCTTTTAATATGTGTAGATTTGTACTACAGTTGCTCTCTCATTCCTGATATTTGGAATCTGTGTCTCCTTTCTTTTTGTTCTTGGTCATTCTGGGTAGAAGTTTATCAATTTTATTGACATTTCTCAAAAATTATGCCTTCATTCATTGATTTTCTCTATTGTTTGCTGATTTTCAATTCCATTAATTTCTGCTGTTATGTATATTATTTCTTTCATTGTCCTTCCTGTGAATTTCATTTGCTACTCTTTTTTCTAGTTAGTTTAGATGGAAATTTATATAGCCATTTCAAATGTTTCTTCTTTTCTAAACTATGCATTTGATGGTATACACCTAAATCCAAGCCCTGTTTCAATTGCATCCTATACTTTTTGAAGTGTTGTAGAGCTGGGGTCTTTTTATTTAATTTATTTGTTTTTATTTTTTGTCCCCATATACCCCCCACACCCCTCACCCCACTCTACCCATAACAACAACCTCCTCCATCATCATGGGACATTCATTGCACTTGGTGAATACATCTCTGAGCACTGCTGTACCACATGGTCAATGGTCCACATATTAGATTACACTCTCCCCCAGTCCACCCAGTGGGCCATGGCAGGACATACAATGTCCAGTAACTGTCCCTACAGTATCAACCAGGACAACTCCAAGTCCTGAAAATGCCCCCACATCACATCTCTTCTTCCCACTCCATACCCTCAGCAGCTACCATGGCCACTTTCTCCACATCAATGCTACATTTTCTTCGATTACTAATCACAATAGTTCATGAATAGAATATCAGCAAATCCACTCTAATCCATACTTTATTCTTCCATTCTGTGGACCCTGGAATGGTTGTGTCCACTCCACATCTATATCAAGAAGGGGCTTAGATTCCACATGGATGCTGGATGCAATTCTCCTGCTTTCAGTTATAGGCACTCTTGGCTCCCTGGTGTGGTGGTTGACCCTCTTCACCTCCATGTTAGCTGGGATTTAGTGTATACTCAGTGGACCTGAATCTCCAGACTGTCCATGTGATAGCCAGGCCCTGAGCCTCAACAGACTTGCAACTTCCTACACTCTGGTTTATTGGACTTTTTATTTAATTTAATTCAAAATATTTAATTTCACTTGTGACTTCTTTGACCACTGGGTTATTTATAAGTTTATATTTTATTTCCAAATTTTGCTAATTTTCCTGATTTTTTCAGTTATCGATTTTAGCTCAATTCTAATTTATGAACCCAAACTCAGTGTGTCTTGGATCATTTTATATTTGTTAAACTATTTTTATGGCCTTGAAATATTCTATGAATAATACACTAGATAATTTTCTAGTTTTGAATTGACTTTTTAAGTCAGGGAACATGATCTGTCTGATTTCAATTCCTTGCCATATATTGCATTTCATTTTTCCAAATTGGTTTACCTTGGTGATTATTCTACTTGTGCTTGAAAAGAATATTTATTCTACTCTTGTGGAACTGAGATTCATTATACTTCATGTAGGACAATTTGGTTGACAGTATTGTTGGTTGTCACCTAAACTCCTACTAGTTTTCTCTCTAATAGTTATATTTTAATGGGATATGGGAATTGATGTCATCACTTAAAATTGTTGATTTGTATATTTTGTGTTTTGATTCTATCATTTTCTGATTCCTGTATTTGAAGCTCTCTAGTTAGGTGAATACACAGTTTGAAGTATTGTATTTCTTAGTGAGTTTACATACAATTATTATGTTATTCTTTATCCTGAAAAATATTTCCTTCAATGCCAAATTTATCAATATATTTACCACAGCTTCATTATAATTAGTGTTTACTTACTGTACTGCTTTCCATTCTTCTCATTTTCACACATATATGTCTGTATTACTGAGTTTTGGTTTTTTCTACCTAATTTTCCTTGCTGTTCAAATATTGTAAGATATGGTTTTTCTAAAGTGGTGTCCTTATATTTGGTTTTCCTGTCAATATACAAACAAGGTTCACATATTGTGTTTCTTATCCACTCTAGTTGCTTTCATTTTGTAACACATATTTCATTGTCAAAGTAACAGTGCATGGTGCTCCTGTGTTATATAACACAAAAGCATTAATATTATTATAGCTCTGACTTAATGACCTACTCTCATTTCTCCAAATTCATTCATTTCTATTGACTGACTTTCTACCACAAAAATTTTATTTCCATGACATTAAAATGATGCTTATTCAACAAAATTCTTAGTCATAAATTTTAAAATATATTTTATGTACTTGGGCTAATTTTTACATAAGTTATATATAAGATTGCAGATGATTTTTCTATAGAATATATACAGGCAAGGATTTTCCAAACTATACACCAATTTATAACAATTGACAGTATCCCACAGACCAATACTTTGTATATGCAAAGAAATTTCTGATTGGTTAGAAATAGAGTCACTATTTAATTACAGATTTATACTTTATGAAAAAGGAACTATTTAAGATTCTAGGTAACAAAGCAGTAAAATATATTTAAACAAACATATCTGACTCCAAGACAATTGCCTTGTGCTTTAGATACACTTATTCCATAACTATCCTTAAATAGATTTTGTATTATCTACTTTATTAACATGAATTGTTATCCAAGATTACTACTGGTTCCATGGCTTCCTCATCACATTTTTCATCTTTGCATTTTGAGGGTATAGATTATATTGTTTAGCATGGGTGTTATCATAGTAAAAATTATAGCCATCACTTTATCCACAGGGAAGGTGGTTATGGGCCAAAGATAAAATAATATACAGGGAAAGTTAACACCAGAGGATTGTGGGAAGATGGTGATTAGTTGACAGAAAGAACTGAATCCACTTACAAAAACAATGAAGAAAGAGCCAAAAATTGTCCAAGGGACATGCTTGGGTGGTCAGCAGTCAAGGACAGTACTATACAACTACTAGGAGGGTGAGGACAGAGACACAAAGAAGCCAAAATGACAAATGTGAGTTACTATGCCCTCATGGTAACCAGGAAGGGCTCCCCTCCACCACCTCTAAGATATTAAGCTGGGATAAAACACCTGGCTCACTGCAGTCAACTGAGAAGGCAGCAGACATCTCCTCCCTGCCTGTCAGATGTTTCAAGGGAAAAGGGAGGAGAGGTCAAGATGATTTTTCTCAATGAATTCAGCCAGCAGAGCCCACTTTGAATCTCCAATCTGGAGAACCAACACAAGAACACAGGAAAACCTAGGTGAAACACCTATGTGGAAAGGTAGGCTGAATTGTGCCACCTGCTGGTTGGCATGGAAAACTGTTTATGTTCTCTATATCCAAACTCTGGGAGAAAATGTGTGCCCCACTAGTGAGTACCTGTCCTGATTTTGAAAACTTAAGCTGGGCAATTTTAAATACTACGAAGAAGTTGAACCAAATATCAAAGGAGAATTGTGAAAAAAATAGACAAGAGAGAGAAATCAGTCATTAGAGTAAATTCGCCAACATATTCAGATGCCTAGACATCAGCAAAAGATTGCAAGCCATACTAGGAAACAGGAAGAGATGGCCCAGCCAAAAGAAAAAAAATAAATATCCTGAGGGGATACAAAAGTTAATACCATTAATCAATGATAATTACACAAGTCTCCTAAATCACTTAAAAGAATTTAAAGAAAATATGACTAAAGAAATAAAGGATATTAAGACTGAGAGAGCATAAAGAACAATTTAAAAGCTTACAAAAAAAGTAACAGACCTTATGGAAGTGAAAGACATGACGGATGAGATTAAAAATAACATATTTTTTGTGTAATATTTATGTAATCTACATTCTTTGTAAAAACATTAAAAAGTATATTTAAAAAGAAAAATACATTAGAGGCACACAAGAGCAGATTTGAATTGGTTGAAGACAAAATTAGTGATTTCAAAGACAGGATATCTGAACTGGAAAAGATAGGAGAACAGAAAAAGAAGAGAATGGGAAAAATGGAACAGAGTCTCAGGGAATTGAATGACAATTCAAAAAGCACAAACATTCACATTATTGGTGTCCCAAGAGAAGAGAATGGGAAAGAGACAAAAAATATTTGAGGAAATAATGACTGAAAACTTTCCAACCATTTTGAAGGACATAAATTTCAATATCCAAGAAGGACAATGCACCCCAAACAGAATAAATCCAAACAGACCAACCTCAAGGAACCTACTATTCAGAATGACAAATATCACAGATAATGAGAAGATTCTGAAAGTAGCAAGAGAAAAGCAAAGCATCACATACAAGGGAAACTAGAAAAGATTAAGTGCTGAACTTTCATCAGAAACCATAGAGGAGAGAAGAAAGTGGTATGATATATTTAAGGTACTGGAAGAGAAAAACTGCCAGTCAAAAATTCTGGATCCTGCAAAGCTACCCTTCAAAACTGAGGGTGAAGGAAGAGGATGTGGCTAGAGCAATTGGGTGCCCACTATCCACATGGGAGGTCCCAGGTTTGGCTTCCACCACCTCCTAAAGAAGATGAGCAAGACAGAGCTGACACAACAGGCTGGTACAGTGAGCTGACACAACAAGATGATGCAATAAAAGAGACACAATATGGAAACACCGTGAGGGACACAACAACCTGGAATGGAGTTGGCTGTCCTGGGTTCAGTTTCCAGTGCCCCCTTAAAAAAAAAAAAAAAAGATGAGCATACAACAAAAAGACATAGAGAGCAGGCAGTGAGCTCAAACAATGGGAGGGTAGAAATAAAATAAATCTTTAAAAAAATGTGGGTGAGTTCAAAGTCTTCACAGACAAATAATAGATTACCAAAATACCAGATTTGCAAGAGATATTAAAGGGGGTGCTGCTGCCTGAAAGGAAAAAAAAAAAAAAACAAAGATGAGAGATTTGGAGAAGAGTTTACAAATGAAGATTATTAGAAAGGGTAAACTAAAGGATAAGAAGACAGATAATAACACACCATGACAACAGAGAGCCAAAGGACAAAATGGATGAAATAAGTAATGTCTTTACAGTAATTACACTGAATGTTAATGGATTGAACTTCCCAATCAAAAGACATAGACTGACAGAATGGATAAAAAAATATGAGCCATCTATATGTTGTCTACAACAGACCCACCTAAGATGTAAGGACACAACCAGGTTAAAAGTGAAAGGTTGGAAAAAGGTATTCTATGAAAATAGTAACCAAAAAAGAAAGTGATTAGACCAGACAAATGTAAAATGACAACATTATATTATATGAACAATAATTACTCAGTGCAACTAGTAAATTGTTTCTGTTATCAGTATTCTGTAATTTTTTTCATATAAAATAAACACTTGCTTTTTATTGAGGAGGGCTGGAGAAGAGATATATATTTGGATACTTCATATTTCTTTAATGCTTTTTTATTCATACACTTTAATTAAAATAATAAATCTGGATCAAAAAAATAATATACAGTATATAAAGAATAAGACAATAACAGTAATATGTGAGATGCAGGTAGAGAGAATGTTCCACTATCTTTCAGAACTGTGAGAGTTTAGGAAGCAAAGAATAAGGATATAGGAAGTAATAAGAATTGAAATACTGATCATACACAGGAAACCACACTTGGAGGAAACAAAAGGCACAAATACATGTCAGTGCAGGAAAGCTTCACCAGAAGGTAAAGAATGCAGATAAAATAGTCAATGGCATTGCGGCCACAGAAGGATAACCACAATGTAAAAAGAATTTGAATCAGACTGTGAAGAAATCCCCCAGCCCAGGACACTTCCACCAGGAAGCCTCATATTCACCAGCTCAATGTGATCATGTAGTGCTAGGGCCTACAGATGACCACGTAGCAGCCATAGGCCATCACCATGAGTAGGATTATCTCAGCTCCACCAAGGAATTGCTCTATAAAGACCAGGGTCATGCAGATGGCCACATAGCAGACATAGGCCCTCACTGTGAAAAGGTGATGAATATCACACGATGGGTTGGAACAAAAAATACCACACAATGGGTTTGCTTAAACAACAAGTCTTTATTGAAATTCCGAAATACAGATGACAGCAAGATCATGCTGTCTTGAAGTTAGGAGTGTTGTGATGATGGCAATCTTCCAGCCCTTGACAATGTCCTTCGTAGGGTACATGATTCAACTCCTAATTTCACCAAAGACTTGCACATGGATATGATTCCCAATTTTACTTACTAATTATATGGCTCTACACATGTCACTTAACTTACCCGTGCCTGTAAAACAGTCTTAAATAAAATAAGGTTATTGGAAGTTTTACAAAGAGAGAGCAATTGGAATCTTCCAGTGAGTATTTATGCATAGAAATACTTGGAAATTATTTTCTGAATTAAATTGAGAGAAATGTTTTCAAGTTACACATGTGTATTACTGCGCTGGTGGTTATTATTTATTGACTTCTGGCCATTCTATGTGATCGTGGGCAAGTTAGTTAATTTCTCTGTTCTTCATTTTCCTCTTCTCCAAAATAAAAGTTTGCAACATATGGAGTTGTTATAAGGATCAAATTAGTTACTAAAATAGGGATGTGGGATTGAGGGTGAATATTTTTAATATGACGGAAAATTTATCATGTTTAAATGTCAGTGAGAAGAAGCTAGTAGAGATGGAGAGAGGAGAGAGAGAGATATAGGACAGAAATGGGGCAATCAGTAGAGGAACGGGTGTGGCACACATGACTAATTGCACATAGACATTTTCTGTCAGAATGCTATTGTATTCTAGTGTCAGGTGCTCATGTATTTGAGTGGCGTCTATCCCCAGTCTAGCAATGTGAATGTGGATTAGACATGGATTAATCTAAAGCAATGATGGTTGCAGTATTCTTACAGTGATTGATGTAAGGATGGGCATGGGATGCAATACTAGCCAATATGAAAAGAGAAGACAAAACTTTCGGAGATCTTCTGGAAGATTCTGCTGTGTTCTTGAAAAGAGAAAGTCATGAGAAAAACTTTTCCTTTTCTGAATAATGCCCTCTGAAAGGGATGTTGGAATTGTCACCAGAATTGACCACTGGTCTTTTGGACAGGGAAACCTCTGGGCTGACACAGAAAAAAGGCAGACACTATTTTGAAAGGCAATTGCTTGCTTGTTGTTGGATTTTTATTTGAATCTGATTTTCTTATTGAAGAACATAACATTATATTCAGAAATGAAATACCTATATATCCTGGATTATATCATAATCATTCCAGCATGAAATGAACAGGAATGATCCTTGGATCAAAAGAAATTCAGATTCAAGTAAATGTAACAGGGGAAACCCACTGCTGTGGCATGTAGGTGGCTTCTTTGACTATGAGAAACAAAATGGACTAAGCAAGAATATAAATGAAATAAATACTCATCCCAAGAAGTTAGAGAAAGAACAAACTATATTAGGAAAACTTTGAATGTGGAAATCAATGTCAGGCAACAAAAAATGTTAGACTTGATAAATAAATTCAAAAGCTCATTGGTATATTTAAATTTCCTCTTAAAATTGATGAATACAAATCAGCTCAAGAAGAAACAGGTAAGGTCAAATTCCAAACAGATATTAATTTAAAGAATATTTTAAAGAACACTATGCATAATTCAATGGGGAAAATAAAATACTTTTCAGAAAATTATATTTGTTAATTAAAATTTAGTCTTATCTTAGTATCAACAAGAAAAATAGAATAAAAAAAGGAAAAATGACTGCCTTTATTAAATACTTATCTATCTTTGCAAAAATGGGAAAACAGAAAGATAAACATGTAATTTATCTCCAGATTGAGAAAATATGTTTAGCAAAAATGCAGTGATATAAAACAGAACAAAACTGGTAGATTCTAATACATAAAAACAGGGAACAAACTCGAAATGTTTTTGGAACAACTGTGACAATTCTTACTAATAGAAATAGCATCTACAAATAAAGAAAAACATCTACACACACTATTACAGAGAAATGGCAAAACTAATGCAGAAGTAATTCTCATGAAAAAAGTCAGACATTTTAAAAGTCCTCCATTTCATAAGCTATCAAAGAAAATGCAATTTAAACTGTGAAATATTTTTAACTCACAAATTAGCAAGATGTAAGGGAACTACATTATCCAATGCTAATGAATGTGTGTTAGATTTAAGTATTCTGGAAATAAATTTGACTTTATATAATAAGGGGTACAAAATTGATCATGTTCCTTAATTCTGTATGCCTTACTCTTAGGAATTTAGTCTAAATTAAATGTGGGATCAAACATACACATACATGATGTGTTTCACAATATTTTTTAGCTATTGAAAATGTGAAGATAACCCAAATGAATAATTAAAGGAAAACTATTAAAGGAATTACTATGTGTAGTTTTGAAATAGCAGAAGGACACCAAAGTGATTTGTAAGAATTAATGATGTGGAAAGGTGATTTCAGTATAATACAAACTGAAAAATTCAAAATATGAAAAAGCATATTATTATGATCTCAATTTTATAAAATGACATATCTACTAGAAGTTTTTCTGAAAAGTACATTGAAGATTAATGCTTATGTGTATTATGTGATTTTATGTAATTTTTAAAAATCAATATCATGAATCTAGTTTTAATAAAGAATTCTAGTATTTTTAATTAAAAAATAATTTGCTAAATGTTTTCCTATATTATTATGGCCTGGCTCCATAATATCTCAGTATTTCTTTTATGAGCAGACTGGTTATGATGGTCGTTGTACATAAAGATCTGTGATAGTAGAAGGCCACTGTTCTGGTTTGCTAAAGGTGCCAAAAGCAATAAACCAGAAATGGGTTGGTTTTCATAGTCAGAATTTATTAACTTACAAGCTTATGGTTTTGAGGCAAAGAAAAATGTCCAAATCAAGGCATCATCAGGAGAAATTTCTTCCCAAAGACTGGCTGCCAGTGATCCTAGACTACTCTGTCACATGGCAAGGCGCATAGCAGTGTCTGCTGGACTCCCTTCTCTTCCAGGGTTTGTTGCTTCAGATTCTTGCATCCATGACTTTCTCTCACTTCCTTTCTATTCATCCAATTTATAAAGAACTTCAGTAAGAGGGCGAAGACCCACCCTGGTATCTCATGGTAGTTTGATCTGCATTTCCCTAATAGCTAGTGATGTTAAGCATCTTTTCATGTGCTTTTTAGCCATTTGTATTTCCTATTGGGGAAAGTGTCTATTAGTGTTATTTTTTAATTGGGTTATTTGCCTTTTTAATTGTTGAGTTTGCCCATTTTTTAATTAGGTTGTGTTTTTTGTTTTTTGTTTTTGTTTTTGTTTTTTTGTCATTGAGTTGTAGGATTTCTTTATATATTCATAATGTTAAACTGTTTTAGGATATATGATTTCTGAAAAATTTTTCCCATTGAGTAATCTGCCTTCTCACTTTCTTAATAAAGTCATTTGAAGCACAGAAATATTTAATTTTGAGGAAGTTGCTCTTAGATATACTTCCTTTCCTTGTTTGTGCTTTGGGTATAAAATCTGGGAAATCTCTGCTTCCAACAAGATATTGATGATGTTTCTCTACATTGTCTTCTAGGAGTTTTATATTCCTGGCTCTAATATTTAGGTTTTTTATTCATTTTGAGTTTTTTTGTGTGTGTGTAAGGTGTGATATAGACATCCTCTTTCATTCTTTTGGATATGTATATCCAGTTCTCTTTGGATATGTATATCCAGTTTAATTGTTTTGTTAAAAAGATTATACTGTCCCAATTGAGGGGATTTGGTAACCAAGTTAAAAATCAATTGGCCATAGATGTGATGATCTACTTTTGAGCTCTCAGTTCAATTCCACTGATTAGTATATCTATCCTTATACCAGTATCAAGCTGTTTTGGCCACTGTAGATTTGTATATGCTTTAATGCCAGGTAATGTTAGTCCTACAACCTCATTTTTTTTTTCAAGGTGTTTTTGGTTATTCAGGGCCTCTTTTCCTTCCAAATAAATTTCATAGTGGGCTTTTTCAGACAGTTTGGCAGTCCATTGGGAAGTTAAGGATAGAATCACCATATGATTCAACAATCATATGAACTAGCAATCCTGCTACTCAAAAGAACCAAAAGCAGGAACATGAGCATATATTTGCACCCAATGTTTTGTTTTTATTTGTTTGTTTTGAGGGTCATTCTTTTTTTAGTGTACATAGATATATTCATTCTTTTAAAACAAACTTAGGTTAATGTTAATTAATAAATTAATAAATGTTACATAAAAAATGCAGGGAATTCCCATATGCCCTGCTCCCTACCCCTCCCACACTTTCCCACATTAACAACATCCTTCATTAGTGTGGTACATTTGTTACAGTTGATGAACATATATTAAAACATTGCCACTAAGTGTGGATTATAGTTTACTTTATAGTTTGAACTCTCTTCCACACTATTTTGAAGGTTATAATAAGATGTATAATGGCCTGTATCTAACATTGCAGTGATTCAGGACAATTCCACTGTCCCAAAAATGCACCCATATTATACCTATTTCCCTTCTCCTTCTGTTCAGAACCTCTGGTGGTCACTGCCTCCACATCAATGATAAAAGTTCTTCCATTGCTAGAAAAATAGAAGTCTGTAGTAGAATAATGATGTCTACTCTACTCCATCATTTATTCCCCAGTCTTGAGGATTCTGGGATGGCAATGCCCACTCCACCTCTAATTCAGAGGAGGCATAGATCCTTTGGGGCAGAAGGATAGCACTATCTTCCTTGCAATTGCAGACTCTCTCTGTTCCTTGGGATGGTCATTCTCCATCATCATCTACTTGTTAGCTGTCCTGGGTGAGTCCAAAGTACTAGGGAGTAAGTTTTACAACTCTGTTGAGATTCAAGGACCAACAGGCACAATGAAAGCCCAAATATTTAAGTCTCTTGGGCATAAATCTATCAAAATAAGTACTAACTATAGGTTCAAATAGAGGAGGACCATGAGCCATGTGTAGGGAAACCATAACTGAGTTCAATTTTGTCAAAGTGAGGAGCATAAGTTCCAAGATAGAGCCCACTGACAGGGTACCAAACTTCTGAGCTGTCAGCCTTGCCTAAAGTGGATGTCTACAGAGCCCTCAGGACCCTGCTATTTGAGGCAATATTTAATGTGGTAGTCAATGAGATCCTGCTGAGACATGCATAAGTGTTACCTTTGGAATGGCTTCACAACACACTTTGAAGTCCCTTAGCCATAAAAACTCATTTGCCTTTACCATCTCCCTCTTTTAGTCAAGGACTTTTCCAGTTGCACTGCTACTTGGTGCTTGGTAAACTTGTTCCTGGGAGTCATGTCCCACACCAAAGGAAAGATCAATGCATTTATATGCTGAGTTTGGTTTAGAGAGAGGCCACATTTGAACAACTAGGAGGCTCTCAGGAAGTAACTCTTAGGCAACCTATAATATTAGTTGTTTCAATTTCAAAAGAAAAGGTTCATAAGTACAGTCATCAATATCAAGGGCCTGTCAATGGTCCATCCTCCTTCACTAGGCACTGCACTTACACTTGAGGGTTTTCTTCTGTCCCATTAGAGAATGTGGCAGAGCTCCCCAAGTTGGTAATTCAATGTTCTTTTGGTTATTATGTGGGTCTCCACTCACCATTACAGTGCCTCATGATCACCTGAACTCTTTCATGTGCTTTATAGGTATGCTTCAGGTGAATCTCCTCCTATTCATCCCCCACCACAGATCCTCCCCTGCCACAGTTGTAACCCTTCTGTGATCCAAAACTTCTTCAAAAATGAAGCCAACAAAATAACCAAGTAAAATTAATAAGAAAGTGAAATAATATTAATAGTTTGAAAATAATATAAAATACAAAAAAGTATTTGAAATATTAAAAAATAATAAAATTTTTAAAAATTGTTGTTCTTTCACCACTGTAAGATCTGTTGTCTTGCATGTACAGTGACATTTTCTTCTATTTATTCCCTGGGTGTTTTATTTTTTTCATTTCTTCTTCAAGGAAGCTTTAGGTTACAGAAAAGTCACATACAGAATATTGTCATATACCCAATATCCTTCCCTTCTTCTCTTTTAATTATTATTAACATTTTACACACATAGATGATGAATTTGTTACAATCAATGTACAACTATTGAAGCATTGCTACTAACCATCATCAATAATTTGCATTATGGTTTACATATTGGAACACCCAATTTTATAAATTTTCACAAAAATTAACATGGCCAGTATCCATCATTGGAAGATCATGTAGAACAATTTCAATGCCCCCCAAATGTGCCATGTTCCATCTATTCTATTCCTTCCTCCCTCTCCCCTTAGAATCTACAGCAACCATCAAGTTTCGCTCCTTAAAGAACAAGACTCAGTTACTTGCAACAACACTGAGGGCTTGACATACTGCTCTGTCCTGCACAATTAGGCACTGCCTATGCTCTTGAGTGACTCTCTATCCTCTATTTGAGAACATAGCAAGACCCACCAGGATGGCAGTCCAAAACCTTCCAACTCATTGTGTGGGTCTGTGGGTCTCCACCCACTGATACAATGCACTATGACAGGATCAATAACTCCACAGTCCCCAGAATCCTGTCCCAGGTCTTTCCTGTCCCGCATGCTACCCACATTCAACAACCTAAAGCAGAACCATCCCCTGCTGCGGTCAGTACGTCCTGTCCAGTGGACGACGGGGCAGGAGAGGCCTAGGCTCCTGCGGGGGCTCGCAGGCGTGGAGGGCATGCGGCGGAGAAACCACCACGGAGACGAGGTGAGCATGCAGGTCTAATTTATTAAGGGAAGTACATGTGTTTATATAGGGTTATGGGGGAGTGAGCAGGGGACTGATTGGCTGTGGCCAAAGGGGGATTGGATTGGTGGTGGCGAGCAGTTGGTGGGGGGAAGAGGCAGATTCTAGGTTGGTGAAGGGGCGGCACCGGCGGGAAAGGGGAACGGGGCTGGGAGTGATTGGTAGGGACTAGTTCCTTGCCCTTTATGGTGCGGCTTGTGCTGTGGCTTGACAGTGCAGGAGGTGGGATGTGAGCGTAGGCAGCTCCTGCTGGCTATCAGCAAGCCGGTGTCGGTTGCCTGGGCGGGGCCGAGGGCAGTGCGCCCGTTCCATGGCTGAGGGCAGTTCACCCGTTCCAGCCGTCCTACGCCCGAGTGGTGGGCTGTGCATATCCCCCACTGGGCGCAGCTATGCTTGCCAGCCAGACTTCAGCCTGCCTCACCTCACCCTGCCATACTTGCCAAAAGAACATTCCCATAATTATAGTTTCAACCAGTACCTCCAAATCCCCAGAGTTCACCTACTCCCTCTTGAGGGCAAGCATGCAAAAGTTTGGCTCTCAGAACTGGCCGCCTCTGAGGTCTGAGGCACGAAATACGCCTCCCTTGGTTGGCCCCTCAGGACGAGGTATGCACCTACACCTCCCCGCAGGGGACACTCACGCAAGCCCCCTCACACCACCTCCATCTGGGCCAGTCTCAGGGCCTCCTACCTCGTAAAGACACGCCTGCTCTCTTCCACCTATCAGCGAACTATCCAGCTCAGCCCTCTCAAATTTAAGCTCTCCCTAGTAACTACTGACCAGCCTAGTAGACGAGTTCTGCTTCTATGCCCTTATAAGGTAACAACAGCTAATCTAGCCTATCAGAACCCAATCACCCTCCACCAATCCCCTCTCTTCATACTCTATAAAACTGCTTGTACTTCCTCAATAAAGTAGACCTGCGCCATCCGCCTTGTCTCCGCAGGTGTCCTTCGAGTCACTGTGCGTCCTCTCACGCCTGCGCCTCCCCACCCTGAGCCCCCTGTCTAGAGAAGCGGGGGCTCCTCACCTCATTTGGCGCCCAACGTGGGGCTCCCTGTGGGGCCTGGCTTCGACTGCTCGCCGTCGTCCAGGAGCAGGTAAGGACCCCTCTGGGTGCACCTCCCCTAGCTAGCATGGGGAGCTCACTCTCCTGGCAACAAAGCCCGCAGTTTTGGGCCCTTGCCGCCCTCTTAGACTGCCACAGATATAAGGTCTCAGCCCGTCAGCTTCAGACCTTCTGGGACCTCCTTCTTCCCTTTAACCCCTGGCTTACCACCGCCAATCTCTGGGACCCAGACACTTATTGTGTGCTCATAGATCAGGTCACCTCTGCCATGGAGCAAGAAAATAAGCGTTTCCCTCCTGGCCTCATTCCTACCCTCATCACCATTTGCTCCTGCCTCCAAGGAGCCGCTCCTCCCACTGCAGCTTACAGCTGCGAGGAGGCCAACCCCACCGGCGACAGGGACGATGACTCCGTCTCCCTCGTGTCCCAGCTTAACAATCTCTTATAGCCCGTGCAGCCGCAGGCGGTCTCTCCTAAAGTGCAAGATCTTGAGCCATCAGCACCTCTGCTTAAGCATCAAGATGGCGCATTTCCGCCTTCTTCCCCGTCCGAGCCCAAACATGGCTCGGAAAACTTCCGCTTTCTTCCCTGCTCGCCAGGCCCAAGGACCCAAGCGGCCACCCCCCATCTCCTCTCCCGGGGAAGGCGCCACCTCCCTCTGCAGTGGCTATGTCACTCTACCCTGAACTTCCTGCTGCCGCAGCACAGGAAGTCCCCAACTTCCCCCACCCTCCCTGTCCGCAGGGTGGGGCCACCGCAACCACCCCGTTCGCCCAGGCGGCTAGGACCTGCCTAGGACTAACCAACCCATACCCGTACGCCGGCTCCCCCATGTCTGCCCCTTGGCCGTTCCCCACCAGTCTGGAGTCGCAGCCAAATAATAATTCCCCATCATTTCCCACTGCACACTTCCAAATGATGTGTCAGGAGCCTTTACCTCTGCCCGCCCCGAGCGGCTCCGCTCAGCCTTCAGCCGGCTTCCCCCAGCTCTTCCCCCTCAACATCCAACAGACGCCACAGCGCCCCTCCCTTGGTACCCCCACGAACGCGCAGAGGTCAAACTCCTCAGGGAGGCAGTGAAAGAGGACGGTCTCGGCAGCCCATATACCAGACAGCTCCTCGATGACATCTCTCTTCACTTAAATCTCCTTTATGATTGGCTCTCTGTTGCCCGCGCCATCCTAACTCCCGGTCAATTTGTCAACTGGCGCGCGCATTTCCAGAACCAAGCCGAACTCCAGGCAGCCACCAACCTGCAGAACGGCGTCCCCTTTCCAGCCGAGGCCTTCTTAGGCACCGGGCCTTTTGCCAACCCTGGGGTATACGCCCGGGCGCCTGCCACCTTTTGGGATCAATGCCGTTCGGTTGCCTTGCGAGCCTTTCAAAGCTGCTCGGCTATTAAGACTGATGGTCTCGCTAAACTTACCCAAAGGAAGGACGAGGGCTTCTCAGCCTTCATTTTGCGAGTCCAAGAGGCCTGTGAACAAAAAGTAGAAAATGATCAGGCCCGCCAAGCCCTCGCTAGGGAACTTATCCTAGAAGGGGCAAACTCGGCCTGCAAGCAGGCCATCTTGCCTGTGCATGATAAAGACATACATGAATGGATATTGGCGTGCAAAGACTTGGATCAAACCACCCAAGTCCTAGCCACCACCCTAGCCACCTCCATAAACCATTCCACCCAGAACCTCGCCGACACCTTGGCCTCATCCCCGGCCGAGGCCCTCTCCCTTACCGGAGGCTGCTTTAAATGCGGGGAAACGGGCCATTTCGCCCGCGACTGCCCCCAAGGACCCCACCCTTCTAACCATCGGCCTCCAGGGCCTCCCACTCCTTGCCCAAGGTGTGGGTGTGGCTATCACTGGGCCAGAGACTGCCGGTCACGCACAAATAAGAGCAGCAAGCCTTTAAACTTCCAAGGGGGCAGGCCCCAGCCCCACAACCAAGGGGTTCCCCCCCCGGCCCCACAACCAAGGGGTCCCCCCCCACACACAAACCACCAAAGCCATAATGTGGTCCATCCCCATCCACCAAAATAAACCTCTTCTAGCCATAAAAGTTGGAGGAAAAGGTGGAGGGCAATGGTTTCATGGCACCCTTGACTCCGGAGCTGAAGTCTCCTGTTTCCCCATTTGTTATGAACACCTATGGGAAACCATACCGGGTCCTCCCATACAAGGTGCCACTGGGGAAGCGCCCTCCCAAAAGACTAGGAAATTAATTCCATGGGAGGACGAAGATGGACACAAAGGGCTATTTCAGCCTCTCATTGTGCCAGAACTCCCTACTATTCTATGGGGCCGTGATATCCTCAAACAAAGCGGTGCTATCATCTCCACTGAGCACCCTGGGTCTATGGAGCACCCCCAATTCTAAGCGCCATTGCTCGTAATTTACCGCTTCAACCCGTTCCTCTTCAATGGGACACAGAGGAACCTATCTGGGTTGAGCAATGGCCTCTCCTGTCTCATAAATTGGAAGCTTTAAAGTTATTAGTACAAGAGCAGCTACACCTGAAACACATAGAACCCTCTGTTAGCCCATGGAATTCCCCAGTCTTTGTCATACACAAAAAAGACAAACAGGCATACCGATTCCTCCATGACCTACGCGAGATAAATAAGCATATAAAACCAATGGGTTCCCCGCAACCGGGGCTACCTCACCGTCAGCTATTCCCAAAAAATACCACATACTTATTATTGACATCAAAGACTGTTTCTTCTCCATACCACTGCATCCTAATGACCGCGAAAAGTTCGCCTTCACAGTTCCACTGCCCAATCATCAAGGGGCTAATGCTAGATATCAATGGACCGTGTTACCACAAGGTATGAGAAACAGTCCAGCAATGTGCCAAAATTATGTCAATCAGGCCATTGAACCTCTTAGATCCTCATATTACGTCATCCACTATATGGATGACATCTTCATCGCTCACAGTGAAGAAGAAATGCTAATCGAAGGTCTAAACCAATTAAAATTAAACCTCCAACAAATAAACTTAACCATCAAAGAAGAAAAGGTACAAAAGGTAGCCCCATTCACATTTCTTGGATACCGAATAACCTCCCATATAAACCCCATATCACCCCAACTCGAGACTCCGGAAGCTCTCACTCTTACCGAGCTGCAACAGCTTTGCAGACATATCAAGTGGATTAGAACCTCCATCCCTATCACTACACAAGACCTTGACCCCCTTTTCCAGCTGCTTAAAACACCTGGACACCCTACCAATATAATTCATAAAAAGATTAAAATCACCCCGGCTGCCAAACAAGCCATAGAAAAGGTGTCCCAGGCTTTGTCGACAGCAGTTATCAATAGATATAACCCTGAGGAACCAATCTTAGCTCTAGTCCTCAAAACCCTAGGCACCCCAGCGGGAGTGTTATGGCAAAATGGGCCTCTTCTTTGGGTGCATTTGTCTAAATCTCGCATCCCAAAGCTCCTGCCACTAATACAGGCCTTTATATCCTTGGCATCAGACCTTGTCACTTTGTGTAGGCAAAGGTACAATGTAGAACCTGCACGAATTATATGGCCATTAAATAAAGAACAAACTACCACCCTCTTGCAGGAGAACTATAGCATGCAAGTGCTCAAGGAACAGTATACTGGGGACTTTGACACACATTACCCTTCAAGCAAGTTGTTGCAAGGCCTTATAGGCATAAAGTTAATGGAACAAAACCATGCGTTCCCTTCTGGAGCGCCTATTCCTCATGCCACAGTAGTATTCACTGATGCATCCAAACGTGGATTTGGCTTTGTAGCATATACAACCAACAAATGCACACCCTCATATCAGGCCTATAAGTTAACTAATTCAGTCCAGAGGGGCGAGCTACATGCAATCATAGCAACCCTTCAAACATTTAGTCAGGAACCACTTAACATATTTTCAGACAGCCAGTATGCCTGCCAGGTTTGTAAAACCATAGCGTACTGCACCTTCTTCCCCACAGACTCACCTCTAGATGCAGCCCTGGTTGACCTAAAAAAGGCCCTGGAGCATAGACATCACCCCTGGTATATCAGCCATGTTAGAAGTCATACCTCACTTCTAGGAGCTATAGCAGAAGGAAACCATTTGGTTGACTCTTTAGTCTCGGCACTCCTAATACAACAATTGACCATTGATCCCATCAGTCAGGCAAAAAATCTGCATGCGTGCTTTCATTTTTCAGCTGCGTCCTTAAAGCACTTACTCCCTGACGTACCTTTAGACACATGCAAACACCTAGTGCGCCTTTGCAAAACCTGTGCACCATTCTTACCATTGGGACCCCTACAACCTCAAGGGGTTAACCCCCGAGGCCTGAAGCCCAATGCACGCTGGCAAATGGATGTCACCCACATCCCAACATTTGCTAGGCTAAAATATGTACATGTCATCATAGATACTTATTCTCATTTAACTTATGAGGCAGCCTTGGCCAGTGAAAAGGCTAGGCACTACATAAAGGCACTGCGACAAGCCATCTTGTTCATGGGAGTGCCTTGGGACCTAAAAACAGACAATGGCCCTGCCTATACTAGCAGAGAGTTCCAAAATTTTATCAGAATGTACAACATCACACACCATTTTGGCATCCCATACAATCCACAAGGTCAAGCCATAGTAGAAAATATGCACCATCGCTTAAAGGTTCTCATTGAAAAAGAGAGGGGTATACAGCCCCAAGCTATACCAGATGAACTATTAACTTCATGCCTAATACATTTAAATCTGATGACATTTGACAAGAATGGCCTCTCGTCAATGCATAAGCATTGGGGGCCCTCTATAATATCTACTCCTCTTCCCCTCGTATATTGGAAGAACCCAGAATCCAACAACTGGCAGGGACCCAGCCCCCTTCTAACCCAAGGACGAGGGTTTGCTTGTATTTTTCCAGATAACGTCCCACAGCCCATCTGGATCACTGGAAGGAATGTCCGCCCAGCAACCGGAGAGACCAAACCGACCCAGTCAGGGTCCATGGAAGCCATCCCAGAGGGACTGCCGGCGGATGCGAGCTCTCCAACACCAGATACGACAACACCTCAACATGTCGGATGAAGCTCCAGACATCACTGCCCTGATCCACATGTATAGGAGAGCCAGAGCCACCGGCCCAACAAAGCCCCCTAACCTCGTTGCCCTGCTGCTTGCTATGCTCTCGCTCGCCTCTACAGGCCAGGCCATGGAGGTCTGGGCGGCAGTCCGTCATCCTCCTGGACTCCTTTCCCTTTCCTCGCAGAGCCTTGTTTTCCCCCAACTCATCCTAAGCAACTGCTCTCTACAGCTACCATGCAACCCCACCTTCGTACCCACATCGATAACTCTCACTGTTTCTCTTACTCCCCCCCCAGACGCTCTCTTACTTATAGCCTTTGGCGGTGTTGCCAATCCTATAACCAATCCTTTTGGAATTATACCCTCTCTCTGCAGCATGACATAGAAACCTTTAATGACTTTGTTGTCCCCGAATTTACTATTAGCCTCCTCAGTCAGCTACTCAATAAGTTCACCCAATTTTTCAACCCTGCCAATCTCATTTTCTATGGTATCCTTTTCCTAATAGCTGTTATTCTTCTCATAGTGTTCAGACGTGTCTTTACCTCTCTAACCGCATTAAAGCAGAACCAGTGAGTTCTGGCTATCTCCACCCTAGCCTTAAAAGAAAACAAAGGGGGAATTGAGCGCAAGCATGCAAAAGTTTGGCTCTCAGAACTGGCCGCCTCCGAGGTCTGAGGCATGAAATACGCCTCCCTTGGTTGGTCCCTCAGGACGAGGTATGCACCTACGCCTCCCCGCAGGGGAAACTCATGCAAGCCCCCTCACACCACCTCTGTCTGGGCCAGTCTCAGGGCCTCCTACCTCGTAAAGACACGCCTGCTCTCTTCCACCTATCAGCGAGCTATCCAGCTCAGCCCTCTCAAATTTAAGCTCTCCCTAGTAACTACTGACCAGCCTAGTAGACGAGTTCTGCTTCTATGCCCTTATAAGGTAACAACAGCTAATCTAGCCTATCAGAACCCAATCACCCTCCACCAATCCCCTCTCTTCATACTCTATAAAACTGCTTGTACTTCCTCAATAAAGTAGACCTGCGCCATCCGCCTCGTCTCCGCAGGTGTCCTTCGAGTCACTGTGCGTCCTCTCATGCCTGCGCCTCCCCACCCTGAGCCCCCTGTCTAGAGAAGCGGGGGCTCCTCACCTCACCCTCTCCCAATCCTCCCCTCAGTTCCATGAATAGTGCAACATCCCCCAGTCCTACCTCCCTCAAGGAAAAGCACTGCTCAACCCAATAGCAACACTGTAACACACCCATGCCCATTTACTGCACAACTACACCCTTCCACCTTATCAAACATTTGACCCATATGGACATTGACTCACAACTCTCTACTTTCTTTCTGCCACCTATAAACATATTTTCCAGGCTCTAGCTCTGTGAGTCTGCTCAATTTGCTTAACTCACATCAGGAGGTCATGTAATGTTTGTCCTTCAGTGCCTAGCTTATTTCATTCAACATAGGGTCTTCACAATTCATCCATGTTATCCTGTCTTTTAATACTGCATTGCTTCTTACAGCTGAGTAATATCACATTATAACCAGAGTTTGGTTATCCATTTATCTGTTGAAGTACATTTGAGTTGCTTCCAACTTTTGGCAATAGTGAATAATGCTACTATGAACATTGATGTGTATATATCTGTTCATGTCCCTGCTTTCAATTCTTCTGGGTACATACTCAATAGTGGGATTGCTGGATCATATGGAAGGTCTATAGTTAGCTTCATGAGGAACCAAAAAACTGATCTCCACAATGTTTGCACCATGTTGCATTCCCATCAGCAGTGGATATGTGTTCCCATTCGTCCACATCCTCTCCAACACTTGTAGTCATCTGTTTGGTTTTCTTTTTTCTTTTTTTTTGATAGCTGCCAATCTAATGGATCTGAGATGATATCTCATTACAGTTTTGATTTGTATTTCCCTAATAGCTAGTGATGTTGAGCATCTTTTCATATGCTTTTTAGCCATTTGTATTTCTTCTTTGGAGAAATGTCTATTCAAATAATTACCCATTTTTTAATTGGGTTGTTTTTCTTTTCATTTTTAAGGTTTAGAATTTCTTTAATATCCAGTAATATATTGGCTATTAGGCATCAGATAAATGGTTATCAAATATTTTCTCCCATTGAGAAGGCTGCCTTTTCACTTTCTCAGTAAACTCTTTTGAAGTGAAAAAATTTTTAATTTTGAGGAGGTCCCATTTATCTATTTTTCTTTCATTGCTCATGCTTTGGATGTAAAGTTCATAAACCCTTTCCTACTACAAGATCTTGTAGATGCTTCCCCATATTATCTTCAAAGATCTTTATGGACTTGGCTCATATTTAGATCTTTGATCAATCTTGACTGAATTTTTTAATAAGGTGTGAGTTGATGTTCCTCTCCCAAACTTTTGAATATGAATATCCAGTTCTCCAAGCACCATTGGTTGAAGAGGCCATTCTCTCCCAGTTGAGTGGGCTTGGTGGCCTTGTCAAATATTAGTTGACTGTGTATGCAAGAATCTATATCTGAATTCTCAGTTCAGTTCCATTGGTCAGTATATCTATCCTTTGCCTATCATGCAGTTTAGCTTTGTAGTATGTTTTAAGGCCAGGTAGTGTGATTCCTCCAATTTTCTTTTTCTTTTTCAGTATGTCTTTGTCTATTCAGTGCACCTTGCCATTCTAAATAAATGTCCAATTCAGGAAAAAAAATGCAATGGTAATTTTTATTGAGATTACATTAAATTTGTAAAACAGTTTTGGTAAGATAGACATCTTAATGATGTTGAGTCTTCCTATCCATGAACAGGGAATACTCTTGCATTTATTTAGATCTTTTTAACATTCCTTTAATAATGTTGTATATTTTTCTGCATATAAGTCATTTACATTTTTAGTAAAATTTTTTTAAATATTTATTTATTATTATTATTTTTTAATTACATTAAAAAAATATATGAGGTCCCATTCAACCCCACTGCCCCCGCCCCCCACTCCCCCCACAGCAACACTCTCTCCCATCATCGTGATACATCCATTGCACCTGGTAAGTTCATCTCTGAGCATCACTGCACCCCATAGTCAATGGTCCACATCATAGCCCAGACTCTCTCACGTTCCATCCAGTGGGCCCTGGGGGGATCTACAGTGTCCCGTAATTGTCCGTGAAGCACTATCCAGGACAACTCCACGTCCCGAAAACACCTCCACATCTCATCTCTTCCTCCCGTTCCCCACACCCAGCAGCCCCCATGGCTACCATTCCCACACCCATTCCACATTTCCTCTGTGGACATTGGATTGGTTGTGTCCATTGCACACCTATGTCAAGTGAGGGCTTAGATTCCACATGGGTACTGGATGCACTCTTCCCTCTTCTAGTTGTAGACACTCTAGGCTCCATGTTCTGGTGGTTGACCTTCTTCAACTCCATGTTAGCTGTTAGGAGTAAGTCCAATAAATCAAAGTGTAGGAGCTGAAGTCTGTTGAGGCTCTGGGCCTGGGTGTCATATTATCAGTCCAGAGATTCAAATCCCCTACATATATCTTAAACTCAGCACCAACTACAATTCCAATAAAGTAGCATGCAAGTCTTGTGAAAAGAGATCCCCTCTGAGTCCATTTCCATCACGCAGAAACACCAGCTCCAAAGAAGGGCCATCTGTCATGGCAGTGAACCCCTTCTGCCATGACCATAGAACCCGTGGGTCTCTTTATCCCTCAAAAGAACCAATACCTGGAATTGTATCTACCTTATCTGTCTCTTAGACTCTGTCCAGTTGTACATAGGGGTATTCCTTCTGACAACCTCCAGACTCTTTTTTAGAGACTCACAGCCTTATAATCTCATTTCTCCTTTCCATTTCCCCCTTACATTAGGTCAAACCACTTCCCGAAGTCATGTTATTATATGTAGACAGGTATATTCTGCTGTTCCGCATTGAATCTTTAATTCAAGGTCATTTTCTAGTTGCTTCTTCAGCTGGTATGTGATAGTGATCCCTCGGTGCCAGGGAGGCTCATCCCCGGGTGTCGTGTCCCACGCTCGGGGGAATGCATTACATCTACACGCTGAGTTTGGCTGTGAGAGTGGCCACATTTGAGTAACATGAAGGCTGTCAGGAGGAAACCCCCAGGCACAATGCTACTCTAGGCCTTGTTCTTATTGCAGGTGCATAGGCTCAAAAGTGTAGCCATTAGTATCAAGAGCCCACTGTTGGGCCCTCCTTCCTTCCTGGTTCTTGCCGTTGCACCTGGAGGATTGCCGCTGCTCTCCCAGGGCCCACAACAGTGACCCCCCGGCCAGGAGCCCAGTACCCCCCCAGCTGTTGTTTTTAATTGTTTCCACTATGAGTATATCTAGACATTACCATATACCCTGGGCATATGCCCTGTATAACTCCCTGTCAACCATATATATCCTGTCAATAACATCCCATATCAGTATTCCTCCGCTGCCATTGTTGAACCACTCTGTGATCCAAAACTTCCCGTAAAGTGAATCCCAACATAATGTCAGCTTCAGAAGAGTCTTAGATCACCAAAATTCATATATACAATATACAGTATTTCCCCAGATCCACCATAAAACCTTTTCCCTTCCACAGCAATAATCTTTTAACTTATTCATATCATATTTCCTGAAACTGATGTACAGATTCCGAAACTATAGTTTTCAAACAAGGTAACATTTGTGCTTACTATGTGGTCCATACTTTAGGTTGTACAGTTTTCTAAATTTTTTAGTTATCCTATGTTTTGTCTTATGGTTTTCATTATTAGTCTGTCGTCCCCTATATGTTTTTGGTGTAATATTAGCTGTTTTATATTCATCCTCGTGTACTCTCACATAACTCCTCTTTTGCCCCCTTATTTACCTTTGTTCTATCCATTGCACGTCCATTTTCCCCTCCCCTTAGGGCCCACAACGCCTGCCAATCTAATGCCCTGGGAGCCGTCCTTTCTCACGAGAGATACAGTTCTCTCTATTCGACGGCATTAGTCTTCCCCAGGATATGGGTCCACCCCACCCAATGGTAGAACCCACCTTGGCAAAATGAGCCTTCAGCTATTCCCTCCAGAGTCCATCACGCATCAGACCATACCCCCTGAGCGTCCTAACCAGGTAACCCTCCTATTTATACTTTGATACGTTTTACTCAACATTTAGTTCTCACCGAACTTCTGGCACTCTCCCATGTTTGTATGTTGCCCCTCCCTCCCACCTATTTCTTGGACCATATTACCCCTCTTCCCATCCCCAGCCCCCCTCAAACCCAGAAAACCCCACCCAAAGGTAACCCCTTGCCCCCATTTTGTCCCTTCTTTGTGCTCATACTTACCCCCAGCTCATCACATATTCCACCCCTACAGACATTAACTCACATCCTTCCTCCACCCCCCGATTTCCAGTAAGCCACTTTTCCAGACTCTATCTCTCTGAGGCAGTTAACTTATTTCATATCATTGAGGTCATATAGTATTTGTCCTTCAATGCCTGGGTTACTTCACTTAACATAAGATTCTCAAGGTTCATCCATGTTATCACGTGCGATTGTAGTGTATTGGTTCTTACAGCTGAGTAGTATTCCATTGTGTGTATATACCACATTTTATTGATCCACTCATCTGTTGATGGACTTTTGGATTGATTCCAACTTTTGGCGATGGTGAACAATGCTGCTATGAACATTGGTGTACATATATCGGTTTGTGTCCTTGTTTTCAGATCTGATGGGTATATACCCAGCAGTGGTATTGCTGGGTCATATGGCAAATCTATGGATAATTTTTTGAGAAACTGCCAAACTGTCCTCCAGAATGGTTGGATCCTTCTGCATTTCCACCAGCAATGGATGAGTGTTCCCCTTTCTTCACATCCTCTCCAGCATTTGTATTCTACTGTTTTTTTCATGGCTGCCAATCTTATGGGAGTAAGATGGTATCTCATTGTAGTTTTGATTTGCATTTCCCTGATAGCTAGGGATTTGGAGCATTTTTTCATGTGCTTTTTAGCCATTTGTATTTCTTCTTTGGAGAAGTGTCTGTTTAAATCTTTTTCCCATTTTTTAAATGGGTTGTTTATCTTTTTGTTTTCGAGATATATGAGTTCTTTATATATGCAAGTTATAAGTCTCTTATCAGATATATGGTTGCCAAATATTTTCTCCCATTGTGTGGGTTCCCTTTTTACTTTCTTGACAAACTCCTTTGAGGTGCAGAAGGCTTTAATTTTGAGGTAGTCCCATTTATCTATTTGTTCTTTTGCTGCTCGTGCTTTTGGTGTGATATTCATGAAGCCATTTCCTATTACAAGGTCCTGTAGATGTTTCCCTACACTGCTTTCTAAGGTCTTTATGGTCTTGGCTCTTATATTTAGGTCTTTGATCCATCTAGAGTTGATCTTTGTATAAGGTGTGAGATGGTAATCCTCTTTCATTCTTCTACATATGGCTATCCAGTTCTCCAGGCACCATTTGTTGAATAGGCCATTCTCTCCCAGTTGAGAGGGTTTGGTGGCTTTATCGAATATTATATGGCTATATACATGAGGTTCTATATCTGAACTTTCAATTCGATTCCATTGGTCTGTGTGTCTCTCCTTATGCCAGTACCATGCTGTTTTCACTACTGTAGCTTTGTAGTATGTTTTGAAGTCAGGAAGTGTGATTCCTCCTATTTCGTTTTTCTTTTTCAATATGTCTTTGGCTATTCGGGGCCTCTTTTTATTCCAAATAAATTTCATAGTTAGTTTTTCTAGTTCCTTAAAGAAGGCTGTGTTGATTTTTATTGGGATTGCATTGAATGTGTAGATCAGTTTTGGTAGGATAGACATCTTAATAATATTCAGTCTTCCTATCCATGAACAGGGAATATTCTTCCATTTATTTAGGTCTTCTTTGATTTCCTTGAACAATCTTGTATAGTTCTCGATGTATAAGTTTTTTACCTCTTTAGTTAAATTTATTCCTAAGTATTTGATTTTTTTATTTACTATTGTGAATGGTATTTGTTTCTTGATTTCCTCCTGATCTTGCTCATTATTGGTGTATAGAAATGCTACTGATTTTTGCGCATTGATCTTATAACCTGCAACTTTGCTAAACTCATTTATGAGTTCTAGGAGCTTTGTTGAAGATCTCTCAGGGTTTTCTATATATAGGATCATGTCATCTGCAAATAATGAAATTTTGACTTCTTCCCTTCCAATTTGAATGCCTTTTATATCTGGTTCTTGTCTCAGTGCTCGAGCCAGTACTTCCAAGACAATGTTAAATAGGACCGGAGACAATGGGCATCCTTGTCTTGTTCCTGATTTTAGAGGGAAGGATTTCAGGACTTCGCCATTGTAAACAATGTTGGCTTTAGGTTTTTCATATATACTCTTTATCATGTTCAAAAAGTTTCCTTGTATTCCGATCTTTTGGAGTGTTTTTATCAGGAAGGGGTGCTGTATTTTGTCAAATGCCTTTTCTGCATCTATAGATATAATCATGTGGTTTTTTTCTCTCAATCTGTTTATATCGTGTATTACATTGATTGATTTTCTTATGTTGAACCATCCTTGCATACCTGGGATAAATCCCACTTGGTCATGGTGTATAATTCGTTTAATGTGTTGTTGAATACGATTAGCAAGTATTTTGTTAAGTATTTTTGCGTCTAGGTTCATTAGAGAAATTGGTCTGTAATTTTCCTTTCTTGTGGTGTCTTTGTTTGGCTTTGGTACTAGGGCAATGTTGGCATCATAGAAGGAATTAGGCAGTGTTCCTTCTGTTTCGATTTTTTGGAATAGTTTCAACAGGATTGGTGTTAGTTCTTTCCGGAATGTTTTGTAGAATTCACCTGTGAAGCCGTCTGGCCCTGGGCTCTTCTTAGTTGGGAGATTTTTAATGACTGATTCTATTTCTTTGCTTGTGATTGGTTTGTTAAGATCATCAATTTCTTCTTTCGTCAGTATGGGCTGCTTATGTATTTCTAGGAATTTGTCCATTTCCTCTAAATTGTCATTTTTGTTGGAATATAGTTTTTCAAAGTATCCTCTTATGATAGTCTTTATTTCTGTGGGGTCAGTGGTGATATCACCTTTCTCATTTCTTATTTTGTGTATTTGCATCTTTTCTCTTTTTTTCTTTGTTAGTCTCGCTAAAGGTTTGTCAATTTTGTTGATCTTCTCAAAAAACCAGCTCTTGGTCTTGTTTATCTGTTCAAGTGCTTTCTTATTTTCTATTTCATTTAGTTCTGCTCTTATCTTTGTTATTTCCTTCCTTCTTCTTCCTGTTGGGTTACTTTGTTGTTGTTTTTCTAATTCCTTCAAATGTGCAGTTAATTCTTCAATTTCTGCTCTTTCTTCTTTTTTGATATATGAATTTATGGCTATAAATTTCCCTCTCAGTACCGCTTTTGCTGTATCCCATAAATTTTGGTATGTTGTGTTATCATTATCATTTGTTTCAAGGTAGTCATTGATTTCTTTTGAGATTTCCTCTTTGACCAACTGTTTTTCTAAGAGTGTGCTGTTTAATTTCCAAATTGTCGTGTGGAGTCTGGGTCTCTGTCCCTTGCAAATTTCCAGCTTGACTCCACTGTGGTCAGAGATATTGTTTTGTATGATTTCGATCTTTCTGAATTCATTAAGCCTTTCTTTGTGGCCTAGCATATGGTCAATCTTGGAGAATGTTCCATGTGCGCTTGAGAAAAATGCATATCCTGCTGTGTTTGGGTGTAATGATCTATATATGTCTATTAGATCCAGCTCTTCTAATATACTGTTCAAATGTTTTGTTTCTTTAGTGATTCTCTTTTGAGATGTTCTGTCCAGAGTTGATAGTGGTGTATTAAAATCCCCCACTATAATTGTAGATGCATCTATTCTTTCACTTAGTTTTTCCAGCGTTTGCCTCACATATTTAGAGGCGCCCTTGTTAGGAGCATAAATATTTATGATTGTTTGATCTTCTTGACAAATTGTCCCTTTCAGTAAAATATAGTATCCTTCTTTGTCTCTCACAATTGTTTCGCATTTAAAGTCTATTTTGTCTGATATTAATATAGCTACTCCTGCCTTTTTTTGGTTGTTGTTTGCTTGTATGATTGTTTTCCAGCCATTCACTTTCAACCTCCATGAGTCTCTGGGTCTAAGATGTGTCTCTTGTAGGCAGCATATAGATGGGTCGTATTTCCTTATCCAGTGTCCCAGTCTGAATCTTTTGATAGGTGAGTTTCATCCGTTGACATTCAGTGTTATTACGTTTAGAGAGTTATTTATGGTAGCCATATTTTGGTTGGATTTGTGTTTGTTATATTTTGTTTGTATTATTTTATTTTCCCCTTCTATTTTTGTCTTTCTTGTTGCTTTTACACTCTCCTCCATCTCTGACTGTCCTGTTTTTTCCTTTCTTCCTGCAGAATTCCCTTAAGAATTTCTTGAAGGGGAGGTTTCTTGTTGATATACTCTTTCAGTTTCTGTTTATCTGTGAATATTTTGAACTCTCCATCATTTTTGAATGCAAGTTTAGCTGGATAGAGTATTCTTGGTTGGAGATTTTTTTCCTTTAGTACCTTGACTATATCATACCACTGCCTTCTTGCCTCCATCATTTCAGATGAGAAATCAGCACTTAATCTTATGGAGTTTCCCTTGTATGTGATGGTTTTCTTTTCTCTTGCTGCTTTTAGAATTTTTTCTTTGTCTTGTGCATTGGATAATTTGACAAGTATATGTCTTGGGGTGGGCCTGTTGGGGTTTATGACCAGTGGAGTGCGCTGTGCTTCTTGAATATGTACATCTGTCTCTTTCAGTAGATTTGGGAAGTTTTCATTCATTATTTCCTGCAACACTCCTTCTGACCCCTTTCCCTTCTCTTCTCCTTCTGGAATGCCTATAATACGTATGTTTGAGCGTTTTGCGTTATCATTCAGGTCCCTAAGTCCTATCTGGATTTTTTCTACCTTTTTATTGACCACTTCTACTATTTGTTTGATTTCCAATGCACTGTCTTCCACATCACTAATTCTCTGCTCTGCCTCTTGTAGTCTGCTGATATTTGCTGCAAGTGTGTTTTTGATTTCTTGAATTGTGGTGTTCATTTCCATCATATCTGTTATTTTTTTGCGCATGTCTGCAATTTCCCCTCCAAGTGTTGTCTTCACGCTGTTAACCTCTTTCATTACTTCATCAAATTTGTCGGTGATAAGTGTTCTGAGATCTTTCATTGCTTGTGCGAAGTCCTGCCCCCCTTCCTGATTTTCAGTTTGTTGATTGGATTCAGCCATGTTTTCCTGATTACTGGTTTGGTTTGTAGATTTTTGTTGCTGTCTTGTCAACATTTTTTCTTGACGGGTTTAATCAGTTCCTTAGCTTCTTTGTCTAGTCTTGGAGATTAATTAGCTGTTGTTTTTGCGTAAGTGTTATATCTTCTCTTTGTCACTTTGTTCTTCTTATTCCAATTTCTTATTGCTAGTTAAGCTCACTTTAAAGGAAAGTATTAGTGCTGGGGAAAGTCAATTGTGTAAGGAAGGAAAAAGTGTGAAGTAGTATTGGTGATATATGTTTACAAAGCAACAATATGAGTTCTGGGAGGATGGAGGTTAGATCATGTAAATTGTGTAGAGTTATAGTAGTAGGTAAGTACCTATAATGAGGTAGACGACTGAATATGGGAGGAATGTGGTACGTACTAAGAGGCTATTGTTTTCGTGAGAGAGGGAAAGAGAAAAGAAAGGTAATAGTTTCAGGGACGAATACCAGATGGAAAACTAAACAAAGGTATTAGAAATTAAGAGTTAGACACTTTGTGGATCAAAGAAAGGGAGATGGAATATAGGAGAGATAGCAGATGGTGGAGGATATCAAGTTGTAGGGGAAAGGGGATAGTGTAGATAGGCTAAATCTATTCACAGAGAAATGAGGCAGTGGAGGGTGAGGAAACCCAGCAAATGTGAGGTATTTCCTGTAGGACCTATTGTATTGTTAAGGTAAAATAGTATAAGAAGAATATTGGGGACAAGAAAGAGAGGATTGAAAAAAAAAAAAAAGAACAACAAGAACAACAACAACAAAAAAAAATAAAAAATAAAAAAAAAATTAAAAAAAATAAAAAAAAAACAAAGAACAGAAACCCCGCCGCCAGGCTCGGCTGGGCTCAGCTGGGCTCCGGTCCCCCGCCCGCCACCCGCCGCGGCTCGGCTGGGCTCGGCTGGGCTCGGCTTTCCCGCCCGCCGCCCGGCGCGGTGTGGCTGGGCTCGGGACCCCACCCGCCGCGGCTCAGCCGGGCTCGGCCAGACTCGGCTTCCCCGCCCACCGCCCGCCGCTGCAGTGCAGCGCGGCTCGGCTCTCCCGCCCGCCGCCCGCCGCGGCACGGCTAGGCTCGGCTGGGCTTGTCTCCTTCGCCCGCCGCCCGCCGCGGCACAGCGCGGCTCGGCTCTCCCGCCCACCACCCGCCGCGGTGCTAGCTGCCTCGGCTCCGCCTACCCAAGGAGGGAGTCCTCCACACGTAGCTGGGATCTCCGTGTATATTTCACAGATGGATCCTCTCTGTTACCTTCCCTCCAAATCAATGTCCAGACACCTCCGGACCAGGAAAAATCCTGAAACAGCCGGTCCCAAAGAGTCTCCGATGCCTCCCAGCTGATTCCCCCCAGGAGCTAGTAACCGGGAAGTTCACTCAGCCGCCATCTTGCCTCCCCCTCCTGAAAAGTCCCAAATTATATCTTATAGACCAGTCCTTTCCGTTACCTTCCCACCAAATCGATGTCCAGACACTTCCTGCCCTGAAAAAATCCTGAAAAAGCCTGGTCCCGGAGAACCTCCAGCGGTGCCCAGCTGCCTCTTCCCAGGAGAGACGGCAAGGCAAGCTCACTCAGCCACCATCTTGCCGGAAGTCTCCTTAGTAAAATTTATTACTAGATATTTGATTATTTTAGTTCCTATTGTAAATGGGTTTTTTCCTTGATTTCCTCTTCAGATTACTAATATTTGGAATGCTTCAACTTTTTGTGTATTAATCATATAACATGCTACTTTACTGAACATATTTATAAGTTCTATAAACTTTGTTCTAGATTTCTACAGGGCGTTTGAGGTAAAGAATCATGTCATTTGCAAATAGCAAAATTTTTAATCCTTCCTGTCCAATTTGTGTGCCTTTTATATCTTTTTCTTACCTAAGTGCACAAGCAAGTACTTCTAACATAATGTTAAATAAGAGTAGTGACATTGGGGCATATGGAAATCCCCTATATTTTTTATGTAACATTTTATGTAATCTATATATCTTTTAAAAATAAATTTTAAAATATATATTTTTTAAAAAAAAGCTTATCAGGCTCTATCTACCTCTTTTCCCTTGGGATGGTTAGAGTCCTAAAGTTTGCCAGAGCCCTGCTGATTAAGCACCTGTCTCCACCCCTTCTCTAATCTAGTTCCTTTCTCTAACTCAGTGTCTGGTATAACAGCCTGCCTGAGCAGATCCCCTCCTGTCTCCCCATTGGGTCAGGGTCCCTTCCGAGATTCAAAGGGGGTTCAGTTGGCCAAACTCGCTGGAAAGAAACCACTCTCCACTCCCAGTCAGATCCCTCTTACTTCTGGGGAATGCTTCCTCCCCCTGCCTTGGCAGTACCTAGCCAGGGGTTCTACTGAGTCTGCTTGCCCTGAGGACAAGTGCCATTTCCAGTCATGGGGGTAAGCAACTCTGGTTTTCCTTGTGCTTCTTTATCTGTCTAGCTTCTTCCTGGATGATGCAGAGGTCCTGCCCTTTCTGTATACATCCAAAGCAGCTCCCTTGGACAGGTCTTTGCACTTTCTTCACTCTTTTTTGTGAGAGTCAGGCTTTGCTTACCTATCTCGATATCATTTTCCCAGAAGCTACCCAACATTTATAGTAGCATTATTCCCAGCCAAAAGATGGAAACAACACAAGTGTCCATCACATGATGAATGGATAAATAAACTATGTTATATACACAGAGTGGAATGCTATTCAGCTCTAAGAAGGAATGAAATCCTGAAGCATGTGACAACATAGGTGAACCTTGAAGACATTATGTTGAATGAAATAAGTCACTCTTCCTTTGAGGGCTAAAGAGACCCATGGGAGTTATGGTCATGGCCGATGGGGTTAACTACCAGGGCAGATGGCCCCTCTTTGGAAATGGTGTTTATGTGTGATGAATCTGGACTCAGATGGGATCTCCCTTCATAAGACTTTCATGCTAATGTGCTGGAGGTGCAGTTAATGTTGGGGTTTAAGATATATTTAGGGGATTTGAATCTCTGGACTGACAATGTGATAGCCAGATCCTGAGCCTCAACAGACTCCAGCACCTACAATCTGATTTATTGGACTTACCACACTCAGCTAAGATGGAGGTGAAGAAGGACAACCACCACACCATGGAGCCTAGAGTGATTACAACTGAAAATGGGAGGATTGCATCCAGCATCCAGGTGGAATCTGAGCCTCCTCTTGACATAAAGGTGCAATGGACACAACCAATCCAGTGTCCACATAGAAGAGGTGGCATTGGATTGGGAAAAGTGGACATAATGGACAAAGGGTATGGGGAAAGGCAGGAAGAGATGAGAGGTGGAGGCGTCTTCGGGACATGGAGCTGCCCTGGATGGTGCTTCAGAGGTAATCACCGGACATTGTAAATCCTCACAGGGCCTACATGATGGAATAAAGGAGAGTATGGGCCATGATGTGAACCAATGTATATGAGGTGCAGAGGTGCCCAAAGATGTACTTACCAAATCCAATGGATGTGTCATGATGATGGGAACGAGTGTTGTTGGGGGGGGGGGGGAGAGGGGGGTGGGGGGGTGGGGTTGAATGGGACCTCACATATATATTTTTAATGTAATATTATTACAAAGTCAATAAAAAATAAAAAAATTAAAAAAAAAAAAAAAAAGAAATAAGTCACTCAACATAAAAAAGGACAAATATTGTAGGGTCTCACTATGAACTAATTATAATGAGCAGACTCTTGGAGTTCTAAAGCATTGGTTTTCAGGAGATAGAATGAGGGTAGAGGAGGAGGAGTTAATGCTTAACTTGTGCAGAATTTTTAGTAAAGTTGTTTGAAAATGTTTGGAAATGGATAGAGATGATGGTAGTACATTACGGTAATGGTAATTAACATTGATGAATTATGAATGTGATTGTAGTTGAAGGGGGTGTTTAAGCTCATGTATATCACTAGTGGAAAGCTAGTGGATAAAAAAAGGGACTGTATAACATAGTGAAGCTTTCTGTGAAGGATGATTGTAGTTAATAGTACAAAGGTAGACTATTCTTCCATAAACTATAACAAATATGTGTTACTATTGCATTGAGTTAATAATATGGTGGTATATGGCAAGAAAAGAAACAACTATGGGAAATTATGAAATATAGTTAATAATAAGATTGTAATATTCTTTTATCAATTGTAACAAAGGTACCATACCAATGTTAAGTGTCAATAATAGGGGAGTATAAGGGATATGGGACTTTGCTTTCTGGAACAATGAGGATGTTCGAAAATTGACTGAGGTGATGAATGTACAACTCTATGATTATACCAAAAAGCAGTGATTGCATACTTTGGATAAAATTGTCTCTAAAACCAAAAAAAAAGACCCATTATAAGCCACACCTTAACTGAAACAACCTTATCAAAAGGCCCTTACTGAAATAACCTAATCAAACGGACCTACTTAAAATAGGTTTACACCCACAGGAATGGATTAAGTTTAAAAGCATAATTTTCTGAGGTCCATACAAAGCTTCAAACCATCACAACCACATCAAAATCCAACTTACATGTAAATTGGAGATTCTAGTGTTATCTTAAGGGTAAAATAAAGAAGTCACTGTTTGTATGTCCCTCCTTGAATGCATTTGGAAAAGAAACAGTTTCTGTCTATGACAAGAAATCTTATTGGTAGAGAATATTTTGCAAGGAGTTTGCAATCACTGTCCCATCACTATCTGCTGCTTTGCAAGCTCATCCATTTTTACCTTAAGCATAATATTTCCTTCCCTCAATTAGTGACTCAGAAATAATTGCTTAGAGAAACTTGCTAAGTAAATCTGAGCTTGTAGGTAGTTTATTTTTTCTCTATAGGCTCACAAAACCCTTTTGTGAAAGTGGGTCACAAACATCCCAACTTACATGATAAATTTCTTAAGTCAGAAAAGTTCCAAAGCTTCAGTTTTCAATAGAAATTGATGGGGATAAAACTAATCATTGTGGGATATCCTTCCTTAGCCTCCTTCCTTGTATGTTTGCCAATTTGCTCTTTAGCGACTATATCAATTGTTCTAAAAAAGCCACTTGAGATGAGTTCTAAACTGATTTAAAGTCCTGAAAATAGAAATGCATCTTAAGGCAGAAAAACTGGGATAGCCAGCACCATGAAATCAGCAGCAAATAAAAGCTGCCCTGGAGTCATAGGACCTTGAATTCAGTTCTTTTAAGACTTTTCCTAGAAAAGTCCAAGTTGAGGCTGGACATACCTTCTATGACCCATAGGATCCTGGATCCACATGGCTTATAAACTCAAAACCAACAGCATCTGCTACTTGTGGCTGGTTACTATTTGGTATTCAAGTTCAAGTTTCCTTAGAATCTGTCTTTTCAACATTCTTAAGTGCTATTTCTAGGAAATATTTAGAAGGATAGTATTTAACTACAACTAGTCAATGATATTCTTAACTTCAGTTCCCAGATGATTAGAATTAGCAGCTTCAGCTAAGATAACAACCAAAAGAGTTAATCTTGTTTTCCCTTGTGTCTGTAACTTATGTGGTTATAGTGGGTATGAGAACCAGCTGGAACAGATTAGCAGCTTCTTTCTGGCTGGTGGTTTGAAAGTGATCTTGGGGAAACGGACTTTGCCCCAGTGGTTAGGGCATCCGTCTACCACATGGGAGGTCCGCGGTTCAAACCCCGGGCCTCCTTGACCTGTGTGGAGCTGGCCCATGCACAGTGCTGATGCGCGCAAGGAGTGCCCTGCCACACAGGGGTGTCCCCCGCGTAGGGGAGCCCCACGCGCAAGGAGTGCACCCATAAGGAGAGCCACTCAGCGCGAAGGAAAGTGCAGCCTGCCCAGGAATGGCGCCGCCCACACTTCCTGTGCCGCTGGTGACAACAGAAGTGGACAAAGAAACAAGACGCAGCAAAAAGACACAGAAAAAGGACAACCGGGAGAGGGGAGGGGAATTAAATAAAATAAATAAATAAATAAATCTTAAAAAAAAAAAAAAGAAAGTGATCTTGGCACTGGTACATATGACACAGAATGCTCTAGTCATGGTAGTATGGGAGAATGAACTAACCAGAGCCTATTACTTGTTATCCTAATAACATCTGTCCCAAAGACTTATAGAGAGGATGAAACAAGGAAAAATATCTAGGTCAATGAAAAACTGCTTTTCTACTGCTGATGCCCTGAGGACAGACACATGCAGGCTAGACAAACCACTGTCTCATATGAAAACCTGAGTCATTCCTAAGAGCAAGAATTTTAGCATAAAACAATTCTTTGTCTACTAAGGCTATCAATTCTACTTACTTACTATATGACCTTCGGCAATTTCTCAGCCTCTTTCATGCCAGTTTCCACACATGTACAAAGAGTTTGATTACAGTATCTAATTTATAGGACTCTGGGATTATTGGTGATAATGCATGCATTGTGCTTAGAATGATGCCTGACATGGAGTAAACTCATTTTTTCATGTTGTCATTTTCTTTAATGAAAGAAGAGCTCATGTGTGACCAATCCAGGTTTCTATGAAGAATTATTTCAACCTATATATGTACAAAAAGTATAGGAGAGCAAGGTGGGTGATACATACGGATATCTTATGGTGTGTAATTACATATCTTAATTCTTCCTAGTAGATGTTAATTTTGTTCCAGTGCCAGGTGGCTATGTATTTGAGTAAATATGGGTCCATCCCCAGACTATGGATATGTATATGAATTAGACTAAACTAATTATGGCCATTTTATTCCCCTTTCAGTGACTGATCTAAGGATATTCATGTGTCACAATTCTAGCAGATTATATAAGAGAGTAAATCTCATGGAAGTCCCTGAAGATGCGTCTCTGTTCTTAAAAAGAGAGTCATGTCTTCCCTGAACAATACCCTCTGCAAGGGATGATGTAATTGCCACCAGCAAGGATCATTGAGTTTTTGGATGGGGAAACTATGGACTGTCACAGGTAAAAAAGTATACAGAACTTGAAAGGGTCTTGTTAGCTTGTTATTGGATTTTATGTGAAGTTGCTTTTATTGCTGAAGGACTTTTGAAAGGGGGAAATCCTTGCATAGTCAATCAGATGGCTGCAGTTCATTTGTGCCCTCCTAGGAAATCCCTTGAAACATTTCCTAATCTTCAGCAGAATGAGCACCTCCAATGATCAGTTATTGGAAGATGCTTAACATACAGGCTGGTTGACAGATAATGGTTCAAGATTACAGAGTAAGCCCTCAATCTGGAAAGTAGAAGCAGAGAGACCAGTGGATTAAAGGGAAGAGATAATCCATACAATAGGCAAAAATAACTGCAGTGTTCCACATGGCATCACACGAAGTAGATGATAACAATATTGATATGGTATAGGTTTTACCTATCCTTGAAAAGTAAGCCAATGTGGTTTGGAAAAAAGCTATTAAAATTACAGAAGAATAAAAGGAATCTTGTGTGATGCAGCTGGTGGAGTGTCTGGGTAAATATTAATTCAAATCTTGTCTTAGTTTGCCAAAGGTCTGCCAATGCAAAGTACCAGAAATAGGTTGGCTTTCATAAAATAGTATTTATTTGTGATAAAAGCTTAAAGACCCAGATTCTATGGATATAAACTGCATGCCTAAATTACATATTATTTTATGCTTATCAATCTTTTTTTCAGAATGAGGGCAATAATTAAAGTAATGAATACATGGAACTAGAAACCAATTTCATTTTAGGATTGACCAGCTGGGCTCATATACTTAGCTCCAATGTTTGCTGAGGATACCTGGAAAGTTGTTTGATACATTCAAAATAAGTACATATGTTGGTGAATAAAACCCACATGACATAATCCTGGGTAATTCAATATTTGGGGGTCCAAAATATATACTTGAATTGTATTTGAGCAATACATATTCAGAAGTAACATGTCTGATGAATAAATTCTCATTGGCCAAAACACCTATAATAACCCTCTTAACAATACCACAGCTCTAGGACTTCAAGCAGAACATGCTGTTCTGAAAAGAGCCATACTGAGTAAAAGGACTTATTGGTCCTTATTGATCACTTAGAAGGGATTATTTTTTCAGGAGGATATGAAATATGGCAAGAAGACTGAACACATATGATAGTTATAAAAAAATGGACAAAACAATCTAGTTATAGATAATACGAGGAAACAAAGATGGGAAAGATCATGCACAATGATCCTAGAGGAACTATGAAGTGCACTCATTAAAAGGATTCATAGGTAGCTGAAAGACAATGAATTCTTGTGAGGCTATATGCCTGAAATAAGAACAAGGCCTAGAGCAGCACTGTGCCTGGGAATTTCCTCCTGACAGCCTTCATGTTACTAAAATGTGGCCAGTCTCGAAGCCAAACTCAGCATGTAAATGCAATGCCTTCCCCCGGCGTGGGACATGACACCTGGGGATGAGCCTCCCTGGCACCAAGGGATCACTATCAAGTACCAACTGATGATGCAACTGGAAAATGACCTTGAATTGAAGGTTCAATGCGGATCAGCAGAATATCCCTGTCTACATATAATAAAATGACTTTAAAATGCTGTTTGACCTAATGTAAGGGGGAAATGGAAAGGAGAAATGAGTTTATATGGCTAAGAGTCTCTAAAAAAGAGTCTGGAGGCTGTCAGAAGGATTGCCCTTATGCACAACTGAGCAGAGTCTAAGGGACAGATAAAGTAGATACAACCCCAGGTATTGGTTCCTTTGAGGGCTAAAGAGACCCACGGGTTCTATGGTCATGGCAGATGGGGTTCACTGCCTTGTCAGATGGCCCTTCTTTGGAGCTGGTGTTTCTGTGTGATGAAACTGGACTCAGATGGGATCTCTTTTCATAAGACTTTCATGCTACTTTACTGGAATTGTAGTTGGTGTTGGGTTTAAGATATATTTAGGGGATTTGAATCTCTGGACTGACAATATGATAGACAGGCCCTGAGCCTCAACAGACTTCAGTGCCTACAATCTGATTTATTGGACTCACCTCACTCAGCTAAGATGGAGGTGAAGAAGGACAACCACCACACCATGGAGCCTAGAGTGCCTACAACTGAAAGCAGGAGGATTACATCCAGTATCCATGTGGAATCTGAGCCTCCTCTTGACATAGAGGTGCAACAGACACAACCAATCCAAGGTCCACAGAGAAAAGGTGGCATTGGAGTTGGGAAAGTGGACATGGTGGCTGATGGGTAAGGGGAATGGCAGGAAGAGATGAGATGTGGAGGCGCCTTTGGGACTTAGAGTTGCCCTGGATGGTGCTGCAGGGGCAATCTCCAGACATTATAAATTCTCCAAGGGCCCACTGGATGGAATGTGGGAGAGTAGGGGCCATGATGTAGACCATTGACCATGAGGTGCAGAGATGTCCAGGGATGTACTTACCAAATGCAATGGATGTGTCATGATGATGGGAGTGAGTGTTGCTGGGGGGGGGAGTGGTGGTGGGGGGTTGAGTGGGACCTCATTTTTTTTTTTAATGTAATATTTTTACAAAATCAATTATAAAAAAAAAGAAAGACAATGACTTAAAATCTAGGCAAGAGAAGAACAGAAATGAATTTATGGGAATATTTTGGTCCCCATATCCTAGGAGAATGCATAGAGAAATAATGTGAATTGTTTAGATGCTCTCTAACTACCAAGACCCCACAATCAACTACAGCTAAAAGTACCCATTAGTGCAGTTGGTCAGAACTGGAAATCTATTAAATTTGACTAGGAATGTATTAGTTGGTGGAAGATGGTCATAACTTAAAGGTAAGGCTAATTAAGACTCCCATGTGAGGACAACCTTTGGGTAAGAAACAGAATATTACTCGGCCACCAAGCAATGGAGATCCAAAATTAACTGAGACTTTGCCCTTGATTTATACTCCAATCCATAACAAGTATTGGTAGATTAGCAAAGTCCAGTTTTGTTTAGAAGGACAAGAAATTACTGTCATACTTCTAAAGGATTTAATTTGTAATAATCTTTATTTGTTTGTTGAAAGAGTGCTATAATTCATAAGATTAACTTGATTGATTTGATCAAAATATATAATACTGATACTGACCAAATCTATAGGAAATTGAATTAAAACCTCCACATGATGCTCATCCAATGATATCTGAATAATCAGAAGACTTTATTGTTAATCCATTAATTATTACAGTAAATAAATATATTCATCTTTCATAAAGATATTAACAACCTATTAATTAGCAACCCACTAATTATTACACTAAATAATATATTCATATTTTTCACAAAGCTAAAATTATAGCAGTGAGAGGAATTGTGATTAAGAATAAGCTTGTGCTGGAATATTTGGCAAACTGCAATGCTTCTTTTTTTTTTTTTTACTTAGAAGAAATTTGTGTATTAATAGTTTGTAATTCAAGACAAGTACAGAGAAGTGAATGAAGCATGTATTTTACTCAGGTTGCTAAAGTAAGTGACATACTAGATTCAGAGTCCTTTGGTGATACTTATGTTTTAACATTGTTTATAAATCAGGAGAGTGAATACAAGTGAATGAAATGTTTATTTTAATCAGTTTGTGAAACTTAGCAACATACTGCTTTCAGACTGCACCAAAAAAGAAACGTGTGTTTTAACAATGCCTTCAGTTAGAACAAGTATGAATGAAGCATGTATTTTACTCAGCTTGCAAATCTAAGCAAGATTTCCATTTTACAGTTCACTAGATGAAACTTGTGTGTTTACATTCTTTGTAAGTCAACATAAGTACACAGAAGTGACTGTTTTACTCAGTTTGGGAAACTAATCAAGATATCAGGTTCACATTTCTTGAGAAGAAACTTGATTTTTAACATTACTTGTAAGCCAGGTTAATTGAATAGAAATGAATGATGCATGCATTTTTCTCTGATACTAATATCATACTGTATTTGGAGCTCACTTCTAGTGAGATTTTTCTAAAAATATGTGTTTTAACTTTTTTGTAAGTCAGAGTCTGTAAATTGAAGTGAATAAAGCATACAGTTTTCTCAATTTGCAAAACTAATGAACATACTGACTTTGCAGGTCACTAGATGAAATGTGCTTTAACATTGTATTCAAGACAAGTTGACAAAAGTGACTGAGCCATTTTACTCAATGTGGGAAACTAAACAAAATAATGGATTCACAATTTTCTAGATGTAACTGGTATTTTAACATTTTGCAAGTCAGGATATTTGAATAGAAATGAATGAAGCATGTATTTTACTCAGTTTACATGATGAAACCATGGTTTAACATTGTAAGTGCATACAAGTACATAGAAGTGAATGAAGCATGTATTTTACTCGGTTTTCTAAACTAAGCAACAATCATTTCCCAGCTCACCAGATGAATCATGTGTGTTAACACTGCAGTCAATATATGTCCATAGAAGTGAAGGGACCATGCATTTTACTCAGCAAAAGTAAACAGTGCCCTGCCATAGTGCACTGGGTGGACTGAGGGAGACTGTGGACTACAATGTAGACCACTGTCCATGTGATGCAGCAGTGCTCCAAAATGTATTCACCAGGTACAGTGAATGTGCACGATGATGGAAGAGGTTGTTGATGTGGGAGGAATGGGGTGAGGGGAGTGGGGGCATATGGGGACCTCATATTTTTTAATGTAACATTTAAAAGAATATAAAGAAGAAAAAACAATGCAAGTTATTGGTGGGAGGGTGAGCCGATATATATGTTTGTTTGATGTTATATATGTTTGTTTTGTAAGTTCAAAACTATTACACATTTATTGTTTATGTATGTTTATGTATGAGTGATATATTTCAATAAATTTTTTAAAATGTATAGGACATCACTACCAAATGAGTTAAACAAAAATGGAGTAAAAGGCAAAAGTGATATCTATACAATAAGTGAATTACCTGATAAGAATTTTATCTTAGCACAAGCAAGAATAAACTGGTTCCAATGTTGACTTACAGAAAGATGGAAGATTAGAGAAGGTTTCATTCTTGTCTACAGATTTATACTGACTTACAAGCAATGTTAAAACAACATTCATCTAGAGAACTGTGATTTCAGGATATTATTTAGTTTCACAAATTGCAAGCTTCACTCACATTTATGTACTTATATTTATGTACAAGCAATGTTAAAACAAAATTTTCATCTAGTAACTTGCAAATCTGGCATGATGTTTACTTTTGCAATGCTTCTTTAAAACAATACCCAAACCTTATTTGATAGTACAAATTATTAGCATTTTGACAGCTATCAATTAGATTTTTCTGTTCTGTAAATGGCATAAAATACGCAAAAGAAAGAATGATAATTAGTGATTTAAAATTAAAAATGTTCTACTATAGTCAGGGGGAGGTCTGTTTATGATATAAATGATATATATTGTTACCACCCAACTCCTGAAGGGTAGAAGTTGGTGAAACCATGTGACCAAAGAAAACACCTGGCATTTAGACAGGCATAAGCTTTATTGGGACTTACAGACAGGAGAGAATCTTTGACAGCAGCTAGTCAATGAATGAATTAAATTAGTTCTGCACAAAGAGATGAGAAAAAGAGTGATGATATATATAAGGAGTTTTTAGAACAAGGGCATTCCATAGGGTATAAGAACAGAGTCCCTGCTATGGTCATGTGAAGCATACACATGGGATGTGGTGACGTTTTCACTAGCTTGTAGGAAGGATGTTCACCAAGGAAATTTACTGCTTTTATGATACCATCTATGCATTTTCTCCCCTTTGGGGAGGATTGTGAACTTTTAACTTTCACTTAGGTCATGCAGGCAGCCATAGGCTCAGAACTTAGGGAGGGGTCTGGGTTCCCACAACCCACCCCCATGTAGCAGCTTACATTGACTGTAAGATAAGCATTGCATCCACATTCCACAGCAACAGTACAAAAGACAACAGCTAAAGTCCTTATGTTTTTCAGTAACAATTGTAGTTCCATCTGACCAATGGGTAGAATCACCAGGGTGCATGGGTTACTTTATATCTAGACTTGATAGTAAAATTGAGCAACTTAGGAGGTAACCACCCTACATCACAGATTCCCTCTTGTTGTTCCATGCAAACAGGGGTGATGCTATCTAGGGTGACAAACTCATCTGTTAACCATCCTAAACCATTATATATATATAGCATATCCTAATAAAGGCCTGGATTTATTAGCCTATTCCCTTACAAGGGAAAAAATAAAATTACGAGTCTCATTGCAAGACAGCAGCTGAATCTCGGTCTTAAATGAGAAATCTTGCTCCAAATTTGTTGGTGGGTCATATTCTGCCATGCCAGCAAGGTGTTCCACAATGTCTGATTTGTAGGAATTATGATCCAAGGAAGGCCAGTAGCACCCAAGGATTGTTAGGCTTGCACACCCAATGTAGCATTCAATTGTTGGCAGACATTACTGTCAAAGCCCACTGTAGAAAAGTATTGGCTAGTGTAGCAATTTGGTACTAGTATATTTATGAATTCCAAAAATAGATACTGGATTATGTTTGTGAATTCATCTCTTCCTCTGGGCATATCAGATTGACTTGGATTTAGAGGTTTCACTTTTACTTGGATAAGTAATGATTAAAGTTTTGATTGGGCCACATCAGTAGGACATTGAATTCCTCCCTCCTTGGTGGGAAGGGATTCACAGAGAAAACTAAACAGCAGAGGAGAGACTGGAATTATTTAGATGCTGGAGCTTTGGAAAGTAAACACACAGGAGAAGAACACAGGGGAATAGAGAGTGCTCCATAGACATGGCAGAGGCCCCAGGAAGAGAGAGAGCCTGATAGTCTACAGCTGACATTGTGGAGAGACTAGAGCAGCTGAGCTCAGAGAGGAATGAGAACAAAGAGAGGGACAAGACTTATGCCAGCCTACAGCTGATATTGGTAGAAGGTGGGACCATGGAACCTTAAAAGGAAAAGGGAGGCTGAACCCTTGCAGATGTCAGCAGCCATCTTGCCCCAATACTTGGCAACAGACTTTGGTGAGGGAAGTAACTTATGCTGTAAGCTTCTACCCCAAATAAATACCCCTTATAAAAGGCAACAGATATCTGGTACTTTGCATCAGCACCCCTTTGGCTAATACATCTTGGGTGCTATGAGTGAAAAGAAAGATGTTTGTGGGGAACAATAAGGGGCAGATAGTGCTGATCTAACAGTATACAAGCAACATTTCCCTTAGTAGATAGCATTGCATCATGTATGGGAGTCCTATGAGGAAGCTTCCAGTGCCATACATTTTCTCCTTCTAAATTCTCTGAGTTTTCTATGGTGACCTCAAAAACTAGTTTAGGCATAGGGAGAATCCACATAAACACACATGGGGTCCCAGCTATTTGCTGTCCTGATTGGTTGCCTTTCTACCTTCACCTGCCAGCTTGGAGTCATCCAGCACTTCTTTTTTGAGTCTGGGAATTTCAAACTGGGTCTCATGACCAGGGTCTTTGGTAGGCTTTAGTCTGACCAGCTGCCTATCCTGGTCCCTATACTAATGTGCTTCAACTATCCCCTCAGAGAGTTCACGCCCTTATTCTTACGGCAGACCTGAAATTCAATTATCATTCTTCCGTAGATGCTTCCTGCTGGTTAGAGGCAGAAGACCCTTCCTGACAAGGTGTGAAACTCTGTGGCTAATCTATTGAGATTGGGGGAACTCAGGTCTGGCACCATGGTTGGAACTGGATGTAATCCCCACATGACTAATACCTTGTTCTGGAAAGCATTGATTCTGAGGAAATAAAATTAGTTAGAATTTTGAAGATACATGGTATTACTAAAAGGATAAGTGGTTCCAAAAAAAAAAGGTGTCAGCCATGGCATACTGGACCATGGGAATGAGAAAGGCCAGATGCCTCAAGAGGCTACATTCTCCAAAACTGATGAGCTTGATCTTGTAAGTTCCAAATGCTGTCTAGGAAGTTACCACCCCTACAGTGGTTCTTATGCCTATAACAGCTAGGAGAGGTATGAGTAGGGCAACTGACACAGACAAACTCACAAAGACAATATAAGCAACAAGATAAGCACATGATAAGCAAAATAAAGACAATACTGAAGAAAGCCATTCTTTTATCTTCTTTTTAAATTATTTATTTATTATTTTTTTAAAAATTACATTAAAAAAATATGAGGTCCCATTCAACCCCACCGCCCCGCCCCCTACTCCCCCCACAGCAACACTCTCTCCCATCATCATGACACATCCATTGCACCTGGTAAGTTCATCTCTGAGCATCACTGCACCCCATAGTCAATGGTCCACATCATAGCCCAGACTCTCTCACGTTCCATCCAGTGGGCCCTGGGGGGATCTACAATGTCCCGTAATTGTCTGTGAAGCACTATCCAGGACAACTCCACGTCCCGAAAACGCCTCCACATCTCATCTCTTCCTCCTGTTCCCCACACCCAGCAGCCACTATGGCTACCGTTCCCATACCCATTCCACATTTTCTCTGTGGACATTGGATTGGTTGTGTCCATTGCACACCTATGTCAAGTGAGGGCTTAGATTCCACATGGGTACTGGATGCACTCCTCCCGCTTCCAGTTGTAGACACTCTAGGCTCCATGTTGTGGTGGTTGACCTTCTTCAACTCCATGTTAGCTGAGTGGAGTAAGTCCAATAAATCAAAGTGTAGGAGCTGAAGTCTGTTGAGGCTCTGGGCCTGGGTGTCATATTATCAGTCCAGAGATTCAAATCCCCTACATATATCTTAAACCCAGCACCAACTACAATTCCAATAAAGTAGCATGCAAGTCTTGTGAAAAGAGATCCCCTCTGAGTCCAATTCCATCACGCAGAAACACCAGTTCCAAAGAAGGGCCATCTGTCATGGCAGTGAACCCTTTCTGCCATGACCATAGAACCCGTGGGTCTCTTTATTCCTCAAAAGAACCAATACCTGGGGTTGTATCTACCTTATCTGTCTCTTAGACTCTGTTCAGTTGTACATAGGGGTATTCCTTCTGACAACCTCCAGACTCTTTTTTAGAGACTCACAGCCTTATAATCTCATTTCTCCTTGCCATTTCCCCCTTACATTAGGTCAAACAGCTTCCTGAAGTCATGTTATTATATGTAGACAGGTATATTCTGCTGTTCCACATTGAATCTTTAATTCAAGGTCATTTTCTAGTTGCTTCTTCAGCTGGTATGTGGTAGTGATCCCTCGGTGCCAGGGAGGCTCATCCCCGGGTGTCGTGTCCCACGCTGGGGGGAATGCATCGCATCTACATGCTGAGTTTGGCTGTGAGAGTGGCCACATTTGAGTAACATGAAGGCTGTCAGGAGGAAACCCCCAGGCACAATCATTACTTACTTAGAAAATGAGTTAAGATTACCAAGACTTTTAACATATTCAATATCCCTCTGCATCTGATCTAAAATAGAAGACATATTATTATATTCATTAGATATATAGGTACAGTATTTAAAACTAATCAATGCACAAATTCCTCTTTGAGCTGCTGTTAATAGATCTAAGTTCCAGGTTTGCAGTACCATACATGTTGCTCTCCATGGGCACATGCCATAAGGCCAATTGCATCTGTTTATGTTCTTCTCACACTATTCTAGTAATTATTGCTCCACTTGTTATATCTGTCACATAACCGGCATGCTGCAGCACCACTAAGCCTCAGAGGGAAACTCCAGTGTTTCACTGGCCTGATGTATGGTGCTCTTCAGCCAGTCTGGAGGCAATGTCCATTGTAAATCTGGCCAAATTGAGCCATCACTGGATGCTGCAGGAGTCCAAAACTGCAACATACTTTCCATCCACTTCAGGAGACATGTCCAGAGATATGGTAGATTCTTTCATTATGTTAGATATCGTGGTGATCAACCTAGCCAACAACTCAAATGGAAAGGCACCATGCAAGATGCTGGAGGCCTGGTTTAAATGCACAAAAGAGTTTGACAGTACAGAAGTCTATCTTTTAATTTTCTATACACTTTCTAAATACTTCCAATGTAGTTTATAACATATTAACTTAACTATTTTTAGTACATTACTTTTTACTTCACACTGTTCCCATGATTACATTAATTAGCTGGTATTTTGCTATAGCAGTATAGGAAAAACTACTTTCTCATTATTTTATGAAAACCTAAGATTCCCAATGGAATCAAGATTACCCCCCACCTCCACCCCTTTAATATGTGGATTGAGGTGGCCTAGTGACAAGTTTCCCTGTTATGAAATTACTTTTTGTTATCAATATCAGTTCAGGTTTCTATTTAGTAATGGCTTCCTGGAATAGTTCAGTTTTTACAATGCTTTTGCAAACCTCCTATAACTATCTATATAAGCATAAACTATAGTTACTTCATCTCGAGACAAATTGCACCTTTAACAAAATGCACTCCCTTACTTAATGCTACCTTCTACAATACCTTCTACAAAGTTTTATATTCATTCAAGCATTGTTTTACATATTTCCACCCTGATTTTATGAAAACCAGCCATCTTATCTTAGGACAAAATATTCATTAAGCAAACTTATCTCATTTTAATCAGCATTGACTATGAATTCACTTTCTCAAATCTTTTACTTCTTTCTATATCCATTTAAATCTCATAGTTCTCATTCTGTTCTGTGAAAAAAATAAAACTATTCATTTCAATGTAAGCAAAAGCATTTTTAAAAGAGATTTGTAATAAATTCATTAGCCAAAAACTTTTCATCACCTTTAAAATAATTTTTTATCACCTTAAATATTTAACACATATAATGCTATTTTAGGACAGACCTCAATTTCCTTAAGCAAAAACTCAAAATATTATGACCTTAATGATTTAATGCATATAATATTGATTTATTTCATTAGTATCCTATAAAACTAGGGAGATTATACCCATCTAAATAAAATTGGAACAATTATAGTTTATGCAAGAGACAGAATTCTAGGTTAAACTCACATCTTCCCTATTGTTCCACACCCAGCCCATCTTCTTATTTTCCTCAGCTGATTTTAATGAATCTTGGGAATTCAGTGAGGAGAAGACCCTAGCGTATGTTAGGCTATAGGAAAGATTATGGGAGAATTCAGGATAAACTTCTTAGTTTCTTCCTTTTAAATAGTTTCTTTATTCAGATTTTATGTGAGTTTTTAATCCTGTTTGACTTCTCCAATTTGGTCTTCAGGAGTTCTCATTTACTTATATAAGCACCCATTTAATTTTTAGCAATTTGAATAGAACTCTTTTAACAATTTTCACTTGTTAATTTAATCTTATCATCTGCAGGTTTGAAAATATACACTGAACAAACAGGCAAACTCAAAAAGTGTTAAAATATACCAACAGAAATACAAAGCTCACTAATTTGAATCACAATTTTTAATCCTTTAGCATGGCTATCTCCAAGCTCTGCATCATTTCACATCTCTAATGTTTACTCTTTTTAAGATCTCCTCTGGAATCAGTGTTGCCTGTAATAAGCAAACTTATTCTTGGAAACTGTTTCATCAGTAACCAGCAACAGTTAGGAATACTTGAGCAGTATAAATTCAGCTAAGCACTAATTTGGCAGTTTAGACTGACAGACATTTAATACTTAGTATATTTTAGATTGCTCTTCAGGAGTACACTTAGACAGACTTAAGGCTCAGAAGTAAGCTATTGATTCAAAACTGAAATTTCTTTTTAACCCCTCGACAAAAATTCTGATCAAAATAAAATGTGACTGAAACTTAAAACATTGTCAAAATAACCTCTCATTTAAACTCTTCCACAGTTTATTACGCAAGTTATTATGAGTGTAATACTTGTTTTGTAATATGTTTTTAATCATAGGCTTTTTTCTTTTCTTTTTTCTTTTTAGAGTTGTCCAGTTCAAAGTTACTAAACTTAACAACACCAATTTTGTCAATGGGGCTATCCAGATATAATTAGAATTAACATGGAAACAGAACAGGGAACATTAATGTTACTAAGTTTTTCTGCTTCTCCAGTAGTTAAGCTAATTCTATTAGCTACACCAGCCCACAAGCACACCAACCAGTTGACAAGAGGTTCACAGATTGTTTCTAGAATCTTTTCTCTATATTAGTTAGCTGTTCTTACAGCATGCACTCTATTCCCGCCAGCATTTTGGGGGCATCCCCATACACGAAGTTCCACAACAGTAATGCAAGTGGATGACCCCATATTCTCTCCATTGTCTCCACATGTCCTGGTAGGCAGGACCCACACCACATGGATGTTATAAGCCAACCCAGGATTTCCCCACAGATTCTCCTTTCCCTGAGCTTATGCTTGCTATCGTCAGTGGTTCTTCAGTCTCCTGGTTCATGGCTCAACAATTTTACAACCTGATTCCTGAAGGGCACTAGTTGATGTGGTCATGAGACCAAAGAACACAATTGCCATTTAGGCAGGGATAAGCCTTATTGAGACTTATGGACAGGTGAGAATATTTGACAGCAGATAGTGAAAGAATGAATGAAATTAGTGCTGCACAAAGAGAAGAGAAAAAGAGGGGTAGTATATATAAGGGATTTTTAGAACAAGGACCTTCCATAGGGTATGAGAACAGAGTTCCTGCTAGGGTCAAGTGAAGTGTGCAAATGGGTTGTGGTGTTGTTTTCACTAGCTCATAGGAAGAACATTTACCAAGAATGTTTACTGCTATGGGAATACTATAGTTTATGATGCCATCTATACATTGTCTCCCTCTGGTGAGGGTTATTAACTTTTAACTTATGCCTAGATCCCACAAACAACTAAAAGTTGAGGATTTGGGGAGGGGGCCTGGGCATAGATAGATAGATAAATATTCTGATTTGAATATTTTGTGGCCTCGAAACTGTAAACTTTTATCCTAATAAATTTCACATTATAGGAGTCAAAACATTTCTGGCACTTTGCATCAGCAGCCCTTTGGCAAGACAGAAATTGATACGAGGAAATTGGGATGCTGCTATTTGCAATTACCAAAAATGTTGAAATGGCTTTAACAAATGTTAAATGGTTTTTGGAGGAATTGTGAGATGCTTGATAGAAAAGATATAGATTGCTTTGAAGAGATTGTTGGTAGGAATATGAACACTTAAGTTATTTCCAATGGGGTCTTAGAAAGAAATGATGAATGTGCTATTGGAAACTGGGGGAAAAGTGACCTTTGTTTTGAAGTGGAAGAAAAATAAGCAAAATTGAGTTCTGATGTTGTAAGAAAGGCAGAACTGGATAGTAATCAACTTGGATATTTAGCTGAGGAGATTCCCAAAGTAAATTGGAAAGTGCATCCTGGCTTCTCCTTGCATTTTATAGTAAAATGAAAAAGAAAAGACATATATTGACTACTGAACTGCTGGGCACAAAGAAACCAGAAAATGATTGTTGGAAAATTCTGAGCTTCCTGAAATGTAGTTCCCAGAGAATAGTGCCCTGTGTTGGGACCTAACTGAACATGGAAACGAGCAGTCATTTCCTTGCAATTCAGGACTGGAAGTGCAATTATCCAGGAAGGACTTTTGTAAGGTCTTGCTATCTGATGACTTGGACCCCTGTGAACTTCATGCAAAAGCAATGAGATACTTGTAAGAGCTGCATGAATGAAATGACTGTAAATCTAGAATAAAGGTTTTGGAAAGGGAGACATTTATGGAGAAAATATTTCAAGGCCAACATCATGAAAGATGAAGTCTGAACTTAAGACATCTTCTTGGGCCAAGAAAATGACCCCACATTTTGTGTGGAAAATGTGAGACTACTCAGGTATTTGAAGAGGATCTTCCAGTGCATTACTCACAGAGAGTTTGGCTGCTCCAGGTTACAGAGTGTAAAGCACATTCCCTGATAGTTGGGGAGAGTTAGGTAACCACCCCACTACTCTAAGTGGGTTGGGCTTATGCCTCAAAGATTAGGGAGAGTGAAGTCACCAATCGTCTGTTCTGAGGAGGTTTAGCCTGTGAGCTGCCACTCAACTGAGTCAGGGGAGTTGAAACTGCTCCAGAGATCAGGGAAAATTTGGCCATTGTCCCAATGTACTTGGAGGGTGAGGCCTGGAGCTTGGCCACAACCTCGATGTTTGATGTGGGTGAAACCAAGAAAATGGCCACTGGCCAAGCCCTTAGAAGGGCTGGACTGCCATGAATTTCTGAGGAGAAGACATCATCTTTCTACAGATGACACTTAGAATGAAATGAAATGGAGTATGCTCTGCAGGTTTTTGGAATTGTTTGGAGCCCTTGACACTTGTTTTCCTTTCAATTTTTCCTTTCAATGCAAATGTTCAATCTGTGACTGCTCCTTTTCTGTGTATTGGAAGCAGATAACTTTTTTTTTAAGATTTATTTTATTTATTTATTTATCCTCACCCCCCTGTTGTTTGCACTTGCTGTGTCTATTTGTCTTCTACGTTTCTTTAGGAGGCACTGTAACTGAACCCAGGACTTCCAATGTGGAAGGATGGCACCTAATCACTTAAGCCACCTCCATTCCCTTCTTGGTTGTGTCTCTCATTATGTTTTTTTCTTTTTTTAAATTGCACCTCTTGTTGCATCACCTGTCTTATTTAGGATCCACTGGTCACCAAACCAGAGACTTCCCATTTGTTAGGTGGGAGCTCAATCACTTGAGCTACATCTGCTTCCCGATAACTTTTTTTTTTAAGTTTCACAGGTCTACAGCTGAAGGGATTGTTGCTCCAAGACAAACTGCATGCCTATAAATGCCTATAACTGAATTTTATGAGTTTTGTACTGAACATTGCTATTGAAATGGTTAAGGATTTTGAAATATTGTGACATACTGAATGTATTTTGCATGTGGAAAGAGCATGACTTTTTGAGATTCAGATAGGGGACTGTGATTGTTTGAAGTTATATTAAGAATCCAAGAACGAAAAAGGTTATGTTCTTGAACTAATCTCTTCCTCTGGATGAACTCCAGGAGATGTGAGCCTTGAGGAAAAGGCAGGGACCTTGGCTTAGATAGGCAAACATCTTCCTTCACCATGTGGCAGGACACCAGGTTTACCAGTAGTTGACTGTGTTAAGAAAGTATCTCTGATGGTGCCTAATTTGGACATTTCATAGACTCAGACTGTATGCTTTTACCCTAATAAATTTCCTATTATAAAACCCATACATTTCTGGTACTTTGCATTAGCAGCCATTTGACAAATTAAGACAACAGTGAATGTGACCGAAGTACCAAATAACGAGAACAATCATGAGATTTTTTTCTACCAATTTGAAGGATATTTGTCTGAAAGTGAATCCAAAGATATATGGCAACAATGTTGCTCTTATATCCAACCCTGTGGGTTAATAGTAGGTTTAAGAATAAAAATCCAGTTATGGGTAGGAAAAAGATGTAGTGTCTTGATGATTCAATTTATGGGTAAACAGCTATACCTCAATTTGAGATCAGATGTTATAGATTATGAGTTGGATTTACAATCCACTTGTTTTTTCAAATGACCTGTATGAATTCAAGAAAAATTATATAGGACATAGAATGTTAAAGAGCAGAGTTTCTGTGTTGCCACAAATCAATATGATATGCTAAGCTGCCTGTGTAATGGGAAACAGATGACTACTGGCTGCCAGGTATGTCAGAGCTTCTTTTGCTCCATAGAATATGTCATATGGGAAAGTAGAAAGAATGCAATTAAGGAAAGTAGAAATGAGACCAAGAGACAGCCTTGAGTTAGATGATCTTGGGTATGATTTAGTGTCCTTATATTACTGATATTTCCCTTCTGGAGATATGCAAAGCACATTTATGGGAAGCATTATGGCAAATTCAGATGGAGCTGTATTTAGGATAGAATCTGCTCAATTGTCATGCTCATTGGATGCGCAATATTTGGGGGTGAAAGTTTTCCAAATTGCACAAACCATGGAGATCCAACTGCAAAACAAATATCTGGTGATTTAATCAATACTAATCCCACTTTGCTAGACATTTCTGCAAAGCTTTTAGATGTTAATCATGGGGTACTGAGAAAATCTAAAATGTTAATCCAGAAAGCTTATCTAAATGAAAATTATTTGTTCACCCATAAAAGAACAATAGAGGGGATAGCGAGAAGATTTTCTCAAGAAACATTGAAAAACTAGTTTCAACTGGAGTTCGTAATTGTTGTTGGTATCCTCTAATGTATAATTGCATAATTTTCTTCTCTATTGCTCTACTTCTTATGTAAAGGGGGAAAAGGGGTATATAAATGTATGGTTTAATTAGTTCAGTTAACAAATTTCCACTGAAGAAGAAAAAGGCTTAAGTTGACCTGACTTGTAAGGATCTAGATAATTGCAAAAGTAAGCTGATGTGTCCTTTTCTTAACACATAAATCCTTATAAGGATGAAGTTAATCAGTGCATTAATAAATTATATTCGATTAAGGAATCTTTTGATTAGATTACCTTTGATTAGATTGCCTTGATTTGGACATTTTCACAGCTTTGGAACTGTAAGGTTTCACCCTAAAAAATCCCCTATAAAAGCCAAACAATTTCTGGTATTTTGCTCCCATCCACTTTAGCAAACTAAAACAGCAGGACATCTGTTTGTACAATCTGAATCCTCTTCTTTTATCCGGATTCGTTCTCTTAGAATTGTCCTGTAAGTTACCACATCTCAAATGACAACCTATTTCATTGGTATTCAATTGGCCTACAATTTTCTATTCAAGTTGAATATGCACACTTTCTGCCTTGGTTACTCAGATATTACAAATTCTATCTTTTGTAACAGTTACTTTTTTCCAATTACGTAAGGCTCTGATCTACTCAGTAAAAGTTATTTTGAAGGTGAAGTTGTGCAATGAATTTTTTAACAAAAAAATTATTCTATATATGTATTCTGCTTAGGAATATCATGTACAAGCTTTCTCTATGGCTGTACCTGAAATAATTTAATATATCTTTTTGGCCTTAGAAAATAATTTCTCTGAACAGAACCTAGATTATTATGTAATTGGTGTTTCATGGCTGGGACAAACAGCAACCTTAAATTTGGGATGACTCCTGTCTTAATGACTTTCTCTTTTTCTATTGATTTCTGGATGATCCCTATCTTCCACAAAAATTCATTTACAATGAAGTCAGCAATAGGGACTAACACAATTCATTTCTGACAAAATTCTAATGATAACCTATTACCTGTATTTTAATTATTTGGGATATTGGTTACATAAATTGTACTGAAGAGTTACAGATAACTTTTATTTAGAATATAAACTGCCATGGATTTTCCAAACATTGTGAGAAATTCATGTCAATTAACCAAATCCCACTGATTATTAATCTGTATATGCAAAGAATTTTCTAATTGAATTGGACATCAGTCACCATATATGAAAGAGCAACCAGTCAAAATTTTAGATAATAAGAGGATAATGGATACTCAACCCACATATCCTGACTACAAGATCATTCTTTGCATTAGATACAATTGTTCTTAAAATAGGAATAGATTTTATCTTATCTGTTTACATGAATTTTTACCCAAGATCACTCTTTGGCTCCAGAACTTCCTCATTGCATTTTTCACCTCTGTATTTCTGAGGGTATAGATTAAAGGGTTTAACATGGGTGTTATCATAGTATAAAAAACAGCCACTGTTTTATCAATAGTAAAGGTGCCCATGGGCCGAAGATATATAAATATACAGGGTACAAAGAGTAAAATGACTACAGTAATATGTGAGGCACAGGTGGAGAGAGCCTTCTGCCGTCCCTCAGAGCTGTGACTTCTGAGGGTGCATAGGATGAGGGCATAGGATATAATAAGAATAGAAAATATGAGCAAACACATGAACCCACTGTTGGCTGCAACATAAAGCCCTAAGATGCGAGTATCAGTACAGGAGAGTTTTAGCAGAGGGTAAAAATCACAGAAGAAATGGTCAATGACATTGGGGCCACAGAAGGGCAACCACACAATGAAAAGGATTTGAATCAGACCGTGAAGAAATCCCCCAGCCCAGGACACTGCAACCAGGAGGCCACACACCTGCCTGTTCATTATGATCATGTAGTGAAGGGGCCTGCAGATGGCCACATAACGGTCATAGGCCATCACTGTGAGCAGGATGACCTCAACTCCCCCAAAGAAATGTATTGCAAAGACCTGAGTCATGCACCCATTAAAGGAAATTGTTTTCTTTTCAGCGAATAAGTCAAATATAATATTGGGGGCTGTGGTAGAACAGAGGGTGCTATCTAGTAAGGACAATAAAGACAGAAAAAAATACATGGGTGATCACAGTGCTGGGCTGGTGGCAATGGTCATGACAATGAGTAGGTTGCCCGCCAGGGTAAGGAAATAAATGAGTGTAAACATGACAAAGAAGAGATTCTGCATGAACGGGTTCTGTTTCAGACTGAGCAGGAAGAATTCTGTCACGTTGTTCATTGCTCCATGAATGCAGTTTTGTATTTGGATAATGGATTTTTCTGCAAATAGAAGAAAGATTACAATGGAGACAGACAAATTTTGAGAATATTATATCTGTCAGATGAAATATTTTCTGTGTAATTAATGGAGATCTTTTTCAAATAAATCCTAAATTTAAAACTGGATAAATTTTGAGTCACATATTGAATATATCAGCCACATCTACACACACATATGCTTGGTTTTATTACTGTTGTCATGCCAGGCACCTTTTCTGAAATCATATATGACTGAATCCTCTCCCAGTCACTGCTACAGCATGTTCTTCTATGACAAACAGGAATAAAAAAAAGGCCCTATATCACAGAGTAAAAATTAACAAAAGAAAGCCCTGGACCGACACTATACAAACAGTGAACTCTAATTTAAATCATAGACCATAGATAATAGTGTAATTTTAAAAACGTGCTACCTCAGTTGTAACAAATGCTTCACACCAATGCAAGGTGTTAATAATAGTATGTAATATAAGAATCATGATTTTAAGAATGATTGTTCTGGAAACCCACAAATTCTCTAATAAAGGATAAAAATGAATAAAGAAAGGATCTGTAAGGAGTAGAGACATGAAATCATCAGTGTATTCTCCTGTGTCACTTCCCTAGTCACTCATGGTGTTGAGGCTATGTTGCATCATCTGTTTTACTTGATATTTTAAGCTAGTTTCAGGGTGTCTAGAAAACATATGGAGAGTTCAATTTGAAATTAGGGATGATGTAATAATATGTCTTAATCAACAGAACAAAGTGAATATTTGAAGCTGTAGTAAGACATACCCTGTTATATTGTGAGCTTATGGTACATTGAATAAAAATCCTATTGATATGAGAAAATCATAGACCCTTTAATAACCACCTCTAGAAGTATTCAGTAAGAGGGTAAAACAGGCAACATGATATAATAAGATATTTCCCAAATTTATTTGGAACTCTGGAATTCACTATTGGGGGAACTCTATCATATTTTTATTTCAGGGTCCTTTTGCAAATCAAAACTCAATTAAAGGAATTTATGAATCATTCACAGTATCTGTTTAAGTAATAGGTACTTCTCAGTCAAGAAAAAAGCACCACAATTTATTGGACATGTGTGCTCTTTAGAATAGAAAGACTATTAATACTATTTTTGTATTCTGTTCAGTGATTACTAGTAGCCATGTAATGCTGTGTATGGGCCTTAGTCTTTCTGAGAAAGTAAAAGAACATAGAGGAATTGAAGAATATTATAACCTATGTCAAAATTGATAACATAAAGATAAAAATATAGCTTTCTTCACACTTCCAAATTACTGGTAAAAGAACATAAAGGAGAAATCACATCTCAATATTTTTATCCTTAATATTTTCTTGTGTAAAATGAATTGAGCAAAGAAATGAAGTAAGAGAGAAAACAAATGACTAAGTATTTCACTCAAGAAACTAATAATTCAGCCAATTATATTAACAGGAAAGTTTGAATCTGAAATCAGGTCAACAGACAAAATTACTAGATGATAAATAATTCCAAAAGCATATTAGTTTGCAAAATGCTGATAAAACTGATGAATGCAGATAAGATGAATAAGAAGTAATTATGGACAAATCCTCAAAAGACCCCAATTTTTAAAATATTTAAAAGAATGTTAAGTATAGTTCAACAGAGATAATAAAAGTTGTTTTTTCAATAACTGATAAATGTTTTTCAAAACAAAATAGGCCCTCTCTTCATGCCAGCCAGAAAAATAAAATAAAATAAAAACCATGTGCATTAAAATATTAAAATAAACCATACATTAGTAAAAAAACAAAATAACATAGAGATAAATATTACTGATCTCTTAATGGAGTAGAATTTGTTAAGCAAAAAAAGAAAAAAGTGGTATAAAAGGACAAAAACGATAGCTTCAACTACATGAAGTCATTGAACACACTGGAAAAATGATCACAAGTGTCACAGACACTTTTAAAAATAATGAAAGGGCAAACTTAAAGAAAAAGATAATCCTCAGGAAAAAATTTAATATCTGAAAATTCTGCATTTCATATATCATCAATATATGCAATTTAGAAATGGTGAATATTTTTAGTTGGCAAATTAGCTAACACTGATGAGAGCTAGATTATCCCATACAGTGAAGTGTATGTTCCTATCAATTTCCAGCACTCCTTATTCTTAGAATCCACACTAGACAACAAATATGGCCAAAACTACACATAAAGGTTGTGTTTCACATTTTTAAAAAAATAACAGGGCAAAAGTGACGATAATCAAAATGACTACATAGTGGATACATTTAAAAGCTTTATGATGTATGATTATGACATCTCAGGTGAACGTTAAAATGCTTTCTAAGAAAATTAATGACATGGAAAGATGGGTTCAATATAATACTGAGTGGAAATGGCATGATATATAATGACATATTATTATCTTAAGTCTAAAAACACATATATACATAGAAACATCTCTAAGAAACATACAATAAAGGCTAGTAGTGCTTATCCGAATTATGGATTTAAGGAGGATTGTTTTCTTTTATAAATGTTCTCATCTGATTTTTCTGTAAAGACAATATATTGCCTTTATAATTAGCAAAATAATTTAATATAAAAAGTTTTGTTGTCTTATCTCAGGTCTGGGTCCATAATATTTCAAGTGAATGCTATTCTGAGTAGACTGGGTGTGACAATCATTTGTCATAAAAAACTGTGACCATAGAAACACATGTTTAAATATAACTTTCTTTTAAGTATAACCCTAGTGTCACCTGGAGAGAAAAATACTAATTAGGATATTGGTTGTACTTACCTCTCTGAATGCATTTGGGGAAGAAGTAACAGTTCATTCCATATTTGCAGACTTCCTATGTAGTTAACAGTAAATGACCCATCTCTAATGGCTACTTTGCAAAGTCTCCCACTTTTATTTTGTGTAGTGTTTCTTTACTTCAATTAGTGAATTGAATATGATTGCCAACGGACACTTCCTAAATAAATCTTAGTTTGTGAGGTGTGTTTATCCTCTGAACGTGAGCCACAAGCATCCCAGCTCAGGGAAGAATTTCTGGATCCTGAACTTCCACAAATGTAGACTTTAAAAATTTTGATGAGAAGAAACATAAGCTTTGAAGGACATCTCTTCCCAAGCCTCTCTGGTGCACATTTGCAGGTTTTGCTTTCTTGGTGATAGGATAAAGTATATTATGAAAATTTCGTGATATTTGCTCTAACATGATATACAGACATGAAAAGAGAAAACTATGTTACTGCAGAGAAATTGGGGATTGCAAATACCATAAACTCAACAATAAATGAAAGTTGACCAGGCGTAGCAGATGCCTGAAGTCTGCTCTTCTAAGTTGTTTCTTTATAGAAACACTGTACTAAGGCTAGAGATAGCACCTTTGGTCACTCAGAGACAGAATACTAATGGTGGCACTTAAGAGACAAATAGCATCTTTAATCTGTGGCTCTTTATGTTTACATTGTGTTGCAGGCTCAGGAATCCACAGAGATTATTCTTATTAATATTTCAATGTTTGATTTAAGCTATATATTTAAAAGGATATTGCTCAAGCACAAGAAGGAGTTAGGGATGCTCTGAAATTTCTTTTCCTAGGGGGTGAGAAATAGCAGCTTCCGTCTATATTGGCAGCCAAACAAGTTTATTCTGCCCTCTCTTGTGGCTGTGGCAAAGAGCCGGCAGAGGTAGGATAGTGGCATCTTATGCCTGTGGACTGAAAGTCATCCTAGATTCTGGGAACTAGGGCATGGATTAATCTAGTCATAGGAAAACGGATGAAAGAGTTTATCAGAGTATATAAAACAAGCCTAATTATAACACTGGTGGCGGCGGAGTTGGCCCAGTGGTTAGGGAGCCCGTCTACAAGGTGGGAGATCCGCGGTGGTTCAAACCCCGGGCCTCCTTGACCCGTGTGGAGGTGGCCCATGCCCAATGCTGATGTGCGCAAGAAGTGCCGTGCCACGCAGGGGTGTCCCCCGTGTAGGGGAGCCACACGCGCAAAGAGTGCGCTCCGTAAGGAGTGCCGCTCAGCACTAAAGAAAGTGCAGCCTGCCCAGGAATGGTGCTGCACACATGGAGAGCTGATACAGCAAGATGACGAACCAAAAAGAAACACAGATTCCCGTGCCACTGACAACAGGAGCGGACAAAGAAGACGTAGCAAATAGACACAGAGAACAGACAACCGGGGTGGGGGGTGGAAGGAGGGGAGAGAAATAAATAAATAAATAAATAAATAAATAAATAGATAGATAGATAGATAGATAGATAGATAGATAAATAAATAAATCTTTTTTAAAAAGACTAAAAATTTTCAAAAACAAAACAAAACAAAACTTCTCTACAGCTGTCAATGCCCTGAAGCACATGCAGGCTAGAGAAACTGTTTTCTTTAATATTAGAATTCTGATATGCTTAAGAGGAAGAGCTTGGAATACAATCAACTGCACCTCCTAGGACTGGCTCTTCTACTTACTACTAGGCAAATTTGGCAAGGTTCTCAGCTTCTTTATGCCTTGTTTTCAAAACTAGACAATGAGGATGGAAAGGAGCCTATCTCATAAATCAATGTGAAGTTATAAGAGATTATGCATGAAATGCCTAAAATAGTGTCTGGCACAGAGTCATCTCTGTCGTCCGTTGTCATTTTCTGCATAGGAACAGAGAGCTGCATAGGAACAGTGTAGCAGTACCTGGTCCTGACAAAAACGTTCTCACCTCATATGTGTAGCTTGTCTTCATTTCTCTTGTGGTAGGTAGGATTGTGGACAAATGCTGAAATTAGGTGGAAAAGAAAAGGTCAACAACAAAAGACGTGTTCAACATTATAAACAAGTAATTATAATTCTGAAATCTTTCTAGGAGTCTTTGATCTCCCCTCAAATAGCTAACAGAGAAGTTGAGATTCCCAGATAAGTTTATAGGGGAAAAAGAAAATGTGAATATCATTAGGACCGATACATAATGAGCACTTTTATACATCAGTCAACTTTATAAGTGCGGCATTTGATCTGAGTCTTATATAATCTTCATGATGAAGTTCTTGCTATATTCATTTTATTTAAAAGCAGATTTTGCCATGGGCAAAACTTATAATTAGTAGTTCTCAGGTTTAAATCAAGAGTGATTTTATTCTAATCCCGAGCGCTACTCATGTTATTGTAGTTCGCAGACACTAGTGCTGTGAGGTGTCCACCCTGGATGGGAGAGGAACTTCTGACTGAGACCAGGTCTGGGTTTCCTAGGAGTTTTGGTTCTATCACCAGGGAAAGGCAGGGTTTACCTCTCAGACAGGTCCAATGTTGAACAGCTGAACAGAAGCAGGTTGAGAGAAGAGAACATTTCCTAACGTCTTCCTCTCTTTGATACCTCTACTGATAACCTGCCTAAGCAAGATCTAGGCATCTTTGATTATGGAATTTCTTTTTGGCTTCAGGGTTGAGGAAGTCTAAGCAGAAGATGAGAATTCTAAACAGGGACATCCTCTACATGAATGGGCCATACTAGCATCCAAGATGAATTATACTTGAAAGACATGAAACTGGATATGATTCTCAATTATTCTACTTACTAAGCATAAGACATTATGAATGTCTGTTAATGGACCAGGGCCTGATATACAGTCTTAAATAAAATAATATTGGGGGAGAGAGCTCTGATTTCCAACAAATTCAGATTTGTTGCAGAGGAGAAAAAGAATACTTGAGTCCGGAGTACTGGCTCCTAAATGTTTCTGTCTGAGTATGGAACACATCACTTCGGTGATCTATTCACATGGGCCCACTACAAGGCAGATAAAATTACAGTGAGAACACATTGATATTTGATAAACATCAAATTAGTTAACTACCATTGGGAAAACTGGTTTCCCTTTTGGAATGAATTCTTTACAAAACTTTTGACTATTAGTCTTTATGTAAATTATATTTAACATAATATTTGGTCACTGTTATGGAGTAATCTGTACTAATTCACTTCTTATGAAGATGGACATGAAGTCTCTTAGATTAGCACAACTCCTGCCCTCGCCCCAGTCCAGATCCTCTTCTTTTATCTGGATTCTTTCACTAAGAAATCAGTATAAGTGTCTACCTCTCAACTAGCTCTCCCTTTCATTGTTCTTCAACTGGTTTGAAATTGTGTTCTATTCAAATTTTAAAGTGCAGATTCTCTATCTTTGTTCATCCTGATATCATCAACATTCTCTTGTACTTGCTGCTTTTGTTCTTATTAGGAAAGGCACAAATTCACCTAATAAAACATATTTTGGCATGCAGTAGTTTGTATGCTCTTTATTGTTTGTTTTTTTTTTAAAGATTTATTTTTTTATTTCTTTACCTCTCCCCATCCCCTCATTGTTTGCACTTGCTGTGTCTGTTCATCTTCTTTGTTTCTTTAGGAGGCATCAGAAACTGAACCCGTAACCTTCAAGGTGAGAGGGAGGCACCTAATTGCTTAAGCAACCTCCATTCCCTGCTTTGTTGTGGCTTTCCTTATGTATTTCCTCTTATGTCTCTTGTTGCATCATCTTGTTGTGTCAGCTTGCCACACCTACTCTTCGCACCAGCTCACTGTCTTTTTAGGAGGCATCAGGAACTGAACCACAGACCTACCATGTGGTAGGTGGGAGTGCAATCACTTGAGCCACATCCGCTTCCCAAGTACACTGTTTTTTGACAGGGAAAAAAGGTGTTCTACAAACATCTTTCACCTGGGAATTAAGAGTATTGTTGCTCTACAGCTGTACCTGGAAGAACTTAATATTCATACATGGCTTTAAGCAGAGAAAATAATTTATTCTGGACCTTGGCCAGATTAAAAAGAAAACGTGCTCCCTCTAGTTGTGAAATACAGCAGCATTAATTTTGAAGTAATTCCTGCCTTAATGAATTTTTCTCCATCTTTTGGTCCCATACACTTCTGGTAGTTCCTATCTCTCAAAATAATAAGTCTGTTCTGACTTCAGCAGTTGAGATAAAAGCTATGAATTTTCAACAAATAGTTATCCATCATGACTTTAGTTTAAACATTATTTTAAATATTTGGCATATTGATTATATAATGAATACCTAGAGGTTTCCAAAAAATTGTTAAATTGAATACAAAAAGACGGCTGTTTCATCAAGCATTGTGACAATTTTGCATCAATTTGCAATGTTCCTTTGATCAATAATTTCTGAATTCAAGAATCTTATAAATGTAATAAAACTTAGCCACCATTTAATCAAATATTCATATTTCATGAAAGAGGAAACATTAAAAATTTCAGATATAAAGGGGGTAATATATGAAAACCACATATTTTGACTGCAAGACCCATCATTATTGCTTAAACGAAAGTTTGCACATAAAGGTAAAGAATAGTTTTCCACATATGAATTACTCATAAAAGAAAATGAGAAGAACACATATTAACATTACCCTGGAAGTAATTGCTCATTTCAATATCAATAAAGAAATAAATGAGCTAAATGAAACTATAAGTGAACTAAGTATTCATCTCAAGAAGTTAGTAAAACCACCTATTATATTGGAATAATGTTTGAATTCAGAAATCAATAGATTAGTTATAGAAAAATATTAGATTTGTAATATAATATAAAATAAAAAAACTACTGCTATTCAAAAAGCAGTTATAACAAATGAACACAGCCAAGCTCAATAAGAAGCAAACAGGGTCAAATCCCAAAGGAATCAATTTAAAGAATATCTTAAAATAATTTTTCACAGTGGGGATAATAAAAGTTTTTGTAGTAAATAATAGGAATTTTTCAAAACAAAATAAGTCTTCTCTTCATATTAGCATCAAAAAAGGAAAAAATTAAGCTAAAAATTTTAAATGTATTTTGTGTATTAACATCTAAATTAAAGCATAAATCTGCTCAAATACAGAAAAATGTGATAAATATGTATTTCTGTCAAGATGAGAAAGGGCATGTTAAACAAAAATGCAGTTGTATAAAAATAGAGCAAATACCATAAATTCAACTACATGAAGTCACAAAACACACGTGAAAATAACTGCCATAATTTTGACCTCCAACTATTTCTATAAGCAACATTTAGAAAATAGTCTACTCACAACATTATAAAAAATGGGGAAAACTAATGAACAAGTAATTTTCTGGAAAAGAATAAGAAGTCCAAAATCCTCTATTTCATAAGCAAGTAAAGAAATGTAATGTAAAATTTGAAATATTTTAATGGCAAATTAACCAGTATATATGCTAACTATATTATCCAATGCTGGTGAGTATTGTTGATATGAAATAATCTGGATATAAATATAACTTTATATAATAAGGACTTTGTAATAGGTCATACAATTTTTTTCAGTATTCTTTACTCATTTGAATCTGTTCTGGATAAAATATATGGGGAAAATTAAGCATAGTTTTTATTTCACAAATTCCTTTATAATATTGAGTAATGGAGACAACCCAAATATCTACATAAAGGAAAACAATTAAATGAATGAGGATATGTAATAAAAAATATCTGTGTATAAAAATATGTGGGTACGACATATGGTTGAAAGAGAAAGTTTAAAATTGTGTATATCATAAGAAGGAGAGCTAAAGAATGAAACATGGGACTGTATACTGAACCCTCTTGTGGACAAGGACTGAGAATAGTGCAAATAAAAGAAGGTTTTTCCATGAAACAGAACAAATGTATATTAATATAAGATGTTAAAAATAGGGTGCTATGTGGGCAAATATTCAACTAAAGCAAACTATAGAGTATAGGGAATAGTAATATTAGTAATCTTATACCAACTCTAAAGAAAAAGGAGTACAAAGTGAAAGAAACCAAACACAAAGTACCACATATTGTTTGACTCAATTTATATAAAATGTGAATACTAATAAAGTTATAGAGATGCAATCAATTTAGTGTTATGTATGGCAGGGGAAGTATATAGGGATTGAAAAGTGATTACAAAGAGATAGAGGTTTTTCTTTTCTGGAGTAATGAAAATGCTCTAATATTGATTGCAATGATGAATGCACAACTCTATGATTATACCAACAGCCACTAATTTTATACTTTAGATGGATTGTATGATTTGTGAATATTTTTTAATAAAATTGATTCTTAATGTAAAAAATTAGATGAACATTAAAGTGCTTTCTAAGAAGAATTAATGATGAGGAAGCTACTATCAATACACTACTAAGTATATCGAGATCTCTATTTGTTGAATGTAACATTCTTTTTTTAAAAATAAAGGGAAAATTTTTTTAAAGATTAGTCTATCAAGTGCATACAATGACAAATGTACATAGAAAAGCATCTAAATACATTAAGATAAATAGTATTAACTGAATTTTTGTTTTAATGGCAATTCTGGGGGCTTCTTTCATAAATTTTCTGATCCAGTTTTTCTATAGAGAGACTATATTGCAGTTATAATCAATAAAATAATTTAATAAAAGCAGCTGCATTTCCTTCTCTCAGGTCTGTGTCCATATTACTTTGAGTGACTGCTTTTCTAAGTAGCCTGAGTGTGATAGTCATTATTGTTAAACAACAATGATACTAGAAATACATGTATAAATATGACTTACTTGAAAATTGAAAAACTTAGTATCACCTTGAGAGAAAATTACTGATAAAGAAGTACTGGTTGCACCTACCTCTCTGAATGCATTTGGAGAAGTAAACAAGACATTTTATTTTTAGAGAACTTTTTTCATGGATGTAGCAACCAGTGACCCATCATTAACAATTGTTTTGCAGTTCATCCATTTTTACCTTAAGTATCTCTGTTCTTCAATTAGTGACTTGAATATGATTGCTAAGAGAGACATCCTAAATAAATCTGAGTTCATGTGCTGAGTTTATTTTTGCTTTGTCAAGGCTCAGACCATCCTCTGAATGTGAGCCACAAGCATCCCAGCTCTGATGTGAATTTCTTCAGTCAGAGCTTCCAAATCTTTAGTCTTCAAAAGAAATTGATGGGGCAATACCTAATCATTAGAGGATATTTCTCTCCAAGTCTCCTTCCTGTGCATTAATTGGTCTTTCTTTCTAGGTGACCAGATGACATATATTACACAGACCACCTGATCAAAACTCTAATCTAATTTAAAGCCCTGAAAATAACAAACTGTGAAAGCAGATAAATTAGGGATTGCGGTTTCCTTGAACTCAGCAATAAATTAACATTGTCCTGAAGTAATGGGTCTCTGAATTGAGGATTTTTAAGCTTTTGTTTAGGCACCCCGTAATCTCTTGGACATAGCTCCTTTGGTCCCTCAGAGTCTGGATCCAATTGAAGTGGAAACTTAGTACTAAACAACCTCTGTAATCTGTCCTTTTATGATATGTAAACTTCTGGCTCAAGAATCCCTAGAGCCTGTCTTTATCAGAATTTTCCTGTATGATTACAGGAAATATGTAAATGGATATTGCTCACAGTAAGGAGTTGGGATGCTCTGCACTTTCAGCTCTCAGAAGGACAGAATTAACAGCTTCAGACAAGAATGAACTGGACAGCCAAACTAGCTCATTCTGTTCTCTGTGTGGTTGTGGCATCTGAGACCAGGGGAGTCAGAGAGTCAGCTAGGGTAGGTTAGTAGCAACTTAAGCCTGTAGTTTGGAAGAGACCTTGGAGTCTGGGACCTGAGGCACATAATGTTTAGTCATGGGAGTACAGGTGCATGAACCAGTCAGAGTCTACATAACAGTGCACAACGTTATAGAGAGGATTGAGGATTGACCGAGATAACAAGTCAAAATATAGGTCAATGAAAACTTGTTATTCTACTATTGATGTCCTGTGGGTAAACAAATGCAGGTTAGAGAACTGCTATAAAGTATTAAAAGTTAGAATCACACTTAAGAACAAGAGCTTGTAATACAATAAGCTGTACCTGCTGAGAATGGCCTTTTTGTTATCTATGAAACTTGGGCAAGTTTCTAATCTTCTTCATGCTTCATTTCCTGCATATGTAGAAAAAGGGATAAGAAGGAACCTATCTCCATGACCGCTGTGGTGTGATATGAGGTTATGCATGTAATGCATGTTTAGAATGCAGTCAGACTTGAGTAAACTAGTTTTTCTCTGTTGTCATCTTTTGTCAGGAAATGAGAGGTCATGTTGTGATCAACCCACGTTCTGGCAAGAATTGTCACAACATATATGTATGTATGCATATATATATATATATATATGTATATGTATATATATATTACTCTTCTAATAGTTGTTAGGATTCTGCAAATGAAGATATTATGTGAGAAGATAAACAAAGATGTGAAGCATTCAATAAAAACTCACACATCCTTAAAATGCAGAAAACTTTTATGCACACTTGATGTCTCCATTAAAAATCTGACAGTGAAACTGAGATTCTCTGAAAAGGTTGTAGGAGAAAAAGGAAATATGAATAGCCTGAGAAATAATATATTAGGGGCACTTTTATCATAAGTCATCCTAGTAAGTTCTGTATCTCATCTGAGTCTCTTGCAATCCATTGAAGAATACAGTATTACATCAATTTCTTTATAAGGAAATTTGACCAAATTCAAAAGCTAATAATTACAGGCACTCAGATTTAAGTCCAGAGTGATCTGATTTCTAATCCTGAAGGGTGTTATTTTACCTCATAAGACACTGGAACTGTTATGTGTCTACACAATGTATATGATGAAAGAGGAAATGCTGTATGGGGGAAGAAGATAAGAATGACGTTGCTGATTATGTCAGAACCAAAACAAACAAGGAGACAGTTGAACACCATGTGAAAGAAAAATTTCTGAAAATTTTTTTAGGCCTAATGCATGCACGGCAAAAATATATTTCAAAAACAAACTCAAATATTTTTCGTGCATGCTAAAGCTAAAAGAACTCATCAGCTGCAGACTCAAAGTATAAGACATATTAAACAAAGTCTTTCTTACAAAGGAAATGCTATTCTAGGTGGAAATATAGATTTATGCAAAGGAATGAATATAACCAGAAATAGTAACTGCATGAGTAATATATAAGATTTTCTCATATTCATTAAACCTATTTAAACTGCTATTAACTGTTAAGTCATAAATAAACACCTCCTGAATATCCTGCGTGAATATGATCTTTTTTATATATGACCTTTTAATTGATGATCAAATGAGAGGACTTAGAATGGATTTACGGCAGTTCTCACTCTCAGCTGTATGATTTGATAGGCATGGAAATAATAGCTCTTTTTTGCATGAGTGCCTAGGACTCAGTATATCATAATTAATTTGGAAGATTAGACCCTTTTCTTCTATCCTATAGATGAGAATCATCAGACATAGTGTGAGGGTTTATGTTGATATGGAGAAGTCAATGAGAATATCACAACTCAGCCAATCCCCCTTTTCAAATTACACCTAAAGCGGGGAGAGGCTTTATAAGGGGGACGGCTTCCCTTACATTTCCTATCCCTCAGTATCCGAAGTTGACCTGATTGCTATCTTGCCAAAAACCATTTGGATTGGTGTAATTCACCTGTCACTTTAAATTCAGGATGTTCCTATAATAAAGGAGATGGTGAGGAGTAGTATAGGCATCTTCTACCCACAGAGAAAAGCACCATTAGAAAAAGTTATTTGAACAAGAAGTGCTCTTGGTGATCTAGTAAAACACTTGTGTACTTTTGTCAATCTGATTTCTTGGTTTTAATTCTGTCTGTAAGAGGATATCAGCAGATACAAATGATGCTAACCCTAAGTGAGAATTTCTTGGCAATAGCATAGAATAACTATAACAATAGCACTCCATGTCTAAACTCTAGCTCTAACTGTAGCTCTACTTGTATCTCTAACTTTAAAGCCAACTCTAACACTAGCTCTACTCTAACCCTAACTCTAACTCAAAACTCTAACTCATTATCATACAAACAAGAAAAGAGATGGGATGGGCTTTATAATCCCCTTCCCTTGTTTGTTTTTTGTTGTTGTTGTTGTTGTTGTTGTTGTTGTTTTGCTTCTTGGGCTAAAACCCACTTTAGGGCTTAACATTTTTAGGGTGCTCTGTTGATGGGTGCTAGAAGTAATATTTCTGAAGAAACAAGAAGGGGCTCTATGTCACATGCATATTGCCTTTAAAATTATATAGGAGCAAAGCAGATGGAGCTCAGTGTTTGAATGCCTGCTTTGCATGTACGAGGTCCTGGGTTCAATCCCTGGTACTTAAAAAAAAAATTATATAAGAGCCCTGCACATGTTTTTCTTTTGGAACAAGAAAGCATAAAGGTGAAAAGTGATTATCAATACAATGATTGATGCAGAGGCTTGAGGATGAGAGTATGATTCAGTGATGGTCTCTATTTTCCTGGAAGGTAAGATGACTAGTCTCCTTCTGAGATTAGAGGAAAGTTTATAGGATAAGGACTACAGGAAATTGATAGAAAATTGGAGTATATGCAGAGAAGAGTATGTAGAAGTGGGAACTGTCCAGAACAGCTCAAAACTTTAGCCAAGAAGCATTGAAAAGTGAGTTCAGATTGGAGTTCATAATTGTTACTACTCCCTTTTTATGATTGTATAGCTTCTTTCAGCATTACCTTCTATGTTAGGTAAATGGAAAAAGGTGATGTCTAAATTTATGGCTTAAATACTTCAATTTGGGTAGTGAGTTAAACTGAAGCAGAAAGAAGCTCGAATTGGATTTTGTTTTGTAAGGGTTGCTATTTATCCATTCTATCCAATTAAAGAAACAAGATAATGCAAAAGCTATGCAAATCTATTCGCATTTTTACAGGTCTTTGTAAAGGTGAATTTAGTCAATGCGTTAGACAGAATAAGTACATTTTCTGTGACAATAAATGAACCCTGAAATATTGAAGATCACTCTCAATTTTATTTCCTGATCAGGAAAAATCCACTGAATATTGGGTGATTCTGTAGGACAACTGTCCATCATGTAGATAATCAGTAATCCAGGCTGTTTCTTCTGTGTAGTCCCTCAATTTGATGCAATCTCCATGCTTGGTGAAACAGGGTAAAATACAATAGATAGTAGCACATTTGTTCCTTAATATTTCACACTAAGCATGGCACACATCACTTCTGTGAGCAATGAGCATGGACTTACATAAATACAAGGGAACTGAAAATATGACCCGAACACAAGGATATTTTGCATTAACAGATCAACAAATGGGCTAGCCACCACTGACAAAAAGGCTTTCTCATTTGGAATGAATTGTTAATGTAACTGTTGAATATTAATCTGTTTATAATGTATATTTAACATAAGATTTAGCATAGCTAAGGACTAATATGTGTTAATTCACTTCCTAAGAAATAGCAGTGTTCACTAATCTCAGCGGACTTCTGCCCTGGTTTTGATCTGGATCTTCTTTTTGTATTGTAGATTCTTTCTCTTAGAGCTGCTTTGTGTTTACATCTCAGAGGATTCCCCATTTCATTGGTCTGCAACTGGCAGGCAATTTCCTATTAAAATTTGAAAGTGCAGACTATTACTCAAAAATGATAAATCCTGTCTTTTGTACCAGCTACTTCTATTCTTTCACAACCTACTTTTGGTCCTATTAGGTAAGGCACAAATCCATCCAATAGAAGTTATTTTGGAAGTGAAGGGCTAGGTAAGCTTTTTGAAAGAAATAGAGCTCCACATATATCTTCAGTCTGGAAATATCATATGAAAGTTTGCTAAATGGCTGTACCTGGATTAAATTATATATCATTCCTTGACTTTAGCCAGAAAAAATTTAAAAATCTTCCAGATTACAGTGTAAATGGTATTTCCTCAAGCCATGCAACACAGCAATATTAATTTCAGGATGAGTCCTGCCATTTGACTTTCTCTGATACCATTCAATTAACTTCTGGTTGACTCTTATCTCTCAAAAAAAAAAAAAAGCCCATCATCAAAGTCCACCATCAAATATTAATATTTAAGAAAGAGGAAATATTATAGATCCTGGATAGCAAAGGACTAGAATATAATTAAACTTAAAAATTGTGATTGCAATACTATTATCATTTGGATTAGACACACTTCTTAACATATGAATAGATTTTATTTCATCTAGTTTATTCATATTAATTGATATCCAAGATCAACTTTTGGCTCCAGAGCTTCCTCACGGCATTTTTCACCTCTGCATTTCTGAGGGTGTAAACTAAAGGGTTTAACATGGGTGTTACTACAGTATAAAAAACAGCCACCGCTTTATCAATAGGGAAGGTGCTCATGGGCCAAATGTACACAAATATACAGGGTACGAAGAATAAGACGACCACAGTAATATGGGAGGCACAGGTGGAGAGAGCTTTCTGCTGTCCTGCAGAGCTGTGAGTTCTAAGGGAGCATAGAATAAAGACATAAGAGGTGATAATAATAGAAAAACTGAGTATGCACATCAGCCCACTGTTAGCAACAAGAAAGAGTCCAAAGATCTGAGTATCAGTGCAGGACAGCTTTAGCAGAGGGTAAAGATCACAGATGAAATGGTCAATGACATTAGGGCCACAAAAGGGCAACTGTACCATAAAAAGGATTTGAATCAGGGCATGAAGAAATCCCCCGGCCCAGGACACAACCATCAGCAGACCACAGACCCTCCAGTTCATTGTGATCATGTAGTGCAGGGGCCTGCAGATGGCCACATAGCGGTCATAGGCCATCACCGTGAGCAGGATGATCTCAGCTCCCACAAAGAAATGTTCCGCAAAGACCTGAGTCATGCACCCCCTGAAGGAGATAGTTTTTTTTTCAGCAAGTAAGTCAAATATCATTTTGGGAGCCATGGTAGATGAGGAACAGACATCTAAGAAAGATAAGAAAGACAGAAAGAAATACATGGGGCATCCAAGCCCTGGGCTGGAGGTGATTGTCACTATAATGAGTAGGTTGCCTGCCAGGGTTAAAAAGTAGATGACTGTAAACACAAAAAACAAGAGTTTCTGTAGCTCTGGGCTTTGTGTCAGGCTGAGCAGGATGAATTCTGTCACATTGTTCATTGCTTCATGAATCCAATTTGTTGTTTTGATAGAAGATTTATCTGCAAATAGCACAGGGATTGCAATGGTGATAAATTTTGATCAAACAAATAATATATCAATCATGATAGCATTTCTGTAAGATTAATGGAAACTCCTGAGTAAATGAATCCCAGCCTTAAAGTTGGTTACACACACACACAGCATGTTTCCCTGACTATTGTAATGCCACATACAATTGCAGGAAATGAATAGTTCCTTTCCAATCACTGTCATATATATTTTCTTCCATAGAAAACAAGGAATAAAAAGAAGCCTGTAAAGAGAAGAGACTTGACATATCAGTGCCTACTGCCATGTGTTTCTTTTTCATCACACCAGCCAATAAGTTTAAGTTACAGAGTCGGTTACCCTGGCTAATTTTACCTTGTTTCAGAGTGAACAGAAAACATCAAGCTATTTCAACGTGAATTTAAGGATGATGTAGTGATTTTAGAATCCTCAGAAACGAATGTATAATAGAGGCTGCAGTATGATACACCCTGACAGGTTTGTGAGTTTCTGCTACTTTGAAACAGATTTGTAAATACAACAAATTCTTTATGGAAAATCCTAAGGAATGATGTGCTCTAGAAAATAAAACAAACAGCATTACGCAATGTATGTACACACACATTACTTGAAACTCCTGAATTCACTATTGTAGAACTTTAGTCATATTTATATTTCAGTGGTACTTTGCAAATCAAAAACTCATGTTGAGGAAGATTTTGAAATGCTTTCTGAATATGTTCTGAAAACAGAAATACTTTAATTTGATGCAACCAAAGCACCATAATTTAATGGACAAATTATATTTTTTAGTATAAACAGACTTTTTTTGTATTCTGTTTTCACTGATAAGTTGCCATGTGAAGTATGTATTGTCCTTTGTATTACTGAGCCTAAACTTTTTCATATATAATGTAGGATAATAGCAAAAGGCATAGACGAACTGAAAAATATCATTATACTTTAGTTAAAGTTTGTATCCTAGAGCTAAAAATAGTTTTCTGTATCCTTCTAAATTTTTGATAAAAGAATCAAATAAAATACATACCTTAATGTTCTTAGCTATCTATATTTTATTATAATATCAAGAGAGAAAATAAACAAAGGAAATAAGTGAGACTATAAATGAACTAAGTACTCACACCTCATGAAGTTAACAAAAATTGTGGTTATATTAGGATAAAGTTTGAATGCAGGAAAAGATACATCAGAAAATAGAAAATATTAGATCTGGTAAATAAATTCAAAAGCTGAGTGATAATTTAAACATACTATTAAAAATATGAACATAGATAAGCTGAATAAGAATCAATTATGGTCTATTCCTCAATGGATATCAACTTAAAGACTACTGAAAAGAACATTATGACTATAACACTGGTAGTAATAAAAAGTATTTGAATAGGCATTTTTCAAACCAGAGTAAGTTTTTTCTGTATATTATTATCAAACAATGGGAAAAATGAAATAAGAAAAAAATTTTAAAGTATATATTAAAACTTAAAAAAATACATAAATCTGTTTAAAAATAGAAAATGACTAGATAAATATGTATCTATGTCTCTATGGTGAAGGGACTGCTAAGCAAAAATATATATAAAATATAGGACAAATATGATAACAACTACATAAAGTCATGGAGCACACTTGAAAATAACTGCAAAAATTATGACCAACTATTTCTATAAAAATAGCATTTACCAAAAAAAGAAAACATTCTATTCACAACAATTATTCTGAAAAGCGCAAAACTAATGAAAAAGTAATTTCAGGGGGGAAATGAGACATCAAGAGTCTTTTGTTCTCTCGCCCGCTGTCCAAGATGCCGAAAGGAAAGACCAAGGGGGAAAATGTGGCCCCGGTCCCTGCGTGAAGAAGCAGGAGGCCAAGAAGGTGGTAAATCCTGTTTCGTAAAAGACCCAAGAACTTTAGCATCAGACAGGACATTCATCCCAACAGGGACCTCACCCGCTTTGCCAAACCGCCCCGTTACAGCCGGCTGCAGCACGAAGGGCTAGCCTCGACAAGCAGCTGAACCCCCCGCCCCCCCCCCATCCACCACTTCCCCAGGCCTTGGACCGCCAGAGGGCCGCGCCCCGCTCAAGCTGGCCCGCAAGGCAAAGCGGGAGAACAAGCAGGGGCTGCCCCCCGGCTGAGCGCAAAGCTGCCGGGACGTCCCCACCAAGAGGCCACCTGTGCTTCGAGCAGGGGTGAACGCTGTCACCACCTTGGTGGAAAACAAGAAGGCCCATCTGGTGGTGACTGTACGAGACGTGGACCCGATGGAGCTGGTACCAGGCTGGGACGGCTGTCCACGGGAAGACCTGCACCACCGCAGCCTTCACGGGAGTCACCTCGGAAGACCACGGAGCACTCACTAGCTAAGCGGGTGGAAGCTGCTGGAACCAATTACAACGATAGCTATGATGAGATCCGCAGTCACTGGGGAGGCAATGTCTTGGGTGCCAAGTCCGTGGTTCACATTGCCAAGCTGGAGAAGGTAAAGGCTAAAGAACTTGAAACTAAACTGGGTAAATGTACACAGCTGACTTTTCTGTACATAAAAATAAAAGTTCTTCAAAAAAAGTCTTTTATTTCTTAAAATATCAAAAAGAGTGAGAAATATTTTGAAGTGGAAGGTCGGCAAAGGTTTATGAGAGTTATATTATTCAGTATTTGCAAGTGTGTGTTTGTTTAAAATATTCTGTAAGTGAATTACACTCTAGGTAATAAGAGCTTTATAATTGCTTGTGTTCCTAGGTCTGGTATTTATTACTCCAAGGACTCTCTACTAAACTTAAAAAATGGGGAAAATTATAAACACAGGTTGTATTTCATAATATTTCTATAATACAAAAAAAGTGAAAACAACTCAAATGCCGTTTTAACTAGAACTATTAAACGAATTAGGATATGTGATTAGAAATATCAGGTGGACATTAAACTTTTGTAGAAAGAATTAATGATGTTTAAAGTAATTTCATTAAAATATTGATTGGAAAATGTAAGTTATAAAATGTCATATATATTAAGCTGCAAATTGTATAAAATGGCATATATACATTGAAATTTACCTAAAAACAATATCTAAGATAAATAGTACAATCTAAATTATGATGTCAATGATAAATTTTCAGGGTATCTTTCATAAACTTTTTGACATGATTTTTTTAATATGGAGAACATATTGCCTTCATAATCAGTAAAATAATTTATTAGGGAAGTTTTATTTCCTTATCTCAGGTCAGTGTCCATACATATCCGTAATAGATACTCTAAGGTCATTATTTATATATTATTACATTTACATATAATTTACCTGTAAACTGAAACTTGATGTCACTTAGAAAGAAAATTACCAATAAAGAAACCACTGGTTGTACCTTCCTCTCTGAAAGCATTTGGAGAAATAGCAAATATTTTGCATAGATTTAGCAATCACTGACCCATAATTAACTTCTGCTTTGCAGTTCATCCATTTTTGCTTTAAGTATAGTATTTTTTCCCTCAACTGGTGAATTGAAAATGATTGCTAAGAGAGACTTTCCAAATAAATCTGAGTTCATATACTGAGTATTTTCATTTAAAGCCTCACACCATCCTGTGAATGTGGGCCACATGCATCCCAGCTCAGGTATGAATTTCTTTAATCAGAACTTCAAAATCTCTCAGCTTCAGGATAAATTGATGAGGCAACACCTTATCTTTTGAAGCCATCTCTCCTAGGTCTCCTACCTACACATTTGTCATTCTTACGTTTTTGCTGACAACATGACATACTATGCAAGCCACTTGGTCAAAACTATCCTGACTTAGAACCTTGGAAAAAGCGAACTATTTTAAATAGAAAAATTAGAGATTGCAATTATGATGATTAGCTATAAAGTAAAGTTGTCCTGGAATACCAGGTCCTTGAATTCAGCTCTTTTACACCTTTTTCTTAGAAACACAATGCTCATCCTGGAGAAAGTTCCTTTGGCCATTGAGTCTGGATCCAAACGGTTTGGAAACTTAGAGACAAACAGCATCTGTAATCTGTGATTGGTTATGTCAAGTAGCTTCTAGGCTCAGATGTCCCCAGAGTCTGTCCTTATCAGTAAGTTCTTGCATGATCATGGGGAATATTTAAACAGATATTGCTCAAGCTAAGGAGTTAGGGATGCTCTGAACTTTCAACTCCCAGAGGATTAGAATTAGCAGCTTTAGCCAAATGGCAGCCAAACCAATTCATCCTGCTGTCTCTTATGGCTGTGACATCTGTGACACCAAAGTTAGGAGTGAAAGGGGGAGAGAAAGTTGGAGTGAGTTAGCAGTATCTCTATGACTTCAGTTAGGGAGTGATCTTAGAGTCTGGGAGGTAGGGCACAGAATGTTCTAGTGATGGGAGAAAGGATATATGGCTTATCAGAACACATGAAACAATCCTAATATCTGTCTCACAGAGTTATATGGAAGATTGATCAAGACAACACATAAAACATCCAGTCTAATGAAAAACTTTTATTCTACTGTTGATAGCCTGAGGATAAATACATGTATTCTAGAGAAATTGCTGTCAAATCTTAAAACTGTGAATCTAGCTTAAAAGCGAGCTTTGGAGTACTATAAACTGCACCTCCTGTGACTGATTGTTTTACTTATGCAACTTGGGGCAGTTTCTCAGCTTTTTTATGCCTCTTTTCCCACATATGTGCAAAGGACCACAGTGGGGTTATTTGAAATAATGAACGCCGTGGTTAAATGGCATCTGGCAAAAAAGAAACTCTGTTATCTGTCATCGTCTGTACAGGAAAAGAGAGCTCACTTTGTGAATGACCCAGGTTCTGACAGAAATTGTCTCAACTCATATATGTAGCCTCTCCTTTTATCTTTAGGATGTTAGGGTTCTGGTCCAATGCAGAATTAGGAGATAAAAACAGCCAAATTTTGAAGTATTCAATAAAGATGAAGCAATCCTTACAATTCTGAAATCTTTTACACACGTTTGGTCTCTCCACTAAAAAATCTGACAGTGAAGCTGAGATTTCCTGAATAGGCTGTAGGAGATAAAGTAAATGTGAATACCATAAGAACAAGTAAATAATGAACGCTTTCATGTATTATTCACTCTACTGAATTTATTAAATCATATGAGTCGCATGTAATCCCCATAAGGGAGATATTAGTATTACCATTCTATAGACACATGGAAATTGGGCCAAGGACAAAAGCTAACAATTGCCAGTATTTTCCCCTTTTGCATGGGTTGTCTTTTCAAATTTTCTTGATAATGTTCTTTCATACACAAAAATTTTAAATATTGAGAAAGTTCAGATTGCCTTGTTTTCTTTAGTTCCTTGTGTTTTTGTTGTCATTTACAAAACAATTGTCCAATCCAAGATTATGCAGGTTTTCCCTAATGTTTCCTCTATGTGTTTTATGATTTTATCTTTTAAAATGATGTCATTGGTTTTTTAGTTGGTTTTTGTATAATATGTGACAAAGGGGGTCAAAATTCATTCTTTCGTTTGTCAATATCCAGGTGTCCCAGCTCTATTTTTTTAAACTACTCATTACCCATCGAATAGCCTTGGCATCATTTTCCAAAATACTTTGACCACAGATACGTATGTTCATTTCTGAATTCCAAATTTCATTCCAGTTATCTATATGTAGATTCTTCTTGCTGTCCAACACTCTCGTTTTTGTTTGTTGTTTTTTTTTTTCATTTCTTTAAGATTTATTTTATTTATTTATTTCTCCCTACCCCCTAGTTGTTTTTCACTTGCTGTGTCTGTTCATCTTCCCTGTTTCTTTAGGAGGCACTGGGAACTGAACCTGGGACTTCAGATGTGGGAGGGAGGTACCTAATCGCTTGAGCCACCTCTGCTCCCTGCTTTGTTGTGTCTCTCATTTTATTTTTTCTTTCTGCATCTCTTGTTGTGTCAGCTTGTTGCATCAGCTCACCATCCCCGCCTGTCACGCCAGCTCCCTGTCTTCTTTAGGAGGTACCAGGATCCAAACCAGCAATCTCCCATGTGGTAGAAGGAGCTGAGTTGCCTGAGCCACATCTGCCTCCCAGCTCTGTTTTGATTATTGTTCCCTTATTGTACATTTTGATATCAATGAGAGTCCTCCTACTTTGTTCTCTCCTTTTAGTTCTTTTAAGACTTTGGCTATTCTAGGTACCTTGCAATTCCTTATGAATTTTCCAATTCCATTTCAATTTCTTGAAGAAAGCAGCTTGGATTTTGAATGCAATTGCCCTAAATTTGGGACTATTTTGGGAAGTATTGCCACATTAAGTATTTCACATTTTTCAATGAATGAATGCAAGATGCTTTTCAATTTATTAGACCTTCTCTAATATCTTTCAAAAAGGTACTGTAATTTTCAGAACAAGCCTTGCACTACAGTGGTTAAATTTACTCCTAAATGTGATTGTGTTATGAATAGAATTTTAATTTTCATTTCAGGTTGTTCATTGCTAGCGTTAAGGAATCCTACTGACTTTTGTATATTGATCTTATATCCTGTAGTATTGCTAAATTTCTTGGCTCTTATAGTATTTGTGCATTTTTAGCATCTTCTACATATAAGATCATGCCATCTTTGAAGAGAATTGTTCTATTTCTTCCTTTTCTTTTTGCATGCTTTTTTTTCTCCCTAGATAGCACTTCCAGCACAATATGAAATTAAATTAATGAGAGTCAAGTCCTATTTCAGATTGTATAATGAAAGTTTTCAGTCTTTTTCTATTAACTATAGTAATAACCATAGATTTTTCAAAGATGCCTTTTATCAGGATTAAGAATTACAATTCTATTTCTAGTTTGTAAAGAGTGTTTTGTCATGAAAGGGAATAGCATTTTCAACACCTTTTTTGGATCAATTGAAATAATCAAGTGGTTTTTATGTCTTTCATTTTTTTAAAGTGAGCACAGGATTTCTTTATGTTTACCATTCATTGCATTCTTGGGATAAATTCCTATAGGTCATAAAGTATCATTCTTTCAGATACTTTCGGATTTGATGTATTTTCTTTAGGATTTTTACATCTATATTGAAAAGAGAAAAACATGGCATCTGATTAGCAGATCAGGCTCAGCATTGTCATAAAAACAATGGAAAAAGAGTATAAAGCTGTGAGAGGGACCTGCTTTGGGGATCAGCAGACCAGGACAGAGGGACAGACAGATCAGGGTGAGGGACAGAGAGACGAAGAAACCAAAACAACCTAAACTTCATAGGCACCAGGAGAAGCTCCCTTTCCACACCCCAGAGAAGTTCAGCTGTGGTAAAACCTGTGGCTCATTGAAGCTGACTGAGAGGATAGCGGACATCTTCCTCCCTGCCAGCTGTTACAAAGGAAAAGGGAGGGGTTTTTTCTTGAATGAATTTGGCCAGCAGAGCCTGCTTTGAATCTCAGCTCTGGCCAAACCAAAACAAAGGAATATGGAGAGATTCACCTCAGTAGAAAGATGGGCCAAAAGCGCCATCTTCTGGCCGGCCTGGGAATTACATGAAGAGAAACTGCTTATGCAGCTCTTTTTTTTTAATTAATTGGTTTATTTTTATTGTCTTTTTTAAAAAGATACCTAGATCACACAAAATGTTACATTAAAAAATATGAGGTTCCCATATACCCTACTGCCTACCCACCCCCCACTCCTCCCACATCAACAACCTCTTTCATCAGTGTGTCACATTCATTGAATTTGATGAATACATTTTGGAGCACTGCTACACCACATGAAATACAGTTTACATTGTAGTTTACACTCTCCCCCAGTCCTTTCAGTGGGTTATGGCAGGATATATAATGTCCTGCATCTGACCCTGCAAAATCATTCAGGACAACTCCCAAGTCCCAAAAATGCCCCCACTTCTTTACACTTCTTTTTCCCTCTCCCTTCCCTCAGCAACTCTTGTGGCTACTGTCTCCACATCATTGATACAATTTCTTCCATTGCTAGAGTCACAATAATTCTATAGTAGAATACCAGTAATTCCACTTTAAACCAGATTTTATTCCTCCATCCTGTGGACCCTGGAATGGAGATATCCACTCCACTTCTAAATTGAGAGGAGTCTTAGATCCCACATGGCTGATGGATGTGATTCTCCTGCTTGCACTTGTAGACTCTCTTGGTTCCCTGGTGTGGTGGGTGACCATCCTTACCTCCCTGTTAGCTGACCTGGGTAAGTCCAATGAACTGGAGAGTAGGTGTTGCAACTCTGCTGAAGCTCAGGGTCCAGCTGGCACATGAGCTCTCTTTATATTACATCTATTATAGAGCTTTCTTTACCCCACCCCTGAGAGAAAGTATGCACCCATTAGTGTGTCCCTGGCACAGGTTTTGATAATTTAAGGTGGGCAATTTTAAAAACTTAGGGTTAGTTGAACCAAATAGTAAAGAGCTGTGAAATAGTAACAATAAGCAAGAGAGAGAAACTGGCCATCAGGGTAAATTCACCAACATATCAGATGCCTAGACATCAGCAAAAAATTATGAGTTATACTAGGAGCCAGGAAAAGATGGCCCAGCCAAAGAAACAAACCAAATATCCTGAAGAAATTAAAGATTTGAAACAATTAATCAATGATAATCAAACAATCTCATAAACCATTTTAAAGAATTGAATGAAAATATGACTAAAGAGATAAAGGATATTAAAAGACACTGGATGAGCATAAAGAACAATTTGAAAGTCTACAAAAACAAGTAACTGACCTTATGGGAATGGAAAACAGGGTGGATGAGATTTAAAATACTGTAGAGGCACATAAGAGCAGATTTGAATTGCTTGAAGGCAGAATTAGTGATTTGAAGACAGAACCTCTGAACTGGAAAAGTCAGGAGAATAGAAAGGAAAGCAAATGTAAAAAACAGAACAGTGTCTCAGGGAATTGAATGACAACAAAAAACACAAAAATATACATATTATGGAATTCAAGAAAGAGAAGAGAATAGAAAAGGGACGGAAAGAATATTTGAGGAAATAATGACTGAAAATTTCCCTACCCTTATGAAAGACATAAATATCAATGTCCAAGAAAGACAATGTATGCCAAATAGATTGAAAACAAATAGACCTATTCTGAGACAATTAATATCCAGAATGACAAATATCAGAGATAAAGAGAAGATTATAAAGGATCAAGACAGAAACAAAGCATCACATGAGGGAAACTCAATAAGATTAAGTGCTGATTTCTCATCAAAAACCATGGCGGAGAGAAAAAAGTGGTATGATGTATTTAGTGCATTGAAAGAGAAAAGCTGCCAGCCAAGAATTTTGTATCCAGCAAAACTGTCCTTCAAAAATGAAGAAGAGTTCAAACTCTTCATAGACAAACAAAAACTGATAGAATATGTTACCAAAAGACAAAACTAACAAGAGATACTAAAGGAATGCTGCAGCCTGAAAAGAAAAAGCAAGAGTGAGTGACTTGGGGAAGAGTGTAGAAATGAAGTATATTAGAAAGTATGAAAAAAGAGACTATAGTATGATACAACTGAAAGCCAAAGGTTAAAATGGATGAAGTAAGTAATGCCTTTACAGTTATAACACTGACTGATAATTGCTTGAACTCCCCAATCAATAGGCACAGACTGATAGAGTGGATTAAAAATTATGACCTATCTATATGTTGTCCACAAGAGACTCTCCTCAGATGTAAGGACACAGCCTGGTTAAAAGTGAAAGGTTAGAAAAAGATATTCCATGCAAATAGTAACCAAAAAAGAGTTGGAGTATCAATACCAATGTCAGACAAAATAGATTTTAAATGCAAAACTGTTATAAGGAATGAAGAATGTCATTATATATTAATAAAAGGGACAATTCAACAAGAAGAAATAACTATTGTAAATATTTATGCACCTAACCTCAGCACCCTAAGATACATGAGGTACACACTGGCAAAGCTGAAAGGAAAAATAGATATCTCAACAATAATTGTTGGAGACTTCAATATACCACTCTCAATGTATTAAACAGATTAGTTGAAAAATATGATAAATAAACTAGACCTGACAGACATCTATAGAGCACTGCACCCCAAAGCAGCAGGATATATATTCTTTTCAAGTACTCATGAACCTTTCTCCAAAATAGATCATATGTTGGGTCTATTTATTTTATTTATTAAAACCTGATAGTTTCAATAAATTTTAAAAGAGTGAAATTATACAAAATACTTTCTATGGTCAAAACAGAAGGAAAATGGAAATCAATAATGTACAGAAAAAGGGAAAAATCATAAATATATGGAGATTAAACAAGACACTCTTAAACAATTAGTGGGTCAAAGAAGAAATTGCAAGAGAATTCAGCAAATATATTGAGGTGAATGAAAATGAGAACACAACATATCAAAACTTATGGGACACTGCAAAGGCAGTGCTGAGATGGAAATTTATAGCACATGATGCTCACATTAAAAAAGAAGAAAGAGATAAACTTGAAGATCTAACTGCACACCTGGAAGAACTAGAAAAAAAGAATGGCAAACTAATCCCAAACCAAGCCAAAAGAAAGAAATAATAAAGATCAGAGCAGAAACCAATGAAATTGAGAACAAATAAAACAATAGAGAGAATCAACAAAACCAAAAATTGGTTATTTGAGATCAACAAAATCAACAGACCCTTAGCTAGACTGACAAAGAAAAAAAGAGAGAAGACACAAATAAATAAAATCAGAAATGAGAGGGGGGAATTATCACTGAACCTGTAGAAATAAGAGAGATAATAAGAGGATACTATGAACAACTGTGTGCCAAAAAAAAACAACAACTAGAAAATGTAGATGAGATGCACAAGTCAGGTAGGCTGGGGAGGAAGAGTCTCAAGTTGAACAAACTTCTAAGAAAATGTGGTCAAGATGATGAAGGAGGAGTCCTGCACCCCAGGAATGGCTTTTCTTATTCTATATGTTAATGTGACAAGTGACAAAGATTTCAACTATTAAGCCATCGCTTGTATTTCTGGAACAGACTTAATTCATCATAGTATATTATCATTTCTGCATACTGTTGGCTTAAGCCAACTATTATTTTGTTTGGGATTTACACATATTTAATCATCTATTTTTTTGACACATGTTTGATGAATTCTATTTGTCTAGAAATTTTCCGTTTCATTTAAAGTTTCATATTTGTTGGCATATCTTTGATAGTAAACTCATTTTTCCTTTTTAAATTTCCTTTTAATCTAAACTCGTGCACCCTTTTTCTTTTATAATATTACTTAATTATTTATCAAAATAGCTGGAGATTTATCTATCTTAGTTTTTTTCAAAAAACCACCCTTTAGTTTTTTTAAAATTTTTTTATTTTTTATTTTTATTTTTTTATTAGTGATTCTGTAAAAATATTACATTAAAAAAAATATATGAGGACCCATTCAACCCCACCACCCCCACCCCACCACTCCCCACCCAGCAACACTCATTCCCATCATCATGACACATCCATTGCATTTGTTAAGTACATCTCTGGGCACCTCTGCACCTCATGGTCAATGGTCCACATCATGGCCCATACTCTTCCCCATTCCACACCCTTTGGTTTTGATCATTTTCTCTATTGAATCTTTTTTCTCTCATAAGCTTCTACTTTTATTTTTGCTATCAGCTCTTTTTTCTTCTTCCTTTGGATTTATATTTTGTTATCTTTTTCTCATGTCCTAGCTTGTACATATATCTTACCAATTTTCAGTTTCTCCTTTTTCTAAATCAAGTATTGAAATATCCTGAACATCTCTTTTTTTGGTCCCTACCTGTTTTGAAATATGCTGGTTTCTCTATCATTCAGTTCAATCTTTAAAAAAAAAATTCCATAAGGAAGTTTTATTCCAAATGTAGTTTACATTAGGGTTCACTGTTTGTATCGTACAGTCTTATAGGCTTTTAAAATTGTTTATTCCAGTAACTATGTACAACCTAAAATTTCCTCTTTTAACCACATGCAAATATACAATTCACTGATATTAATTACATTCACAATGTTGTGCTGCCATCATCACCAACCACTACTAAAACTTTTCCATTACCCCAAATAGAAATTTTGTTCCAAGTAACCATTAACTCCCATTCCTTGCTCCTACCCACAACCCTGGTAAGCTGTCCTCTAGTTTCTGTTCCTATAATTTTGCTTGTTCTAATTATTTCATATCCTTGTAATCAAACATTTTATATCTGATTTATTTCACTCAACCATGATGTCTCCAAGATTCATCCATGTTGTTCCATGTATCAAAACTTCATTCCTGTTTACAGCTGAATAATATTCTGTTATATGTATATTTTACATGTTGTTTATCCATTCTTCAGTTGATGGTTGCTACTGTTAAAAACAGAAAATATGATATTGAAGAATATGTGGAGAAATAGGACCACTCAGTCAATATTTCTGAAATAGCAAAATGTTGCAATCACCATCAAAAGCAGTTTGGCAGTTCTTCAGATAATTAAGTATAAAATTACCATATGACCCAACATCCCATTTCTAGAAAATGCAGAAACTCAAACAGATATTTGCACACCAATGTTCATAACTGTTGTATTCTAGAAAATGCAGAAACTCAAACAGATATTTGCACACCAATGTTCATAACTGTTGTATTCACAATTACCAAACTATTATTGTAGAGACATCTATTTCTCCTTTCAATTTTGCTAGAATTTGCCTCATGTATTTTGGGGTACACTGGTTAAGTGCTTAGATATTTATGACTGTTACCTTCCTGGTGGATTGTATAGGCCATTAATATATAATGGTCTTCTGCATCTCATGACTTTTTTTGCATTTAAGGTCTGTTTTCTGACTCCAGAATAGATACCCCTGCTCTCTCTTATGGCTACAATTTGCATGGAATATCATTTTCTAACCTTTCAGTTTCAGTCTATTTGCATCCTTGGGTCTAAGGTGAGTCTCTTGCAGACAGCATATGGATGGTTCATGTGTTCTTATCCATTCTATCAACGTATGTCTTTTGACTGAGGAGTTATTTCAAAATCATTCAATGTTTTTACTTTAAAGACATTACTTCAGCCATTTTATCCTTTGGTTTTTATATGCCATATCTTATTTTGTCTGTCTTTTTACTGTTTTTGGTTACCTTTTCTGAAGGTCTTCACTTCTACACTCTCCCAAGCCTTTCTCTCTTAGCTCTTCTTTTCTGGCTGCAGAACTCCCTTTAGTGTTTCCTGCAGAGCTGTATTCTTATTTATGAACTATTTTAATTTTAGTTTATCTGTGAACATGTAAACTCACTGTCATATTTGAAGGACAGTTTTGCTGGGTAAAGAACTCTTGGCTGGCAGATTTTCTCTTTCAGTACCTTAATTATATCATACAATTACCTTCTCACCTCCATGGTTTCTGAAGAGAAATTCACATTAAGTCTTATTGGACATCCCTTGTACGTGATGTTTTGCTTTTCCCTTACTGCTCTAGAATTTTCTCTTCATCTTTGGGCATTTGGCAGCCTGTATATTATGTGTCTTGGATATGTCTATTTGGATTTAGGTCAGTTTATTCTAACCGGAGTACTCTGTGCTTCCTTGTCACATATATTCATGTCTATCAAAAGAATTGGGGAATTTTGGGCCACTATTTCCTCAAATACTCTTTCTGCCACTTTTCCCTTCTCATCTCCTTCTGGAATTCCCATAATGTGTGTTAGTGCACTTCATGCTATTATTCAACTCCCTGACCCCCTGCTCAATTTTTTCCATTCTTTTTCTCTCTGTTCTCCTCTTTCTTCAATTTCAGTTGTTCTTTCCTCTACATCACTCATTCTTTCTTCCATGATTTCAAATCTGCTGTTGTGTGCCTCTATTGTATTTTTAATTTCACTATTGTGTCTTTCATTCCCATAAACTCTGTTATTTTCTATCCAAGATTTCAAAATTTTCTTTGTACTTGTTGAGTGTTTACTTAATCTCTTTTATTTCTTTAGCTATGTTTTCCTTCTACCCCATGATTTGATTTAGGAGATGATTTTGAACTTCACTGATTAGTTGGTTCAAGTCTTGTGCTTCATCTGGAGCTTTGATTTTGTTCCTTCCCCTGCATCATATCTTTCTTTTCCTTTGTATGGCTTGTAATTTTTTGTCTAGGTATCTATTTCTGATGCTGTATTTTCTCTGATGTTCAGTTTCTCTTCCTTGCCTAGGGAGGTACAGTGTATGCTACCACTGTTCTTTTACTCATGATTCAGCGTGTTCTAGATCTCTAGGATTGCCCCTGTTTAACTGCTCAAACCAGGGCTAAGGACCCTGTAATGGGGTTTGGGTCAGTTTTCAAGGGCCTTGGGGAGGATGGCAGTATTACCATAAGGATGGCTATTTATAGATAGGCCTACCTGAGCCTATACTACAAAGGACAAATATGTCTTTTAGTGAGAAGGTGATCTAATGCATATGCACAAGCAAGGAACTGAAGGGATCTTCCTAAAATCAGTTTATTTATTTATTTTTTTATTATTTATTTATTTTTTAAAAATTACATTCAAAAAATATGAGGTCCCATTCAACCCCCCCGCCCCCACCCCCCACTCCCCCCACAGCAACACTCTCTCCCATCATCGTGACACATCCATTGCACTGGGTAAGTACATCTCTGAGCATCACTGCACCCCTAGTAAAGTCAGTTTAAAGTAAAACTAGGAGCTAGGGAGTTTTATAGGGGAAAGAAAGTAAAATAAGGGTAGTTGAAAAGAAAAACAAGTGAAATGAACAAGTGATGCCAAAGGTCTTATGAGGAGCATACATGCAATTTCTCAGTCCTGTGTTGACTCAAACACATTCAACTTGTCCTTGATTTCAGTGGCTATTAACCCACAATTTAGATAGAGCTCTGCAGGTACAAGGTTTCCATGGATACTTTCTCAGACAACCATTCAAGGATATCAAACTTTTGTTTCTGGGAAAAGTTACAGATTTACACCATTCAGTCTGGTTTTACTTTGAAACATTATCTAATTCCTGTAGGCAAACCTGAGAAGGTTGGGTTAATATCCTTCAGGGAACTAAGTGTAAAGAGTAAACTTCTAAAATTAAATTAACAGAAAAACAGTACAATTTGTTTTAAAATTTTCAAAGCTGCTTGGCTGAAGAAATTTTATTAAGCACATTTTCCAGCTTTCAACAATAAAGGCACCTGCTTGCCTCTTTATTTTTTTTCTTTTTCATACACTTTTCTCATCTGGCCAGAAGATGGCACTCTTTGGCAGAACTCTCAGTTCAGACCCCAGGTGCAAGGGGGGAATTGCACCCAGTGTAACTCCTAAGGCAGGTGGGTGATGCAGAAGCAATGTCCTCAGGGCTGGCCAAGACTCAAAAGCAAATTCTTAATGCTGTTATCTACCCTTGGCTGGCCATGACTTCCTTCCCTCTGCTTCCTCATCAACCAGCCTACAGCAGTTTTTGTAAAAATTTTAAATGTTTATTTAATTGTCTTTTTTAAAAAAAGGTACATAGATCACCAAAAAAAATGTTACATTAAAAATATAAGAGGTTCCCATATAACCCATACCCTGCCCCACTCCACTCCTCCCATATCAGTAACCTCTTTCATCATTGTGGCACACTCATTGCATTTGGTGAATACATTTTGGAACACTGCTACACAGCATGAATTATAGTTTACATTGTAGTTCACACTCTCCCCGAGTCCATTTAGTGGGTTATGGCAGGATATAATGTCCTGTATCTTTCCATGCAATATCATTGAGGACAACTCCAAGTCCCAAAAATGCCCCCACATCACATCTCTTCTTCCCTCTCCCTATCCTCAGCAACTCCTATGGACATTGTCTCCACATCAATGATACAATTTCTTCCATTGCTAGAATCACAGTTGTCCTATAATAAAATACCAGTAAGTCCACTCTAATCCATATTTTATTCCTCCATCCTGTGGACCCTGGAATGGTGATTTCCACTCCACCTCTAAATCTAGAGGAGGCTTAGATCCCACATGGCTGATAGGTGTGATTCTCCTGCTTGCAGTTGTAGACCCTCTTGGTTCCCTGGTGTGGTGTCCTGTTTATCAATGCTTCTGGAAAGATAGATTTCATACATAGTTGGGAGTCAATAAATAACAAGTAATGATTTAATAAATGGAAAGTTCTGATGTGTTACATTGATTCTAGTTTTGCAACTCTTTATTATTTCTCTCTTAGCCTTAGTTTAATTTTTCAAGTTCTGTCATTTGTGCTTTTTCATTTTATAGTAATTAAAATATTTAAAAATAATTACTGCTATATAGATATCCTCTATATTCCATGTTAGTAGCCTTATATAATTTTTTTTTTTTGAGGTACCAGGGCTGGGAATTGAAACTGGGAGCTTGTATATGGGAAGCCAAGGCTCGAACACTGAGCCACATTGCCTCCCCTAAGTTGCTTTTTTCATTTGTTTGCCTATTGTTTGGTTTGCTTTTTTTTAAGGAGACAATGGGAAACAAACCCAGGACCTCTCATGTGGGAAGTAGGTGCTCAATGGCTTGAACCACATCTGTTCCTCCTTACATGTGATTTTTAGTGTGTAAAATTCTGTTTAAAAATGAAACAAGACATAGTAAATTCAAATCATGCAAAACAGCATTGATTGAAAAATAAATATCCAATCCATCCTTCACCAGAGTTCCCCAGTAGTCCTCTCTAGCAAGACTTACTGTCCTCTGTTTCTTAAGATTCTTCACATGATAATCTTTGCAAATATAATTGTATTTATATACTGTGTATGTATACATGTTATCTCTTCATGTTGACTATTTTGCATTTTACTACTTAAGATCTTGATGATCTCTCAATACCAGTCTATAGAGATCTAACACATTCACAGTTATTTAATTTCTGTAAAATGCTCTTTGTTAAAGTGAACTAAAATTAATAGAAACAGTTCTTTTCATGTTTCCCATTTTATCTATGCAAATCTTAACGCAATAAATACAGGTCTTTTTGAACATATAAAAATATGAATTAATAGAAATGAAATTTGGGGGTAAAACTTAACATTATTTAAAATGTTGATGTTCATAGTTATTGCCAATATGCCATCCTTGATGTAGTTGTACAAACTACATTCCTGCCCACAGTCTGTGAATGTAAATGTCCACCTTCTGAAACTATTTTCTGATAAGAACTTATGGCATTGGACAATCTGATGAGTTACAGAAATTGTATTTTTCATACCTTGATTGAAATCTTTAAATATAATAGAGTGTGAGCACTTTTCCCATTTTAAATTTTTGCATTTCTTCATATAATTGTCTTATAATATTTTATTTATTTTCTTTGATTATTGAATTTTTCCATTCTGATTTTTATGAGTTAGTGATATGCCAAGGTTTATTTCTTTTATGATTATATATATATGATTCCTATTTTCTCTCTTGTACTTGCTTATTTAATATTTTTATGCTATACAGATTTTTCCACAGTTGAAATTTTTATATTGATACAGTCAGATCATTCAGTATTTTCTTGTTCTTGCTTAAAAAATTCTTTCCTGCCTTTGCACTTACCAAAATATTCTTACACATTTTTCCACATTTTCAGCCTTAATTTTTAAACAACTATTTCTTTTTATAGTACATATTTAAAATTTTTTATTCCATTGAAATTTATTTTGAGACAAGCAGTTAAATATAAAATGGCTTTTAATTGCTGTTCTAGACGTTAAATTTTTTAAACAGTTGATCACTATTAACTTTTCACCATTTTTGAAACCACAACATTATTGTAGTCTAAATCCTCACATGTATGGATAGATATCAGCATTCTATTCTGTTTCATTGATATCTTTATTCATCGCCTTTTCACACATGATACAATTGCATTTTATCTGTAATCCTGTTAGATGTCTGGTAAACCTAATATTGTCTCATTATTTTTCCAAATTAGAATTATGCCAACTTCTGTGTATTTATACTTCATGTTTAATTTTAAACAAGCTAAGCTAGGCACAAAACAATGTTAGGTTAGTGTTCTCAATGGAATTAATTTTGAAAGATTAATTTAAGGAAGACTATATTTTTGGATGAATGAAAATTCCCATTTATGAACATGGTAGGACTTTTTTCAATTTGTGAAGTCCTCTTTTGTACTCTTAGTAATGCTTTACATTTTCTTCATATAGATTTAGCACTTTTTTTGGTACATTTAATGTTTTGGATTTTGTTTCTGCTCTTGCTATTGTAAATTGCACATGACTTACTATTATACTCTCCAATGGTCTATTGTTAGAAGGTAGAGAATCTATATGTTTAAAAGTTTTAAATAAGGTATGATTTACACTATACAGTTCTGTGAATTCTCTAAGTGTGTCAGTTGTTTGACCATCACCACAATCCTGGTACAGATTGATACATCCCCTAAAGGTATTCTTTGCCCTTTGTAGTCAACTCCTCCCCCTACTTTGAAGTCTTTGCAAACACTTATCAGTCTCTGTCCCTATTTTTGCCTTTTCCAAAATGTCATTTAAATTGAATTTATTAGTATATAGTCTCTTAAACCTGGCTCCTTTCACTATGATAATTCATTTAAAGTTTGTCTAAATTTTTGTGCATACCAGTAGTTCAATCCTTTTTTATATAAAATTACATTGAAGTATATAGCATTCATGTGAACATATATAAACAAAAATAATAGTAAAATTTGTGAATTTACAAAACAAATATGCATATCATCATACAAGTCTCCCCACCAACAACACCTTTCATTGTTGTGAAACATTTATTACAAACTATGAAAGAGTATCATCAAAATATTTCTATTAACACCCATATCTTACATTTGGTATATTTTCCCCCAAGCACCTAATTATTAACAGCCTTTATTGGTATTATATATTTGATATTGTTCTGGAGACAATGTTCTCGTGTTTGTCCTGTTAACCACAGTCCATCATCCACCAATGTATACACTGTGTTGTATAGTCCCATGCTTTGTACAATATATTCGAAGTGTACACTCAGTGGCTATCATTTTCTTCACATAGTTGTACAGTTATCACCTCAGTCAATTTTAGAACATTTTTATTACTCCAAAAGGAAGTAACCCATACTTCTTTCTACCTCCCTATTGTTGTCCCTTAATATCGAAAAAATATCTTCCTATTGCTGCAAAAATTACAATATCATCGTCCATAAATAATATTATTTGTTATTTTCCCATGTATCACCATATTCTTAACACTTTGTAAAAGAAGAGCATTCTTACATTTATACTATTAACCAAAATCTTTATTCATCACCAAAACCACTATTATATACCCCTAGATTATTCTCTAGTTTCCTTTCAATTGACATTTATTTCCACAGACTACCCCTTTCAGACAAATCACATGTATAAATCAGTAGTTAGTTATACTCATTATAATGTTATCCTCTCAACTTTAGTCATTTCCACACTTTTACAATTAACCTTATTAATAATGTCAGACATTAATCATCAATCTCTCATTCACAACCTACCTTCTATTGCCTAATAACCTATACCCTAGAGTTTACCTCTGAATTTCCTCGTTGTATTTATTCATCTTAATACAATATTTGTCTTTTTGTGTCTGTCTTATTTCACCCAATGTAATATCCAATAGTTTCATCCATGTTGTCGTATGCTTCCCAATTTCATTTCTTCTAATAGCTGAATGTATTCCATTGTATGCATATACCATATTTTATTTATTCATTCCTCAATTGATGGATACTTGGCCTGGTTCCATATTTTAGCAATGCGAATAATGCTGCTATGAACATAAGTGTGCAAATATCAGTTTGCACATTTGCTTTCAGTTCTTCTGAATGTATTCCTAATAATGGGATTGCTGAATCATACAACAGTTCTATATTCAACTTTTTTTTACATTTTTTTTAATTTTTTAAGAGATACTTAGGTTACACAAAATTTATACAAAAAAATATAGGGAATTCCCATATGCTCCATTCCCCACACTTTCCACATTTTCTCACATTAGCAATATCCTTCATTAGTGTGGTACATGCATTACAATGATGAACACGTTTGGAGCATTGCCACTAAGCATGGATTATAGTTTACATTGTAATATTCTCTCCACTCAATTCTGTAGGTTATGGCAGAATACTTAATGGCCTGTATCTGTCATTGCAATGTCATTCAGGAAAATTTCAAGTCCCAAAAACGCCCCCATATTACACCTCTTTTTCCCTCTGCCTGCCTTCAGCACCTCCAGTGGGCACTGTTTCCACATCAATAACATAATTTGTTCCATTGCTATAATCTGTATTCAGCTTCTTGAGATACTGCCAAATCGTCTTCCACAGAGACTGTACCATTCTACATTACCACCAACAGCGAAGGAGTTTTTCTGTTTCTCTACATCTTTTCCAGCACTAGTGATTTCTTGTTTTTTAAAATAATGGCCATTCATATGCAATATGAAATGGTATCTCATAATTTTTTTCTGCATTTCCCTAACAGCTAGTGATATTGAGCATTTTTTCATAGTTTTTTGGCCATTTGAATTTCCTTTTTGGAGAAATGTTTATTCAAGTATTGGCCAAATTTTTAATGGGTTGCTTGTCTTTTTATCATTGAGATGTATGATCCTTTTATTTAACATGGATATCAAACTTTTATTGAATATGTGGTTTTCAAGTATTTTCTACCATTGAGTAGGTTAGTTTTTTTTTTACATTCTTGACAAAGTCTTCTGAAGAACAAAATTGTTGAATTTTGAGGAGGTCCCATTTATCTATTTTTTTCTTTTTTTTTTTTTTTTTTTAATTTTTTTATTTTTTATTGACTTTGTAATAATATTACATTAAAAATATATATGTGAGGTCCCATTCAACCCCACCCCCCCACCCCCCCTCTCCCCCCCCCCAACAACACTCGTTCCCATCATCATGACACATCCATTGGATTTGGTAAGTACATCTTTGGGCACCTCTGCACCTCATATACATTGGTTCACATCATGGCCTATACTCTCCTCTATTCCATCATGTAGGCCCTGTGAGGATTTACAATGTCCGGTGATTACCTCTGAAGTACCATCCAGGGCAGCTCCATGTCCCGAAGACGCCTCCACCTCTCATCTCTTCCTGCCTTTCCCCATACCCTTTGTCCATTATGTCCACTTTTCCCAATCCAATGCCACCTCTTCTATGTGGACACTGGATTGGTTGTGTCCATTGCACCTTTATGTCAAGAGGAGGCTCAGATTCCACCTGGATGCTGGATGCAATCCTCTCATTTTCAGTTGTAATCACTCTAGGCTCCATGGTGTGGTGGTTGTCCTTCTTCACCTCCATCTTAGCTGAGTGTGGTAAGTCCAATAAATCCGATTGTAGGTGCTGGAGTCTGTTGAGGCTCAGGATCTGGCTATCACATTGTCAGTCCAGAGATTCAAATCCCCTAAATATATCTTAAACCCCAACATTAACTGCACCTCCAGCACATTAGCATGAAAGTCTTATGAAGGGAGATCCCATCTGAGTCCAGATTCATCACACATAAACACCATTTCCAAAGAGGGGCCATCTGCCCTGGTAGTTAACCCCATCGGCCATGACCATAACTCCCATGGGTCTCTTTAGCCCTCAAAGGAACCAATATCTGGGGGTTGTATCTGCTTTATCTGTCTCTCTGACTCTGCTCAGTTGTGCATGAGGGCAAACCTTCTGCCAGCCTCCAGACTCTTTTTTAGAAACTCGTAGCCATATAAACTCATTTCTCCTTTCCATTTCCCCCTTACTTTAGGTCAAACAGCATTTTAAAGTCATGGTATTTTATGTAGACATGGATATTCTGCTGATCCGCATTGAACCTTCCGTATAAGGTCATTTTCCAGTTGCATCATCAGTTGGTAGTTGATAGTGGTCCCTCGTTGCCAGGGAGGCTCATCCCCGGGTGTCATGTCCCACGCTGGGGGGAAGGCATTGCATTTACATGCTGAGTTTGGCTTCGAGACTGGCCACATTTGAGTAACATGAAGGCTGACAGAAGGAAATTCCCAGGCACAAAGTTGCTCTAGGCCTTGTTATTATTTTGGGTTTATCAGCTCACAAGCATAGTCATTAGTATCAGGGGCTCACTGTTGAACCCTCACTCCCTCCCGGTCCCCACCACTGTACCTGGGAGACTGTCGCTGCTCCCCTAGGGACCACGACAGAGCACCACTGGCCAGGAACCCAGTACCCCCCCTACTGTGGTTTTTAATTGTTGCCACTATGAGTATATCCAAACATTACCTTGCACCCTGGACATATGTTCTGTACAGCTCCCTGTCAGTCATATATCATCTGTCATTGGTATCCCATACCAGTATCCCTCCATTGCCATTGTTATTTTTTTCTTTTGTTCCTCCTGCTTTGAGTGTAAGATTTAAGAAAATACCACCTACCACAAGATCTTGAAGATGGTTTCCTAAATTTTCTTCCAGGAGTTTTATGGTTGTAATTTTATATTTAAGTCATTGACATATTTTGAGTTAATTTTTATATAAGGTGTGAGATAAAGGTCCTCTTTATTTCTTTTGGTTATGGATATCCAGTTCTACCAGCACCATCTGTTGAATAGATTCTTCTGGCCCAGCTATGTGGGTTTGCCAGCTTTGACAAACATCACTGGACTGTAGATGTGAGGGTCTATTTCTAAATTCTCAATTCAGTTCCTCAGAGCAATCTGTCTTTTTGCCAGTACCATGCTGTTTCTACCACTGTAGCTAAATAATATGCTTTAAAGCCATAAAGTGAAAGTCCTCTGATTTTGTTCTGTTTAAAGACATTTTTGGCTATTCGGGGCCCTTACCTTTCCAAATAAATTTCATATTTGGCTTTTCCATTTCTGAAAAAAGACTGTTTGGATTTTTATTGGGATTTTATAGACTCTGTAAATTAGTTTGTGTAGAATTGACATCTTAACAATATTTAGTCTTCCAGTCCATGAACATTATCCTTCCATTTATTTAAGTCTTCTTCAGTTTCTTTTAGCAATTTTTTATAGTTTTCTGAATAAAGGTCCTTTATGCAATTGGTCAAGTTTATTCCTTAAAAATTGTTTCTTTTAGTACCAATTTAAATGAATTTTTTTCCTAATTTCTTCTTCAGAGTGCTCATCACTAGTAGATTGAAATGCTATTGATTTTTACATATTAATCTCATATCTTTGCTGAACTTGACTCTTAGTTACAGTAGATTTGTTGTGATTTTTGCAGGATTTTCTATATATAGGATAACATTATCATCGAATAGCAAAAGTTTTACTTCTCCCTTTTCTATTTCTTACAGTGATGACAGTGGGCATCCTTGTCTTGTTCCTGATCTCAGCAAGAAAGATTTCAGCCTTTCACCATTTTGTACAATGCTAGTTGTAGGTTTTTTATATATGTACTTTACAATATTTAGAAAGCTTACTTCTATTCCTTTCTTTTGGAGTGTTTCTATCAAGAAAAGATGCTGTATTTTGTCAAATACTTTGTCTGCATCAATCAAGAAGATCGTGTAATTTTTGTCTTTCTTTACTAATGTGGTTTATTATACTAATTGATTTTCTTGTGTTGAACCACACTTGCATACCTGGAGTAAAACCCACTTGATAGTGGCATATAATTCTTTTACTGTGCTTTCAGGTTTTCTTTACAAGTATTTTGTTGAGGATGTCTACATTTATATTCCTAACAGATATTGACCTGAAATTTTCTTTTCTCATAGTATCTTTGTTGGTTTTGGTATTAGAGTGATGTTGGCTTCATAGAATGAGTTTGGTAGCATTCTTTTCTGTTCAGTTTTTTGGTAGAGCTTGAGCAAGATTGGTATTAGATCATCTTTGAATGATTGGTAGAATTCACCCATGAATCATTCTGATCCCTTTGGGAGGTTTCTGGTTACTGTTTCAATCTCTTTACCTGTGATTGGTTTGTTGAGTCTTCTATTTCTTTAGGATCAGTGTAGATTTTTTGTGTGTTTCTAGGAATTTGTCCATCTTGTCTATGTTGTCTAGTATTTTCTGTGCAGTTGTTCATAATATCCTTTTATGATCACTCATATCAGCAAGGTAAATGGCAATGCCTCCCCTCTCACTTCTTATTTTGTTTATTTACACCTTTTCCTTTTTTCTTCATATATTTTTTATTTCTTTTAGTGTATGGAATTGCACAACTGCCAGAAATATGTTTAATTAGTCCTGATTTGTAAGGATTGGTACTTATTCATTCTACACTATTTAAGAGTCTGGCTAATTGCAAAAATTATGCTAATCTTTTCTCTTAATTTTTAAATCTTTGTGAAGATAAAGATTTTCAATGCATTGGTCAGGAAATCTGTGTTTTGTGTCATAACAAATGAACACTGGAATCTCCATGGCTGAACATGCATAATTTTATTTTTGTTCAGTAAATATGCATTAAAGGTAAGAGGATCATGTAGGACAGTTGTATTATAGTTACTCAATAATCTGTGTTGTTTCCTCTTAGTCTTGCCATGGTAAAGCATTTCATCTATGCTTGCTGAAGAATAAAAAACAGAAGCTGAATCGAAGCTCACTAGCTCTTAAATGTTTCAGCTTGAGTATGATACACATCACTACTGTGAGAAAGTCCATGGTCCTTCTTCAACACATGGGGGCTGAAAATATGGTGGGAGCTAATTGGTATTTGGTGACTGTGAAATTTTGGTGCTTTTGTGGATCCCAGAAAAGTTCATGTTCTTGGAGCTAATCCATTCCTCTGGGTGTAGGACCCTTTGTTTGGATTGGATACAGTTGGGTGACTTGAATGTAGTACTTCATTGAGACATGACCCTGGATGGGTCTGGGCTCTCTTGTGGAGTCCTTCATAAATGGGAGAAACATACAGAAAGGCAAAGAGAAAGACCTGCTGTTTTACCCTGCTATGTTGGAGAGACCTACAGGATCACTTGCAAATGCAGAAGGATAAATAAACCCTGAGAGACTGAGAGAGGGACCAGAGGAATCAGTGGAGCAGCCCAAAGTTGAAGATACGTAGCCCAGGGAGAGTCAAGCCATGTGCCTGAAGGCCCACAGCTGAGGTAAGTGAGAAAATGAGCCTGGAGGAAAAAGCGGAGTCTGGCAGCCATTTGTCTTGCCACCTGGAACAAAGGATCTGTCAACAGACAACCTTTGGTGAGACACTATTTCTAGTGATGCCTTTATTTGGACATTTTCCCAAACTTCGGAACCAAAAGACTTTACCTTAATAAATACCTATTATAAAAGTAGGCCTATTTCTGGTATTTTGCATTGGCAAACTTCAGCAAATTAAAACATTGATCATAAATGAGAAAAAATGATCTCCAATTTGGTATGAATTGTTTACTACCTGTTGAATAGTAATATGCATTGTATACATTTCTACATATATCATTAGATCCATGCATGGCTATGGAGTAATTTGGGTTAATTCAATCCTTACAAAGTTAAAAGTAAAAACACAGAGCTTTTCAAAACAACTGTCCCTAATATGTCAGGGGAGGGTTACTGGTTTAAGGTGTCGGAGGCATGTGGGACAGGGTGCCCCTGGGGCAGGTTCTAGGGAGTGCGTGAGTGTTCATCCTGTCATAGAGCATTGTTATCAGTGGGTGAAGACCCACAAATGAATGGGAAGGTTTTAGACTCACATTGTGGGGAGTCCTGCTATGTTCTCAAATAGAGGGACAGCAGTATCTAGAGCATAAGCATTGCCCAATAGGGTAGAAGAGCCCAGACATCAAGTCCTCAATGTTGTTGCAAGTAACTATGAATCTTATTCTTCAAGGAGTGAAGTTTGGTTTTTGCCATGGGTCCTGAGGGGAGGAATAGAACAAATTGAACATGGGGCATTTTTGGAACATGGGGAATTGTTCTATATGCCCTTGTAATAATGGATACAAGCCATGTTAAATTTCATCAAAATTTATAGAAGTGTATAGTCCAAAATGTAAACCAGACTGTAAATCATTGATCATGGTTAGTAGCAATACTTCAATATTTGTACATCAATTGCAACAAATATATCATTCACATGCAGAATGGTAATAGGGAAAAAGAGGAGGATGTTGGATATATGGGGATCCCCAATATTCGGTCCATGACTTTTCTGTAACCTAAAGCCTCTCTTGAGATGGAAAAAATAATACACTGGGAGAATAAAAGAAAGAAAATGTCACTGTACATATAAGACAACAGATTTTACAGTGATGAAAGGCATATGCCAAAATCTTTTAATTTTATTCCTTAATTTTTTATTACTTCAAAATTTTTATAATTATTTGTATTTTATTTGTTATTTTTAAAACTCTCATTACTTCATTTTTTCATTAATTTTATTGAGTTATTTTGTTTGCTTCATTTGTGAAGTTTTGGATCACAGAAGGTTTATAACTGTGGCAGGGGAGGATCATCAGTGCCCCTGCAGTGATGGGGGATGTATGGAAAGAGGTTCATCTGGGGTATACCTACATGATGTATGAATGAGCTCAAGTGTTCACGGGGCATTGTCACAGTGGGTGAAGATCCACAACCAAAAGAATATTCAGTTCCCATCCTGGGGATTTCTGCTGAATTTTCTAATGGGACAGCAAGAATCCCACAAGTACATGGGCAGTGAATAGTGAAGGAGGATGGGCCATTGACAGGTCCTTGATATTGATGACTGTACTTATGAACCTTTTCTTTTGAAATTGAAAATATTATTACAGGTTGCCTGTGAGTTATCTCCTGAGAACCTCCTTGTTGCTCAAATGTGACCCCTTTTTAAGCCAAACTCAGCATATAAATGTATTATCTTCCCACTGGGATATGACACTTGGAAACGAGCCTCCCTGGCACTGAGGGACTACTACCAAACACCAACTAGCAGTGGAACTGGAAAAAGACCTTGACCAAGAGAGGGAAAGGATAAACAGAAATGAAATTTATATGACTAAGAGACTTGAAAGTGAGTCAGGAGGTCAGTCCAGAGGTCACACTTATGCACATCACAGCATGATCTCATTGAATGACACAGCAAATGTTGCCTCAAATAGTGGGGCACCTGAAACTCTGGAGACATCCAGGCACTATAGGCAGGGCTGACAGCTCAGAAGTTTGGTGCCCTGCTTACTTTGGTCTTACTTTGGAATTTGTGTCCCCCAGTGTGACAGAGTTGAACTCAGTTGTGGTTTCCCTACACATGGCTCTTCTGTGCATTCTATCTGAACCTATAGTTAGTACTGGAGTTGATAGGTTTATGTCCAAGATACTTAAATCTTTGGGCTATCCATGTGCCTGTTGGGCCCTGAATCTCAACAAAGTTACAGCACTTACCAGGACAACTAATAAAGAGATGATGATGGACAATGACTATCCCAAGGAACAGAGTCTACAACTACATGCAAGATAGTCCCATCCATTTGCCCCATGGGATCTAAGCTCCCTCTTAATTAGAGGCAGAGTGGGTATCACCATCCCAGAAACATCAGAATTGGGGAATGAACAATGGACTAGTATAGATTTACAGTTATTCTACTATAGACTTAATGTTATTCTAGTAATGGAGGAACTTTTATCATTGATGTGGAGACAGTGGCCCATGGAGGTTTGAGAGAAGGGAGAAGAAAAAATAGGTATAATACAGGGGCATATTTGGGACAGTGGAATTGTTCTGAATGATGTTGCAATGACAGATATAGGCCATTATATATCTTGCCATAACTTACAAAATTGTGTGGGAGATTTTAATGGATGATTCTCAACCAGAAAAAATACAGCACTTTAAAACAGTTAAACCAATCTTGAACATTATGTGTATATTTTTCATCACAAAGTGACCTTTTGGAAGAAGTCATGTATTTGTTTATAGTTGTACTTTTTCTACATTTAATAAAATATCCTTAACACTTTAAGAAAAAAACTATTAGTGGCAATGGACCAATATGTGTTCACCAATTGTAATAAATGTACCATACTAATGAAGGATGTTGTTAATGTGGAAAAGTGTAGGAGGGGTAGGGAGCAGGACATATGGAAATTTCCTACATTTTATATGTAACATTTATGTTATCTAAGTATCTTTAAAAATAAATTAAAAACGAAAAACAAAAACTGCCCTAACTTCATCTGGATCCTCTTCTATTATCTAAATTCTGCCTCTTAGTATTGCAATTTAGGTTAAAATATCCCAAGTGGTATGTAATTAGTCTAAATTTTCTGTTCAAATTTGAATGTGCAAATTTCTGCCTTAATTTCTCAGATATCAACTCTTTTGTACTAGCCACTTTTGTTCCTATTATCTAAGGCTTAAATATATCCAATAAATGATATTTTTCTATGCTATGAGGATGTTTTTGATGGAAACTTGTTCCACATATATATTATATTTGGGTATATCCTGTGCAAGTTTGCTCTATGGCTGTTCCTGGAAGCTCCTTGGCTTAAGACAGGAAAATACTTTACTCTGGACATATCAAAATTCCAATGTAAAGTGTTCTCAGGGTTGTCCAACACAGCAGTATTAACTGTGGAATGGTGCTTCTCTTAAAAACTTTCTCTCATTATTCCAAATATATTCCTTTCTGGTTGATGCCTATTTCCCACTATGATAAGACTACACTGACTTCAGCAGCTGAGATAAAGGTGATGTGTTAGCAAAAAAACTCTTAGCCATAAAGATTTTTTAATTTATTTTCAGTAGTTTGACTGTTAGTTACATAAACTATACTTGAAGATTTTAAGATAATTATTCTATTCAATATATATATTAACATGGATTTTCCAAACTATGACAATTAGCAATGTCTCATTGATCAACAATTTGTACAAACACGGATTTTCTAAATGGAAGGACTCTAGCCACCTTTTAATTAAATATTGGTATTTTATAAAAGAGGAAATATTCAAGATTCCAGATAAAGAGCAGATAAAATATAAATATTTTTTATTCTGACTACAAGACCAGTATCTTTGTATTAAAATCTCTGGCTCATAAAATATCACATTTCATTTTATCTTCTCCATTTACATGAATTGTTACCCAAGAACACTCTTTGAATCCAGAGCTTCCTCATGGCATTTTTCACCTCTGCATTTCTGAGGGTGTAGATTAAAGGGTTTAACATGGGTGTTATCATAGTGTAAAATACAGCCACAGCTTTATCAATGGGGAAGGTGGTCATGGGCCGAAGGTATACAAATATACAGGGTACATAGAATAAGACAACCACAGTAATATGGGAGGCACAGGTGGAGAGAGCTTTCCGCCGCCCTTCAGAGCTATGAGACCTTAAGGACCAAAGGATTCGGACATAGGAGGTAATAAGAATACAAAAACTGAGCATACACATGAAGCCACTGTTGGCAGCAACAAAGAGGCCAAAGATGTGTGTGTCAGTGCAGGAGACTTTCAGCAGAGGATAAAGATCACAGAAGAAATGGTCAATAACATTGGGACCACAGAAAGGCAACCACACAATAAAAAGGATCTGAATCAAGGTATGAAGAAACCCCCCAGTCCAGGACAGGACCACCAGGAGAACACACATCTGCCGGTTCATTGTGATCATGTAATGCAGGGGCCTGCAGATGGCCACATAGCGGTCATAAGCCATCACTGCAAGCAGAGTGACCTCACATCCCCCAAAGAAATGTTCTGCAAAGACCTGAGTCATGCACCCAACAAAGGAGATGGTTTTCTTCTCAGTGACTAAGTTAAAAATCATTTTGGGGACAGTGATAGTAGAGAAGGAGCCGTCTATGAAGGACAAAAATGACAAAAAAAAATACATGGGGGAGCCCAGGGCTGGGCTGTTGGCAATGGTCACTACAATGAATAGATTGCCTGCCAGGGTGAGAATATAAATGAGTGTAAACACGACTAACAAGAGTTTCTGCAAATCTGGATTTTGTGTCAGGCCCAGCAGGATGAATTCTGTCACGTTTCTCATCTCTCCATGTATTCAGTTTTACATTTGGATAATAGATTTATCTGCGAATAGCATAGGGATTGCAAAGGTGTTAGGTAAATTTTATTTGAGAAAATAATATATCTCCAGATAAGAATGGTGGAAACCCAAGCAAATCCTAGACTTGAAGGTTGTCTATATTTTTAATTATATATAGTGTTGAATACAATAGCCTCCTTACACACACATACACACACACACACACACAGAAGTAAGGTTTTATGGTGGTTTTCATGCCAGGCACATTTCCTGAAATCATATATGATTGAATCCTCTCCTGATTACTGCCACACTATTTTTTTTCAATTAGAAAAAACAGGAAAATAAAAGAATACTGTGAGAAGGAGCAGAAGATTGACTATATCCACCTCCCTGTGTTATTTTCCAGTCATTCAGGCAGATGATACTCAGCTGTAGAGTTTCATATCCTTGTTGGTTTAACTTGATTCAGGGCAAATGTAAAAAATCAGGTGATTCTATATATTTGAAATTATGGATCACATAGTCACATATCAGACTCAAATGAACTGAGTGAATACTTAAGGCTGCAGAAACATACCCAGGGCAGTGAGATTTATGAGCTCATGCTTCATTGAAACACAATTGCATAAGAATATCATAGATTCCTTATCAAACACATCTGCAAGAATGATATCCTAAAGAGGATAAAACAGACAGCTTGGTGCAGTACAATATTCCCCAAATTTATTTGTTAACTCTAGAATTTACTGTCTTGGAAATTCCTGTCATGGTAAATTTCTAGTGTCCATGTAAGGAATATACACATTCTCTGAGCCTCTTCAGAAAACAGATATTTTAATATGAGAAAGCACTGCAATTTATTGTTCAGGCTATGTTCTTTAGGATAAATATACTATATTTATATTTTGTTTTTACTGATAAGTAGCTATGTAGTGTCATAGTCACCTTGATCCCCAATTTTTTTATATATATTTAATATAGGAAAAATAGCAAAGGGCATAGAGGAATTGAAAAACATCTTTGTTACTTAGGTCAAACTTTGTGTCCTATAGGTAAAAGTAGAGTTTTCCACACATCTCCAAATTATCATTATAAGATCAAAATTGAGAAACCACATATCATAAATCTTATGCTTGAAAGATTTCCTTGCTATAATATTAAGAGAAAAATAAACAAAACCATGAGTGCATATATATGAAATAATTACTCATCTCATGGTGTTTTAAAAAATTATATTAAGAAAACATTTGAATGCAGAAGTCAATGTACCAGGCAGTAGAAAGTATTAGATTTGATAAATAAATTCAAAAGCCTATTGGTTCTAAAAGATACTCTTCAAAGTGGTGAATACAAAAAAGCTTAAGACGAAGGAAGAAAGCTTAAATCCCAAAAGGACATTAATATAATAAAGTGTATTTTAAAAAATATTAAGTATATTTCAGTGGCAGTAAGAAAAGTTATTCAGCCACTGGTATAATTTGTCCAAACAAAGTAAGTTTAGCCTGTTTATATATTAGTAAAATAAAAATTTATAAGAAAACATAGGATATCACAAAACAGTGAACCCTATTGTAAACTGTAGAATATAGTTAATAGTTCAATTATAATAATAATATCTATCAGTTTTAACAAATGTACCCACTAATGCAAGGTTTTATTAACAGAAGGTGGATCTTTTATTTTCTGCAAGATTTTACAATAAGCCTGCAACTCTCTCATAATTAAAAAAAAAAGAAAAGAAAAGGAAAATGGAACAACTTAAGCCAAAGTAGGTCTTCTCTTCATATCATCACCAAATAAAAGGGAAAAAAGCAAAAAATAAGTGCATATACTAAGAACTTAAAGCATTGATCTGCTCAAAAACAGGAACATAGAGAAAAATATGTAACTGATAATGGGAGAGGCATGTTATACAAAAATGCAGTGGTATAAAATATAGTATAAAACTGATGCATTCAGCAACATAAAGAGAGGGAACAAACTCCAAACATGTTTACAACAAAAATGACAAGCAACTCTTACTACAGAAATAACATTTGCAAATACATAAAATGTCTGTGCATAGTATTATAAAGAAAGGTAAAACTAAGGAAAAGGGAATTATCATGAAAAATATTAGACATTTGAATTACCATACCCTCTATTTCAAAAGCAATGCAATTTAAAACATAAATTAAATTTTACTGGCAAGTTAACAAAGATGCACAAGTGTTCAATTATTCCATGATGGTGAGTGTATGTTGGTGTTAAATATTCTGGAAAAGAAGTTGCTTTTATATAAAATGGACTTCAAAATTGGTTATGCCCCTTGCTCCAGTACTCTTTACACTTAGAAATATATACATATATACACTTATGCATATAGTTTGTATTTCACAATATATTTTTCATAATTGAAAATGTGGAGACAACCAAAATGTCTACATGAAGGGAAGAGTTAAGTGAATAATGATGTATGGTTATGAAATATGAGGTAGACATCAAAGTGACTTTTAAAAAGAATTATTAATGTGGAATGGTGATTTCAACATAATAGTGGAAAATGTAAATATAAAACTATTTTTATTATAATCTCATCTGTCTAAAGTGACATATATAATAGAATTGTCTCTAAAAAGTCACTAAAAACTAATAGTGCTTATTTGGATTATGGATTATAAATAATTTTATGTTCTTTTTGAGATCTTAGTTTTTCTAAAGAGAATCTATTGACTTTATTATCAATGAAACAAATAAATGGAAGGTTTACTTCATTTTCTATGGTCTGGCTCCATAATATCTCAAGTGAATGCTTTTCTGGGTATATTGGGTATGCTAGTAATTGTCAAAAAGATTGTGATAATAGAAGCAAATATTTAAATTCAACTTACCTGTAAAATGAAGACCATAACTTTTCCTTTGAATATAATTACCAGTAAAGAAGACACAGGTTGTACCTAACCCTCTGAATACTTTTAGACAGGTAACATGCTCAATTTATGACAAGGCATCTTTTCCGTAAAGAACAATTTCCATAGAGATAGCAACCACTGACCCATTACTAACTGCTGCTTTGCAAGGTCATCTGTTTTTTTACCCTAAGTATAATATTCCTTTCCCTCAAGTTGTGACTCTACATTAATTGGAAAGAAAAACTTCCTAAGTAAATCTGATTCTGTGTACAGGGTTTGTTTTTCCTCCATAGGCTCACACCATCCTGTGAATGTGGTCCTCAAGCATCCCAGCTCAGGTGATGAATATCTTTAACCAGAAAACTTTCAAACGTTTAGGATTCAGTGGAAATAGATGGGGAAACACCTAACCGTCTGGAGGAACTCTCATAAAATTCTTCCAGGCACATTTGCTCTTTTGCTGTCCAGTGACTATATGAAGTATACTATAGCAGCCACTTGAGATTAGTTCACACCACATTTAAAACACTGAAAATAGAAAACTATGCTGAAGCAGAAAAATTATGAATTCCCAGCATTATGAACTCAACAGCAAATGCACTTGGAGTCACATATTCCTGATTTTAGCTCTTATAAGACTTTGCCTAAGAATGTCTGTGCTCAGCCTAGAGTTCACTCCTTTGGTCTTTGGGAATCTGGATACAGAGGGCTTTGAAACACAGGCCAACAGCATTCTGTGGCTGGTATTCTTATGTGTTGTTCCAGGTTCAGGTATCCCCAAGAGACTGTCCTTATCAACATTTTCAAGTGTGATTTTAGGGAAATATTTACATTGATATTACTTAAGGATGTTCCGAGCTTTCATTCCCAAAGGATTAAAATTAGCAACTTCAGCCAAGATGGCAGCCAAACCAATTCATCCTCTTCCCTCTTGTGGCTTTGGCATCTGTAACCATGGTGGGCAGGGAAGATACAGTTAGGCTGCATAAGCAGACTCTCTATGGTGGTAGTTTGTAAGTAATCTTGGAGTCTGGGACAAAAGGCACAGAATGTTAGTGTGGGGAGAATTAACTAATCAGTGCCTATAAAACAACACCTGTCTCAAAGAATTAAAGAGAGGATTAAGCATGTTAAAAAATCTAGATCAATGCAAAATTGCTAGTCTACTGTTGATGCCCTGAGGATAAACACATGCAGGCTAGAGATACTGCTGTCTAATTTCTATTATCTGAATCATTCCCAAGAGCAAAAGTTTTGAAGTACAAGTTTAACTTCCTAAGCCTGTCTTGTCTATTTACTAAATATGTTAATGTGTGCAAATTTCTCAACATCTTGATGTCTCAGTTTCCACATCTGTACAAAAGGTATACTTATCTTATAGGATTGTCATGAGGTTATGATATAATGCATTAACTGTGCTTAGAATGCTGCTTAATATAGAATAAAAGCTCATTGTTAGTTGGAAAAAGCTCATTTTGTGTTGGAAATGTGACCTCATGGAGTCACAGACCAGGTTTATGGCAATAATTACCTCAATTCTTATATGTACCTGTATTTTTCTCTATGCTTTATAGAATTCTAGTGATGCTGAAATTAGAAGAGAATAAAGGCCAAGTTTGGCTGTTCTCAATACTGATTCAAAGATACTATATTTACAAAATCTTCTGAGTGTTTAATCTCTCCATTAAAATTTCTGACAGAGATGTTGAGATTCCCAAAATAGGTCATAGGATTTAATTGAAATTAAAAACAATGAGAATTAGCCCAATAATATGCACTTTCTACGTATCACTCTATTAAGTTTAGTATACCATATGATTTTCATATAATTCCATGGGTGAAATACTAATAATTTCATTTTGCATATTAGGAAATTTAATGTAAACTTTGAACACCACTTAGAGGAGATATAAAGTCTAATGATTAGTATAACTTGGTTTTAAATTGTGACTGATATGATTTCTAAGCCTGAGTTCTAATCAATGTGTTATTTTACCTCATCAGACTCTAGTGCTGTGATGTATCTTATTCCCTGGATATGAGAATAATCCTGATTCAGACTTGCTCTTAGTTCTTCAACCAATAGCAGGCAGGACTTATTCCTTAGACAGATTCCATGTGTGGCAGCTGCTCTGGAAAGAGAAGGATGGAGAAAACAGAACATTTTATAGTTTCCTTCAAAACCTTTTCTCCATGTGGTAGAACTGCCTAAGGACCATCCATTAACTTTAATTCTGGAAATTTCTTGGTGCCTGCATCATGGAAGGGAAGTCTAAGATGAAGTTCAGATTTAAATAAACATCCTATGCATAAATATAATATGGAAAGATTATGAGGAAATTATACACCTGTCTTAATTTGCCAATGTTGCTCTGACAAATACAATACAATGGGTAGGACAAAACAATAAGAATTTATTGGAAATCCAAAAGCAAAATGTCAGTAAGATTATACCCTCTCTCAGAGCTGACCTTGGTAAATGGAGCATGACAACCAAGTATAGATTGTTGGTGCTGGAATGCAGAAGCGCTCCCTTAGGCACCTTTTGTCCCAGACATTATACTATTTGCAATTTGACACCAGCATATTCTTCATCATGGTATCTTCCTAGATACCTAAATAAGGTAATTGAGAAAGGAGGTATGTTCCACTGAGGAATAGAGAGGGGTAGGCACTACAACAGGAAAATAAGATGCTCCTGCTGACCTGCCCCTAGGACCTTTAGAGCCTGGATCTATATTGAACCACTGCTTTCCACCACCCAGACCAATGAACATAGGTCCATGGGGCAGAAGGAGAGAGCAGGAATTCAGACTCCAGGGTTCTTGGACCAAGAAGTTCCCAGATTTAGTCTAGCCAGATTTCCCATTTAATAGGCAACTATATAGTGCTATTTGGCCTTGGTGTTATTGGAAAGAATTACCAAGAGATCCCAGGTCCTCCTGAGGCCAGAAATCCCCATCGTGTTCTGTGTCCTGTGCAATCAGAATTCTCAACAGACGGTGTCCAATAACAGCATATAATCAGGGATATATTCAGGATCATGGTTGCATGGGCCCACAGGGTGACACATTTGTATGGGCATGTGGCAGATGTCCCACTGACAATGATTCTTTGCAACACGAGATGAGGGTACTTCACACCTCAACTCAAGAATGCCCAACCAGATGTTGAACACTTATTCACTGATGGATTGACCAAGCTGAAGCGATCTGGTGTCCATTGAACATCAGCTGCTGTTTCCCTTACCTCTGGCACTGGTTAAAGTGCCAAATGGACTGAAATATGAGTGGTCTTCTTAGCCCTAGAACACTTGGATCCAACCACCCACTGTATTTGCTACTGATTATTGGGGCATTCCCAATGACTTAGCAGTCTGGTCAGGTTCATAGAAGGAACATTGGAAAATCAAAGGTTCCCCAGAGTGGGAAGAGATTTTTGGAAACAATTGGCAGTGTGGAAGGGCACCATCTATATTACCCATGTTGATGAACATGGCATGGGACTGTTCAAGATGAACATCATTAAAAGTTTCAGCTGTTTTTCACCCACTATGAGGCTGTTGATCCTCCTAGGAGAGAAGCAGAGGATGAGTACTGCCTGGAGGATGAGGACAAAGAACTTACCCTTAATGATGCCCATGAAATAGCTGAACTTTCCATGGCTGCATTCTCTGCACAATGGATCCACTACTGAAATGTACACTGAAATTCCACCATCATTAAATAATGAGCCCAAGAGCATGGAGGATGGTTCTCATTGAAAGAGACCTAATCGGCCAATGTGAGAGATGTCAACTACAAGCAAGAGCCCAAAAAGTACATTTAGTTATATATTTCCAGAGGACCTTACAGACTGGTCTTGGCAAGTGAAGTATATCGGCCCTCTTTCACCATCCCAAGGTGTATTCTACGTGCTGTTCACAGTAGACACCTATTCAGGTTATGGCCTTGCCTTTCCAATTCATCATACAGATACAGAACATACATGGGATGCCTTGGAAAAATAGCTCTGCCACCACTTCAGGTATGCAGATGACATCTCCTCTGAACAAGGCTTCCACACTACAGCACAATCAACTCAGTGATGGGTCCACACTCATGGAATTAGATGGACCTTCCACATCATCCAGCATTCACTTAGGCACTGGCATTTTTAAGAATTGTTTTTTTCATTTAAAATAGTCTGAATATAAATATTTAATCCACAGTCATTGATGTTGCTAGTTTTCACCAAGATATAGGTAAGAATTGTTAATGCATGATTAGGTATACATGATAGATGCTGTAAGGATCTTTTTCTGTTACAATACTTCTTTAACATATCAGTTTTATTTATATACATTTATAAAGAATAAATCAATCCAAAGTGTACAGTCAATGGTATAATCACATAGTTGTGCATTTTCATTTTCCTAATAATAATGAAACAATAAACAAACAAAACTCATCACCTATCAATCTCTCTATACCTTCCCTGCCACACATAGCTGCTATTCTGTTTCCTTCACTCTTATATATTTGTCTGTATATTATGTAAAAACAGTCCTATGTGTGTAACATCACCCATATTCATATTTTACATGAGGTTTCACTATGTTTTACAATCCCATGTTATATTTTTTGGCTTTCCTTCTAGTAAGCCCTAAGGGTAAGACCTTAGACTTACTCTTTCAACCACTGTCATACTGACATAATAGCTTTGTTAGTTATACACATTATGATGTGCTTTCACCATTTCTATTCATTTCCAAATATTTACAAACAACCTTTTAATCAATTCTGCACAGATTAACCCTCAGCTTTCCATTCTCTACCCTTATTCTATTTTCTGGTAACCTATATTCTAATTATTAACTCCGTGAGTTTATATAATGTAGTCAGTTCATAATAGAGCAATCATACATTATTTGTCATTTTATGTCTGACTTGCTTTACTAACAATGTCTTCCAGGTTCATCCATGTTGTCATATGTTTCACGAATAATTATTTCTTACTGCTGCATAATATTCCATAATGTGTATACACCACCATTTCTTTATCTAGTCATTAGTTGATGGACACCTGGGTTGTTTCCAACCTTTGGCAATTATGAATAATGCCACTATGAACATGGGTGTGCAGGTATCTATTGTGTCACAGCTTTCAATTCTTCTGGGTATATACTTAGTAATGGCATTTTGGGTCACATGGCAAGTCAATATTCAACTTCCTAAGGAACAGCCAAACAGTCCTCCACAGTGCTGTACCATTCTACATTCCCACCAACAGTGAATAAGCATTCTTATCTTTCCACATCCTCTCCAATGTTTGCAATTTTTATGACTTTTTTTAATGAAACAATCTTTCTTTTTAAATTTATTTATTTATTTCTCTCCTCCCCCCAACCCCGCCCAGTTGTCTGTTCTCTGTGTCTATTTGCTGCGTGTTTTTCTTTGTCCGCTTCTGTTGTCAGCGGCACGGGAATCTGTGTTTATTTTCCTTGCGTCATCTTGTTGTGCAAGCTCTCCGTGTGTGCGGCACCACTCCTGGGCAGGCTGCACTTTCTTTCACACTGGGCGGTTCTCCTTATGGGGCGCACTCCTTGCACATGGGACTCCCCTACGCAGGGGACACCCCTGCGTGGCAGGGCACTCCTTGCGCGCATCAGCACTGTGCATGGGCCAGCTCCACACAGGTCAAGGAGGCGGGGGGTTTGAACTGCAGACCTCCCATGTGGTAGATGGATGCCCTAACCACTGGGCCAAGTCTGCAGCTCCCTTTTATTTTTATGACCTTTTCACAGCACCCAGTCTATAGGTGTGAAATAATATTTCACTGTACTTTTGATTTGCATTTCCCTAATTACTAGTGATATTGAATAATTTTTCATGAGTTTTTTTTTCCCATTTGCATTTTTTTCTTTGGACAATTGTCTTTTCAAGTCTTGCCCATTTTTTAATCAGGTAGTTTTGTCTAGTAGTTTCCATGCTAGAATGTAAGCTCTATCATGTCTTGTTTATCAACACATTCTGGAAAGGTAGAATGCATATATAGATAGGAATATAAATGTAAAATGACTTAATAACAGTAACCTATTCTTTGAAATCTTGTTATATATGTTAGAAATTTTCTCTCCATTTTAGATATAATAATTATTTTTCAACTATTCTTTATTTTAGAAATTTTATTGATTGCCAATTTTGTGTCAGGTACTATTCTGTGAGAAAGGAATGAAATAATTATTAGAAAAGGAAAATTATCTTCTAGAATTTACCTTATAATCTTGTAATAGATTCAAGTAATAAAGAAGGGAATTGATTAACAAAGTAATCATAGACTGAGAATAATAATAAAGAATTTTTATTATTTCATTTTATTTGTAATTAGGTTTTGTCATTTATGCTTTTCCCTTTTATTATAATAGTTAAAATAGTTAAACATGGTTAATATTAGATAGAATATCATCTATGTTCAATGGCAGTAGGCTTACATATGATTTTTAGTGTGCAAAATTCTACTTTCAATAATAAAACAAGCTAGAGAGTAAGATACAAACCATGCAAAATGGTATTGAATAAAAAATAAATCTCCTTTCCATCCTTCACCAGATTCTCACCAGTGATCCTCCTTAGAGGCAATCACAGTGTTCTCTTTCTTAAGACTCTTCAGGTAGTAGTCTTTGCAAATACAGACATATTTGCACGACATATATGCATGTGTGCTTATGTCTGTGTTGATTGCTTTGCATTTTACTACTTAAGATCTTGATGATCTTTCCAAACAAGTCCATATAGATCTAAATCATTCACAGTTATCTTCTTACTATATAATAGTCTTCCTTAAGGTGAACTAAAATTAAGGGATCCAGTTCTCCTCATGCTGTTTCCCATTTTACCTATGACAATTCATGCCACACACAAAAAAATAGGTCTTTTTTAATATGTGCAATGAGTTCCTAGAATGAAATTGTTCGGTCAAACTGTACATGCACTTAAAATGTTGATATTCTTAGTTATTGTGAACATGACATCCTTGAGGTTGTATCAACTACACTCTTGCCCGTAGTCTATAAGAATTGTTGTCTACATTCTCAACAACTATTTTTTGATAAAAACGTATGGAATGAGGGGGGAGGAGGGGAAATGGGGGTTCCGTGTCACCCGTGGCTGAGTGGAGCTCTCTGGCCAGGGTCACAGAGAGGCATGGGCTGTACCCCGACCGTGGTCACCTTCCCAACCCGGTGCCCCAGCGAGGGGTCTCAAGTGAGCAGAGACCGCGTGCTGGCAAGATTGCTGAGGATGGGCCCTTAATCCCGTGTAACAGATATCCTTAAAGAAGAGGGGAAGAGCCACAGAGACAGATGAGACAAGGCAGGGAAGGGCCAGCCATTCCTCATCATCTCTCATCCAACTCGTTGTCAGAATGTCCCTGGCTGCTTATTGTGTCATCTTTTGCTGAAGAATAGGAACCTTTACTCCACCCAAAAGGGGCACATACGGAAGAGAGATCGAAATATAATAAAGTTTACTGGATCACTTATTCTAGGAGATTTTTTATTTCTCACATATGAAATTCTGGCCTTGAAGAAGTCTTTGACATTAGATACTTAAGTGGTAGAAAGAGAAAAAATGAAGTCTTATATTATGTGTGTGTATATATGAACACGGTTTCCTTAGAAAAAGGAGAAAATCTTGGAATCGCTACCAGGCAAAAAAATAACTTCACAAGGCAGTAAGAAAAGTATTGATAACATCAGCCAAGATATTATGGAGTCCATTTGCTGACAGTTTTAGTGCAGGTGATGTGCATGATCGTGAGTGTTGCATTTGGCTGCTGCTGAGGAAGAGCAGGTCCCAGGACCAGGCAGTGCGGCTGCAGGCTATGCAGGAGACGTCCCACAGGCGCCACTGGCACAATTACCAATAGAGGGTAGTCGCTCAAGCCCTCTGCTCCGAGAACTCTTACCGGTTTGGCATGAAGCAAAAACAGAGGTCTTCGCTTTTTTTCCTCCCACCTCCTCCTTTGCCGTCTTTGAAAAAAGATTCCTCCATTGAAGAAGATCTCAGACAGTTGCTGACTTCTTTACCTCAAACAGAGGTAGATGTGTGCATCGAGTATCAGCAGATTTAAGCATTGGAGATCTGATTCCTGTGAACGTTTACCATTTAAACATTTGTAAGCCAAAGAAAAAGGATTTTTTTTGTACCAATGTACCTTACAATCATCCCTGAAACTTTAGTCAAAGACCTTGAAAACTAATAGTCATCATCTTCCATTTTTCATATGTAAGCACAATGCAAGAAGCTTTGTGTTCCCTTACTTTTTTTAAGCTTCAAGCAGCCACGCAATCAGAGCGATGATGGCGTCAACCCAGCATAGACTATGTTGCAGGCAGCAGAATATTTTCACCATTTCTGAAATCACAGCATTACTGTATTCTAAATTATCATGTGTTTGATTACTATCAGTATTCTATTTCTGCTTTATTGATCTCTTTATTCATATGCCATTTAACCCATGATATAATTGCATTTGATCTATACTACCATTTGAAATCTGATATGCTTTTTTTCCTTAATTACTATTCTGTTTTAGACCTATGCCAACTCCTGTATATTTGTATTTCACATGTTAGACATACATTCTGTATATTTGCATTTCACATATTGGGCATGTATTCTATAATACATATTGTAGAAGAGAGTCTGGCTAGGATATCCAGAAAATTTGCTCAAGACACATTGAAAAACTAGGTCACACTAGAGTTTACATTGTTGTAGTCACCCTCTATTTTTGATTGTGCAATTGATTTTAGCATTGGCTTACAATTAGACAAAGGGATAAAAAATGGTGTTAAAATATGTGGTTTCTATGTTTCAGTCATTGTAGAGTACTACACAGAAGGAGAAATTTTTCTAATGTTTCATTTGACTTGATCTGTAAGGATTGCTATTTACTCATTATACACTATTTGAGAATCAAGGTAATTGCTAAAATTATGCTGATCTGTTCTCTTATAAATCTTTGTGAAGATCAAGATAGTCAATGCATTAGTCAGAAAAAAACTGTTTTGCTGCTGTAACAAATGAACACTGAAATCTCTGTGGCTTAATATGTTCAATTTTATTTTTGCTCAAGAAAAACCCACTGAAGATTAGGATATTATGTAGGGTATTTGCCATGTAGTACTCAGTAATCCAGGTTGCTTCCTCTTAGTCTTGCATTTCTTTTAGGCTTGCTGAAGGAGGAAAAACAGAAGCTGGATCATAGCACACTGGCTCCTAAATGTTTTCAACCTGATACACATCACTATAGTGAGAAAGGCCCATGGTCCATCTCCAACACCTGGGAGCTGAAAATATGGTTGGAGCTATGGGTATTTGGTGATCATAAATAGATAGGTCATAACAGAGAAAAAGTGACTCTAATTTTGGAATGAATTGTTTACTAATTATTGCATAGTAATCTCCATGATATATATGTGAGCATGCATATATCATGTCCATATATATATATGTACATATATCATGAGATCCAGGCACGACAATGGAATAATTTTCATTAATTCAGTTATTATAAAGTTAAAAGTGAAAACACGAAATTTTTCAAGACAACTGCACTGGCTTCACCTGGAAACTCTCTTATTCTCTGGATTGTTTCAATTCATTGTATTGAATTCTTTAAAATTATTTTTATTAAATTGTCTTTTTTTTAAAGATACATAAATCACAAAAAAATGTTGCATTAAAAAATATAAGAGATTCTCACATACCCCACCCCCAACCCCCCACTCCTCCCACATCAACAACCTCCCTCATCATTGTGGCACATTCATTGCATTTGGTGAAAACATTTTGAAGCACTCCTCAAGTTGGTTTACAGTTGGTTTACAATTTGCTATTCAAGTATGAATGCGTAGATTTCTGCTTTCATTACTCAGATATCAAAACTTTCTCTTTTGTACTACTTTTGTCCTTATTATCTAAGGCTCAAACACATCCAATAAAAGATATTTTGATGTGGATTTGCTGTGTGGATATTTTTTATGGAAATTGCTCCACATATATATTATATCTGGGAATATCATGTGCAAGTTTGCCCTATAACTATACCTGGGAAAATATAATATCCATCTTTGTTTTAAGCCAGGGAAAATAACTTATTTTGTGCATAGCATAAGTTAAAATGCCAGTGTGTTCTCAGGGTGTGCAAAACAAGAGCATTAAATTTGGGATGACACCAGCCTTATAACTTTCATTCCTCCAAATACATTCATCTCTGGTTAACAACTATTTCCCACAATAATAAAGCTACACTAACTTTAGCGGCTAGAAATAAAATGATGTATTAGCAAAAAAATGCATAACTATAAATGTTTTTATACATTTTCAATATTTGTGCTATTGGTTGCATAAACTACTTTAAGATTTGAATATAACTATTCTATTGAATGTATATTGGCATGGATTTTATAAATTGTGACAATATTATATTAATTAGCAATGTTTCATTGATGAGTAATTTGCACATGCAGAGAGTTTCTAATTGGAAGGGACTTTAATCACCTTTTAATTAAATATTGGCAATTTATGAAAGAGTGAACATTCAAGATACCAAATAATAAGTGGATAAAATATGATTAAACTCACATACTAGGACTGCAAGACCAAAAATCTTTGCATTAGTAATGCTTGTTCTTAAATGTCAGTAGATTTTGTTTTATCTTATCTATTTATATTAATTGTTACCCAATATCACTCTTTGAATCCAGAGCTTCCTCATGGCATTTTTCACCTCTGCATTTCTGAGAGTGTAGATTAAAGGGTTTAACATGGGTGTTATCATAGAATAAAATACAGCCACAGCTTTATCAAAGGGAAACGTGCTTGTGGGTCGAAGGTATACAAATATGCAAGGTACAAAGAATAAGACAACCACCGTTATATGTGAGGCACAGGTGGAGAGAGCTTTCCGCCGTCCTTCAGAGCTGTGCATTCTGAGGGAGCAAAGGATGAGTATATAGGAGGTGATAAGAATACAAAAACTGAACATACACAGGAACCCACTGTTGGCTGCAACAAAGAGGCCAAAGATGTGAGTGTCAGTGCAGGAGACTTTCAGCAGAGGATAAAGATCACAGAAGAAATGGTCAATGACATTGGGACCACAGAAAGGCAACCACAAAATGAAAAGAATTTGAATTAAGGCATGAAGAAATCCCCCAGCCCAAGACACAGCTACAAGGAGAACACACACCTGCCGGTTCATTGTGACCATGTAGTGCAGGGGCCTGCAAATGGCCACATAGCGGTCATAGGCCATCACTGTGAGCAGGATGATCTCAGCACCCCCAAGGAAATGTATTGCAAAAACCTGACTCATACACCCAACAAAGGAGATAGTATTCTTTTCAGCAAGTAAGTCAAATATCATTTTAGGGGCCGTAATAGAGGAAAAGGACCCATCTATGAAGGACAAAAATGACAGAAAAAAGTACATGGGGGAGGCCAGGATTGGGCTGGTAGTGACAGTCACTACAATGAATAGGTTTCCTGCCAGGGTAAGAAAGTAAACATGTGTACACACAACAAACAAGAGTTTCTTCATCTCTGCATTCTGTGTCAGGCCAAGCAGGATGAATTCTGTCACGTTGTTCATCGCTCCATGAACCCATTTTTGCATCTGGATACTTGATTTATCTAAAAATAGTAGAGGGATTGCAAAAATTTTAGATAAATTTTAATCAAGAGAATAAAATATCTCCAGAAAAGAATGATGGAAGCGCAAGCAGCCAAGCTCTAGACTTATAGTTTGTCTATATATTAATTATATACACTGTGAATACAAAGCACTCTTCACACACACACAAGTGCACACAAACACACAAGCAAGGTCTTATGACTGCTGACATGCAAGACTCGTTTCCTGCAATCATGTATGGCTTGATCCTCTCCCAACCACTTCCGCAGTATTTTTTTTCAAATAGAAGAAGGGGAATATAAAGAGTACCTGCAAGGAAGAGCAGAAAGTTGACCATATAAGTGTCTATTACTCTGTGTTGTTTCCTAGTCATTCAGGCTGATGGCTTTCTAAGCTGTTAACCACTTGACCTTGTGAGGTTTAACGTGTTTCAGGGTAAATATCAAACATCAGGTGAGTTCTGTTTTAAGTTGTTGATCATATTGCTACATTTCAGACTCAACAAATCCCGGTGTCTACTTAAGGCTGCAGAGACATACAAGGGGCAGTTAGATTTGTGAGCTCAGGCTTCATTGAACCAGAATCGAATACCATAATTCCTTATCAACCACCTCTGCCAAAACAATGTCCTGAAGAGGATAAAACAAACAGCTTGATGCAGTGCAATATTCCCCAAAATTATTTATTACTTTAGGATTTACTATTTGGGAAATTTCTGTAAAATAATTACAGGAATTATAAAGGAAGATTATGACACATTCTGTGGAGCTTTTTAGAAAATAGATATTTTAATAAGAAGAAATAAAATCACCATAATTTATTGGTCAAAGCATGTTCTTTAAGATAGATAATATTTAAAACTTGTTTTAACTGATAAGTAGTCATGTGATGTAGTATATGGGCCATAGTCTCATTGACCCCATATTTTTCATATATAATATAGGACAAATAACTAAGATAATAGAGAAATGGAAAAACATCATTATTACTTAGGCCAAACTTTATATCCTAAATGTAAAAAAAAAAAAATTTCCACATATCTCCAAGTTATTATTATAAGATCTGAATTGAGAAACCCAATATCATGAATCTTACGTTTGAAAGATTTTATTGTTATGATATTAAGAGAAAAATATATGAAATATGAATGAATAGAAATGAATAATTATTTATCTTAAGATGCTTGAATAAACTATATTAGCAAATATTTGAATGCAGAAATCAATATATCAGGCAATAGAAAAATATTGGACATGGTAAATAAGTTCAAAGTCTACTGATTTTTAAAGGTACTTTTAAAAGTGATGAGTGCAAATAAGCTCAATAAAAAGCAAGTAAGTTAAAATCCAAAAGGATATTAATATAAAGGGTATTTTAAAGAATATTATTTGGTTATAAAAGTTTTTCAGCCTCTGGTAGAATTTATCGAAACAAAGTAAGTTTAGCCTGTGTATATGTTAGTAGAATAAAAAGTTTTAAGAAAACAGGGGCTGTATCAAAAGGATACAGTGAACCCTAATGTAAACTATGGAATATAATTAATAGTACAGTTAAAATAATAATCACTATCACTTGTAACAAATGCACCACACTAATGCAAGATGTTAATAATAGAAGGGAGTAATATAGGAATTTTATAGTTTCTGCAAGAATTTTCTATAAACCTACAACTTCTCTAATAAAAAAAGAAACTCCCCAAACCAAAGTAAGTTATCTCTTGATATCATCACCAAATACAGGATAAAAGGCCAAAAATAAATGCATGTATTAAAAACTTAAAGCGTCAATCTGCTCAAAAACAGAAAACAAAGAAAATATGTGATTGATCTCTGGATGGGTGAGTCATGCTACACAAAATATGCAGTTGTATGAAATATAGCACAAAACTAATGGATTAACTACATAAAGAAAGGGAACAAGCTCAAGAAATGTTTCTAACAAGTTTGACAGGCAACTGTTACTATAGAAATAGCATTTAAAAATAAAGAAAATGTCTATAATCACTATTATAAGGCAAAGACAAAACTAATGAAAAGGACATTCTCACGAAAATAGTTAAGACATCGAAAGTATCTTCTATTTCACTAACAATTAAATAAATGCAATTTAAAATATGAAATATTTTTATTGGCAAATTAGCAAATATGGATGAGAGCTCAATTATCCCATGCTGGTAAGTGTGTGTTGGTATTAAATATTCTGGAAATAAAAGTGAATTTATATAAAAAAGACTTCAAAATTGTTTATGTCCCTAGTCCACTATGCCATACTCTGAGGAATCTAGTTATAAAACATATTGGAAAAACTTGTGCATACAGATTGTATTCCAAAGATATATTTCATAATTGAAAACTTGAAGACAATCAAATTGTCTACATGAAGGGAAATAGTTAAATGAAGTATGATATATAGTAATGAAATATCAGGTGGACATCGAAGTAATTTATATGAAGAATTATTAATGTGAAATGGTGATTTCACTGCAATAGTTATTGGAAAAATGCTAAATTAAAACTGAATTTATTTTACAATATTATCTGTCAAAATGACATTTATAATAGAAATGTCTCTAAAATAGACACTAAAAATTGATTGCTTATTTGAATTATGGATTATGGACAATTTTATATATTTTTAACACCAATTTTGAGATCCTAATTTTTTCTAAAGAGAATATAATGTATTTACTATCAGTAAAATAAATTTAATAAAAAGTTTAATTATCTATGGTCTGGCTTCAAATTATCTGAAGTGAATGCTTTTCTGAGTATATTGAGTGTGCTGGTCATTATTCACAATGATCGGTGATAATAGAAACATATTTTTAAACCCAACTTACCTGTAAACTGAAGACCATAGTGTTTCCTTTGGAGAAAAAAGACAATAAGGTGAATGGTTATAACTGACCTGACCCTCTGAATACATTTAGACATGAAACAGGCTCAATCTCCAAAAAGGCATCTTATCTGTAGAGAATACTTCCTAAAGAGATAACAATCACTAACTGCTGTTTGCAGTTTCATCCATGTTTACCTTAATATTCCTTTCCCTAAAATAGAGACTCTACATTGATTGGTAAGAGAAACTTCCTAAGTAAATTTGACTCTGTGCACAGTTTCTTTTTCCTCCATAGGCTCAAACCATTTTGTGAATGTGGCCCACAAACATCCCAGCTCAGATATAAATATCTTTACTTAGAAAAGTTCTAAAGCTTCAGGCTTTCGTGGAAATTGATGGGGAAAACCCTAACCTTTTGGAGGATACCTCTCCATAAGCGTCCTTCTGGCACATTTGCTCTTTTGCTCTTTAGTGACTATATGAACTGTTCTATAAAAGCCACTTGAGATTAGTTTGAACCATACTTAAAATGTTGAAAATGGAAAGTTTTTTATATCAGAAATGTTATGGATTGCCACCATCATGAACTCAGCAACAAATGTAGTTGTCCTGGAGAAGCAGTCCTGAATTCAGCTCTTTTAAGCCTTTTCCTGTGAAAGTCTGTGTTGAGCCTAAAAGTACTTCCTTTGGTCCTTGGGACCCTGGATCCACACGGCTTGCAAACTCAGGAACAACAGCATCTGATATTTGTGACTTATTATGCTTCTGTGATGTTACAAGCTCAGATATCCCCAGGGTCTGTCCGTATCAACATTCTCAGTTATGATTTCAGGGATATATTTAAAGGGATATTACTGAAAAACAACTAGTTCTGAACTTTCAATTCCCAGAACACTAGAATTTTGAGCTTCAGCCAAGATGACAGCCAAACCAGTTCCTCTTGTTCTCTTTTCTTGCTGTAGCATGGTGAGGGGTTAGGCATGGCGAAGATCTAAAAGAGGTTGTTGATTTAGGAGGAGTGGGGTGGGGGTTGTGGAGTATATGGGAACCTCTTATTTTTTTAATGTAACATTTTTTGTGATCTATGTATCTTCAAAAAATTACAATTAAAAATGATGGGGGTGGGGCTGAGAAGTAGGGTATATGGGTATATGGGAGCCTCTTATGTTTGTTAATGTAACACTTTGTGTGATCTACTAATTTTAAAAAAGATAAATAAATAAACAAACAAATAAATAAATAAAATAAAAGGTTTTTTTCTTGGTGCCTACACAGTGGAAAGAAGTCCAAGTTGAAGTTCACATTCAGGAAAAGGAACATCTTATACATTAAAAGAATATGCTAAGATTCTAGGGAAATTATACACTTCTACTAATTTGCCAGTGCATCTATGCCAAATACAAAACAATGGGTCAGCTTAAACAACAAGCATTTATTATAAATCCAAAATCAAATGTCAGCAAGGCCATTTTCTTTCTTGGAGTTGGGAACCATATAACAACCCTCAGTCGCATGGTGATGACCTTGGTAAATTCCTGTGACTTTCTCTGACTCTGGCATTGCTGAAAGGTTCCGAATTTCCTCACTTAATAAGGCTACCAATCATGGGGATTAAGGACTGATCTCATTCACTTTTTCCACACTTAAATAGGATCTTCAAATATCCTGTTTACTAATAAATTCATACCCTGACTCACCTGAACGTGTTCAAAGGTACTATTTAAAATGAGTTCACATATCCAAGAATGTGGATTAAGATTAAGAACCCTCCTTTGGGGGTACAAAATTCAATACCCAGAGACCAGCAAGATGGCAGTGGAGTAAGGAGCTGCTAGAGTCAGCTCCTGCTACAGGGCAGTTAGTAAAAATCTAGAGCTATCTGAAGCACCTGTGTGGGGACTCCAGGAGGCCAGAAGAGCATCCTGCAACATACTTGAAGGAATGGAAGGAGGAGACTGCCCATATGCAGCGAAGACTTGTAAGCAGAGCAGTCCATCCCAAGGAGGCTGGTGCCCATCCATTGGAGGTATAAGCCACCTCGGGAGCTGTTCCATGGCTGGAATTGAAAGCTCCACCTCCCAAAAACAGTTAAGGAAGAGATGGTTGGGTACCAACTTCAGTACTGATGAGTAAATTCAGCAGGTTGAAGTATAATCCTGAGAACAGCTAAAGTTTGTGCCTGACCAAGAAAGAAAGAAGCCGGAAGCCACCATCTTAACTCTGCACCTAGCAGGGGGGGAAGTGGGGTGGACTGAAAATCCCAGTGCTGGTGGGGACTGGCTTCTTTCCATCTAGATCAGATGGCAGACCTCACATAGGCCTCAGTACCACCTCTGGCAGGGAAGAAGCTGCAGGGACCTGTGCCAGCCTCTCCAGGAAATTACCAGCCAAGCCATGGAGGCCAGTGATTATCCTGCTCTGGTGGCATGAGCCACCCCAGGAGTTATTCTGTGGCTGGAATTGGAAGCTCCATTTCCCAAAAACAGGGGAGGAGGAGATGGTTAGCTGCCAATTTCGGCTACTAATTGGTAGACTCAGCTGGCTAAAATATAACCCAGAGAACAGCTGGGGTATGAGTCAGCCCAAGTCAGAAAGAGGCCAGTGGCCACAATTTTGACTCTTCCCCCAGCCTGAGGGGAAGCCTGGCTGACTGAAAACCACAGTGATGGTAGGAACCAGTTTCTTTCACCCAGATCAGCCTGTAGCCCTAGGCTAGGCTTCAGCCACACCTCTGGCAGGAAGGAGGCAGGGGGCCCTGCACCAGCATATTGAGGTAACTGCAGGTACCTTTGGCTGGCACAGATTGAAAATCAGAAGCCTACCAGGACAATAGCGGTCACCTTGAACCTGCACTGCATAGATTGCTGCCCATACCTACAGCTCCATCCCTGCCCCAGGCAGGGGAGAAAGGGGCATAAAGCTTCATCCGACTCTCTGGGAAACTATAGTCTAGGCCTACATGAATTGGATTATTCCACAAAGCTGTGACTCTGTCCTTACCCCTGGCAAAGGAGAAAGTTGGGAGAAGCTTCATTGGTCCCTGGTGCAATGGGGACAGCTTGAGCCTCCACAGCTTATAGCACCAATTACAACCTTGGCTCCTACTGCACAACCAACAAGGGAGAAAGGGCAGGAAACCCTAAACTAAAGAGAAAAACTGAACCCAGAATAAATACTCTAGTAATCCAGATGCCAAGGCACCAACAAAAAATTACAATCCACACCAAGAAACAGAAGGCTATGGCCCAATTAAAGGAACAAGATAAGCCTCCAGATGACATAAAGGAGTTGGGACAACTAATTGTAGATGTTTAAACAATTCTCCTTAATAAATTCAATGAGATGACTAAAGAGATTAGGAACATTAAGAAGATACTGGATGAGCACAAAGAAAAATTTGAAAGCATTCAAAGAAAAATAGCAGATCTTATGGGAATGAAAGATGCAATAAATGAAATTTTAAAAACATTGAAATCATTAAAAAAAAAAAAGTCAATACCAAGCATCACCAAAGACATGAATCTGGATATGTTTTCCAATTCTTCCACTGACTAATTCTAAGACTCTGTGCAGATCATTTAACTTAACTGAACTTATAAACAAGCCTGAGAAAAAATAAAGTAAACAGGAGGAATACCAAAGGATAGCAATTGAAATCAAGTGAGAGTATCTATACATAAATATACCTGGAAAATTTTTTCTGAATTGAATTGAAAAGTCTTCAAGGTAGATGTATCCACAACTACTTCATATTGGTCTTCATTTATTGAATCCTAGCCCATCTATGTAATCTTGGGCTATTGAATCAATTTCTCTGTGCCTCAGTTTCTGCTTCTGCAAAGTAAAAGATAGCAATAAATGGGGTTGTTATAAGGATCAATTTCATCACTATAAATGGGGGACAAAAGATGGAAGGCAAATTTTTTTATGGGAGAAAATTGATCATATTTAAATATTGGTAGGAGAAACTAGTAGAGGTGTGAAAGGAGATCCAGAGATGGGAAGAGAAAGAGAGAGAGAGAGAGAGGGAGAGAGGGAGAGAGGGAGAGAGGGAGAGAGGGAGAGAGGGAGAGAGGGAGAGAGAAAAGATAGGATAGAATAGAAATAAGGTAGTCAATACAGGCATGTTGGGTGTGGCAGACACCAACATGATCTTCTATCAGAGTTCTTTCTATCAGAACTCTATTTTATTCTACTGTCAAGTGATCATGCATTTTAGGGAAACTGGAGTCCATTTTCAACCCAAAGATGTGAATGTGGACTAAGTGTGCATCAGTTGAAACCAATTTTGACTAAGCTATTTTCCTTAACAGGGATTGATGTAAGAATTGGCATGTGATGCAAAATGTCATCAAATGGAAGTGGTATATTCAGGATCACAATCACATGGACACCCAGAGTATGACAAACTTCTATGAGTAGGTAGCAGAGGCTTTATTGACAATGACTCTGTTGTAATACCTGATAAGGTTTTTCCAACCCTGATTTGGCATTTTGTGGATGTCCATTCAGATGTTCAGTAATTTTTCACTGATGGATTGGCCAAGCTGAAACCATGGAGTGTCCATGGAGCAGCAGCTGCTTATTTCTTTACCTCTGTCACTGAATGAAGTGCCATAAGGGCTGAAATATGAGCCCTGAAACACTTTGATCTAATCATCCAGTGTCTGTTACTGACTATTGGGGACTTAACAATCTGGTCAGGTTCATGGAAGGATCGTGATTGGAAAGTCAAAGGTTCCCCAGAATGAGGGAGAGACTTTTGAAAACAATTGGCAGTGTGGAAGGGCACCATCTATGTTACCCATGTTGAAGAACATGGCATCAGACTGTTCAAGATGAACATAATTAGAAAGATTTAGCTGATAAAGGATACATTTAGCTGTTTTTCACCTCCTATGAGAATGTTGATCCTCTTAGGAAAGAAGTAGAGATGACCTTTGTCTGGAGCATAAGGACAATGAACTTACTCTTGATGATGCCCATGAAATAGCAGAACTTCCCATGGCTGCTTCCTCTGCTGAGTGGATCCACTACTGAACTACACATGGAAATCCCACCACGATTAGCTTATAAGCCCAAGAACATGGGGTAAGACTCTCATTAAAGGAGAACCAATCTGGGGGAAGCCAAGATGGTATTGTGTCAGAGTAAGGAGCTCCTGGAGTCATCTTGGGCTACAAGGCATTAGTAATCACTCAGAGATATCTAAATCACCTATTTGGGGAGCCCAGGAGACCAGAAAAGTATCCTGCAACATCCTTGAAAGTATGGAAGGTGAAGACTGAGCATCTGCAGAGAGAATTCATGAGTAGAGCCCTCCACACCAAGGAGATTAGTGCCTTTCGAGCAAACCACCCCGGGAGCTATTCCATGGCTGGGGATGGAAACTTCATTTCCCCAAAAAATGGGAGAAAAGCATGGTGTGGCACCGACTTCAGCTACTGATTAGTAAATTGAGCAGGCTAAAGTATAATCCTAGGAAAAGCTAAACTTTGAGCCTGTCCAGGTCAGAAGGAGGCCAGAAACCACCATTTTGACTGCTCCTGGATGGAGGGGAAGCAGAGCTGATTGAAATTCACAGTGCTAGTGGAGACTAGCTTCTTTCCATCCAGATCACATTGCAGCTCTAGCCTAAACTCCAAACTCCAGTCCCACCTCCAGCAGGGATGTAGCTGGGGGATCCTGCACCGCCTCTCTGGGAAACTGCAAGCCATGCCACAGAGGCTGGTACTCATCCTACTCTAGCTGCAAAAGCCTCCTCAGGAGCTATTCCATGGTTGGAGTTAGAAGCTCCATTTCCCATAAATGGTGGAGGAAGAGATAGTTGCCCACCAACCTCAGCTACTGATTAGTGGAGTCAACTGGCTTAAGTATAATCCTAGAAACAGATAGGGTTTGAGCCTGAACAAGTTGTTAATAGTCTGGTAGCCACCATTTTGACTCCAACCCCAACATGAAGGGAAGCCTGTCTGACTGAAAACCAGTGAAGTTAGGGAATGGCTTCTTTCCACCAAGATTGGACTACAGCCTTAGCCTAGGCTCCAGCCCCACTTCCAGCATAGAGGAAGCTGGCAGGACCTGCACCAGGCTCTCCAGGCAATTGCAAGTGCTTTCCGTTGGCACAGACTGAATAGTTGGTCACTGGGGGCTGCATGCCCACACCCTAATAGGATAGGACAGGTGCTGGGTATCCTCAGTCTTTCCAGGCAATGGCAGATGTCTTCTCCCCACACCAACTGGTTTGTTGAGTGCCTTCAAGTCAATTTCTATGCCTGTCCTCCCATAGGATAGGAAGGGGCTGGTGTTTCCTCAGCCTCTCCAGGCAACACCAGATACCCTTGGCATAAAGGGACTGAACTGTTGGGCACCCATAGAACCACCCTCGCAATCCAATAGGATAGGAGGAGGCTGGTACTTCCTCAGCCTCTCTGGGCAATGGTGAGTGCTTTCAGCCTACAGAGACTGAACTGCTGGGCATTGGTGGTTCCATTCCCACCTCCTAAAGGGCAGAAGAGACAGTACTCCCTCAGCCTCTCAGGGCAGCTGAAAGCTTATTTGGTCCACATGAATTAGATTGTTGGGCTCTCCAGAGGGTTCATTCCCACCCCCAGTAGGGAGGGAGTCTGGATCTACATCAATTACATGGGCAACTGTGGTTATTTTGGATCCACATGGCATAGATTGCTGCCCACAACTATAGCTCCATTCCTGCCCAAGGTAGGAGAGGAAGGGGTGTGAATCTTCATTAGTCTCTCCAGACAACTACTGACAGCCTTGTCCTACCCAACTTGGACTATTATACACAGCTGCAGCTCTGTCCCTTCCCCTGACAGAGGAGAAAGGTGGGAGAAGCTTCATCAATTCCTGGGCAACATGGGCAAGTTCAGCCACCATAACTTATAGCACCAATTACATCCTCAATTCCTACTACACAATGAGCAAAGGAGAAAGACAGGAAAGCCTTAAACTGAAGGGAGAAACTGCACCCAGAATAAATACGTCTAGCAATCTAGATGCTAAAACACCAACAAAAAATTACAATCCATACCAAGGAACTGGAAGATATGGCCCAGTTAAAGGAAAAAGATAAACTTGCAGATGGCATAAAGGAGTTGTGACAACTAATCATACATGTTTAAACAAATCTCCTTAATAAATTGAATAAGATGGCTAAAGACATTAAGGATATTAAGAAGACACTGGGTGAGCACAAAGAAGAATTTGAAAGCATGCATAGAAAAATAGCAGAACTTAAGTGAATGAAAGTTGCAATAAATAAAAATAAACTAAAGTCATATAACAGAATATTTGAGGAAGCATAAGAAAGTATCAGTGGGCTTAAAGACATGACCTCTGAAAGCAAACATACAAAAGAAAAATTGAAGAAAAGTATGAGAAGGTTTGAGCAGGTTTTCAGGTAACTAAATGATAGGAAGAGAAATGCAAACATACATGTCGTGGGTGTCCCAGAAGGAGAAGAGAAGGGAAAATTGGCAAAAGGAATATTTGAAGAAATAATGGCAGAAAATTCCCCAACCATATTGAAGGACATAGATATCCATGTCCAAGAAGTACAATGTACTCCCTTTGAATAAATCCAAATAGATCAACTCTGAAACACCTACTAATCAGAATATCAGATGGTAAAGACAAAGAATTCTGAGAGCAGCAAGAGAAAAGCAATGCATAACATCTAAGGAATACCCAATAAGATTAAGTGCCTATTTCTTTTCAGAAACCGTGGAGGCAAGAAGGCAATAGTATGATATATTCAAGATACTGCAAAAGAAAAATTGCCAACCAAAAATTTTATATCCAGCAATGTGGTCTTTCAAAAATGAGGGTGAGATTAGAATATTCACAGATAAACAAAAACTAGGAGTTTATAACAAAAAGACCAGCTTTGCATGAAATGCTAAAAAGAGTGTTACAGCCCGAAAAGAAAGACAGAAGAGAAAGGCTTGGAAGAGAATCTAGAAATGATGACTGTATCAGTAACAGTAACTGAAAGTGCCTAAAAAATAAAATGGCAAATAAAATCCATAGATCAAAATGGATGAAATAAGAACTGCCTTTACAGTAATAACATTGAATGTTAATATATTAAACTCTAAATCAAAAGACACAGACTGGCTGTTGGATAAGTAAATATGACCCATCTATAGGTTGTCTTCAAAAGACCCACCTTAAACCCCAGGATACCAATAGATTTAAAGTGAAACATTGGGAAAAGATATTCCATGCATGCAGAACCAAAAAACAAACAAAAAAATAAACAAACAAACCTGGGGTAGCTATATTTATATCACATGATATAGACTTTAAAAGCAAAACTGTTATTAGAGACAATGATGGACATAACATATTAATAAAAGGTATGATTTACCAGGAAGAAATAACAATTGTAAAGGTATCTGACCTAACCAGGATACCCAAAGATCATGAGGCAAACACTGGAAAAACTGAAGGGAGAAACAGACATCTCTACAATAATAGTTAGAGACTTCAATACATCACTCTCAGAATTGGATAGAACACCTAGGCAGAAGATCAATAAAGAAACAGAGCTTGAATAATATGATAAATGGACTAAACCTAATAGACATATGCAGAACATTTTACCCCAAAAACAGCAGGATATACATTCTTTGTAAGTACTCATGGATCTTTCTCCAGGGTAGACCATATGTTGGGTCACAAAGCAGAGCTCAATAAATTCAACAAAACTGAAATTATACAAAGCACTTTCTCTGATCATAATGGAATAAAGTTAGAAATCAACAAGTGGCAGAAAAAGGGAAAATTCACATATATATGGAGATTAAACAACACACTCTTAAATAATCAATGGGTCAAAGAAGAGATTTCAAAAGAAATCAATAAATATCTCAAGACAAATGACAATGAGAATACTACATATCAGAACCAATGGGATGCAGCAAAGGCAGTGTTGAGAGGAAAATTTATAGCCCTCAATGCTAAAATTAAAAAAGAAGAGATCAAATCAATGACCTAACTTCACAGTTGGAGGAACTAGAAAAATAGGTGTTAACTTATCCCAAATCAAGTAGAAGAAATGAAATAACAAAGATCAGAGCAGAAATAAATGAAACTGAGAACAAAAAAAAAAAATAGAGAAAATTAACAAAACCAAAAGTTGGTTTTTCAAGATTAGCAAAATTAACAAACCCTAAACTAGACTGACTAAGAAAAAAAGAAAGAAGATGAAAATAAATGGAAAAAAAATGCAAATGGGAAATTAATACTGACCCCACAGAAATAAGAGATCATAAGAGGATACTATGAACAACTTTATGCCAAAAAAACAGACAATATAGAAAAAATGGAAAAATTTCTATGAAAGTGCAAACAACCTACACTGACCCTAGAAGAAAGAGAATACCTCAACAAACCAAAAACAAGTAAAGTGACTGAAGCAGTCATCAAAGAGCTCCCCAAAATGAAAAGCCCAGGACCAGATGGTTTCACAAGTGAGTTCTACCAAGCATTCAAAGAAGATTTAATACCAATCTTACTCAAGCTCTTCCAAAAGTCTGTAGAAGAAGGAATGCTACAAAGTTCATTCTATGAAGTCAGTATCACCCTAATACCAAAGCCAGATAAAGATATTATGAAAAAAGAAAATTACACACCCAGTTCTCTAATGAATACATATACAAAAATCTTCAATAAAATACTTGCTAATTGAATTCAACAACACATTGAAAGAATTATTCATCATGATCAAGTGGGTTTTATACCAGGCATGCAAGGGTGGTTTAACACAAGAAAATTAATCAGCATAATACACCACATTAATAAATCAAAGAAGTAAAAATACATGATACTATCAATTGATGCAGAAAAGGCATTTGACAAAATGCAGCAAAATTTCTTGATAAGAACACTACAAAAGATAGGAATTGAAGGAAATTTTCTCAACATGTAAAGGCCATATGTGAAAAACCCATAACTAACATTGTACTCAATGGTGAAAGACTGAAAGATTTTCCATTGAGATCAGGGACAAGACAAGGACATTCTTTGTCACTACTGCTGTTCAATATATTCTAGAGGTTCTAGTTAGAACAATCAGGCAAGAAAAAAAAAAAAGCCATCCAAATGGGAAAGGAAGAAGTATAGTTTTCACTATTCACAGATAATATCATCTTATATCTAGAAAGTCCAAAAAAATCTACAACAAACCTACTAGAGCTAACAAAAGATTTCAGTGGAGTGTCAGGATACAAGATCAATAGGCAAAAATGAGTGATATTTCTATACACTGTTAATATGCAATCCGAGAAGGAAGTCAGTAAAAAAAATTCCATTTACAATAGCTTCTAAGAGAATCAAATATTTAGGAACAAAATAACCAAGGATGTAAAGCACTTGTGTTCAGAAAACTATAAAGCATTGCTCAATGAAATCTAAAAAGATCTAAATAATTAGAAGAACATTCATGCTCATGGATTGGAAGACTAAATATCATTAAGATGCCAATTCTACCCAAATTGATATACAGATTCAATTCAATCCCTATAAAAATTCCACCAGCAGTTTTTAACTGTTGGAAAACACAATTTTCAAGTTTATCTGGAAGGGTAAGAGGCCCCGAATAGCCAGAAACACCTTAAAAACAAAAAGTGAAGTTGGAGGACTCCCACTTCCAGACTTTAAATCATACTACCTAACTACAGTGGTAAAATCAGCATAGTATTGGCATAAAGATAGATACATAGACCAATGGAAACAAATTGATGGTTCAGAAACAGACCCTCACATCTATGGCCAAGTGATTTTTGACAAGCCTGTCAAACCCACCAAGCTGGGACAAGCCAGTCTATTCAACAAATGGTGCTGGGAGAAGTAGATATCCATAGCCAAAACAAAGAAAGAAAACCCTGTCTCCCACTTCATACAAAATGAACTCAAAATGGGTCAAAGACCTAAATATAAAAGCAAGCACCACAAAGCCCTTCGTAGAAAATGTAGGGAAACATCTTCAGCACCTGGTGGTAGGTGGTGGATTCTTTTTTTTTTTCCCCTCTTTTTTTTTTATTGACTTTGTAATAATATTACATTAAAAATATATATGTGAGGTCCCATTCAACCCTACAATGAAAGCATGAACAATGAAAGAAATCATGGATAAATGGGACCTCCTCAAACTTAAACACATCTGTGATTCAAAAGACTTCATCAAGAAGGTGAAAAGGCAGCCCACTCAATGAGAGAAAATATTTGAAAATCACATATCTGATAAGAGTTTGATTTCCATTCTATATAAAGACATCATACAACTCAGCAATAAAAAAGCAAGCCATCCAATTTAAAAAATGGGCAAAAGATTTAAATAGACATTTCTCCAAAGAGGAAATACAAATGGACAAAAAAATACATGAAAAAATGTTCCATATCACTAGCTATCAGGAAAATGCAAATCAAAACAATGAGATTTCATCTAATAGAGCATAGAATGGCCATTATTAAAATAAACAGACCACAATAAGTGCTGGAAAGGATGGAGAAGAGAAATAGGAACATTCCTTCACTGTTGGTGGGATTGTAAAATGGTGTAGCCTCTGGAAGACAGCTTGGTGGTTCCTCAGGAAACTAAATATAGAACTGCTATATGATCCAGCAATTCCTCTACTAGGAATATATCCAGAAAAATAAAAACTATGGCATGAACGGACATCTGCATACTGAAGTTCATAGTGGCATTATTCACACTTGCCAAAAGTTGGAAACAGCACAAGTGTCCATCAACCAATGAATGGATAAGCAAAATGTGGTATATACATATGATGGAACACTATACTGCAGTAAGAAGAAATGAAATTGGGACACATAAGATAACATGGGTGAAACTTGAAGACATTATACTAAGCAAAGTAAGCCAGACACAAAAGGACAAATATTTCATGGTTTCATTAATATGAACTAAATATGAAGAATAAACACCTGGAGTTAAAACTGAAAGTACAGATTCTTAGGAAATAAGAGAGGGTAGAGAAGAGCTGCTGATGCTTAATGTAATAGAAGCTTTAATTAACTTGACTATAACAGGGTGGAAATGAATAGAGTTGATGGTAACACAGTATAGTGAGTAGCAAGTGATTTATAAATCGGATTGTGGCTAAAAAGGGTAGTCTGGGGAAGTAAATATCAGTTGAAAGAAAGCTAAAGAATAATCTAGGAATTGAATAGCACACTGAACACAGAAGTGGATGAGAATTATGGTTGAGGGTACAAATGCAAGTTGTCCTTCTGTGATCTATTGCAGGGTGGTGAGAATGTGGAGGAGGGTGGGAAAACTACAATCGGTGTGACCTATACACTGTGGTTAACAGCAATACTATAATATTCTTGCATCATTGCCAAAAATGTACCACATTGATTATGGAAGTGTATGGAAAAAATGTGCTAAATCTAAGCTATGGACCAGGGTTGGTGGTAATAGTCCGATGATATTATCTCACAATCTGTAACAATGTTCCACCATGGTGGGGTTTGTTGGTGAAGGTGTGTGTAAGCAAATTCTAAATAGTGTATGATTATTTTGCAAGTTCATAACTTCTGTAATAAAAAATATAGTTTTAAAAAATAGGGAGGGTTGGGGAAAAATACACCAAATGTAAGATAGGGACTATAGTTAGTAGTAATATTTTGATGATGCTCTTGCATAGTTTGTAACAATGTTTCACAACAGTGCAAAATGTCAGTGGAGGAGTGATGTGTATGAGACCCCTGCATGATGTTATGTATGTTTATTTTGTAAGTTCACAATCTTTACTATACACTCATTGTTTATTCATGTTCCTGTATGAATGATATACTTTAATAAAAAATATATTGAAAATAAAAGCGACCCAATCTGCCATTTACCTAAGTAAAGTGTCAACTACAACCCAGAGCCTGAAAAGGGCATTTAGTATCTCTTTCCTGACAGGCTGTAAAGAGCTGCTTTTGGCAAGTGAAGTAATCAGCCCTCTCTCGCCATCTTAAGGTATGTCCCATGCCTTGGTCAAGGTAGACACTTACTCAGGTTATGACCTTGCCTTTATAATTTTCAAACTGACACAGTACATCTATGAGATAACTTGGAAAAGCAGCTCTACCATGACTTCAGGTACACAAATGACATCTCCTCTGAGCAAGTTTCCCTCATTACTACACAATCAACTCTGCAATGGGCCTACACACATAGAATCAGATGACTTTCCATGTCACTGACCACCATAGTTAACTAGCATTTGGAGAATTGTAATGGCCACCTAATAATGGAGCTGTGGCATCTATATCTTGATAAGTCCCTTACTGATGGACTGTCCACTTTACTTGAACATTATGGAAGTTGAATTCAACAGTTCACCAGAACAGATGCATGGCTTTTCTGCTTCCAAACACAGGGAGAGGATGAGGGTAGAGGACAAAATCCAGGCTTTGTTGCACATCTATCCATACACCCATCAAGTTGAGTATTATCCCTGACAGGGTGACCAAGGACACAATGCATGGGACTCTCCTTTTCAGACACTATGAGGGGATCATCCCAATTTTTACCCCATTAATAATCCATGTCATTCCTAAAATGGTGGGAGTTTTGACTGCCGGGAAGAGGGGTGGACCAAAGAGGCTTAGATGTGCTTTAGCACATAGGGTGACCTCCTGTGGGCTGGAGTCATGGTACCTGGTGTTTACATACTGGAGGTTAGTGGGCAATGCCTACCACTGGTTGGTAAACAGTCCTCTAGGGAACAGTCATAGGATAATTTTGAAACACCTAACAAATTTCATCAATCAGAAATGGGTAGAAGTAGGCTGGAAGATATTGGGAAATACTAAGGTCAATAGAAAAGAGGTGAAGTTATAGCTCAGGGCAAGGGGAATCTGAATGGGTGACCTTAGAAGGAAAAAAGTAAGTTATTGCAAATAAGTTGAAAAAGGTGTCTCCCTTAGAAGATGTGGCAAAACTGCAATGTCAGAACTAGTTACTGCTTCCCTCTCATTTTGTATGGATTTGGCTTTGTGGCAATTTGAAAAATAAACACCTTAGTCCAACTGAAACATCCTGGCAGCAGGAATTCTGTCTATTAGCTATATCTGTCATTAAACCCCTGCAACAACTCCTGATATAATGAAACTGACTGAAGCTTCAGTCATCATTCTGCTGACATCCCCAACATGAGCAGTGATTCTGTGGCATCAGGCCATGTCCCTCAAGGATTTATCTCCCATTGTGGATGAAATGAAAATCCCCTGGTTGGGCCAATCCTTGCGTGGGCCATTGTATAGTGACAGGACAATGCACCCTCAGGTTTCTTACCATCCCCTTAAAAATTCTTAACCAATCTTAGTCTTCTCATTGGACTTCTTCCTTCAATTTATTATCCTAAGCAAAATTTAATTTGCCTGGGAGCAGTGTGTCCCATGATTATTGATTCACACCTTTGGCTGATCATTATTACAATATTTGGAATTAAACACCAGTAACACATGATGTGCAGTATCAGCCACCTTGCTTGACATTTCTGAATTCATAGCCAATCTCTAGCAGAGGGCCATGCCCTCCAGGACTTACTTCCTCTGTGGAGGAAACAATGCCTCCACTGTTTGGGCCACTTGGGCCACTCCTTGAATAGGTTACAGGACAATACACCCTCGGGTTTCTAACCGTCCTCTTGAAAATTCATAACCAGTCCTGAACTTCTCATTGGATTTCTTCCTTCAATTCATTATCCTGAGCAAAATTTCTAACTGGCAATGGGGAATAGAAGAGACAATACTTCAGAGAGACTTGATCACCCTGCTTGGAGTAGTGGTAAGACACATGAGGTCCTTTTAATTGGCTGAAGAAACTAGTGTCCACAAACTCTTGCTTTCAATATTGTTGAAAGCCATGGGCCTATATCTGTGCCTTGGTGTCTAAGGTGGGAAGTAAGTTTATTTTGTGAATGATAATGTAGAGGAGTAAGCTAAATCTAGTGGAGAGGTCAAGAAGTGGACTGCTGGGGAATTCAGACCTAGTGGCCATCTCCCCACCCTTGCCTTTCTCTCTCTTTTTCTATTGTATACAGATTTCTTAATGTATTTCCAATCTGCAGCTCAGGGGAAATGTTAGGACTAATGGAATGGTCTGACCATACTTTCAACCTTGAAAGGATGAGCAGGTCCAGTTCCTTTCCTGGGCAAGAATGCTGAACAAAGGTTGCTTGATACATATTTATTGCTCAGTGGCAGGGCTTCCACACCCTGGTGTGTAAAATCCACTTATGCTGACCCAAACAGCTGACCCAAACAGCTGACCTACATGGTGGACCAACTACAATTGACTATCCTGTGCTATACTTAGGAATCTTTGTGCTATGTATGTGATAACTAGCTCCTATTCTGGAAGTTTCAGTTGTACTTTTTCCTGTATTTTCATGACACCCATATAGAGACTTGCTCCACAAATATTAATTGCCTTATTTTCAAGTTCAGTGATTCTTTCTTCTGCCTGCCAAAATCTGCTATTGTACTTCTAAAGAGAATTTTTCATGTCAGTATTGCACATTCCTCTCCAGAATTTCCAGTGGGTTATTTTTATAATTTTTTCTCTTTATGGAAACTCCATGTTTTCGTGATATATCCTTCTGGTTCTTTTTTGTTCTTTGACCATGGCTTCCTATTGCTTTTTGAGCATATGTAGCACAATTGAATTAATGTCTTTCTCTAGATTTTTTCCAATGTGTCCAATGTGTCAGGGACAGTTTCTGTTCATTTCTTTTTCCCTGTGATGGAGCTATATTTTGTTGTCTTATTCCATGTTTCACTCTGGGTTGTTGCTTTTTTTTTTTAAGACTGGACATTTTTAATATTACATGTTCTATCTCTGGAAATCATGATTTAATATATTTTGAGTATGTACAATAGTAATGGGCATATATCAGACATAAGAGAATTGGTTATTAAAATGAAAAACTATTGGAGGACTTCTGGGAAAATGGGATCAGAGTAGGGCAACAGGGTTCAACTCTTACAAAAGCAATGGAGTAAGGGCAAAAACGGTCTGAGGAGCTGCTTTGGGGTCTGCAGACCAAGAAATGCTACATATTGTCCAGGAGAGAGAGGAATAGAAAGACAAAGAGGTCAATGTAAAAACCATGAGTTACTAGCTCCCATGGCCAGGAACTTCATCAAACCCCCATCCTCAAGAAGAATAGTCTAGGTAAGACTTTTGGCTCCTGCAGACAACTGATAGGGGAACAGTCCACTTCCTGCCAGGTAGGAGCGAGAGTGTGGCAGAGGATGTAGAGTGGTTTTGCCTCTTTGATTTGGGCCAGCAAAGGCTGTACTGAATCTCTGCTCTAACCAGATCAGAATCACCAGTGAGTGGAGGCTGAAAGAGATGCCACTATGATAAGTCCACCAAAGAATGCTATCTTTTGGCAAGCTGGGAAGCTATAAGATTAAAAAAAGCTTTTTGGAGCATTTCATGTCCAGGCATTATTGGATCTGGTCTGCACCTCATTAATGATTCATTGACCCTGTTCTGATAACTTAAGCTGGGAAATATTAAAGATTTAAATAAGTTGGACCAAAAATCAAACAAGAGCCATGAAACAAAACCACTAGGCAAGAGAGAGAAATTGACCATCAGAATAAATTCAGCAACATAATCAGATGCATAGACAATAACAAAAAATTAAAAGCCATGGTAACAAGCAATAAGATATGGCCCAGCCAAAGGATCAAATCAAAAATCCTGATTAGAAGCAGGATTCAAGACAACTATTTAAAGATGTTCAGATAAATCTCCAAAATCAATGCAAGAAGTTGAATGAAAATACGGCTAAAGAGATAAAGGATTCTAAGAAGATACTGGGTGAACATAAAGAACAATTTGAAAGCCTGCAGAAAAAAAGTAACAGAGCTTATGGGAAGGATAGACACAATGGATTATTTTAAAAATACATTAGTGGCATATAATATCAGATTTGAATTGGTTGAGGAAAGAATAAGTGAGTTGAAGGACAAACCATCTGAACTTGAAAAAATAGGAGAACAGAAACAGAAAAGAATGGAAAAAGTGGAACAGGGTCTCAGGGTCTCAGGGAATTGAATAACAATGCAAAATGCACAAAATATGAGTTATAAGTACCCCTGAAGGAGAAGAGAATGTTATAGGGGCAGAAAAAAATTTGAGGATGTAATGACCATAAACTTCCCAATCCTTATGAAAAAGACATAAATACCAATATCAAAGAGGGACAATGGACCCCAAATAGAATAAATATGAATAGATCTACTCTGAGATACCTACAATTCAGAATGTGAAATGCCAGAAATAAAGATAGGATTCTGAAAACAAAAAGAAAAAAAGGAATATATCATATACAAAGGAAGCTGAATGAAACTGAATGATGATCTTTCATCAGAAACTATAGAGGTGAGAAGGCAGTGGTGAGATGGCCCATGTGGACTACTGGCCCACATGGAATGTCACCTTTCGCAAAAGTGCTGCCCTGCATGGGAATGCCATCCAGTGTGGGAAAGCTGTCCTGTGCAAGAGTGCCAGCTGTCATGGAGAGCTAGTGCAGCAAGATGTAACAACAAGAGACACAGAGGAGAGAAAATAAAAAGACATAGTAGAAAAGGGAGTTGAGGTGGTGCAAGAGAGTAATCACCTCTCTCCCACTCTGGAAGGTCCCAGGATTGGTTCCCAGAGCCACCTAATTAGAGTACAAGCAGACACAGAAGAGCACACATCAAATGCGCACAGAAAACAGACAATGGGAGGGGGGAAATAAATAAAATACATCTTTTTTAAGAAACAGGAGTTCTCTACAAGGAAAAGACAAGAGTGAGAAACTTGAAAAAGAGTGAAGAAATGAAGAATATTAGTAAGGGTAACTAAAATGGTGAGAAGACAGACAATATTTAAGATATAGCAATGGAAACACAAAGGATAAAATGGATAAAATAAAGCCTTTATATTAATAACATTAAATATTAATAGATTGAATTTCCAAATCAAAAGAAATACACTGGCAGAATTCACATATATATATATATATATATATGTCATCAATATGTAGCCTACAAAAGACTCACCTTAGATGCAAGGAAAAAAGCCTGAAAATCAAATGTTGGAAAAAGATATTGCACACAAATAGTAACTGAAAACATCTATAAAAGTGATACTAATATTGGACAGAATAGATTTTAAATACAAAACTCTCATAAGAGATGAAGAAGGTCATTATGTATTAATAAAAAGTGCAAGTAATCAAGAAGACATAACAATCATAAATATTTATGCACTTAACTTAAGTGCTCCAAAATACATGAGACACACATTGGAAAAACTGAAGGGAGAAATAGGCACATCTACAATAATAGTTGGAGACTTCAATACAGCACACTCAGCATTGGGTAGAGTATCTGAACACAGGATATATAAGGAAACAGATATTAAATAAAATTATAAAGGAATAGACTTAACAGACTTTTTAGAGCATTACACCTCAAAACATCAGGATGTACATTCTTCTCAAGTGTTCATGGAACTTCCTCCAGGATAGATCATATGCTGAGACTTAAGTCAGATCTCAATATGTATAAAAAGATTGAAATTATACATAGCATTTTCTCTGATCATAATGATATCAAGCTGGAAATCAATAACAGGTAGAACAAGGGAAAATTCATAGACATATAGAAATTAAACCACACACTCTTAAAATAATAGTGGGCCAAAGAAGAAATTACAAGAGAAATCAGTAAATATCTCAAGAGAAATGCAAATGAGATCATAACATATCAAAACCTATTGGGTACAGTGAAGGCAGTGCTAAGGTGGAAAACTATAGCCCTCAATGCTTACATTAAAAAGGAAGAAAGAGCCAAAATTGAAGACCTAAATGCATATCTCTAGGAACTAGAAAAAGAAAAGCAAATTAATCACAAACCAAGCAGGAGGAAAGAAATAATGAACATTGGAGTAGAAGTAAAATGAAATGGAGAACAAAAAAAAAAAATAGAGAGAATCAAAAAAACCAAAGTTTGGTTCTTCAAAAAGATCAACAAATTTCACAAACCTTTAATGACAGTGACCAAGAAAAAAAGAGAAAAGATACAAAATATAAAATCAGAAATAAGAGAGGATACATTACCACTGACTCCACAGAAATAGAAGATATCATAAGAGGATTCTATGAACAACTGTATGCTAAAAAAAACCTAGACTACATAGATAAAATGGAAAATGGCCTAAAAACATAAGAACTTCAATGGCCCTAGAAATCGATAAAAGACCACAGGAAACAAATCACAAGAGATTTACAGAATAATCAAAAAATCTCAAAAATGAAAAACCCAGGACCAGATGGTTTTGCAGGTGAATTCTACTAACCATTCAAAGATCTAACTAAAATCAACCTTGCTCAAACTCTTCCAAAAAATTGAAGAGGAGTGTTATTGTTTGCCAAAGGGATACTCATGCAGAGTACCAGAAATGGGTTGACCTTTATAATGGGGGATTTGTTTAGGTTAAGAGCTTAGTTCTGAGACCATGAAATGTCCAAATCAAAGCACCATCACAAATACTCTTTCACCGAATTCGGCTACTGGTGATCCAGTTATCCACTTATGTGGCAAAGATGGTGGTTGATTTATGCCTTGACTTCTCCAGAATCTACTGTGTCCCAAAGCTCTGCAGTAGATAAACAGGCATAGGGCTGTCTCTTTCTGAGACTCTCACTATTGGCTGCATCACTTTCTTCCTAAGTTCAGCTATGGACTATCAGTCATACAACTTGTCTCTTCAACTTTGAGCTGCATCATGGGCCCAGTCTCTTGGGGATTTCTTTCTGTGCCTATGTGCTATACTGATTCCAGACTCCAAGATCTCTTTCAGCCTCTCTCTCATATGGTAGAACCAAGATGGTGGCTTCCTTCCTCTGTTTCTCTCTGCATGTCAGTTTATATAAAGCTCCAGTAAGAGAGCAGAAACCCAATCTGTGTCATGCCTAACTGACATAGTGCAATAGAAAGGGTCCCAAACAAAGGAATGAATTAGTTCAAAAACTTAAACTTTTTTTTTTATTCACCAAATTTAAACTGTCATAGAAGGGCATTCTATATTCATGGATTGAAAGACTAAATATCATTAAGATCTCAATTCTACCTAAACTAATGTACAGATCCAAAACAAATGCAATATAATTCCAATAGCCTTTTTTGCAGAAGTGGAAGAGCCAATAATCAAATTTATTTGGAAGGGGCCCCAAATAGCCAAAAATGCCTTTAAAAAGAAAAACAAAGTTGGAGGGTTCTCACTTCTGCCTTTAAAGAATATTACTTATCTCTACTGGTTAAAACAGCATGGTATTGACATAAAGATAGAAAGATTGACCAATGGAACTGAATTGAGAACCCAGAAATAAATTCTCATAACTAGGGTCAAGTGCTTTTTGTCAATGCTGTCAAGCCCACCCAGTTGAGCCAGAATAATTTATTCAACAGATGGTGCTGGGAAAACTGTATATACATAACCAAAAGAAATAAAGAGGATCTCTGTCTCACATCTTATACAAAAATTAACTCAAAATTTGTCAATGACCTAAATATAAAAGCTACAACCATAAATCTCCTATAAGAAATGTAGGAAAACATCTTCAAGATCTTGTAGTAAGAGGTAGTTTCTTTCACCTTACAATCAAGCATAAGCAGCAAATGAAAAAAAAAATAGATAAATGGGACCTCTTCAATACCAAATGCTTTTATTCATCAAAAGTCTGTCAAGAAGTATAAAGGGGAATTATGGGAAGATGGTGCCAGATTGGATAGGCAGAACTCAACTCTCTCACAAAAAACAATGGAGAAAGAGCCAAAAGTGGTCCGAGGAACCTGTTTTGGGGGTCAGCAGACCAAGACATTGTTTCACAAATCCAAGAGAGTGTGGGACACGAAATGACAAACATGAGTTACCAAACCCCCATGGCAGCTGGGAAGGGCTCCCTTCCTCCACTCCCCGACTCCCAAGACATTAAGCTGGGATAAAACCCCTGATTCACTGTAGCCAACTGAAAGGGGATGTTGGGGAACCGATATCTTTCTCCTTGTCAGCTGTTACAAGGGAAAAGGGAGGTGGAGTCAGGGGTCTTTGTTTCAATGAATTCAGGCAGGAGAGCCTATTTTGAATCATGGCACTAGCCAGAACAAAACACAGGAAAATGGAGAGATACACCTCCTTGGAAAAGTGTGCCAACCTGCATCATCTGCTGGTCAGTCTGGAGATTTCATGGACAAGAATCATTGTTGGTACTCTTTATACTCTTACACATGGAAGAAATACTGCACTCCATTAGTGGGTCCCAGGTAAAATTTTGATAATTTAAGCTGAGAAAATTTAAAGACTTAGAATAAGTCAAACAAAATACCAAGAAGAGCTGTGAAAAAAAAATAGGTAAGAGAGAGAAATTGGCCATCAAAGTAAATTCACCAACATATTCAGATGCTTATGCATCAGCAAAAAATTACAAGCATACTAGGAAACAGGAAGAGATGGCCCAGCCAAAGGAACAAAATAAATATCCTGAAGATATACAGGAGTTAAGACAACTCATCAATGGTAATCACACAACTCTATTAAATCAATTCAAAGAACTGAAATGAAATATGACTATAGCAATAAAGGATATTAAGAAGACATTGGGTGAGCATAAAGACCAATTAGAAAGCCTGCAAAGAAAATTAGCTGATCTTATGAGAATGAAAGGCACAATGGATGAGTTAAAATATATAAATTAGAGGCATACAGGAGCAGATTTGAAATTCTCAAAGACAGAATGAATGATTTCAAAGAGAAAAAATCTGAATTGGAAAGACAGGAGAACAGAAAGAGAAGGGAATAGAAAAAATGGAACAGGTTCTCAGGGAAATGAATGACAAGGCAAAATGCACAAGCATATGTGCTATTGATGTGCCAGAGGGAGAAGAGAATGGAAAAGGGGCAGAAACAAAATAACTACACTAAATCTTTATGCACCTAACCTGAGTTGCCCTGGATACATGAGGCACAAACTGGTAAAGCTGAAAGGAGAAATAGATGTCTCTACAATGATAGTTGGAGATTTTAACACACTACACACAGTATTGGACAGAACATTAGGACAGAGATAAGTAAAGAAACAGAGTGTGAATGATATGATAAATGAAGTAGAACTACCAGACATGTATATAGCCTTGCACCCCAAAACAGCAGGACATACTTTCTTTACAAGTGTTCATGGATCTGTCTCCAAGATAGACCATACGTTGTGTCTCAGGACAGGAAACAATATATTTTTAAAAGACTAAAATTATACAAAACACTTTCTATGATCATAATGGAATGAAATTCAAAGTCAATCATTGATGGAAAAAATGAAAATTAATAAATATATGGAGATTAAACAACAAACTTTAAATAATCAGTGTGACAAAAAAAGAAATGTGAAGAAAACTCAGCAAATATCTTAAGATGAATTAAAATGAGAACACAACATATTAAAACCTATGGGAAGGATATTGTATTTTAGTCAAATGCTTTTTCTGCAGCTATAGAGATGATCATGTGATTTTTTCTTTCAGTCTCTTAATGTGGTGTATTACATTGATTGATGTAAATCATTGACCATGGTTAGTAGCAATGCCTCAATATTTGTACATCATTTATAATAAATGTACCATCCACATGTAAAATGTTATTAATAAGGAGAGCAGAAAAGGGGGAAGATTGTCAGGTATAGCGGAATCTCCTATATTCTGTGATTGACCTTTCTGTAACCTAAAGCTTCTTTGAAGATAGAATGAAAACAGAAAAAATAAGACACTGTGGGAATATACAGAAGAAAATGTCACTGTACATACAAGACAACAGATCTTTCAGTGATGAAAGGCATAATGCCAAAAATTTTTATTTCAAAGTTTTTAATTTTTTTGTATTTTATTTGTTATTTTTAACTATATTATTATTTAATTTTCTTATAAATTTTATTTGTTTATTTTGTTGGCTTCATTTTTGAAGAGGTTTTGAATCACAGAATGGTCACAACTGTGGCAGGAGAGGATCATTGGTGTGGGGTATCAGTGATGGGAGATGCATAGAAAGAGATTGACCTGGGCATACCTATAAGGCATACGAATGTGTTCAAATGTTCATGGGACATTGTCACAATGGGTGGAGATCCATGGAATAACTGAAAATATATGGAATTCCCATCCTGTGGAGGTCTGCCACATTCTCTAATGGAACAGCAAGAATCCCACAAGTACAGGGGCAGTGCCTAATGAAGGAAGATGGGTCATTGTGAAGGGTCCTTGATATTGATGCCTGTACTTATGAAACTTTCCTTTTGAAATTGAAACTTAGCCTAGTATTATAGGTTGCCTAAGATTTACCTCCTGAGAGCCTCCTTGTTGCTCAAATGTGGCCTCTCTCTAAGCCAAACTCAACATATAAATGCATTGTCTTGCCCCCAGCATGGGACATAACTGCCGAGGGCGAGTCTCCAAGTGCCAACTAGCAATGCACTGTAAAAAGACCATAACCAAAAGAAGGAAAGGGTAAATACAAATGACTTTTTATGTCTAAGAGATTTCAAAGTGAGCCAGGAGGTTATTCCAGAGGTTACACTTATGCACATCTCAGCAGAATCTCATTTACTGCCACAGTAAATAGTGCCTCAAATAGCAGGGTTCCTGAGGACTCTAGAGACATCCAGACACTATAGGCAAGGCAAACAGCTCAGAATTTTGGTGCCCTGCCAGTGGGCCCTACTTTGGTATTTATGCTCCCTAGTGTGACAGAGTTGGACTCATTTGTATTTTCCCTGCACATGGTTCTTCTGCCCCTTCTATTTGAACTTATAGTTAGTTATAGATTTGATAGGTGTACATTCAAGAGACTTAAATCTTTGGACCACTTGGGTCCTGAATCTCAACAGAGCTGCAACACCTACTCTCCAGTCATTGGACTCACCCAGGACAACTAACAAGGAAATGTTGGTGGGTAATGCCTATCCCAAGGGACAGAGAGGATCTGCAACTTTAAGCAACATAGTACCATCCATCTGCCCCATGGGATCTAAGACCCCTCTCAATTAGAGGTGAAGTGGGCACCACCATCCCAAAATCATCAGGATAGAGGAATGAATGATGGACTAGACTTACTGTTATTCTACTATAGACTTCTTGTTATTCTAGCAATGGAAGAACCTTTATCCTTGATGTGAATGCAGTGGCCACCAGAGTTTCAGAGGGAGAGGGAAAAATATCTGTAATATGGAAGCATTTTGGGGAAATTGGAATTGTCCTGAATGACATTTCAATGAGGGATACAGGCCATTATATATTTTGTCATAACTTATAAAATGGTACAGGACAGAGTATAAATTATTGTATAAACTATATGCAATGCTTAGTGGCAGTGTTCCAATATGTGTTCATAAATTGTAACAAATGCACCACACTAATGAAAGATGTTATTAATGTGGATAAGTTTGGGAGCGGTGGGGAGCGAAGCATATGTGAATCCCTTATGCTTTTTATGTAACAGTTATGTAATCTAAATTATCTTTAAAAAATTTTTTTAACTATAAAAAAAAAAGTATGGATAACCACAAAGGCAGTACTGAGAGGGAAATTTATAGCTCTCAATGTTTACATTAAAAAAAGAGAGAGAGATAAAGCTGAAGAACTAACTGCACACCTGGAGGTAGTAGAAAAAAGAAGACCAAACTAATCCCAAAACAAGCCAAAGGCAAGAAATAGTAAAGATAAATCAGAGCAGAGCTCAATGAAATTGAGAAGAAAAAAAGCAATAGAAAGAATCAACAAAACCAAAATTGGTTCTTTGAGAAGATCAACAAAAAATTGACAAACCCTGAGCTAGACTGACAAAGGAAAAAAACAGAGAGGACATAAATAATAAAATTAGAATTGGGGGAGGGGGAAATTACCACTGACCCTGCAGAAATAAGAGAAATCATAAGAGGATACTATGAACAAATGTATGCAAAAAAACTACACAATGTCAGTAACATGAACAAAATCTGAGAAACACACAAAACACCTACATGGACCCTAGAAGAAATAGAAGACCTCAACAAACCAATCACAAGTGAAGAGATTGCAGCAGTTATCAGAAATCTTCCAAAGATGATAATCTCAGGACCAGATAGCTTCAAAGGTGAATTTTACCAATCATTCAAAGATGATGTAATTCCAATCCTGCTCAAGCTCATTCAAAAAATTGAACAGGAAACACGGCTACCAAACCCATTCTATGAAGCAAACATCACCCTATGACCAAAACAAGATAAAGATACTACAAAAAAACAAAATTGCAGACCAATATCCCTAATAAATATAGATGTAAAAACCTCAACCAAAAACTTGCAAACAAAATCCAAAAGCACATTAAAAGAATTCTACACCATGTCAAGTGGGCTTTATCCCAGGTATGCAAGGGTGGTTCAAACAAGAAAATCAGTTAGTGTAATAAACCACTTTGAAAAGTTGAAGAAGAAAAATCATGATCTCGGTTGATGCAGAAAATGCATTTGACAATATACAGCACCTTTCTTGATAAAAACATTCCAAAAGATAGGAGTACAAGGATGTTTTCTCAATATGGAAAAGCGCATATATGAAAAACCTAGAGTAGCATTGTACTCAATGGTGAAACACTGAAAGCTTTCCAACTGAGATCAGGAACAAGACAAGATTGTCCCCTGACACTATTTTTATTCAATATGGGCTACAGAGTCTAGCTAGAGCAATTAAGCTAGATAAAGAAATAAAAGTCACCCAAATAGGAAAGGAAGAAGTAAAACATTCATTACTTGCTGATGATATGATCCTATATTTAGAAAATCCTGAAAAATCCAACAAAAAACTACTAGAATTAATAGACGAGTTCAGCAAAGTGGTGGGATACAAGATTAATGTGCAAAAATCAATGGGGTTTATATGCACTAATGCTTACTATTGTATAGTAAACACAGATGTCACCTTGTTTGAAAGCTATTGTCTCGGAATCTGTACATCAGTTTCAGGAAATATGATATGAATAAGTTAAAAGATTATCGCTGCGGAAGGGAAAAGGTTTTATGGTGGATCTGGGGAAGTACTGTATATTGTATATATGAATTTCGGTGATCTAAGACTCTTGTGAAGCTGACATTATGTTGGGATTCACTTTACAGGAAGTTTTGGATCACAGAGTGGTTCAACAATGGCAGCAGAGGAATACTGATATAGGATGTTATTGACAAGATATATATGGTTGACAGGGAGTTATACAGGGCATATGCCCAGGGTATATAGTAATGTCTAGATATACTCATAGTGGAAACAATTAAAAACAACAGCTGGGGGGGTACTGGGCCCCTGGCTGAGGGATCACTGTCATGGACCCTGGGGGAGCAGCGGCAGTCCCCCAGGTGCAACGGCAAGAACCAGGAAGGAAGGAGGGCCCAACAGAGGGCTCCTGCTACTAATGGCTATGCTTTTGAGCCTATACACCTGCAATAAGAACAAGGCCTAGAGTAGCACTGTGCCTGGGAGTTTCCTCCTGACAGCCTTCATGTTACTCAAATGTGGCCACTCTCACAGCCAAACTCAGCATGTAGATGCAATGCATTCCCCCCAGCGTGGGACAGGACACCCGGGGATGAGCCTCCCTGGCACCGAGGGATCACTACCACATACCACCTGAAGATGCAACTAGAAAATGACCTTGAATTAAAGGTTCAATACGGATCAGCAGAATATCCCTGTCTACATATAATAACATGACTTCAAAATGCTGTTTGACCTAATGTAAGGGGGAAATGGAAAGGAGGAATGAGATTATAAGGCTATGAGTCTCTAAAAAAGAGTCTGGAGGTTGTCAGAAGGAATGCCCTTGTGCACAACTGAGCAGAGTCTAAGAGACAGATAAAGTAGATACAACCCCAGGTTTGGTTCTTTTGAGGGAAAAAGAGACCCACGGGTTCTATGGTCATGGCAGATGGGGTTCACTGCCATGGCAGATGGCCCTTCTTTGGAGCTGGTGTTTTTGCGTGATGGAATTGGAACAAGAGGGGATCTCTTTTCACAGGGCTTGCATGCTACTTTACTGGAATTGTAGTTGGTGCTGGGGTTTAAGATATATTTAGGGGACTTGAATCTCTGGACTGATAATATGACACTCAGGCCCAGAGCCTCAACAGACTTCAGCTCCTATACTTTGATTTATTGGACTTACCCCACTCAGCTAACATCGAGTTGAAGAAGGTCAGCCACCACACCATGGAGCCTAGAGTGTCTACAACTGAAAGCAGGAGGAGTGCATCCAGTATCCATGTGGAATCTAAGCCCCCACTTGACATAGATGTGCAATGGACACAACCAATCCACTGTCCACAGAGAAAATGTGGAATGGGTGTGGGAAGGGTAGCCATGGTGGCTGCTTGGTTTGGGGAATGGGAGGAAGAGATGAGATGTGGAGGCATTTTTGGGACGTGGAGTTGTCCTGGGTGGTGCTTCACGGACAATTACGGGACACTGTAGATCCCGTCAGGGCCCACTGGATGGAACGTGGGAGAGTATGGGCTATGATGTGGACCATTGACTATGGGGTGCAGTGATGTTTAGAGATGTACTTGCCGGGTGCAATGGATGTGTCACGATGATGGGAGAGAGTGTTGCTGTGGGGGGAGTGGGGGGTGGGAGCGGTGGGGTTGAATGGGACCTCATATTTTTTTAATGTAATTTTTAAAAATAAATAAATAATTAAATAAATAAATATATATATATATATATATATACACTAATGTGCAATTTGAGGAGGAAATGAGAAAAAAATTTTCCATTTACAGTAGTGATTAAAACAATCTAATATTTAGGAATAAACTTAACCAAGGACATATAAAGACCTGTAATCAGAAAACTATAAAACATTGCTAAAAGAAACTGAAGAAGAATTAAATAAATGGAAGATCCATCTGTGTTCATGGATTGAAAGACTAAATATCATTAAGATTGCAATTTTACTCAAATTGGTTTACAGGTTCAATGCAATCCCAATAAAAATCCCAGTAGCCTATTTGCAGAAATCCAAAAGCCAATAATAAAATTTATTTGGAAGGGTAAGGGGCACCCAATATAGCCCAAGAACAAAGTTGGCAGACTGACTTCCTGATTTTAAAACATATTACTTAGATACAGTGGTTAAGAAAAAAAAAAAAGTGAAGCATGGTACTGCATAAAAACTGAAAGATTGACCAATGGAAACAACTTAAGGACTCAGATACAGACCTTACATCTACAGCCAAGTGCTTTTTGACAAGGTTGTTAAACCCAGCCAGCTGGGTCAGAACAGTCTATACAACAAATGGTGCTGAGAGAACTGGATAGACATATCCAAAATAAAAAGAACACCCCTATCTCACACACAATACAAAAATTAACTCAAAATAGACCAAGGACCCAAACATAAAAACAGCAACCAAAAAACTCCTGGAAGAAAATATTGGAAAACATCCTCAAACTCATGTGGTAGGTGGTAGTTTCTTAAACCTTACTCCCAAAGCATAAACAACAAAAGAAAAAATAGATAAATGTGACTACCTCAAATTGAACATTTTTGCATCTCAAAGGATTTTGTCAAAAGGGTGAAAAAGCAGCTGGCTGAATGGGAGAAAACATTTAGCAATCACATATCTGATAAGGTCTTAATATCCATGATATTTAAGAGATCATACCACTCAACATAAAAATACAAACTAGTCAATTAAAAATGTATAAAACACTTGTAAAGACAGTTGTCCAAGGAAGAAATACAAATGGTGAAGAAACACTTGAAAAAATGTTCATAACACTAGCAATGATGGAAATGCAAATAAAAACTACAGTGAGTATCATTTCACACCTTAAAGAATGGACATTGTTAAAAAAGAAAAACAAAGTTACAGGTGCTGGAAAGGATGTGGAGACACAGGAACACTCCCTCACTGTTGATGGAAAGGTAGAAAGGTGCAGCCTCTGTGGAAGATATTTTGGCAGTACCTCAAGAAGCTGAATATAGAACTGCCTTATAATTCAGCAATCATGATACTAGGAATATATTCAGAACTGAAAGCAAGGGTGCGAACTGACAAATGCACACTGATGTTCATAGCAGCATTATTCCTATTTGCTAAAATATGGAAATAACAAAAGTGTTCATCAACTGATGAAGAGATAAACAAAATGTGGTATATACATGCAATGGAATACTATTCAGCTGTAAGAAAAAATAAAATCCAGGTGCTTATGACAGCATGGATGAACCTAGATGAACCTAGAGTGAAATAAACCAGACACAAAAGACATACAATGTATGTTCTCACTAATGTGCACTAAATACAATAAGTAAATTCACAGAAATAAACTTTAGTGCATAGGTTACTATGAAATGGAAGGTGGATTGAGAATGGAAGATGATAATATATGTAGCATTATTAATAAGGTCAATTGTCAAAGTGTGGAAATGAACAGAGTTGAGAGTATCACATTACAATGAGTATCTAACACTGATGATTGATAAATATGATTGTAGTTGGAAGGAGTAATCTATGGAACTAAATGTCCATTGGAAGGAAACTAGATTGGAATCTAGGGTATCTATATAACATAGTGTTTCAATGGTGAATGAAGACTGTGGTTAATTGTATAAATATAAGAATACTCTTCTTTTAAAAAGTGGTAGGAATATGATGATACATGTGAAAAGTACAACTATGTAACTTATGGATGATAGTAAACAGTAATATTGTAATATTTTGCAGGAATGGCAAGAAGATATGTTTTCAATACAAAAGCACAACAAATAGCGGGTTTATAACAGGTCTGTAATTTTTTTTTGAGTAATGAAAACATTCTGAAATGTGCAAATAACAGCGCAAATCTGTGATGAAAGCCAAAGAATGTATACCTTGAATGGAATAAACAAGGCACGGAACTGTATAACACAATGAAACCCGAGGTGAATGATGGAATGTGGTGAACATCCCATTGGGCGAGGCTTGCAGACTCTTCAGCTCTTCTTTCTGGGAATCTCACCTACAGGTTCCCTCAGGATTGAGTGGGCAAATAATAATGTTTGCAAATACAAGCATATTTACATACTTGTATGCATGTGTGTTTATATCTGTGTGTCGACTATTTTGTATTTTATTAATATCTTGATGATCATTCCATACAAGTCCATATAGATCTAACTCATTCACAATCATCTTCTTACTGTAAATGCTCCATTAATATGAATATAATTAATGCATCCAGTTCTCCTCATGTGAGTTTCCATTTCCTATGACAAAACCATAATAAATATAGGTCTTTTAAATGCGTGCAAGTATGAGTTCCTAGAAATGAATTTCCTGGCTTCATATTCAACAAAATATGCTTATACAGTTTTTAGCATTTAATTTTTAAGTAATTTTTTCTTTTATATTTCATATTTAAAATTTTGATACAATTGGAAATTTATTTGAGATAAGCAGTTAGATGAACAGTTAAAGAATGAATTTTAATTGTTTCCCTTAATTATTTTTATTAATAGTTGTTAATTATTATTAACTTTTCACCATTTCTGAAATCACAACTGTGATATTCTCACATGTGTTTGGATCTATTTCAGTATTCTGTTCAGTTTCATTGATCTCTTTATTCATGTGCCATTTAACACATTATATAATTACATTTGATCTATAATACCATGTTATCTCTGATAAGCTCAATATTCCTTCATTACTATTTTGTGTATTAGAATTATGCCAACTTGTGCATATTTATGTTTCACATTGAATTTAAAATATACTAGCCTATGCACAAAATGAACTTCAGTTAATGTTTTCAAAGAAATTGATTTACAAAAAAATCAATTAGCAAAAGATTATATTTTTAGAGAATTGAAAATTCCTATTCATGAACATGGTAAGTACTTTTTTCAACTAATGGTACTGTCATATATTTATACTACTAGTAGTACTTTACATTTTCTTCATCTAATTCCTGGGTAAAGAGAGGAATTACATCAGAGAGAAGGCAGAGATAACAGGGAGGAAGGGACCGAAAAGATTTGCTAACCTAAGAAGGCATATTAGCTCAGTGGAAGAGCTCCAGTCTAGCATATACAAGGTTTATGGTTCCATCCCCAGTTCCTCTCTGAGAAGCAACACAAGGTTATCAAGCACCTGGTGATATTTTATGACAGGGAACATATTAATATCCTCTTTGTATTAGCTTTTATTGGATCTCTCATTTGAAAAAAAAAGTTTCCTTTTTCACTTTCCTTATTTTACTCACTAAAACCTGACTTAAACCCTGCAGAGGACAGGCTGCAGGGTGATTGATTACTGAACAGCAACAGCCTGAGAAGATCACTAGGGGGCCAAGAGAAAAGGCTGTTTTTCTGTGTTTATCCTTTTTTAAAAAATCCTTTTCCTGCCTTCTTCTTCTTTTTCTTAAAAAAAATCAAAAACAAAAACAAAAAGTGAGCACCTGCTGACTTGATTCTTTGTTGTATCACCTCCTCCTTTGTTTCTCTCTTTATCTACAACTTTTTTCTTTTTTTTCTCCAATTTTCTCTACCTATACATTATCTTTTCCCTCTGTCATCCTTATATTTTCTGTTTCCTGTTGTGCTTTCATTCCACATCTTTTGGTTTGGTCTTCAATTTTTCTTGTACTCATTTCTATCACTCTCCTACTTTCTCTGTGTCTTTTCTCATTTTTCACTTTTTTCTCTTTTCTTCTCTCTTCTACTTTTTTTCCCTTCTTTGTATCACTCTGAACTTTTAATTCATTCCATATTTTTCTCCATTCTGTTTCATTGTTTCTATTCCACTGTTCTAATTTTATTCTTCTATATTTCTTACTCAGATTAATTATTCAATTGCCTACATCTTGCATGGTCCCTCTGCTACCTTTTATTGTGATCGCTAATATAACTCATTTTCCTTCCCTATCTCTTCCTCTTTATCTGATACTAATGTTTTTTTCTAGGGAACATAGACAACAGCAAGGAAATAGAATAAGAGGAATGAAGTACCAAAGTACAACCTACCACACCCAAAAACAAGAAAATAAAACTATAGGCAGAGAGAAAAGCCAATCAACTGAATTAACACACTAAGATAAACAGATAACTAGAAATGAAAAAAATATATGTAAGCCATATTAAGAAACAGGAAAACGTGGGCCAATCCAAAGAACAAACTAAAAACCAAGAGGATATGCAGAACATGGAAAAATTAATCAGAACTGTCCAAACAAATATCATGAATCAACTTAAGGGACTGGAGGAAGAGATTAAGAATCTTAGAAGACACTGGATCTGGAGTTCAGTGCCATGTCAGTTGGCCCTACTTTGGAGTTTGTGTTCTCAAGTGTGATGGAGTTGGACTCAGATGTGACCTTTCTACACATGCTTCTTCTATTACTTTCACTGAACCTGTGCTTGGTGTGGGGTTGGTGTATACTCAGGAGACCTGAATCTCTGGATCTGAGCCCCAGCAGAGTTGCAACTCCTACTCTTTGGCTTATTGGACTTACCTCGACCAACTAACAGGGAGGTGAAGGTCAACCATAGCACCAGGGAGCCAAGAGTGCCTACAACTGAAAGCAGGAGAATTGCATCCATCATCCATGTGGAATCTAAGACCCCTCTCTATATAGAGGTAGAGTGGACATAACTATCCCAGGATCCACAGGATGGAGGAATAGAGTATGGATTAGAGTGGACTTACTGATATTCTACTATGGAACTATTGTGATTAGTAATGGAAGAAATTGTAGCATTGATGTGGAGAAAGTGGCCATGGTAGCTGCTGAGGGTAGGGAGAAGGAAGAAGAGATATGATGTGGGGGAATTTTCAGGACTTGGAGTTGTCCTGGGTGGTACTGCAGGGACAGATGCTGGACATTGCATGTCCTGCCATGGCCCACTGGTGGGCTGGGAAAGAGTGTAAACTACAATGTAAACCATTATCCATGTGGTGCAGCAGTGCTCCAAAATGTATTCACCAAATGTAATGAATGTCCCATGATGATGAAAGACATTGTTGATGTGGGAGGAGTGGAGTGAGGGGAATGGGTGGTAGACCTCTTTTTTTTTTTAATATAACATTTAAAAAATAGAGAAAGAAATGTTTTAATTAATAAAATTTTTTAAAAAATTCTTCAGTACGGAAGAACATACTAAAGAAATTGTAAACATACATTAAAAGATAATGGGTATTGTAAGAAACAAAGATTAGTTTAGTTTTCACATAAAGAAAAAAAATAATGATTAATGTAACTTGGAAGCCTACTGCCTCGGTCTCCCACTCCAGGGTTAAACAGCAATAAAGGAAACCAGCTTAAGCCAGTCCTATAGGCAATAAAAAGATGCCCAAGAAAGAGCTAAATCAATACCAATTCAGCACTAAATTCCATTCCTTATTTGACAAAGGGGAGCAGGTAAAAACTAAAATGTTGGAATGTGATGGGGGAAATGGTTAATCACAAACATTTGTGCGGGAAAGTTAGATCTTCTTGGATAGGCTGTAACTTCTGAACTATCCAATCTATGGAGAAACAGAGGAAGGGCTTGCGTGCTAGGCTTAGGGGTATAAAATGTGTCATTTTTCTTTGGGGCGCCAGCCATGTTTTCTGATTGTGCGCCCCTTCTTATAAGATTGAGAATAAATTCTTTTCTTCTCCACAATCAGGTGAGTCTTGTTTTCTTCCAGAAGAAGATTTCTTTTTAACAGTTTTGGGGGTTTGTCCAGGATTCTGAGGCTTCAGAGAGTGGACCTCTGGGGTGGATGACAGGGAGGCGTACCCCACTGTTTAAGCAGTCTTAGACTCCGCCAGCTGGGGCCTAGCCTTTGGCAGCCAGGAGGCCCAAGAACAGACACTTAGATCTGTTGATTGTGGATGAAAATAAGGGAAGGCAAAATCTGCCTCTTGTTGACCAGGTGACTCCATGCATGGACCAAGGTAAGAACAAAGACTATTAAGTATTACCTTGGTGGTCGGGAATTCTGATGAGTCTGAGGTTCACTGTGTGTGCATGAGACACGTGACACATGGTGTGATGTGAGTGCAGAGCCCCAATTTGCATTTCCCTTCTCCTGTGAAAGAAAGGGCTGGATATGGACAAAGCAAAAGATTCAAAAGAAAGAGACCCAGACAAGATTCAGAATGGGAAATAGAGGCAGTCAGTTGACTGGGAAAAAGGAGAAGGGGGTATCTGTAGGATCCCTCGGAGACATTCCTCCAGATAGCCCACTAAGGAGGATGTTAAAGCATTGGACCGATAGTGATTGGACCATTGGAAAAGAGATGCAGAAAATGATTAAATACTGCTGTTGTATCTGCACCAAGGAAAGTATTTTACTGCTTGATATATTCTAGCCAAAATACGGGGCACATGAGGATTGGCTTTGTGCTGACCTTGTACTGTATGTTAATGGAAAAACACCCTTCTCTAAAAAAGAGTGACTATGCCATGTGCTGGTTAAAGGGAAAGGGAGCCACTTTCTATCCTATGAAAGCTCAAAATCCAGGCCCCAAGACTAAGCTTGCAGAAACTAAGGCTGCAGAAACAAAAGCTGTAGAAACTAAACCCTGGGACCCTCTGTCTAATCTCCCTCCTCCTTATGTTCCCCCTCCCCTTTCAGGAAAAGAACTGTTAGACTTGGAGGGCCCAATAGAACCCATTGTAAACCCTGGGGAACTGGAAAATCAATCGGGGCCAACAGCCCCACCAGTTACAAACCACCAGCAGCTAAGGAAAGAATTAGAACAGTGTAAGAAAGATATACACAATTTTCCATTCCCCAGAGCATCTGAGGAAAAGAGAGTGAAAGAACAAAACTCCATTGAGCCTTTGTATCCACTGAGAGAAGTACCAATGGGGCCAGGGGAAATTGGCTATGTAAATGCCCCACTGACAAGTACTGAAGTAAGGAACTTCAAAAAGGAGATGAAATCTCTAATGGAAGATCCAGTGGGGCTGGCTGAACAAGTAAATCAATTCCTAAGTCCTAGTTCATACACCTGGCCTGAACTTAGATCCATACTTTATGAGATCCACTCTTTATGAGAGTAAAAAGAGGAATGGTGTGGAGGGCAGCTATGAAGGAGTGGGAAAAGCAGCATCCACCTGGACAGAGGGTAATGGCAGCAGAACAGAAGTTCCCAAACACAGACCCTATTTGGGATAATAATGGCCTGGGGGACAGAGCACAAATGAAAGATCTTAGAGACCTCATTATACAGGGGATCAAATTGGCTGTACCCAAATCTCAAAACTTGAGTAAGGCCTTTGAAGTAGCCAAGGAGAAGGATGAAACTCCCTCTGCTTACCTGCAACAATTGAGGGACCATGTGAAGAAATATTCAGGGATGGACCCGGATGATCCTGTGGCTCAGGGAATGTTAAAAGTCAGCTATGTGAAAGGGTCTTGGCCTGACATTCAGAAAAAGATTCAGAAAATAGAAGGATGGATGGATAAGCCATTGGAAGAGTTATTGAGAGAGTCCCAGAAAGTGTTTGTAAGGAGAGGGGAAGAACAGCAGAAACAGAAAGCTAAGGTTATGACTAGCTCAGTCAATCAAATGGTTAGGAAAAGACTGGAGACTAGTCAGGGAGGGAACAGGCAGAGGCAAGATAAAGATGCAAAATGGGCTTATTTAGATAAGGGGACAAAGAGAATGCCAGGTTCTGCAGGGTGCTATCACTGTGGGAGGCCTGGTCATTTCAAAAGGGAATACCAGAGTTTAAAGAAAGTGAGGTAATTCCCCTCATGAATTTTGAGGATTAGGGGGGTCTGAGGCTCCTTACTTCTAAAGCCCACCTGAATGAAGACTTTAGTAAATCTAAGCTTGGGCCCATATCAGGAAAAAATTACATTTCTGGTGGACACTGGCGCAGCCCAATCCTCCGTGACTCATCTCCCCAGAGGAACGAAATTCTCTGGAAGTTCCCTTAAAGTCTCAGGAGTAAAAGGAGAAAGATTTAAAGTTCCCATTCTTTCTCCCATTAATATTTATTGGGCAGAAGACAGTTGAATTGTAAGCCCTTTGTTGTACATCCCAGAAGCTGGGACTAACTTGTTGGGAAGAGACTTAATAGTATTCATAGGTTTAGATTTGGAAGTAAGGGACGGGCAGATAAAAGTAGTCTTAGCCAGGCTCCCTGAAAGAAAATGAAAAAGATATCAGAGAGGAAGTGTGGGTAAGAGAAGGGAATAGAGGGGGTTTGCAGGTACGCCCTATTAAAATCAAATTGAAAAAGGAAGGGGAAATTATTTGTCAAAGACAAAAACCCATTCCCCTTAAGAAGAGGCATAGACTTCAACCCATCATCAAAAGCCTCCTTCAGGATGGACTCTTGGAACCCTGCATGTCTCCCTTCAATTCTCCTATCTTGCCTATTCAGAAATCAGATGGTAGTTGGAGGCTGGTACAGGATCTAAGGGCCATTAATCAAATCATTCAGGTTCAACACCCAGTAGTCCCAAATCCATACACTCTCCTTAGTAAGATCCCCTGCCATCATAAATGGTTTAGTGTAATAGATCTAAAAGATGCCTTTTGGGTCTGTCCCCTTGACCCAGAGAGTAAAGACTTGTTTGGCTTTGAGTGGGAGAATCCCTCTACAAGAAGAAAACAACAATATAGGTGAACAGTTTTACCCCAAGCCTTTGCAGAATCCCCAACCTCTTTGGGCAGGAACTGGAAAAAGTATTGGAGAAATTTGCAGTCCCACCTGAAATTTCCTTTTTACAATATGTACATGATATGCTATTATCAGATGAAGGAAGGCAAATAGTAGTCCAAACTACAAAGAGCTTATTGAATTTCCTAGGGGATCAAGGGCTAAGAGTGTCAAAAAGTAAGCTACAATTTGTAGAAAAGGAAGTCAAACACCTGAGTCATCTCATTAGTGAGGGAAGGAGGAAGATAAATCCAGAAAGAATTCAGGCCATTACTGAATTACCTCTTCCCCGGACAAAAAGAGAACTAAGAAGATTTTTGGGATTGGTGGGATATTGTAGATTATGAATAGATTCTTATGCATACTAAACCAAAGGGTTATACAAAAAACTCTTGGAGGAGGAGTCTGACAAGTAAGAATGGAAGGAAGAGGAAATAAAGGCCTTAGAGGGGCTCAAGCAGGCATTAGTGCAAGCCCCTATTCTAGCACTTCCCTCCCTTGAGAAACCTTTCCATCTGTTTGTGACAGTAAATAAGGGTATAGCCTTGGGAGTCCTAACCCAGATCTGGAGAGGCCAAAAGAAGCCTGTGGCCTTCCTTTCCAGAATCCTGGATTCTGTCTCCAAGGGATGGCCAGGGTGTGTTCAGGCCATGACAGCAACTGCTCTCTTAGTAGAAGAAAGCAGAAAACTAACCTTTGGAGGGGCCTTAGTTGTTAGCACCCCTCATCAGGTCAGGACTATTTTGTCTCAAAAAGCAGGAAGATGGTTAACAGATTCCCGAATTCTGAAATATGAGGCTATTTAATGGGAAAAAATTATTTAATACTAGCACTTGATCATCGTCTGAACCCAGCTTCTTTCCTTTGGAAAGGTCCCAACAAAGTAGAAATTCCTGAACATGATTGTATAGACTTAATTGAATACCAAACCCGAGTCCGGCCTGACCTAGAGGATCTTCCCTTACATTTGGGAGGAAAATTGTTTATAGATGAGTCTTCTAGGGTCCTGGAAAGAAAAAGGCATAATGTCTATGCTGTTGTTGATGGACTAATTTGTGAAGTGAAGGAAGCTGGCCGACTACCCAATGATTGGTCAGCTCAAACTTGTGAGCTTTATGCATTAAATCATCCCTTAAATTGTTAGAGGAAAAAGATGGTACAGTCTACACAGATTCTAAATATGCCTTTGGTGTGGTGCACATCTTTGGAAAAAATTGGGAAGAAAGGGGATTGATCAACAACAGAGGGAAGGAATTAGTCCATGTGGAACTGATAAAACAAGTGTTAGCCAGTCTGTTCTTACCAAGGGAAATATCTGTTGTACATATAAATGGGCATCAGAAGTGTCACACTTTTGAAGCAAAAGGCAACAGATTGGCAGATGAAAAGGCCAAAGAAGCTTCCCTCTGTTCCCCTCTGGAACTAATGGCCCTGATACCCTCAATCCCCAAAGAAATTAGAATCCCTATATTCTCTGAAAAGGAAGTAAAAGAACTAGAACAACTGGGGGCAATCTTAGATAGCCAAGAGAAGTGGTTCCTCCCAGATGGCCAGCAAATGTTGAATAAGCAAATAATGAGGGAAATACTAGCAGTTATGCACCAAGGGAGTCACTGGGGAGTACAGGCCATGTGTGACCTGGTTCTCAAGCATTTTGGGTGTATGAGCCTTTATACTATAGCCAAACAAATAAGTGAATGGTGCATAATCTGTCAGAAAGTTAATAAAGTTTTAAGAAAGCAAGTGCCAGGGGTGAAGGAGCCTAGCCTCAGGCCATTCCAAAGCATTCAGGGTGATTATACTGAAATGCCCCCTGTAGGTCGATTAAAGTATGTTCTGGTTATTGTGAATCACCTGACAGGGTGGTAAAAGCATACCCTCTTACTTCAGCTACAGCATCAGAGACTTCGAAAATTATCCCTCAACAAATCATTCCCCAATATGGGTTAGTAGAAAACATAGATTCAGACAATGGTAGTCACTTTACATCCAGAATGTTGCAAACTATTATGCAGGGTCTAAGTATCACATGGAACTTCCATACTCCCTGGCACCCACCATCCTCAGGGAAAGTAAAAAGAAAAAACCAAACCTTTAAAAAAATCTAAGTTGGTCTTAGAAACCAAATTACCATGGGTTAAATGTTTACCTATAGCTCTATTAAGAATCTGAACTGCCCCTAAGAGGGAACTGGAAACTTCTTATGAAATGCTTTTTGGCCTGCCCTTCCCTGGGAAGTCTGGAGAACTCCCCTCCTTTGAGTCAAAGGATCTCTTTATTCAAAATTATATACTGGCCCTGTCTTCTACTTTGTCATCCCTCAGACATCGGGGTTTGCTAGCTCAGACTCTGCCTCTTGAATTTTCAGTCCATCAACACCAACCTGGCAACTGAGTCCTAATCAAGTTGTAGAAAGAGTCCAAACTCCAGCCAACCTGGGAAGGACCTTATCAAGTCTTGCTGACAACTGAAACAGCAGTCTGAATGGCAGAAAAAGGCTGAACTCATTACACTCGAATAAAGGGACCAGTACCTGAACCAAATGATAAGTACCCAACAACTTCATCTGAGTCTTAGAAAATAATTTCAGCCCCAGATCCCTTAAAAATTACACTGAAAAAACAATAACTGAGGGGGGGGAGGGGGTTGAGCTGTGTATTGTCCTTGTCAACAATGTCCCTAGTCCTATCAGAATACCAAAAGAGAAATTCAGATCTTAAGTTACAGGCGAAAATAATCTTACTAGCCATGATGTTTCAATCCCAAGAAGCATCTAGCCCCATCAAATTAGTCACAAATGTGATTGAAGGTCTGGAGTCCCAGACGGTACAGTTTGATGCCTGCCACATAATAGACTGTGGGAATTTAGAGCACCAGCGATGGCTGAGTGGGAAAAATAAATATCTATGCCCAGAGCCAGTGGAGAATGGTTACAGTTGAGTCCCTCCTTGCCCTCCTGGGATGATGTATGGTAGACTACCCATAAGTATAAGGGATGGACCATAAATATGGGATGGGTCTCACCAAGTTTAAAGCCATTAAATAGTCAGATAACTTTTATAAAGGTACTACCCCACTAGACTGCAAAAGTCTTCAGTGCAATCCAGTAGTAATAACTATTAAGAAAGCAGACAAATTAGAACTAGAAGCAGTGGCAGGGACCAAGTGGTCGATAGAATATATAGAGTGGGAGCAAATGTTACAGGTAAAGATCCTCTGGGGAGGTTCTGTATCCGAGTCCTTCCTTCCCCTGTAGATATGACATTGACAATGCCCTCTCCAGCCAACCCTTCAGAAATACCACAGGAAAACCCACCAAAGGCCAGTTCTCCAATTCAAAATGATCCCAAAACAGTTAGGATACTTAAGGCAGAAAATTTAAGGCAAACCGTAAAAATAGAGAAAGGATATGGGGACATAAATGCCTGGGTAGAATGAATCAAATATACAGTCCAGAGTCTAAACAAAAGCAACTGTTGGGAAACGGACTTGGCCCAGTGGTTAGGGCATCCATCTACCACATGGGAGGTCCACGGTTCAAACCCTGGGCCTCCTTGACCCATGTGGAGCTGGCCCATGCGCAGTGCTGATGCGTGCAAGGAGTGCCCTGCCACGCAGGGGTGTCCCCCACATAGGGGAGCCCCACGCGCAAGGAGTACGCCCCGTAAGGAGAGCCACCCAGCGTGAAAGAAAGTGCAGCCTGCCCAGGAATGGCACCGCCCACACTTCCCGTGCCGCTGACAACAACAGAAGTGGACAAAGAAACAAGACGCAGCAAATAAACACAGAGAACAGACAACTGGGGGGGGGGAGGGGGAATTAAATAAATAAATAAATCTTTTTAAAAAAAGCAACTGTTATGCTTGTGCAACAGGTTGCCCCACAGCTCATATTGTACCCTTTCCACTCGGTATAGAAAAGCATAAAAAGGAGTTTAAGTGCATGATAATCCTCCTTCAAAACGCTACTCCTGGTGAAAATTGTAGTACGTTGTCCTCTCTCTTCCCACCAGTCAAAAATGGAAACATCAAGGCCACACCTGCCTCCTGTCTGGGCCCAGGGAATCACTCTGCTTGTCTCTCTAGACAGGAGAAAAAAGTCCAGGACCTTGAAACTATGGCCTCATGTACACAAGTGTGGAATGTAAGCAGTGATCGTACTGACAATTTCTCCAGTTTGGTCAGACCTCGAGCAAACCTGTGGTGGTACTGTGGAAAGGGTGTTCTCTGGCCAATACTGCCTGAGAGGTAGGGCGGAACCTGTGCTCTGGTCCAATTGGCTATCCAATTCACCTGGGTATTTGAAAAAAAAAACGAGAACATCATTCCAAGGAGGGAGAGAGAACAGAAGTTTACTTGGTTCTTTTAATGAGTGGATCTATTTAGACAATGTAAGAGTTCCCTAAGGAGTCCCAGATGAGTTTAAGGCTAGAAATCAGATAGCAGCTGAGTTTGAGTCATTCTTGTTCTGGCGGGTCACCATTAATAAAAATGTAGACTGGATTAATTATATCTATTTTAACCAACAGAGATTTATTAATTACACCAAGAATGCAGTTAAAGGAATTGCAAAACAATTAGATGCTACTAACAGAATGGCATGGGAAAATAAAATGGCCTTAAATATGATGCTAGCTGAGAAAGGGGGAGTCTGTGTTATGATTGGAAGTAGTTGCTGTACATTCATCCCCAATAACACTGCCTGTAATGGAACTATCACTAAAGTTTTACAAGGCCTAACAGCCCTATCTTAGGAATTAGCAGAGAATTCTGGCAGTAGTAATTCATTCACAAAATGGCTTGAAAATTGGTTTGGAAAATGGAAAGGAGTTGCACTGCCCATCTTAACTTCCCTCATTATCTCAGCTGGGGTGCTTACCACAGTCGGATGCTGTATCATTTCATGTGCCCAAGGACTAGTTCAAAAACTCGTTGAAACTGCCCTAACCAAACAAATGCCCATACAGTGTAGGCAAAGCAATCTGTACCACCTTAAAGAAGGAGATTCTTATGATGAAGCGTGTGAGACAGCACTTAGAAAATTTGAAGAACGGAAATGTGAAAACTAAAAAGAATTTAAAAGAAAGAGGGGCAATTGTGAGAAACAAAGATTAGTTTAGTTCTCACATAAAGAAAAAAAATAATGATTAATGTAACCTGGCCACCTACTGCCTCAGTCTCCCACTCCAGGGTTAAACAGCAACAAAGGAAACCAGCTTAAGCCAGTCCTATAGGCAATAAAAAGATGCCCAAGAAAGAGCTAAGTCAATACCAATTCAGCACTAAATTCCATTCCTTATTTGACAAAGAGGAGTAGGTAAAAACTAAAATGGTTGGAATGTGATGGGGGAAATGGTTAATCACAAACATTTGTGCGGGAAAGTTAGATCTTCTTGGATAGGCTGTAACTTCTGAACTATCCAATCTATGGAGAAACAGAGGAAGGGCTTGCGTGCTAGGCTTAGGGGTATAAATTGTGTCATTTTTCTTTGTTTGGGGTGCCAGCCATGTTTTCTGGTTGTGCATCCCTTCTTGCAAGATTGAGAATAAATTCTTTTCTTCTCCACAATCAGGTGAGCCTTATTTTCTTCCAGAAGAAGATTTCTTTTTAACAGGTATGATGGTGATTAATGGCACATTCCAAGAAATCAAAAATACAATAGAAGCACACAATAGCAGGTTTGAACAGGCAGAGGAAAGAATTAGTGATGTGGAAGACAATACATCTGAAATCAAACAGATAATAGAACAGATAGATTAAAAGATAGAAAAAATCCATCAGGGACCCAGGGACGTGAACAACAACATGAAACACACAAACATATACATTCTAGGCATCCCAGAGAGAAAAGAGAAGGGAAAGGAGACAGTAGGAGTGTTGGAGGAAATAATGGCTGAAAACTTTCCAACCCTATAGAAGGACATGGATTACATATCTAAGAAGCACAGCACAACTCAAACAGTATAAATCTTAATAGGGCTACTCCAAGGCCTGTAGCTGTCAAATTGCCCAATCATCAAGACAAAGAGAGAATACTGAAAGCAGCAAGAGAAAAGAGAAACATCACATTCAAGGGAAGCACAATAAGATTAAGTGCTGATTTCTCATCTGAAACCATGGAGGCAAGAAGTCAGTGGTATGGCACAGTTAAGGTGCTAAAAGAGAAAAAAATCCAGCCAAGAATTCTCTATCAAACAAAACTGGCATTCAAAAGTGAGGAAGAGTTCAAAATATTTACAGACAAACAGAATCTAAGAGAGTGTGTTAATAAGAAACCTGCATTTCAAGAAATACTAAAGAGAGTTCTCTGCAGGTTGAAAGGAAAATACAGGGAAGAGAGTTGAAGGACAGCTAAAAAGACAAAAAAAAAAAAGCAATAAAAGCAATATATGACATATATAAACCCAAAGAAAATACGACTAATCTAAGTAATTCCATGTAAATACTAACATTAAATGTAATAGACTAAACTCACCAGTCAAGAAACACAGATGGGCAGAAGGGATATGAAAATATCACCTATCTAAATGTTGTCTACAAGAAGCCTAGCTTAGACCCAGGGATCAGGAAGGCTGAAAGTGAATGGGTGGAGAATAATTTTACAATCAAACAATAACCAAACAAAAAAAAGTTTGAATAACTGCACTGATATTGGACAAAATAGACTTTAAATGCAAAGCTACTGTAAAAGACAAAGACGGATACTATATATTAATAAAAGAGATAATCTTTCAGGAAGATAGAACAATTATAAACATTTATGCACTTAATCAGGTCGCCTCAAAACACATGAGGCAAAAACTGGAAAAATGAAGTGGAGAAATAGATGCTTCGATTATAGTTGGGGGCTTCAATACACCATTATCACCTTTAGAAAAAAAACCTTCAGAGAGAATCAATAAAGAAATAAAGACTTTGAATAGCACATTAGATTAGCTGGACCTAATAGACATATAGAGAACATGATATCCATATACAACAGGATATACATTCTTCTTGAGTACACATGGATATTCTCCAGGATAGATCACATGCTAGGCCACAGAACAACTCTCAATGAATTCAGAAAGATTGAAATTATACAAAGTACTTTCTCTGATCACAAAGGAATGAAACTGGGAAACAGTAAAGTGCAGAGAAGCAGATTATATACAAATGTATGGAAGTATAATAACACACTCTTAGACAAACAGTGAGTCGGGAATGGGGTGAGGGGGGTGGGGGTATATGGTGACCTCATATTTTTTTTAATGTAACATTTAATATAACATTAAAAAAATAAAGACAAAAATTAAGGAACTCACAAAAGAAATCAGTAACAACCCTGAAATGAATGAAAATGACCACAAAATATATCAAAATATATGAGACACAGCAAAAGTATTACTGAGAAGGAGATTCATAGCCATAAATGCATATATCAAAAAAGAAGAAAGAGCTAAAATCAAAGTCTAAACTGCAAACTAAACTGCAGGAATTAGAAAAAGAACAACAAATTAAACCCAAAGGAAGTAGAAAGAGGGAAATAAATATTAGAGAAGAGCTAAATGAAAATGAAAATAAGAAAGCAATAAAAATAATAAACAATATTGGTTCTTCAAGATCAATAAATTTGACAAACCCCTAGCTAGGCTAACAAAGAAAAAAAAAAAGAGAGAAGATGCAAATACACAAAATAAGAAATGAGGAAGGGGATATCACCACAGACCCAACAGAAATAAAGTATCATAATATGGTACTTTGAAAAATTATATGTCAACAAGATGGATGATTTAGAGGAAAGGGATAAATTCCTAGAAACATACAGCAGCCTACATTGACAAAGAAGAAATTGATGAGTTCAACAGACCAAGCACAAATAGTGAGATAGAATTAGTCATCAAAATCCTCCCAGTTAAGAAGAGCACAGGACCAAACATCTTCACAGTTGAATTCTGACAAACATTTCAGAAAGAGTTAACATCAATCCTGCTTAAACTCTTCCAAAAAATGAAAGTGTAAGGGACATAGCCTAACTCATTCCATGACACCACCATCACCCTAATATCCAAGCCAAACAAAGACACCATAAGAAAGGAAAACTATAGACTAATCTCCCTATTGAACCTAGATGCTAAAATACTCAATAAAATACTTGCTAATCCTATTCAACAATTCATCAAATGAATTATGCATCATGACCAAGTGGCTTCATCCCTTGTATGGAAAGATAGTTCAGTATCAGAAAATCAATCAATATTGTACACCACATAAACAGATTGAAAGAAAAAAATCATATAATAACCTCTATAAATGCCAAAAAAATCATACAACAAAATACAGCACTCTCCTGATTTAAAAAAAAAAAAAAACTACAAAAGATAGGGATAGAAGGAAACCTCCTCAACATAATAAAGGGTATATATGAAAAATATATATGAACATCATATACAGTGATCAAATTGTAAAAGCTTTCCCTCTAAGATCAGGAACTAGACAAGGATGCCCGCTATCATCGCTTCTATTTAACATGGTGTTAGAAGAACTTACTCAAACACTTGAGAAGGAAAATATATAAAAGGCATCCAAACTGGAAAAGAAGTAGCAAAAACTTCACTATTTGCTGATGACATGATCCTATACACAAAAAAAAACTGAAAAATATACAACAAAACTTCTCAAGCTTATAAATGAAATCAGTGAAGTCTGGGGTTATAAGATCAATGCACAAAAATCATTACATATCTCTACACCAATAACGAGCAATCTGAGGAGGAAATCAGGGGAAAATAATATTTACAGTAGAAACTAAAAGAACCAAATACCTAGGAATAAATTTAACTAAAGATATAAATGACTTATATGCAGAAAAGACACAACACTGCTAAATGAAATTAATTCTTTCATTAAATAAATGAAAGAATATTCACTGTTCATGGGTAGGAAGACTAAACACCATTAAGATGTCTATCCTACCCAAACTGATCTACAGAGTTAACACCATCTCAATAAAAATTCAGCTTTTTTTCTGAATTGGAAAAACTAATTATGAAATTTATTTGGAAGGGCAAGAGGCCCCTCATAGCCAAAGACATATTGAAAAAGAAAAATGAAATCAGAGGAATCACACTACCTGACTTAAAACATACTGCAAAGCTACAGTGGTCAAAACTGCATGGTACTGAACAAGGGTAGACATTCTGACCAATGGAACCAAATCTAGAATTCCGACATAGATCTTCACTTGTACAGTAGTCTGATATTTGACAAGGCCACCAAGCCCACTCTAGGAAAGAAGGGCCTCTTCAACAAATGATTCTTGGAGCACTGGATATCCATATCCAAAAAAATGAGAAAGAGGAACACCATCTCACACCTTATGCAAAAATCAACTCAATATGGTGCAAAGATATAAATATAAGAACAAAGACCATAAAGACCTTGGAAGATAATGTAGGGAAACATCTAAAGGGCCTTTTAATAGGAAATGATTTGATGAGCCTCTCACTCAAAGCATGAGTAGCAAAAGAAAAAAATAGACAAATAGGGCTGCCCCCAAATTAAAAACCTTTGCACCTCAAAGGAATTTGTCAAGAAAGTGAAAAGGTAGCCTGCTCAATGGGAGAAAATACTTGGTAAACATATATCTGATAGTATTCTATTATCGCTCATATATAAAGAAATCCTACACCTTAAAAATAAGAAGACAAACAGCTCATTTAAAAAATGGGCAAGTGATTTGAATAGTCATTTCTCCAAAGGAGAACTACAAATGCCTAAAAGAGTACATGAAAAGATGCTCAATGTCACTAACTATTAGGAAAATGCAACTCAAAACCATAATGAGATACTTCTTACACCCATTAGACTGGTGGCTATTAAAAGAACAGAGGACTATAAGTATTGGAGAAGATGCAGAGGAACAGGAACCCTCATCCACTGCTGATGGAAGTGTAGAATGATGCGACCATTGTGGAGGACAATTTGGTGGTTCCTCAAAAAGCTAACTATAGACCTGCCACATGATCCAGCAATTTCAATTCAGAAGAATTGAAATCAAGGACACAAACAGATACATGCATACCAATATTCATAGTACCATTATTCACTATTGCCAAAATTTGAATAAACCCAAATGCCCATCAACTGATGAATGGTTAAATAAAATGTGGTAAATACATACAATGGAATATTACTCAGTTGTAAGAAGGAATACTGTACTAACATATGGGATAAGATGGATGAACCTTAGGACCTTTAGCTGATGACCTTATGTTCAGTGAAGGCAAATATTACGTGATCTCACTGATATAAATTAAACAAACTGAGCAGACTCACAGAGCTGGACTCTGGAAGTTAGGTTTACAAGAAATAGAAATGGAGAAGATTGGGAGCCAACTCCCATACATGTGGAATCTATGGCAAGGTGGAAGCATGTAGTTGTGGGGTGAAGGGATATTACAGGGGTATAGTGATATTATTGGGTTGGGTGGTGTAGGTTTGACAGGGGGGTAGCATAGGGAGAGCGAGTTGGATGGTCCATGGAACTGAGGGTTGGGTTGGAGGAAGTAGGTGAACCCTGGAGATTGGCAGGAATGTGGTTGAAATTACAATGTTGGGAATGTTCATTTGGCAATATGATAAGGAAAGGTTACTGGTTTAGGATGTTGGATGGGGGACATTTGGGCCAGTGCACACCTGGGCAGGCTTCTAGGGAGCATGTGAGTGACAATTTTGGCATAGTGTTTTACATCAGTGGGTAGAAACCCACACAATGAGCAGGAAGGTGTTGGACTCCCATCCTAGGAGGTGTGCTATGTTCTCTAACAGAGAGACAGGAGTCACTTGAGAGCATCAGCGGTACCTAATAGGGAAGGACAGACAGTGTCAAGAGCTCAGTGAAGATGCAAGTACCTATGAATCTTGTCCTTCAAGGAGTGAAATGTGGCGGTCACCATGGGCTTGAAGAGGAGGGGGAGAAATAAATAAAATAGATGGAACAGGGGGCATTTTGGGGGTGATGGAAATGTTCAGCATGATCTTTCAATGACAGGCCAGGTTAAATTTTGTCATATTTTATAAAAGTATATGATACAAAATGTAAACCATATTGTGAACCATTGACAAATATTAGTAGTTATGTTTCAATATTTGTACATCAATTGTAACAAATGTACCATCCACACATAAAATGTTATTGATGGGGGAAAGGGGAAAAGAGGGAGGATGTTGGGTCTATGGAAATCCCCTATATTCTGTACGTGACTCTACTGTAACCTAAAACTCTTTGAAGAAAAAAATGAAAAAAATGAAAAAAATAAGACACTGGGGGAATAAATGGAGAGGGATGTCACTGTACATACAGGACAACAGTCTTACAGTGATGAAAGGCAGAATGTCAAAAAATGTTTATTTTATTTAAATATTTTTTATTATTTTATTCAATATTCCAATTTTTAAAAATATTTTTTTTACTTTTTATTGTTTTTTTCTCTTTTACTTCTTATGTGTAAAACTATCATTGTTGTTTCATTTCCTTGTTAATTGTATGTGGCCATTTTGTTGTTGTAGTTGTTTTTATTTCTCTCCCATTCTACACCCCATTGTCTGCCCTCTGTGTCCATTCACTGTGCATTCTTCTGTATCTGTTCTATTCTCATTAGGTGGCTCTGAGAACTCATCCTGGGACCTTCTGGAGTGGGAAAGATGTGACCATTCTCTTGTGTCACCTCAGCTCCCTAGTTCTTTGGGTCTCATATTTTCTCTTCTCTGTGTCTCTTTTTGTTGCATCACCTTGCTTCATCAGCTCTCCGTGTGGGCAGCACCACTCATTGGTGGGCTGCACTCCTGCACAGGGTGGCACTCCTCATGTGGGGAGAACCCCTTGAGTGGGGGACATTCCTGTGTGGGGAGCACCTCTGTGTATGGTGGCACTCCTTGCATGTGGCAGCACTCCACATGGACCAGCTTGCCACAGAGGCCAGGAGGCCCTGGGTATCAAACCCTGGACCTCCTATTTGGTAGGCAGAAGCTCTGTCCATTGAGCCATATCTATTTCCCTATGGCTGTTTTATTGGCTTCATTTTTTAAATGGTTTTAGATCACAGAAGGTTTACAATGGCATCAGGGGAGGATCATTAGTTTAGGCTGTCATTGAAAGGGAATACATGGGAGGAACTTCACCTGGTTATACATATAAAGCATATAAATGTGTTCAAATGTTCATAGGTCATTGTCATGGTGGGTGGAGATTCACAACATAACCAAAAGAATATCAAACTTCTATCCAGGGTTGAGGGGAATTCTGCCATATTCTCTAATGGAACAACAAAAATGCCCCAAGAATAGGGACAATGACTTGTGAAGGAGGCTGGTTCATTGACAGACCCTTGATATCAATGACTATGCTCATGATTCTTTGCTCTTGAAATTGAAACAGACTGGAGACACAGGGTGACTAAGTGTTACCTACTGGGAGCCTCCTTGTTGCTCAAATACAGCCTCTCTCTAAGCCAAACACAGCATATAAAAGCAATAACTTCCCCTCAGTGTGGAACATGACTTCCAGGGATGAGCCTCCCTGGCAATGAGGGATTGCTACCAAGTACCAACAAGCAATGCATCTGAAGAAAAAAAAAAAAGACTGTGACTAAGAGGAAGAAAAGCTAAAGATGAATGAGTTTGTACAGCTAAGGACTTCAAAGTGAGTTGAGAGGGCATCCCCAAGGTAGTGCTTATGCATATTTCAGCAGGATCTCGTTGACAGTCTAAGTAGACACTACCTTAAATAGCAAAGCTTCTCAGGGATATGGAGACATCCAGACACTGTAGTCAAGGCAGATAGCTCAGGAATTTTGTGCCTTGACCATGGGCTCTAATATGGTATTTATGCTCCCCTGTGTGACAGAGTTAAACCCAGCAGTGGTTTCCATATGCATGACCCTTCTGTCCTTCTATTTGAACCTGTAACTAGCTTTAGAGTTGGTAGTTGTGCATCCAAGAGACTTGAATCTTTGGGCTATCCATGTGCCAACTGAACTCTGAATCTCAACAGAGTTGTAACACCTACTCTCCAGTTCAATGGACTCACCCAGGACAACTAACTGGGAGGAGATGATGGGCAAACAACATACCAAGGAACCCATAATGCCTACAACTGCAAGAGAGTCCCATCCATCAAATGTATGGGATCAAAGTCTCCTCAGTTAAGGGTGGAGAGGTCATCACCATCCCAGAGTCCTCAGCATTGGGAAATGAACTATGGACTAAAATAAACTTATAAGTGTTCTACTGTAGGCTTCTTGTAATTCTAGCAGTGGAAAAACTACATTGTTGTGGAGGCAGAGATCCATGGATGTTCTGGGGTTTGGGGGAGGGAAAAATAGGTGTAATAGGGGGACATTTTCAGGACTTGAGAATCATCCTGAATGACATTACAACAACAAATACAGACCATTATATATCCGGCCATAACCTACAGAGTTGAATGGGAGACAATGTAAACTATAATGTAAACTATAATCCATGCTTAGTGGCAATACTCCAAAATGGGTTTATCAATAGCAATGAATGTACCACACTGATGAAAGATGTTGTTAATGTGGGAGGTGTAGGGAGCAGAGCATATGGGAATACCCTATGTATTCTCTGTAACATTTATGTAATCAAAGTGTTTTATAAAAAATAAGTGAAAAAAAGAATATATAAGCAGAAGACTTGACGTGCAAAACATAAGATGGAATTCCTTCAAGTAGATGGAAAGTAATAGTAGATGGAAATACTGATCTGCATGAAGGAATGAAGTTCAACAAAAATAATAACTACACACATAATTAAGATTCTCTTACATTAATTAAATATATTTATAATATTTTTGCATTTTTCTGTTGTAACAACTGGATCTTAAAATCTCCATGGATTATCCTGTACAACTTTATTTTTGCTCAGGCCAGGCAAGCCCACTGTGTGGCATTTGGACTCCATGTAGTTATTCAGTAATCCAGATTTCTTCCTCATAGTGTGCCATAAATGCATTTTTCCAGGCTTGCTGCAGTAAGAAAAAATAAATCTAGATAGTAGCACATTGCTCCAAAATATTCCAGTCTGAGTGTGACACACATCACTTCTGCTAAATAGTCACATGTGCCTTCTTAAACACAAGGGAATTGAAAATATGTTTGGAGCATTGGATATTTGTTGATTAATAAATGGATTGGACACATTGAGAAAAAGTGATCTCCCATTTGGAATTAATTCTTTACTAACTGTAGCATATGCATGGAAGATGATAGATGATAGACAGATAGATAATGATAGACAGATATGATAGATAGATAAGTAGATAGATAGATAGATAGATAGATAGATAGATAGATAGATAGATAGATAGATAGATAGATAGATATTATCATGAAGGTCAGGCACAGCTGTGGAGTAATTTGGGTTAATGCAGTTCTTTCAAAGGTAGAAGGGACATCATTCAGATTTGCAGGATGTCTGCCTTGGTCCTAATCTGGGTCTTCTTTTATTTGGATTCTTTCGCTTATAATTCCAATGTGAATGACTTCATCTCAAGTGGTGTGCAATTAGGCTACAATTTTCTATTCAAATTTGAATGTGCAATTTTCTGCCTTGATTATCAGCTCTTTTGTTTGGAATTATTTGGGAATATCATGTGCAAGTTTGCTCTAGGGCTATCCCTGAGAGAATATAATAGCCAGCCTTGGTGTAAGGCAGGGAAAATAATTTATTCTTGGCATGGCCCAAGTTACAATGCAAATGTGTTCTGGGATTGTGAAACACAACAGTGTCAATATCGAGCTGACACCTACCTTTATAACTCTCTCTCTTTCCTCCAAATAGAGCCATTTCTGACTGATGCCTATCTCCTACAATAATAAGACTATACTGAGTTCAGCAGCTGTAAAAATAAAAATAAAACAATTCATTTTCAACAAAACTCTTATCCATAAACCATTTTTATATATTTTAAGTACTTGGTCTATTGAATACAGAAGTTATACATGCAGACAATTTTTAAAGAAATGGGCATTTCAATCTGTGGAAATTTTAAATTACCAATGTTTCATTGATCAATATTTTGAATATGCAAGGAAATTTCTAATTGGAAGATAGTTACCTATTAATTAAATATTAATGAAATGGGAACCATTCAAGAGTCGACATAATAATGGGATAAATATACTTATACCAACATATCTTGACTGCAAAACCATACATTAGACACACTTGATCTTAATATATGAATAGTTTTTTTAACCTATTTACATGATTTGTTAGCACAAGATCACTCTTTTGCTCCAGAGTTTCCTCATAGCACTTTTCACCTCTGCATTTTTGAGTGTGTAGATTAAAGGGTTTAGCATGGGTGTTATCATAGCAAAAAATAAAGTCACCGCTTTATCAATAGGGAAGGTGCTCATGGGCCGAAGGTACACGAATATACATGGCACAAAGAATAAGACAACCACAGTAATATGTGAGGCACAGGTGGAAAGAGCCTTCCGCCGAGCTTCAGAGCTGTGAGACCTCAGGGAGCAAAGAATAAGGACATATGAGGTAATAACAATTGAAAAAATTAGCATACACATGAACCCACTGTTGGCAGCAACAAAGAGGCCAAAGATGTGAGTGTCAGTACAGGCTAGCTTCAACAGAGGGTAAAGATCACAGAAGTAGTGGTCAATGACATTGGGGCCACAGAAGGGCAACCAGAGCATAAAAAGAATTTGGATCAGAGCATGAAGAAATCCCCCAGCCCAGGACACGACCACCAGGAGGCCACACACCCTCCGGTTCATTGTGATCATGTAGTGCAAGGGCTTGCAAATGGCCACGTAGCGGTCATAAGCCATGACTGTGAGCAGGAGGATCTCTACTCCCCCAAGGAAATGCATTGCAAAGACCTGAGTAATGCACCCACCGAAGGAGATAGTTTTCTTCTCAGCAAGTAAGTCAAATATCATTTTTGGTGTTGTGGTAGAGGAGAAGGTGCCATCTTGAAAGGACAAGAAAGACAGAAAAAAATACATAGGGGAGCCCAGGGCTGGGCTGATGGCAATTGTTACTGCAATGAATAGGTTGCCTGCCATGGTGAGAGAATAGATGATTGTAAACACAACAAACAAGAGTTTCTGCACATCTGCATTCTGTGTCAGGCCAAGCAGGATGAATTCAGTCACGTTGTTCACTTGCTTCTTGGTCCAGACTTGCATTTGGATAATTGAATGATCTGTAAAAAACACAGGCAGTGCAATAGTGGTAGATCAATTTTGATCAAGAAAATGATGTAACTCTCAGGTAATTTGTCTCTTTTAAAATTGATGGTAAGGCAAGCAGACAAACTAGACTTAATGTATGGCTATATTTTTAATCATATACATGGTTGACTACATAGCCCTCTTTTACACGTACATATAAACACACAAGCACTATTTATGGTTCTTTTCACGTAAGGCACATTTCTTGCAATGATACATGCTTAGATCCTCTCCCAATTACTGCCACAATATTTTCTCACATAGAAAAAGAGGAATAAAAAGAGGACCTATAAGGAAGAACAGAGGCTTGAACTCATGAGCTTCTGCCTCCCTGTATTTCTTTTCTGGTTATTCAGGCTGATGATCCTAAGTTACAGAGTTTTTTAACTTTTTTAGGTTGAACTTATTTCAGGACCACTATCAAACATCAGATCAATTCTGTTTGAAAATAGGGAGCAATTAGTCACATTTCAGACTCAACAGAACTGAGTGAATACTTGAGTTTGCAAAAAGATACACAGTGGCAGACATTTGTGAGTGCATGCCTCTTTGAAACAGAATTGCTAGGAATGTCATAGATTCTTTATCAAACAATTGTGCAAGAATGGTATCCTGAAGAGGATAAAACAGCTTGATGTCATGCAATATTCCCCAAATTTATTACTAACTTCAGATTTACTTTTTGGGGAACTTCTGTCATAATAAATTTCAGGGGTATTTTGTAATTCAACACTTCATTTAAGTAAGATTATGAAACATTATACGGACCTGTTCGGAAAACATACATATTTAGTATGAGGGCATTAAAACAACATAATTGATTGGATAGAGTGAGTTCTTTAGGATAGAAGGCTATATTTATATTTTGTTTTCACTGATAAATAACTGTGTGATGTTGTGTATGGATCATAATCTTATTGAGCCCAAGCTTTTTCATATATTAGATAGGAAAATTGACAAAAGGCATAGAGGAACTGAAGAATGTCATTATTTCTTATGTCAAAATTTGTATCCTAAACATAAAAAATACACTTTTCTACATGAAGCATATATCTTTGCTTTTTCCCCCAAATTTTCCAGCTCTTTCCTCTTCTAGTCATAACAGCATTTCATTTCTTGATATTTACACAGCAAGTTTTGAGAAATAGGAGAAGTACAGAATACTCTTGACTGATATGTAAATCTTGTATGCTTAGACCTCTCTCCTAGAAACTGTAAGAATATCTGTTCTGTGAGCTGTCTGATTACTGAGAAACGTTGAAAATGCCTCCTCCTCAACACTGCATTCAGTGAGATTCATGCCCCCCATATGCCTACCCCATCCACCCATAGACATGTGCTGTGAAAGAGTGGATATGGAGCCTCAGAAGCACCCAGCTCTCCTCCTATCACTGAGGACGAGGCCCCATCTAATCCCCTGGTAAACACCTACCTGCTCACCAGGCAGGACTTGTCCCAGTCTTTCTTTGATATAATGGATCTTTCTCACTTTGGTGAGAAGCTGTCATTTTACATGACCCCTAACTATACACAGACCACCATACATCTCCAAATGATTATTAAAAGCTCATAAATGAGACGCTTATGCACATTTCAGGAGGATGTCACTAACTGCTGCAGTAAACAAAGACTGAAACAGGGGTGTTCCAGAGGGCTCTAAAGACATCTGGACGCTATAGGCAAGGCAACAACCCCATGACATTAGCATCCCATTGGAGGGGACTTACTTTGGAATATATGATAACCTATTTCCCTACTGTAACAGAGATAGACTCATTTAAATTTCCCTACACAAGATTCTTCTACTTCTTTTATTTGAACATATAATCAGCACTATACCCATTAAATATATGTCCCAAAGACTTAAATGTTCAGTTTATTCATATGCCAGTTAAGTTCTGAATCTCAACAGAGTTACAGCCAACACCTACTCTCCAGTTCATCAGACTCACCCAGGAAAACCAACAAAATGATGATAAAGGACAACCCCATCCAAAAAAAACAGAGTGTCTACAACCACAAGGAAAACAGTGCCTTCTATCTGCCCCATAAGGTCTAAGACCCCTCTCAGTCTGAAGCAGGATGGACTTCATGATCCCCAAATTCTCATGAGTGAGGAATGACAAAACATAAGGGGAAATGCAACCACGGACAAAAGTAAACTCATTATTATTGCAGTAATGCAAAAGCTTGTAATATTTATATGAAGAAAGTGGCTACCAGATGTCCTGAGGGGAGGTGGAAGGAAGAATAGGTGAAACAGAGGGCAGTTTGGGGCATTGGAATTGTTCTGCGTGATTTTGTAATGACAGATACAGGTTATTATACACTTTGTGAAAGCCTATAAAATTGTATGGTGCAAAGTGTAAACCATAATGAAAACTGTAGACTATGGTTAATAGCAATTCTTCAATATTGTCCATCAACTGTAACAAATGTGGCATAATAATGTAAGATGTTATTAATAGGTGGTTTATGTGGGAATACCCAATATTTTCAATGTAACTTTTCTGTAATCTAAAACTTCTTTAAAATGAAAGAAAAAAAGATCACAAATGGGAAAAGCATATATCCTAAATCTTATAATTAAAATAATTCCTTGTTATAATATTAAGTTAAAAATAAATGAATCATGAGTTAATGTAAATGAAATAAGAATTAACAAAAGAAGTTTGGGGGGAAAATTATATTTGGAAAAAATTGCCTGCAGAAATCAGACCATATTAAAATATTAAACTTGATAATTGATTTAAAAGTCTATTGGTTTTCAAAGATTCTCTTAAAAGAGATTAATATAAATAAGTTCAAGAAGAAACAGGTAAGGTCAAATCTCAAAAGAGCATTAATATAAACAATATTTTAAAGAATATTATGTTTATTTCAATGTAGATAATAAAAGTTGTTCAGCCACTGATAGGTATTGATCAAAACAAAGTAAGTTTACCCTGTATACATGTTATTAGAATAAAAATTACTAAGGAAACATAGAACTGGACCCTTAAAAAGTGAACCTTAATGTCTACCATGGAATTTAGCTAATAATACAATTATACTATTAATAGTAACATTTCATCATTTGTAACAAATGTGCCACACTGACACAAGATGTTAATAATACTAGCAGATCATATTGGAATTTAGTATTTTCTGTATATTTTTTCTGTAAACCTATAACTTCTAATTTTTAAAACAGCAAAGAGAAACTCCCAAACCAAAATAAGCCTATTCTTGATGTCACCACCTAATTAAGGGATAATAAAAACAAAAAAGAAATGCATACGTTAAAAACATAAAGCATCAACCTGCTCAAAAATAGAAAACAGAGATAAACACATAACTGATCTCTGGATGAGAGAGACATAATACACAAATATGCAGTGGTATAAAACATAGCACAAAAGCGGTGCATTCAACTATTGAAAAAGGAACAAATCTGAAACATGTTTGCAACAATTAGACAACAGTTATATAGCATTTGCAAACAAAGAAAAGTTGTGTGTACACTACTACAAAAAAAGCAAAAATAATGAAAAAGTAATTCTCATGAGAAAAGTTAAACATCTGAAATGCCCTCTATTTCATAACCTCTCAAAGAAATGCATTTAAAATATGAAATATCTTTTACTGGCAAATTAGGAAGATGTACAAGAGTCTATGGTTAAGTGCTGTTGAGTGTGTATTGATAATAGGTATTCTGGAAATAAATGTGACTTTATATAAAAAGGACTTTAAAATTGCTTAAGTTACTTGATCCAGTAATCCTTATTCTTAGGAATCTAGTCTAAATAAGAAATATTGGTAAAACTCATACATACATGCTATGTTTCACAATATTTCTTCATAATGTAGAAAATGTAAAATTCAATCAAAATGTCTACACAAAGGCAAACAGTTAAATGGATTGTGTTGTAGAGTTATGTAATACAATTGGACAACAAAGATATTTATAAGAAATATTATTGCTGTGGAAAGGTAATTTCAGTATAATAGTGGAAAATGCAAATATAAATCATGACTTACATTATAACCTCAACTGTGTAAATGACATATATAATAAAAAGGATTCTTAAAAAGCCACTGAAGACTAATAGTGCTTATTGAAATTTTGGAATATGGGCAATTTTTATGTTCTTTTTAAAAATCAGTTTTGTGGTCATAGTTCTTTAATAAAGAGAATATATTGGCTTCATTAGTATTAAAATAATTTAATAAAAATTTTCCTTTTTCCTATGGTCTGGTTCCATAATACTGCAAGTGAATGCTTTTATGAGTATATTGTATATGCTGCTCGTAGTACATAAAGATCTGTGATAATACAACACATATTTAAATCTACTTACCTCTAAACTGATGACCCTAGTATCACCTTGAGAGAAAAATACCAATAAAGAAGTCACTAGTCATACTTAACTCTCTGATTACATTTAGACAAACAACAGGCTGATCTATGACAAGGTATCTTATCGGTAAAGAATACTTTGCATGGAGTTTGCAGTTATTGACCCATCACTAACTGCTGCTTTGAAAATTGATGCATTTTTACCTTAATTCTTTCCCTCAATTACTGACTCAGAAATAATTGCTTAGAAAAAACTTCCTAGGTAAATATGAACTCCTGGGGAGAATTCATTTTTACCCTAAAAGCTGACACCATCATGTGAATGTGGTCCACAAGTATCCCAGCTCCAATAACTAATTTGTATAATCAGAAAATTTCCAGTCCTTTTTAATGAACTTGTGGATGACACTGGAGTTGGTATATTCCCAGGAGACTTGAATTTCTGGGCTGTTCATGTGCCAGCTGGGCCCTGAGCCTCAGCAGAGTTGCAGCACCTACTCTCCAGTTCATTGGACTTACCCACGTCAGTTGACAGGGAGGTGAGGATGGACAACCACCACACCAAGGAACCAAGAGAGGCTACAGCTGTGGGCATGAGAGTCCCATCCACCAGCCATGTGGGATCAAAACCCCCTCTCAATTGAAAGGTGGACTGGACATTGCCTTCCCAGGATCCTCAGGATGCAGGAATAAAATATAGATTAGAGTTACTGGTATTCTGCTATAGAATTATTGTGGCTCTAGCAATGGAAGAAATCATATCACTGATGTGGAGACAGTGGCCACTGGAGTTGCTGAAGGCTGGGAGAGAGAAAAGGAGGTGTGAAATGGGGGCATTTTCAGGACTTGGAGATGTTCTGAATGATATTGCAGGGACAGATGCAGGACATTATATGTCCTGCCATAACCTACTGAATGGACCAGAAGAAAATTTAAACCTCAATGTAAACTATAATCTATGCTGTGTAGCATCGTTCCAAAATGTGTTCATCAATTGCAGTGAATGTACCACATTAATGAAAGAAGTTGTTGATGTGGGAAAAGTGGGGGGTATAGGGAGTGGGGCATATGGGAACCTCCTATATTTTTTAATGTAACATTTTTATGGCCTATGTATCTTTTAAAAATAAATAATGAATATATATTTTAAAAAAGAAAAGAAAAGGAAAATTTCCAAAGCTTTAGGCTTCTGTTGAAATTGTTGGGGAACTTAAGCTACTTGGAGGAGATATTTCCAGAAGCCTCCTTCCCCCACAACTGCTCCTTTGCTCTTTAGTGACTATAAAGCATATAGAGCCACTTGAGACTAGTTAGGACCAGATTTTAAATACTGAAAAAAAATGTTGAAGCAGAAAAATTATGGATTGCCAACATCAAGAACTCAGCAGCAAAAGCAGTTGTCTTGGAGTAGGAGGTTCCTGATTTCATCTATTTTATGACTTCTGAGAAAGTCTTTGCTCAGCCTGGAGTTCACTTCTTTGGTCCCTAGGATCCTGGATTCACATGGCTTGAAGCATAGACCAACACAATCTGTCATGTATGGCTAGTTAAGCTTTTGAATTATTCCAGGCTCAAGTAATCCAAAAGTTTGTCCTTAACAACATTTTCATGTGTGATTTCAGAGAAATATTTATATTACTTAAGGGTGTTACAAACTTTCAGTTCCTAAAGGATTAGAATTAGGAACTTCAGTAAAGAAGGCAGTCAGACCTATTCTATCTGTTCTCTCTTGTGGGTGTAACATCAGTGACCATGGTGGGATGGGATGTACAACAAGTTAGGCTGGGCAAGCAGACTCTCTATGAAGGTAGTTTGAGAGTGATCTTGGAATTTAGGACATAAGCACAGAAGGTGATAGTCTTGACAGTACAGGTGCATGAACTAATCAGAGCCTACAAAACAACCCTAATAATATCTGTCTCAAAGAATTAAAGAAAGGGCCATGCATGTGAAAAAAAAATCTAGATCAATGAAAAACTATTAGTCTACTGTTGATGTCTTGAGGATAGATGCATGCAGGCCAGACATACTGCTGCCTGATATTAAAAAATGGAATCATTCCCAAAAGCCAGAGCTTTGGAGTACAATACCTAACCTCATTAAGCTGTCTCTTCTACTTACTAAGTATGAGAACTTAAATAAGTTTCTCAGCCTCTTTCTGTCTCAGTTCCCATATCATACAAAAAGGATGATGAGGTTCCAATCTCATAGGACTGTCATGGGGTTATATGAGATAATGCATGAACAGTGCTTAGAATGCAGCCTGATATAAATTAAAGGCTCTTTATTTGCTGTGGATATCTTCCATACAGAAAATGAGAGTTCATGGTGCTACAGACCCAATTTATGGCAAAAACTATATCAATTCATATATGTGACTAGCTTTATTTTTCTCTATGCTTGATAAGATTCCAGAAAATGCTGAAATTAAGAGGGGGAAAAAGTTTTATTGTATTGAAATCTGACTCAAGACACAAAATAATTCAAAAATTCTCTATGAGTGTTCAGTCTTTCACCTAAAATAACTGACAATGGTATTGAGATTCCCTTAAATGTTTATAGGAGTTAAAGTTAGGGTAAATACCATGTGGATTAACAAATAACAGTCACTCTCTATGTATTAGTCACTATGCTAAGTTTAGAATATCATCTGATTCTCATGCAATCCCATGAGGAAAATATTAATATTTACATTTCATATACAGGAAAATTAATACTAACTTTGAGCATCACTTGAACAAGATCTAAAGGCTAATAATTCATAAAGCTTGGTTTTAAACCCAGGCTGATCTGATTTCTAAGCCTGAGTTCTAATTTAAATGTTATTGTACCTCATCAGCCATTGTGGTATGATGGGTCCTATACACTGGATGTAATGGGAGAGAAATCCCAACTCAGACTAGATTTTGGTTCTACCACCAGTGGCAGTCAGGACTTATACCTCAGACAGAGCTCTACTCAAAAAAGAGAGAGAGGGATAAAAATAGAACATCTTACACTCTGGTTTCTCTTCAGATCGCATAAATCTTTCACCTTTTAATAAAGATTTCTGTGGAGAGAAACAATTCTGAGTCTATACCCAATTTTTTGAGGCTCTGTGTTTGCAGAGCTTAAAAAAAAAAAAAATAGAACATCTTCTAACTTCCATTCCTATCTCTTGAAAAATCTGGAGGAATTCCCAAAGCACCATCTAGACAGTTTTAATTATGAGAGTTTTTTGGAGCCTAGAGGGTGAAGGGAAAGTGTAAGCAGAAGTTCAGAATTAGGAACAGGAATATCTTCTACATGAATGGCACATGGTAACATTCCAGATAAACTATGTACATATCTATATTTGCCAGTGCTGCTATAACTAAACTCTATGAGTTGGCTTAAACAAAAAGCATATACTGGAAGTACATTATCAAGATATCAACAGGGGTTCTGGCAAGATGGCATAGCCTTATGTATGCACTCTCCATCTCTCTCACCAAAAAAAAAATCGCTAAGACGGTGTAAATCCTACCTGCGTGAGCTGCTTTGAGAACCCACAGAGCAGGAAGCTTCTGGGCATTGATCTGGAGAGAATCAAGGAAGAACCATGAGTTTCTCACACCTGTAGCTGGAAACAGCAGGTGGTTAAGCCCCAAACTTAATCCAAAAAGCCTCCACAACCCCCCTGACTCCCACTAGCCACTGAGTGGGAGGAAGCATTCTCTAGGAACAAAGACAAAGACAAGGAAATAGGATAAAAGGAACAAAGTGACAATGTGGAAAAACTTAGCACACACACAAAAACAAAAGCAAAAAATAATAATAATACCCTAGATTACAAAGGGAAGCTAATCAATTGAACAAATGCATCAAGATAAACTGATCCTTAGACACCAACAAAAAAACTACAACCCAAAAAAAAACAGAAAGACATGGACCAATGAACCAAAAAACAGGTGAAGATACAGAATATGGAGCAACTAAAACAGAGATGTCCAAATAAATATCATGAATCAATTTAGCGAAGTGAAGGAAGAGATTAAGGATATTAAGATGACACTAGGAAAACATACTGAAGTAGTCATAAACATAAGTAAAAACATAATAGATATGATGGTGATGAATGGAACAATACAAGAAACCAAAAACACATAACAGCAGAATTGAACAGGCAGAGGAAAGAATCAGTGATATGGAAGACAATACATCTAAAATCAAACAAATAGTATAAAAATAGATAAAAAGATAGAAGAAATCCAGCAAGGACTCAGGCATTTGAGTGACAGCACAAAACACACAAACATATGCATTATAGGCCTCACAGAGGGAGAAGAGAAGGGAAAGAGGACAGAAAGTATGTTGGAGGAAGGAATGGCTGAAAATTTCTAAACCATATTGAAGGACATAGACACACATGTCCAGGAGCACAGCACACTCCAAACAGTATAAATCTTAACAGGGCTACTCCAAAACATATATTTGTCAAATTGTGCAATGTTCAAGACAAAGAGAGAATACTGAAAAGAGCAAGAGAAAAGAGAACCATCACATACAAGGGAAGCTTAAAAAGATTAAGTGCTGAGTTCTCATTTGAAGCCATGGAGACAAAAAATCAGTGGCATGACATAGTCAAGGTGCAAAATGATAAGACTTACAGTCAAGAATTCTCTATCCAGCAAAACTGGTATTCAAAAATGAGGGAGAGTTCAAAATGTTCAAGGATAAACAGAAATTAAGAGAGTACATCAATAAGAAACCTGCATTTCAAGAAATACTAAACGGAGTTCTGCATGTTGAAATGAAAACAATAGAGAGTTGGAAGACAGTGTAATAGCAGCTAAAAAGATAAAAAAGAAATAAAAACAACATGTGACATTCATAAATGTAAGGAAATATGGCTAATGTAAATAATTCCTTGACCATAATAACAGTAAATGTTAATGGATTAAACTAGCAAGTCAAGAGACATAGATTGAAGAATGGATAAGGAAATATAACCCATCTATATGCTGTGTACAAGAGCCCCACCTTAGACCCAGAGGGTGCAAGGAGGCTGAAAGTGAATGGTTGGAAAACAATTCTACAAGAAAACAATAAACAAAAAAGGGTGGGAGTCGCTATACTAATATCAGACAAAACAGACTTTAAAGTCAAAACTAATGTTAAGTGATAAAAACAGACACTGTGTATTAATAATAGGGGTAAAATATCAGGAAGAAAGAACAATCATAAACATTTATGCACCTAACCAGAGTGCTTCAAAATACATGAGGCAAACACTAGAAAAACTAAGTGGAAAAATAGATGCTGCTACAATTATAGTGGTGGCTTTAATACACCATTATCACCATTAGACAGATGATCTCAACAGAGAATCAATAAAGAAAAAAAGACTTTGGATAATACATTAGAGGAACTGGACTTAATAGATATATACAGAACACCACACCCAAATACAGTGGGATATACATTCTTCTCAAGTGCACATGGATCATTCTCCAAGGTAGACCTCACACTAGGCCACAGAAAACTCTCAATGAATTCAGAAAGATTGAAATTATACAAAATAATTTCTCTGACCACAGTGGAATGAAGCTGGAAATCAGTAAGGGGCAAAGAATCAGATTAGGTATAAAGATACAGATGTTAAATGACACACTCTCAGGCAAATAATGGGTCAAGGAGGAAATTACAAAAGAAATTAGGAACTACTTTGAAATGAATGAAAATGACAACATATCAAAACCTATGGGACACACAAAAAAAAGCTTTACTGAAAGGAAAATTCACAACCTTAAATGGCTATATTAAAAAAAAGAAAGAGCTAAAACTAAAGACCTAACTGCACAACTGGAGGAATTAGAAAAAGAAAAAACTAACCCCAAAGAAAGTAGAGAGAAGGAAATAACAAAGATTAGAGCAGAATTAAATGAAACTGAAAATAAGGATGTACTAGAAAAAATAAACATGACCAAAAACTGGTTCTTCAGAGAAGATCAATTAAAAAGATAAACCACTGGACTAACAAAGAAAAAAAAGAGAAGATGCAAATACATAAAATAAGAAATGAGGAGGGAGATATCACCACTGACCCCACAGAAATAAAGAGTATCATAAGGATACTTTGAAAAATTATATGCCAACAAAAAGGACAATTTAGAGGAAATGGACAAATTCCTAGAAACACTCAAGCAGCCTACATTGATGAAAGAAGAAATTAATGGACTGAACAAATCAATCACAAGTAATGAGATTGAATTATTCGTCAAAAACCTCCTAACTAAAAAGCATCCAGGACCAGATGGCTTCACAGGTGAAATCTACCACACATTCCAGAAAGAACACCAATCTTGCTTAACTCTTCCAAAAAATAGAAGTAGAGGGAACATTGCCTAACTCATTCTATGATGCCAAATTCAACCTAATACCAAAACCAAACAAAGATGCCACAAGGAAAAAAAAAACTATGGACCAATCTCCCTAATGGACCTAGATGCTAAAATCCTCAACAACAACAAAAATTGCTAATCGCATTTAACAACTCATCAAATGAATTATACACAATGAGCAAGTGGGTTTCATTCCTGGTGTGCAAGGATGTTTCAACATAAGAAAATCAATCAGTGTAATACACCACATAAACAGATAGAAAGAAAAAAATCAAATGATCATCACTATGGATGCAGAAAAAGCATTCAACAACATACATCCTTTCCTGATAAAAAACACTACAAAAGATAGGAATTTTTAAAAAAAGAAACTTCCTCACCACAATAAAGGTTATTTATGAAAAACCCACAGCTAATATTATACACAATAGTGAAATGGTACAAGCTTTCACTTTAAGAATGGGAATAAGAAGAGGAGGCCCACTTTCACTGCTCCTATTTAACATTGTGTTAGAAGTACTTGCTAGAGCACTTAGATGCAGTCGGTACGTCCTGTCCGGGGCAGGAGAGGCCTAGGCTCCTGCGGGGGCTCGCAGGCGTGGAGGGCACCTGGCGGAGAAACCACCACGGAGACGAGGTGAGCACGCAGGTCTAATTTATTAAGGGAAGTACATGTGTTTATATAGGGTTATGGGGGAGTGAGCAGGGGACTGATTGGCTGTGGCCAAAGGGGGATTGGATTGGCGGTGGCGAGCAGTTGGTGGGGGGAAGAGGCAGATTCTAGGTTGGTGAAGGGGCGGCACCCGCGGGAAAGGGGAACGGGACTGGGAGTGATTGGTAGGGACTAGTTCCTTGCCCTTTATTGTGCGGCTTGTGCTGCGGCTTGACGGTGCGGGAGGGGGGATGTGAGCGTAGGCAGCTCCTGCTGGCTATCAGCAAGCCGGTGTCGGTTGCCTGGGCGGGGCCGAGGGCAGTGCACCCGTTCCATGGCTGAGGGCAGTTCACCGGTTCCAGCCGCCCTACACCCGAGTGGTGGGCTGCGCATAGCCCCCACTGGGCGCAGCTATGCTTGCCAGCCAGACTTCAGCCTGCCTCACCTCACTTAGAGAAGAAAAAAGTATGAAAGGCATCCAAATTGGAAAGAAACAAGTAAAAATTTCACTCTTTGCAGATGACGTGATCCTATAAATAGAAAGCTCTGAAAAATCTACAAAAAAAACCTCTAGAGTTTATAAATGAGTTCAGTAAATTCACAGGTTATAAAAGCAATGTGCAAAAACTAGTAGCATTTTTGTACACTAATAATGAGCAATCTGAGGAGGAAATCAAGAAGAAAATCCCATTTACAATCACAACTGAAAGAATCAAATACCTAGGATTAAATTTAACTAAAGATGGAAATATCATATGCAAAAAAGTACACAGTACTGTTAAAGGAAATCAAAGAATACTTAAAAAATGGAAGAATATTCCCTGTTCATGGATAAAGAAGACTAAACATCATTAAGATTCTATCTTACCCAAACTTGTCTACAGATTTAATGCAACCTAATAAGAATCAACACAGTATTTTTTACTGATTTGGAAAAATTAACTATGAAATTTATCTCTAAGGGCAAGAGGCCCCAAATATCCAAAGACACATTGAAAAAGAAAAAATAAATCACAGGAATCACATTACCTCACTTTAAAACATACTATAAAACTACTTTGGTCAAAATTGCATGGTATTGGCACAAGGATAAACACACTGACCAGTGGAACCAAATTTATATTTCTAATATAGATCCTCACATATACAGTCAGCTAATATTTGACAAGGTCACCAAGCTCATTCAACTGGGTGAGAATGGCCTCTTAAAAACTGGTGCTTGAGAAACTGGAAATCCATATCCAAAAGAATGAGAGACATGCCATCTCATACCTTATACAAAAATTAACTCAAGGTGGATCAAGGATTTAAATATAGGAGCCAAGACAATAAAGATCTTGGAAGATAATGTAAGGAAGCATTTACAGTATCTTGTAACAGGAAATGGTTTCATGACCTCCACAACCAAAGGACGAGCAGTGAAAGAAAATATAGATAAATTAAAACTTTTGCACCTCAAAGGAGTATGCCAAGAAAGTGAACAGGCAGACTACTCAATAGGAAAAAATATTTTGGAACCCTATATCTGATAGGGACCTAATATTCAACATAAAAAAAGAAATCCTACACCTCAAAAATATAAAGACAAACAATCCATTTAAAAATTGGACAAGTGATTTGAATAGACACTTCTCCAAAGAAGAAATACAAATGGATAAAAAACATATGAAGGTGGCAGACTTGCCCCAGTGGTTAGGGCGTCCACCTGCCACGTGGGAGGTCCATGGTTCAAACTCTGGGCCTTCTTGACCCATGTGCAGCTGGCCCATGTGCAGTGCTGATGCGCGCAAGGAGTGCCCTGCCATGCAGGGGTATCCCCTGTGTAGGGGAGCCCCATGCACAAGGAGTGCACCCCATAAGGAGAGCCGCCCAATGCAAAAGAAAGTGCAGCCTGCCCAGGAATGGCATCGCTCACACGAAGAGCTGACACAACAAGATGATGCAACAAAAGAACCACAGAGTCCCGTGCCGCTGACAGAAGAAGTGGACAAAGACACAGCAAAAAACACAGAGAACAGACAACAGGGGTGGGGGTGGGGGGGGAAGGGAAGAGAAATAATAAATAAATACATCTTTAAAAAAAAACATATGAAAAGGTGCTCAACATCACTATATATTAGGGAAATGCAAATCAAAACTACAGTGTCATCTTACACCCATTAGACTAGCAGGTATTAAAAAAAACAGAGCACTACAAGTGTTGGAGAGGGTGTGGAGAAATGGGAACCCTCATCCACTGCTGGTGGGAAAGTAAAATGGTTCTACCAATATGGATGTTTCTCAGAAAACTAACTATAGAACTGCCATATGATCCAGCAATTTCACTGCTGGTATATAACCAGAAGAATGGAAAGCAAGGACATGAACAGATATATGCAAACCAATGTTCATAGCAACATTATTCACTATTGTCAAAATTTGGAATCAACCCAAATGCCCATGAACAGATGAATGGATAAACAATTTGAGGTATATACATACAATGGCTTATTACTCAGCTGTAAGAAGGAATACAATATTAATACAGGAGATAACATGGATGAATCTTGAGGACCTATGTTGAGTGAAGGAAGCCAGGAACTGAAGGAGAAACTATTACATGACCTCACTGATATGAATCAAGCAAATTGAGCAGACTTACAGAGCTAAAGTCTGGAAGATTGGTTTCAGGATATAGAAAGGCAGAAAAAGGCTGTAAGTCAATGCCCATAGGGATAAAATCTATAATAAGGTGGAAGTGTGTAGTTATGCAGTGGAGGGACATCATGGAGGTGCAATGATACTATTGGGTTATGCTGTGTAGGTATTTCAGGGGGGTGGGTTATGGAGGGTGGGTTTAACTATCCATGGAACTGAGAGAAGGGTTGGGGGAGGAAGCAAGTGAGCACTAGGGATTGGTGGAAATGTGATTGAAGCTACAATGTTGGGAATGCTCTTTTGACAATATGGCAAGGTAGGGTTACTGGTTTAGGTCATTGGATATGGAGGGCATTTGGGACAGGATGTCACAGGAGTAGACCTGTAGGGTCTTGACATAGTGTATTATATCTGTGGATGCAGACCCACATACTGAGCTGAAAGATGCTGGACTCACATCCTTGGGAGGCCCACTATGTTCCCAAATAGAGCAGCAGAAGTCTTTCATGAGCATGGCAGTGTCCAATAGGGGAGGGCGGACAAGAGTGTCAAGCCCTATGAATCTGGTCCTGCAAAGAGTGAAGCCTAGTCATTGCCATGAACCCGAGGGGAGGGGGAGAGAGTAATAGAATAGAAGGAACAGGTGGCATTTCGAGAGTGATGGAAGTGTTCTACATGATCTTACAATGATGGATACAGGCCGAGTTAAGTTTCATCAAAATTTATAAGTATATAGTCCAAAATGTAAACTTTAATGTAAACTACTGATCATGGTTGGTAGAGATATTTTAATATTTGTACATCAGTTATGACAAATGTATCATCCCCATATAAAATGTTATTAATAGGGAAAGGGGGAAAAGGAGGAGGCTATTGGATATATGGGAGTCCCCTATATTCTGAATGTGACTTTGCTGTGACCTAAAACCTATGAAGACAAAATGGAAAAAATAAGACATTGGGGAAATAAATGGAAGAAAATGCCACTGTACATACAGGGCAATAGATATTACAATGATGAAAGGTAAAATGTCAAAAAAATCTTTTATATTTTTTCATTATTTATTATCCCAAATTATTTTTTACTTTTTTTATTTTTTTGTATTTTATTTCCTATTTTTAAAACTATTGTTATTATTTCATTTTCCTGTTAGTTGTATTTGGCTATTTTATTTTGATTTATTTATGTATTTAATTAAATTGTCTTTTTTTAAAGATATAAATCACAAAAAAAAAATTACATTAAAAAAGATGAGGTTCTTACATACCCCACACCCCATCCCCTCACTCTTTCCACATCAACAATCTCTTTCATCATTGTGGCACATTCATTGCCTTTGGTGAATACATTTTGAAGCACTGCTGCACCACATGGATTATAGTTTACATTGTAGTTTGAACTAGGCCTAGAGCCACAGAGTGTCTAGGACTTATCTCCTGAGAACCTCCATGTTGTTCAAATGTGGCCACCCTCTAAGTCAAACTCAGCATGTAAACACATTGCCTTCCCCCCAGCATGGGACATGTCTCCCAAGGATGAGCCTCCCTGGTGCCAAGGGATTACTACCAATCACTAACTGGTGATGCAACTTGAAAAAGACCTTGAAAAGGGGGGGGGCGGGGAGGTAAAGACAAATGAGTTTATATGGCTAAGAGATGTCAAAGTGAGTCAGAAGGTCATTCTAAGAGGTAAGGCTTATACACATCTCAGCAGGATCTCATAGACTGCCAAAGTAGATGCTACCCCAAATAGTGGGGCTCCTGAGGGCTCTGGAGATATCCAGGTCTATGGTCATGGCAGATAGCTCTGGAGTTTGGTGCCTCACCAGTGGGTCCTACTTTGGAGTTTGTGCTTCTGAGTGTGACAGAGTTGGACTCACTTGTGACTTCTCTACATGTGCCTTTTCTGTCCCTCTTTAACCCTATGGTTGGTGCAGGAGTTGGTAGGTGTACATCCAAAGAGACTTGAATCTTTGAGCTGTCCATGTGCCAGCTGGGTGCTGAACCTCAGAGACATTGCAACACTACTCTCCAGTTGATTGGACTCACCCAGGACAACTAACAAGGGAGTGAGGATGGACAACAGCCACACCAAGGAACCAAGAGAATCTACAACTGCAAGCAAGAGATTCCCATCCTTCAGTGATGTGGGATCAAAACCCCTCCCAATTAGTGGTGGAGTGGACACCACCATCCCAGAATTCTCAGGATTGGGGGATAAAATATGGACGACAGTAGACTTACTGGTATTCTACTATAGTCTTATTGGGATTCTATCAATGGAAGAAATTATGGCTTTTATGTGGAGACAGTGGCCACTGGAGGTGCTGAAGGCAGGAAGAGAGAAAAAGAGGTGTAATATGGGGACATTTTTGGGACTTGGTATTGTCCAGTATAACATTGCAATGACAGATACAGACCATTATATATCCTGCCATAACCTACAGAACTGTGTGGGAGAGAGTATAAACTACAACATAAACTATAATCTATGCTGTGTGGCAATGCTTCAAATGTGTTCATCAATTGCAATAAATGTACCACACTAATGAAAGAGGTTGCTAATGTGGGGAAGGGTGGTAGGTGTGGGGAGTGCAGCACATGGGTATCACTTATATTTTTTTATGTAACATTTTGTGTAATCTAGGTATCTTTTTAAAAAATAAAAAATATATTTAAAAAGAAAATGAGTAATTGCTTTTGTTAAGTGACAATTGTTAACTGGAACGCTTCTGAAATTGATAGTATCCCGAACTTGATGCTAATTAAAATGGAGAATTTTAGGTCAGTTCAATGTTCTGGATTTTGTTTTTGTTACTCCATTATAGTTTCCAAGGGCCCGGTGTTTGAAGGTAGGGAATCTACTTGTTTAAAATTTTTTGAAATAAGATATAACTCATATAGTGCAAATTCATTTTTAATTGTGCAATTCTTTGAATTTTGACAAATGTACATGTTGTATACCCATAACTACAATCCTAACACAGATTGATTCATCACCTGAAATCATTCCCTTATACCTCATTGTAGCTTACCTCCGCCAGATCAATGTTGACCCTGATCCTTTTCTTTCCCTATATTTTTGCCTTTTCCAAAATATCATATAATTTAATTTATTACAATATAGTTTTTTAGCCTGTCTCCTTTCACTTAGCATATGCATTTGAGATTTGTCCATATTGTTGTGGGTATCAATTGTTCATTGTTTTTTTCCCCAGGAAAAACTTAATTTTTTAATTTTTAAAATTTTTACAGTTTGGGAAGAATACTTGGTTCCATATAAGTTGGCTCATTTCATTAAAATTTAATATGTTCCTTGATTCTCTTACATATAAAATTACTATATAATGAGACAAAATATGAAAAGGGGTACGAGAATTTAAGCCTAAGAAATGCTTATAGTAAAAGTTAATAGTCTATATAATTTCTTTGATTACTTTTTTTTTTGCCTTACATCTTCTTAAAGCTTTATACTCAGTGTCAATTTTTCTATATCTACTATGCTTCTTTAAGTTACATGCATTGTACTTCACTTTCGTATATTAACTAATAATGCATGTAATTAATATATGTATTAATTATACATGCTGTTTGAAAAATTTTTTACAAGATGTAAGTAAAACAGACATCTTGAGGTCTGCTTTTACTCTTAATTACACTCTTTTATCCAAAGGTAGTCACTTTAACATAGTAGTGTATGTTTTTCTTTAAAAAGTTATATCCATTTTTGACCAAAGATATGTGATGATTTGTAAATGATTTTTAAAGTTATTCATTATATTTCATACCTGAACATAATTTTTCAATTGCTCAAAAACATGTTGATGTATTAGATTTTATTGGTCCCATTTATTTTTCTGTATATAGATATTACTTTTCAAATATGTAGTCAATTTCCCAACTTTCATGTCATTCTCCAGAAGCACCAACTTTCTCAAGGCAATGAGTATTGCATATCGGGCCAAACACCCTTTTAATTTCAACAACTGGAATGTAAAATAGTGGGCCTGCATGTTTAGATGGATCATAATAACAGTAGACTCGAGGTAGTGAAACTCCTTCTTAGGGACTGCATTATATCAGCATGACCTTTTGCATTACCTGGGTTAATAGCGACTAATTCTCCTCTATCCCAATCCTGTCAAATTTGCTGATATTGACTCTGGAAAGATCAAAAATACTGTCACAGTACAATGAAATATTCCCTGAAGAACTCTTAAGTACTTTGGCTTCAAGAATTTTAGCAATTGGCTCTTTTGAGGAAGAAAGATTCTGCTCCATAAAAAATTCTTGAGTCCCAAGTTCACTGATCTCCTTACCAACTACACGGTATCCCCAGTCTGAAAACCACCTCATCTCAACTGCTCTTCCACAGAGGGGGAACTCATGCTGTTAAGAAAAGTATCCAAATGCTTCTTTAAGAACTGATGTTCTTGTTCTTCATGAAATGCAATTTTGTGACACCCACTTTTCTTGCTATTCTTTCAGAGTTAGTACTTGATTTTTCTGTACCTCATTATTGGGATACTCTTTACGTTTGGGTGAAGGTCTTGTATCATCCACAGTTTTGTAGGCATCTTTTCCTCACAAGCAGATATCTCCAATACATCCTCAGCTGCCCGCTGCCTGCCACTACCTCGGCTGCCACTGTAGGTCTCTCTTGTTCAATGTTTTTCACTGCTAATATTCCACTTTTCTATCTGATACAATTTATTTATCCATTTTTCACTTGATAGAGATTTAGGTTGTTTCCATTAGTCAGAAATTACAAATAAAAATATTATAAACATTCAAAAGCTATCATTGTGCATGCGAACATAGGTTTTCTTATGCTTGGGTAAATACCTAGGAGTGGAATAGCTTGGTTGTATGGTTAGTATAGATATGACACCATATGAAACTGCCAACTTGTTAAAGTGTAGCATTCTGCTTTGCCACCAACAACAAACAATATTTCTAATTTTTCTGTATATTTGTTGACACTTAGTATTTTCAAATTTAAAAAAACAATGGATTAGTGTGCAGTGATATCTTACTTTTTAAAAATTTAGAACAGTTATGAGCTTACGAAACTAGCATGCACAACAAACAGAGCTCGCACACATCAGCCACCGTCAACACCCAACATCTTACCTTGTTGTGCAACATTCATAACAAAATGATGAAAGAGCATCGTCAAAATATTACTAACTATAGTCCATATCTTATATTGATGTTTTTTTTCTCCCAATACATCCTATTATTAACACCCTGCATTAGTTTGCACATTTGTTATAAGTCATGAAAGCACATTCTTATATTAATATTTATAGTGTTAAAATGGTCCATCATCCACCATAAGATTCACTGTTTATATAGTCTCATGCCTTGTACAATCCATTCAAAGTGAACACTCAGTGGCTCTCATTTTCATCAGAATTGTGCTGTCATCAGCTCAGTCAATTTTAAAACATTTTCATTACTGCAAAAGAAAAAATCTCATAACCTCTTATAAGTCCCAATAGTTGATGCTTTGAATTGATACAGTATCTTCTTTGCCATTGCTGCAAAAATATTGCAATGTTACTGTTAACTTTAGTCCATAAGTTATATTTGCTATGTTTTTTTTCCATTTATCACCATATTCCTAATACTTTGTAATATTAATAGAAGAAAATTCTTATATTTGCACTATTAACCAAAATCTTCATCCACCACCAAAATCACTGTAACATAGTCCTTAGGTTAACCTCCAGCTTCCTTTCAATTGATATTTGCATCCCTAGACCATCTCTTTCAGACACAATCACATTTATAAATCAGCAGTGTTAGTTATACTCACTATAATATATTACCATCAACAAGATTCATTTCAACACTTTTACAATAAACCTTATTAAGAAGTATGCATACATTAAGCATCAGATTCCCCTTCTTAATCCACATTGTATCTCCTACTAACCTATACTCTAGAGTTTACCTCCATGAGCTTACTCATCATATTTAGTTCATACAAGTGAGACCACACAATATTTGTCTTTTTGTGTCCTTTTCACTTAACATAATGTCCTCATGTTTCACCCATGTTGTTTTTGAATGCATTATGATTTCATTTCTTCTTAAAGCTGTGTAGTATTCCATTGTAGATAATGCCACTTTTTGTTTATCCACTCATCAGTTGATGGACACTCAGGTTGTTTCCACTTTTTAGCAATGTAACTAATTGGTTTGCAAATGATGTCCGTTTGTGCCCTTGACTTTCAGTTCTTCTGAGTATATTCCTAGGAGCAAGTTTGTTGGATCATATGGTAGATAAATTTTTAGCTTCTTGGGGAACCACCAAATTGTCTTCCATAGAGGCTGAACCATTCTACATTCTCTCTGTGAAAAAGTGTTCTTATTTCCCCACATCCCATTAACACTCATAGTTTTCTGTTTCTTTAATAATGGTCATCCCATAAGGCTGAAATGATATTTCATTGTAGTTTTGATCTGCATTTTCCTAATTGGGATATTGAACATTTTTTCATGTGTCTTCTTGCTATGGTTTTAACTTATTTTTTTCTGAATGACTAATGATGTTGAGCATCTTTTATCCTGCTGTTACTTGTCAATTATACATCTTTTATGGTAAAGTGTACATTCAAATCTTTTGCCATGTTATATTGATTTTTTAATTTTATTGTTATTGAAAGTTTAGAGTTCTTTATTTATTGTGAAAACAAGTCCTTTATCAGATATCTCATTTACAATTATTTTCTCCTTTTCTGCTATTTGTCTTTTCATTCTCTTCTGATGAAATCAAATTCATCATTTTTTCTTTAATTGATCATACTATTTTTATTATATGTAGGAAATCTTTGCCTAATCCCAAAGTCTCATATTTTTTTCACATGTTCCTTACCAGTATTTTATTGTTTGGGGTTTAACATTTAAGTTAATGATCAATTTTGGGTCAATGTTTGTTCGTGGTATATGGGACTGAGCAAAGTCTAATTTTGCAAATGTGTTTTCAACTTTCTCAGCTCCATTTTTGAAATGACTAACATTTCTCCCTTGAATTGCCTCTGCGCACTTGTCAAATAGCAATTGTTTCACTAATCTATATTTTTTCTTTTTCTAATACAACCCTTGACAGCAAATCTAGAAATAAGTATAGAGAATCAACAAATTTGTTCTTTTTTGAAATTATTTTGGCTATTTTTTTTTCGTCTTTCCATACTTATCCTAGAATCTGCTTGTCGATTTCTACAAAAACAATCTTTATGATTTTGTTTAGAACTTACTTGAATCTATGGATCAATGTGTGGGGATGTGAGGTATTAATAATAATGCCTCCCAATTCACTCATATGTTATATCACCCCATGGATTTATAATGACTTATTTTTCTTTATCTGTATTTTGTAGTTTTCTGCACACTACAGAATATATATTAGATTTATACCTAAGGACTTAATGGGTTTTGGTACTATTTTAAATCATAGTTTAAAAAATTTCAATTTCAAAATGTTATTTTTTATATAATATTGATATATGATTATTTTGACCTTTTCTTCTGTGACCTTACCAAACTCACTTACTTGTTATTGTAGATGTTTTTGTATATTCTTTGAAATTTCCTCAAGACATAATTATTTCATCTGTGAATAAATTTCATTCCAACCTTTACAATATTATTATTTCAATTTCTAGCCTTGCCTAATTGCACCAGTTAGAACTTCCAGCTAGTGATGCATATGAGTGGTGGGTGCAGGCATCTTTTCCTTGTCCATGATTTTGGGAAGAAAGTATTCCAATTTTCATCATATGTGTGACATTAGCAATAGCATTCTGAAGATGCCCTGTATCATACTGAGAAAGTTATATTCTATTTTTAGGGTGATAAGAGTTTTTTTTTTTAAGTTTAATCTTTCAAAGTATTTTTGCATCTTTTGGAGTGAACTTATGATTTTACTTCTTCAGTCTTTTGATATGGTGAATTATATTGACTGTTTCTGAATATTGATCTAGACTTACATATCCAGGATAAACCTCAGTTAGTCATAATCATGACTTGGTAATAACTTGTTAAAAAACTTTTGCCCTTTTGTTTATGAAGGACATGAATCTATACTTTTCATGTAATCTTTTTTATTTTGGTACCAAGGTAATAATAGCCTCATAAACTCAGTTGGTGAATAATTCATCCATTTTTGTATTCTAGAAGATTTTCTGTAGAATTGATATTATTTTTTATTCTTGTGTTTGATGAAATTATGAATGAAACACTCTATTCTTGGGTTTTACTTTGTTGGAAGAACTTTAACTAAAAATTGATTATTTTACAGATCAAGAATATTCATATAATAGATTTCATTTCGAATAAGCTTTGGAAGATTGTGTTTTCCAATAAATTTGTTCATTTAATCTAAATTGTCATAATTATGTGCATATAGTTGTCCATAATATTTCTTTATTATTATTTTCATGACTTTAGGTCTGTATTATAGCTCCTCTTTCTTTCCGGATATTTATAATTTGTGTGTTCTTTCTTTTTGTTCTTGGTCATTCTGCATAAAGGTTTCTCAATTACATTGACTTTTCTCAAAAACTCAGACTTTGATTTCATTGATTTTTCTCTATTGTTTTCAATTCCATCAATTTCTACTGTTATGTACTTTATATTATATTTTTCATTGTCCTTACTTAGGATTTCACTTGATTCTGTTCTTTTCAGTTTATTTAGATGGTAACATATAATTTATTCCAGATAATTCTTCTTTTCTAACATTTACATTTAATAGTATACATTTGCGTGTAAGCCCTGTTTTAAAAGATATATGTCTTTTTAACAGATACTTAAATATTTGGATTCCCTAGATAACTTTTTGGAATTTAGTTTAAATGAATTCTTTTTTAATCTGGGATCATAATCTGCTCAATTTTAATTCTTTATTGTATTTTGTTTTTTCTTGTCCCAATATGGTCTACCTTGGTGAATATTACACATATGCTTGAAAAGAATGTTTATTCTATTCTTGTGGCATAAAAGAGTTCATTACATGACACCTAGGTCAGTTGGTTGACAGTATTGTTCATGGCCATCTATATCCTTTCTAATTTTCTGACTACTTCTTATATTGTTAATAGGAGATTTGAGTTGTCACCAAGTACAACTGTGGATTTGTCTATTTTGCATTTCATTTCTATCATCTTTGGCTTCATGTATTTGAAGTTCTCATTATGAATACAGTGTTAAAATTATGTTTCTTGGTGAACTGGCATAAATTAATGTTACTGAATTTTTAATCTCAAATAATATTTCACTTTGGTGTCAATTTTATCAGTATACTTATTCCAGCTTAGTTTTGATTAGTGTTTTCATGATGTATTGCTTTCCATTCATTTAATGTTTGCACATATATCTCTTTATATTTCAATGGGTTAGTTGTATACTGTTGGGTATTACATTTTTTTTTAATTCTTGCTTTTTAAATATTGTGTGTTGTGATTTTTTCAAAGTGGTCTCCTTATAGTTGGTTTTCTTATATGATATAATGTCTAGATATTGTGCTTGTTATCCTCTTAGGGATTTTTATTTTTTAACACTGATTTCTTACATTAAACTCAACTTTTACCATATTAATAACACATTTTTAAATTGAAAATGCTCATTTTAATAGCATTTAATGTTACTATTTGTTTAAAGACAAAGATCATTTGATAGAATGTTCCAAATTTTGCTAATTGTTTCACTAAAAATTCTAATATTAAGTCATTCCTCAATTGTTCATTCTTCTAAATAGATATAAGGGCTTCAGTTGATTCAGGATGAAATTTTTAGGCAATACTTCCTCATAGACAGTGGTGAGTACTTTCTATAATATCACAGTAGGTACCTATTGATGCTCAGCTTGATTTGTAGGTTCAGATTGTGTCAGCCTGATTTTTCCAATATAATATTCTCCATTAACCTCAACCCAATTGTTCTAGAATCAAAATAAATGCCACCTATATAACATAGAAGACTGTGTTATTTTAATTAATGACTAACTGGGAGGATTCAGGAGGCAGTATATTTGCAGTTCTCACAGTCTAAATGAGTGACTCAAAAGGGATGATTATCTAGGAGTCAATATATAATATTCTGTTTGGAGGAATAGAGCAGCCTTGTCTTCATCCTAAATACGGAGAATCTTGAAGAAGTACAGGTAGAGACTATGCATCTATGCAGAAGTCTTTAAGAAAATCATATTCAGCCAAGCCTCTTTTGAAAAGACAGAAAGCAGAGGAAAAACAGAAATTCTGTAAGGAGTAGGACTCCATTTCCATTTCCTCTACCGCAGCATCTGGTGTGGGGTTGGTTGCAAGCTTGCCAGGAATCATTTGATTTGGAGCGGTTCACTTGTTACCTTGGATTCAGGCTGTTCTTGTACTTAAGGAGATGATAAAGGGTAAGGTTTAGGTATCTAACGCAACCACAGAAAGATGCCCCGTTGAGAGAATTTTAATATAAAAAGAAGTGAGAGTCCTAGGGGATCTAGTGAAATGCTCATTGCCTTAGATAGGGCATGGTTTCCATCAATCTGAATGGCGTCCTTTCACTGTAAGGGAATGTCATCTGACAATGGATAGGAGCGATCCCTTGTTAAGATTTCCAGGAATTTCACAGAATAACACTACCTAACTGACCATTGATTGCATGTGTACAAGAAGGGAATTGAACTTTACAGTCAATTCCGAAATGTTTTTACCTTCTAGGGCAAAAATTTTCACTAGTCCACCAGGATGCATGCAGTGTTTTGACAGGTCTGGTCATGGGCACTAGAACTAATATTTCTGAGGAGACAGGAACCTGTTGTATGCAAACACATGTGGACCTAAGAAAATTAAAGAGGATTCTTTGCACACTTAAGTATTTGGGTTGGAAGATAAAAAGGGTTAAAAGCTGTGACTATTTATTATTAATCTCTTTTTCTGTTTCTTTTACCATGCATATCAATCACTTTGATAAAATTATTTTTATTTTTAAATATTCTAAGGTTTGGGAGGGCCTCGGATTATAACAGCATTATTTATCATTTATCAAAATAAATTATTCAAGCACAAGTTAATAAGTCTGATAATTAGAATGCCTCAGTTTCTTCATCTCTAAAATGAATATACCAATTCCTAATTTTGAGAATGTCGTGATGATGTATAAATAGCACTTAGCATGGTGCCTGGCACATCATCAGCTCTCCAGGAATAGTAACTATTGTTACTGGAAGACAGATGTGTAGTTGTTGATTCAGATCCTAGCTCTGTCATTTGCTTAAAGCTATGTGTCAATATGGATAAGCATTATTTTCCTCATCCGTTTTTTGGGCATAATAGTAATGCCTGCCTTTAAATAATTTAAAGCATATAAAATGCTTATCACTGTACCTGAACTTAGTAGACACTTAATAAATGTTGCCTATTATTATGATTAAACAAAAAAAAGGTTAAAAAAGTGTTAGAAATATAAGTATTGATGAGTAGTTTCGAAGATGAGAGTATGATTCTGTGATGGTTCCTACATTCCTAACCAGTTGAGGGTATAAGATTCTTCTGAAATCCAAGGAAAATTTGTAGAATAAGCATTATAGGAAATAAGTGCAAACTGAAACATACTTAGAGGAGTGTTTACAAGAGTGATTATCTAGAATACTCAGCAAATTTGCTCAAGAACCTAGCTCATATTGGAGTATATAATTTTTGTCAATACACTGTAGTGTATGAATGTGTAATTTTCTTCAGCATTGTCTTACATCTTAGACAAAGAGAAAAAATGATGCTTAAATTTATGGTTCAGATACTTAAGCTCATGTAGTGTATTACACTAGAGCATAAAAAGGTTTATTTGACTTGATTCGCAAGACTGTTATTTATTCATTCCACACTATTTGAGAATTTAGATAATTGCAAATTTATGCTACCTGTTCTCTTCTTAATTTATAAATCTTTGTGAAGAGAAAGATAGTAAATACATTCATCAGAATGAGCTGTGTTTTACAGTAGAATCAAATGAATCCTGAAAGCTCGGTGACTTAACATGTACAAGTTTATTTCCTGTTCACACAAATCCAGTAAAAGTTTGAGGATCATGTAGGGACATTTGTTCTCAGTATAAATTCTCACTAATTAAGGTTTCTCCCTCTCTGCTTTCGCTAGGCCTGGTTCATATTGTATTTCTTCTATGCTTGCTACAGTAGGGAAAAAAATAGATGGAGCCTAGTACACTGGTTCCTAAATGTTGTAGTTTGAGTGTAACACATTTGTGAGCTTATCACAGGGTCCTTTTTCTATACAAAGGGGGCTGATAATATGGTTGTAGTACATGGGTATTTGGGGATCATAAAAGGATTGATCACAACTGAGAATAAGTGATTTCCCATTTGGAATAATTTGCTTAATAATGGTTGCATAGTCTATGCATTCAACACACAAAATAATTCATATATGTAGTATACATACATGTATATAGTATGTGTGAATGCATTATGAAGTACAGACATGACCATGGATTAATTTGGATTAATTCAATTCTTACAAAGATATAGTAAAATCACAAAGATTTTCAAGACATCTGACCTGCCTTAATCCAGATCCTCTTCCTTTATCTAGATTATTTCTCATAATGTTGCATTATAAGTCACTAGATCTCAAGTGGTATGTAGGTGGTCTGCAATTTTCTATTCAAATTTGAATGTGAAATTTTTATTCCTTGATTACTCAAGTATCATAAACTCTCACTTTTATATTAACTCTTTTCTTCCTATTAGCTAAGGCTCAAATACATACAATAACCTGCTTAGGAGGTGAAATGTTGTGTAGACATTTTTGACTGAAAAAATGCTCCACATGAATATTCTACTTGTGAAAATCATGTGCAAGTTTTCTCTATGGTTGTATCTGGAAAAAATTAATAACCCTCCTTTACTTTCAGCATGAAATATAATTTATTCTGGACAGAGTGCAAATAACAACATAAATGGTGCTCCATGTGTTGGTCAACACAACAGCATTGTTTTTTTTTTAATTAAAATTATTTATTTTTACGAATTACATTCAAAAAATACGAGGTCCCAATCAACCCCACCGCCCCCGCCCCCCACTCCCCCTACAGCAACACTCTCTCCCATCATCGTGATACATCCATTGCACCCAGTAAGTACATCTCTGAACATCACTGCACCCCGTAGTCAATGGTCCACATCATAGCCCACACTCTCCCCCGTTCCATCCAGTGGGCCCTGGGGGGGTCTACAATGTCCTGTAATTGTCTGTGAAGCACCACCCAGGACAACTCCACGTCCCGAAAACGCCTCCACATCTCATCTCTTCCAACTGCCTCAGAGAGCTAGAGTCTGGAAAAGAGGCTTACAGGAAAGCGGGGGTGGAGGAAGGATGTGAGTTAACTTCTGCAGGGGTGGAATCTGTGATGAACTGGCGGTAAGTATGAGCAAAAAGAAGGGACAAAATGGGGGCAAGGGGTTGCCTTCGGGTGGGGCTTTGTGGGTTTGAGGGGGGCTGGGGATGGGAAGAGGGGTAATATTGTCCAAAAATTCGGGGGAGGGAGGGGCAACATACAAACATGGGAGAGTGTCAGGTGTCCGTTGAGAACAAAAAGTTGAGAAAATCGTATCAAAGTATAAGTAGGAGGGACACCTGGTTAGGATGCTCAGGGGGTATGGTCTGATGCGGGACGAACTCTGGGGGAATAGCTAACAGCATTGATTTTGTTTTGACTTCTGCCTTAATGATCTCCTCTCATTCCTCTGAACCCATTCATTTCTAGTTGATGCCTTTATACCACAAAAAAGTTCTAACCTAATGGCAGATGTGCATTCAGCAAAATGTTTAATGTATTTTAAGTACTTGGGCAATTTGTTACTCTATCTACACTTCAAGATTGCAGATAATTTTTGTATAGATATATAAAGCCAAGAATTTTCAAAAGATTATACTAGTTTATGTCAATTAGTAATTACCCATTGAGCAATAATTTATATATATAAAGTTTCTATTTAGAAAAATATATAGTCACCATGATATAATTACATATTGATATTTTATGAAACAGGAAACATTTATGTGTCCAGATAGCAAGGTGAAAAATATTTATAAACACAAACATTCTCACTGAAAGATCATTATGTTTTCCTTTAGATACACATGTTCTTAAAATATGTATGATTTTCTATTACCTGGTCAATTGACATGAATTATTTCTCAAGATTACTTTTGGCTGCAGAGCTTCTTCATTGCATTTTTCACCTCTGCATTTCTGAGGGTATAGATTAAAGGGTTTAACATAGGTGTTATCACAGTATAAAATACAGCCACTGCTTTATCCATGGGTAAGGTGGTCATTGGACGAAGATATACTAATATGCAGGGTATAAAGAATAAAGAAACTACAGTAATATGGGAGGTGCAGGTGGAGAGAGCCTTCCGCTGTCCTTCAGAACTCTGAGATCTCAGGGAGTAAAGGATTAGTGCATAGGAGGTAATAAGAAATGAAAAACTGATCATACACAGTACCCCACTGTTGGCTGCAACAAAAGGTCCAAAGATGTGAGTGTCAGTGCAGGCTAGCTTCAGCAGAGGGTAAAGATCACAAGTGAAATGGTCAATGACATTGGACCCACAGAAGGGCAACTGTATGAGGAAAAGGATTTCAATCAGACCATGAAGAAATCCCCCAGCCCAGGACAGGGCCACTAGGAAGCCACACACCCGCCGGTTCATTGTGACCATGTAGTGCAGGGGCCTGCAGATGGCCACATAGCGGTCATAGGCCATTGCTGTGAGCAAGATGATCTCAACCCCCCCAAGGAAATGCATCGCAAAAATCTGAGTAATGCACCCACCAAAGGAGATAGTTTTCTTCTCAGCAATTAAGTCAAAGATCATTTTGGGGGTTGTAGAAGATGTTAAGGAGCCATCTACGAAAGACAAGAAAGACAGAAAAAAATACATGGGGGATTTCAGAGCTGGGCTGATGGCAATTGTCACTACAATGAGTAGGTTGTCTGCCAGGGTCATTAAATAGATGACTGTAAACACAACAAACAAGACTTTCTGCACATCTGGCTTCTCAGTCAGGCCGAGCAGGATGAATTCTGTCATGTTGCTAGCTTGCTCCATGACCCACTTTTGTGTGTGGATAATTGATCTATCTGCAAATAGCACAGAAAATACAATGTAGGTAGATCAATTTTGATCAAGAATATAATTGTCAGATAATTTGTTTCCTGTGAGATTGATGAGAACCGCAATAGATAAACCACAGACTTAAAGTTGAGCTATATTTTTAGTCATATACTAAGTGTACATAACGTCTTTCACACACATACACACACACACACAAACACATTATTATTGTTGACATGCCAGACACATTTCCTACAATCCTGCATGGCTGCATCCTCTCCCAATCTCTTCCACAATAGTTTTTCAAATAGACAAATAGGAATAGAAAGATTACCTGTAAGGAGGAGCTGAAGATTGACTGCTTGAGTGTCCACTCCCCACTGTTTCTTCTCTAGTCATTCAGGCTGATGATTCTATGCTTCAATGTCTTATTCTTAGTAAATGTAGCTGGTTTCAGAGCAACTATAAAACAGGTAATTTCCATTTGAAATTAGGATTATGTAGTCACAATCAGCATCAACTGAACTGAGTGAGTATTTGAGGGTACAGTAAGATACATGGTGGCAGTGAGATTTGTGAGCTCATGCTTCATTGAAACAGAATATCATAGATTCCTCATCAAATATCTCTGGAAGAATGATATCCCAAATAAAAGATAAAACAGACACTTTGATGCAGTGCAATATTCCCCAAATTTATTTGTACCTTTGGAATTTATTGTTTGGGGAAATTCTTTCATATTAAATTTCAGGGGCCTTTTGTAATTCAACATTATATTTAAGAAAAATTACTAAATACTTTCTGGACCTGTTCAGAAAACACATATTTGAATAAGAGTATATAAAAGCACCATAATTTATTGGTCAGAGCATTTTTTTAGAATAAACAGACTGTCTTTATTTTCTGTTCTCACTGTCTAGTAGCATATGATGTTGTTTATGGACCATAGTCCTATTTTATTAAGCCTAAATTTTTTCGTATATAATGTAAGAAAAATAACAAAGAACGTAGAGAAAATCAAGAAGTTCATTAATACTTAAATCAAAGTTTTTATCCTAAAGGTAAAAATATAGTTTTCTACATGCTTCCAAATTATTATTAAAAGATCAAATATGATAATATAATATATAGTAATACATATCCTTGAAATGTTGCCTTATTTTAATATTAAGAGAAAAAGAAATGAGCTAATTATGAATAGAAATGAGCTAAGTCCTCTCTCAAATACTTAGAAAAACCATCAACATCTGAAAACAGAAATCAATAAACCAGGAAAATAAAAATATTAGACAGGATAAATAAATTCAAAAGTTTTTTTGTATTTAAAATAATTTTAATATTGATAAATTTTAATACCAATAAGTTTATTAAAACACAGTCAAGGTCACATCCCAAAAAGACATTAATATAAAGAATATTATGAAGAATATTGCATTTAGTTCAGTAAGGATAATAAAAGATTTTTCAAACTGATGTTCCTTTATCAAAACAAAGTGAGTCTTATCTTCAAATCACCATTAAAAGGGAAAAAAGCTATAAAGGATTTTGTGTATTAAAAATGTAAAGTCTCAATCTGATAGAAAACAAAGAGATTAATATATAACTGATCTCTGCATTGAGTAAGCATGTTAAGAAAAAACATTGTGGTCTAAACCATAGCACAAAACTGATGGATTCAACTACATAAAGACAGTGAACAAACTTGAAATGTATTTGTAACAAGTATAACAGACAACTTTTACTACCGAAATAATATTTTTTAATAAAGAAAAAAGTCTAGCTGTACCATTGCAAAGAATTAGTAAAACAAATGACATGCTAATTCTCATGAAAAATGTTTGACATTTGAAAAATCATTTATTTCATAAGCTATCAAAAATGTAATTTAAAATGTGAAATATTGAACAAAGATTATGGAAAGAAACTAAATCATGCGATCTGATAAGTGTGTGTTGGTATAAAATATTCTAGAAATAAATTAGTTTATATAAAAAGGAATTTGTAATTGGTCATGTTGCTTGGTTCAGTATACCACACACTTAGGAACCTAGTCTCAATTTAAAAATGTGGGCAAAACTTAGGGAAATAAGTATTTCAAAATATAAATTTCATAATAATGAAAAGGTGAAGACAACCCAAATGTCTACATAAAGGGGACCATTAAATGAATTATGATATATCAGGTGAACATCAAAGTGCTTCATAAGAAGTAGTATTAATATGGAAAGGTGTTTTCAGAATAATAGTGAGTGAAAAATGAAAATATAAAAGTGAATGTATATTATGATCTCAATTGTATAAAATAGCTTAGATAATACAAATGTCTTCAAAAAACACTAAAGTATAATAGCACTTATTTAAATTATGGATTATGAGCAAATTTTATGTTCTTATTTTAAAGCAATTTTGTGGTCCTATTTTTTTATATGGAGAATATATTGCTTTATTATTATTAAAATGATTTAATAGAAGTATTAATTTTTATAGTCTGGATCCATAATATCTCAATAATGCTTTTCTGAGTAGATTGGGTATGCTGCTCATTAATTCTGTAAGAGTAGAAAAACATAAGTAATTGAACTTATCTGTAAACTGAAGGCCCCAGTGTCACCTTAAGAAAAAAATACCAATAAAAAGGTCACTTATTGTACCTACCTTCTGAATGCATTTGGAGAAATAATAGGTTCAATTTACGATGAGGAATCTTATTTGTAGAGAACGTTTCCTACGGAGTTACAATGACTGGTTCATCACTAACTGCTGCTCTTTTTCATCTTAAGTATAATATTCCATTCTCTCAAATAATAACTGAGAAATGATTACTTAGAGAAACTGCCAAACAAATTTGGATTCATGGACAAGAGTTTGTTTTTCCTTTATAGGCTCACAAAATACTATGAATGTGGGCCATAAGCATCCCAGCTCAGATAATCAATTTCCATAGTCAGAAAACTTCCAAAGCTTGACGCTTCAATGGAAATGATGGGGGAAAACCTAACCTTTTGGAGGTCATCTCTCCATAAGCCTCCTTCCTGCATATTTGTTATTTTGCAATTTAGTGACTATATGAACTATACTATAAACACCACTTAAGATTTGTTCTATCCTGACTTAAATTCTGAAAATAGAAATTGTTTTAAAGCAGAAAAATTATGGATTGCCAGCATCATTAACTTAGCAGCAAATGCATTTGTCCTGGAGGGACACACTCCTGAATTCAGCTCTTTTAAGCCTTTCCTAAGAAAATCTGTGCTCAGTCTGGACAGAGTTACCTTATTTGGGGACCCTGGATCTACATGGCTTGGAAACTCAGAATCAACGCCATCTCTTATTTAGGGCTGGTTATGCTTATGTGTTGTTCCAGGTTCAGGTGTCCCCGGAGTCTGTTCTTATCAACATTTTCAAGTGTGATTTTAGGTATATATTTAAACAGATACTACTTAAGCACAGCTAGTTAAGGTTTCTGAACTTTCAGTTCCCACAGGACTCAAATTAACAACTTCAGCAAAGATGGCAGCCAAACCAGTTCATCCTCTTCTCTCTTGTGGTTGTGGCATATGTGACCATGGTGGGGAGGAGAGCCAGTTAGGCTGAGTTAGCAGGCTTTCTACGGTGTGGTTTAGGAGTCGTCTTGGAGTCTGGGACATAAATCACAGAATGTTCTGGTGATGAGAGTATGTGTGCATGAACTAATCAGAACCTACAAAACAACCCTAAGAATCTCACAGAGGTAGAGAGGGGACTAAGCATGTGAAAAAAATCTAGATCAATGCAAAACTGCTATTCTACTGTTGATGCTCTGAGGGTAGACAAATGCAGGCTAGAGATATCATTCTCTAAAGCAAGAGCTTTGGAGTACTGCAATTCTAACCTTCTTAGACTACTCTTCTACTTATTATATGAACTTGGGCAAGATTCTCAGCCTCGTTATGTCTCAGTTTTCATACCTGTACAAAGGGTATGGTGAGATACCTATATTCTATGAGATAATTCATGAATTGTATTCATAATGCTGCCATATAGAGGGTAAAGGATCATTGTTTTCTGTTGTCCTCTTCTGTGCAGGAAATGAGAACTCATGATGCCAGTGGCCAGGTTTATGGCAATTATTGTTCAATCAATTTATGTAGTTTGCTTTATTTTACTCTATTCTTCCAGAATCCTGAAATTAGGAGGGAAGACATGAAAAGTTTTGGTGTAATCAATACTGATTTAAGAGCAATTATAATTCTAAAATTTTCTAGGAGTGGTAAATCTTTTTACTAACATAACTGACAGTGATGTTGAGAATACTGGAAAAGTTTGTAGAAGATTACGGAAGAATAAATACCATGTGAACTAGTAAAATAATCATTTTCTATGTATTAATTGCTCTGCAAAATATAACACTTGATTTGCATACAATCTCATGAGGCAGATATTAAAGTTAACATTTTGCATATAAATTAATTCTAACTTTGAGCATCACTTGGACAAGATACAAAGGCTAGTAATTAGTAACAGTTGGTTTTAAATTCAGGCTGATCTGATTTCTAGGCCTGGGTTCTAATCAATATGTAATTGTACCTCACCAGGCACTGGTGCAATGATGTTTCTTATTTATTGGATGTGATGGGAGAAAAATCCTGACTCATACTAGCTCTTGGTTTTACTAACAGTGATAGGAAGGGATTATTCCTCAGACAGATCTTGTATACGGAGCGGCTTAGGAAAGACAGGGATGGAGAAAATAAAACATCTTGTGAATTAATTTCCTACCTCTTACTCATGTGGTAAGTATGTTTTGGGGAATTTTCTAAGCACCATCCATTCAGCTTTGATTTTGGGAGTTTTTAGTGCCTGCAGGGTAGATGGAAAGCATAAGTAGAAGAGCAGATTTAGGAACAGGGACATCCTTTACATGAATAGCATATGGTAAGATTCTAGAAAACTGTACACCAGTCTTAATTTACCAGTTCTGCTATGACAATGTCACACAATGAGTTGGCTTTAACAATAAACTTTTACTGAAACTTCATACCCTCTCTCAGAATTGGTACCACTGTGATGATGGCACCCCTCAGTCACATGATTTTTTTTTTTTCATTAATAACCTCCTGTGGTTTCTCTTATTGGTTCCAAATTTCCTCACTAAATAAGGCCTCCAGTCATGGGGGATTGAAGACTGTTCTCCTTGTGTTTTGCCAAAACTAAATAGAATCTTTAAAGATCCTGTTCACATATAAATACACAATCTGACTCACATTTACATATTCAAAGGTACTATTAATAAGTATTTTCACACTGCCAGGAATGTAGATTAAGATTGCAAATATATCTTTTGTGGGGTACAGGATCAACTCCAAGCACCACCAAAGACCTGAATCGGGATATGATTCACAATACTTCTACTTATTAATTATGTGACTCTGTATATGGCATTTAACTTATCTGAGCCTGTAAACCAGTCTTCGATAAAATTAGGTAAATGGAATGAATTATCCACAGAATGAATTTATGCATAAAAAATACTTGGAAAATATTTTCTGAGTTGAATTGAAAGAAAGGTTTCCAAGGTAGCTATATTCACTACTAATTCACTGTTGGTTAACAGTTCTTGAATTCTGACAATCTGAGTGAGTATGGGCTAGTCAACTTCTCTGTTCTTCTGTTTCCTCTTATGCAAAATAAGAGGTTGCAATAAATAGGGTTGTTACAAGAATCTAATTAATCACTAAAAGGGGGATATATTATTGAGGCTGAATATGTTTTGGTATGGGAGAAAATTGATCATGTTTAAATATCAGTGAGCAGAAACTAATACCAGTGGGGAGCAGAGAAAGAGAGGAAAGAGAGAAATAACAGTTATGGTATAGAACTGGGGTCATCAATAGAGGCATGTTGGGTGTGGCAGACACTAATTGCCCACAGATTTCTTCTTTTCAAATGCTATTTTTTTTCTGTTGTCAAATAATCGTGAATTTGAGGGAAATTTGAGCCCATTCCAAATCTAAAGTTGTGAATATGGATTAGACTAAACCAATTATGGTTTAGTCTAATTCTCCCTTCCAGTGATTAATGTTTAGGATAGGCATTGATGTAATTCTTGCCAATATAACAAGAGAGAGAAAGGTCTGGAGGTCTTCTGGAACATGCTCCTGTGTTCTTAAAAAGAGAGTCATGAGGAAAAATATTCCTTTTCTGAACAATGCCCTCTAGAAGAGATGCTGGAATTGTCAGTGACCACTGAGCTTTTGAACTGGGAAGTTTTGCAATGACCCATCTAAAAATACACACCATTTGAAAAACAATGATTGCCTCTAACTGGATTTTACTTGAAACTGCATTCATTACTGAAGGACATACCATTATTTTCAGACCTGAAATACCCATGCACCATGAGCTATATCATAATCACTCCAGCAGGAAATGAACAGAAGAGATTTTTTTATTCAATAGAAATTCAATACATGTATATATGGTAAGGGAACCCGTTACATTCAAAAACAGGTGACTTCTGTGTCTTTGGACCATATATTAGGTACGTGTGAGGAGCTATCTAACCCTGTAGCTGAAGAAAACATTTTCTATGATAAGTTATTAGAGGATAGCTAACAAGAAGTATGGTTTACAAATGGTACCTCAGATTGCAGTGTCAACATTCAATCTGAAAAGTAGCATCAAGGGTCCAGGTGGTTTTATGGCCATTTTTAAGTTGCCCTTTTCTTCATTATGTACTCATCCAGTTACTGCAATTCTTTTTTCTAATGCTCTGACAAAGATAGCTCTGCTAGTCTATACTAGTTGTTCAATATTCTTTGGGGAACATAACCTTGGAACATTTCACTAGAGTTTGTTGGTTGGCCAGATATCTCCCTATGTCTAACTTTTTGAGGAACTTCCAAACCTTTTGCCACAGTGGTTTTATCATTTTACATTCCCAACAGCATATACAAGTGGTCTAATTTCTTCAAATCCATGTGAAAGTTTATTATTTTCTCGTAAAAAAAAAAAAAAAAGATGCATTTTGTGTGAAATGGTATCCCATGGTGGATTTGACTTACATTTCCCCATGACTAATGATGTAGCATCTTTTCATGTACTTGTTTACTATTTGTACCTCCTCTTTGGAAAAATATCTTTTCAAGCACTATCTCCGTTTTTAATTGGGTTGTCTCTTGTTGTTGATTTGTAAAAGTATTTAAACATATTTGATGTGAGATCATTGTCAAATATATAATTTGCCAATAATGTTCCTCTTGACATGTATCATCTTTTCAATTTCTTGATAATTTTTTTGTCTTTATTTTTTTATTGTTACATTCAAAAAATATGAGGCTCCCATATACCCCCCATCCTCCTCACCCCACTCCTCCCCCCATAACAACAACCTCCTCCATCATCATGAGACTTTCGTTGCATTTAGTGAATACATCTCTGAGCACTGCTGCACCTCATGGTCAGTGGTCCACACCATAGCCCACACTTTCCCACAGTCCACTCAGTGGGCCATGGGAGGACATACAATGTCCAGTAACTGCCCTGCAACACCATCCAGGACAACTCCAAGTCCCAAACATGCCCCCACATCACATCTCTTCTTCCCGCTCCCTACCCCCAGCAGCCACCATGGCCACTTTCTCTGCACCAATGCCACATTTTCTTCGATTCCTTCGATCACAATATATAAGTTCATGAATAGAATATCAGTAAGTCCACTCTAATCCATACTCTATTCCTCTATCCTGTGGACCCTAGAATGGTTGTGTCCTCTCCACATCTATATCAAGAGGGGGCTTAGATTCCACATGGATGCGGATGCAATTCTCCTGCTTTCAGTTGTAGACACTCTTGGCTCCCTGGTGTGGTGGTTGACCTTTTTCACCTCCATGTCAGCTGAGTGGGGTAAGTCCAATAAATCAGAGGGTAGGAGTTGCAAGTCTGTTGAGGCTCAGGGCTTGGCTATCACATGGTCAGTCCAGAGATTCAGGTCCCCTGGGTATACACTAAGCCCCAGCACCAACTACAGTTCTGGTAAAAGTAACAGGAAAGGCTTGTGGACAAAGATCACATCTGAGTCCAGCTCCATCACACAGAGACACAAACTCCAAAGTAGGGCCAACTGACATGGTACTGAACTCCATCTTGATATGTTCTTGATGTGTCAAACTTTTAAATATTTATACTAGGACAGCATTTTCCAAACCTCAGTGTTCCCATCTCTTCCCTGCATAGTACTACAGTGTCAATACTTCTTCTCTGGTGGGAAAAATGACATTATTGAACTCATAAATGAGCTTCTATCTATAGGAGTCACCTGCTCCATCATCTCTGCCTATAACAGCCTAGTGTGGTAAGTGAAAAAGCCAAGAGGAGTGTGGGAGCTAACCATTGCTTGGGGCTTGAATGTAGAAGTGCCCACATTAACACCTGTAGTCTCAGACATTGTGCTATTTGTATATTGGTGCCAACAAATTCCTTATCTCAGTACCTTCCTGGAACCCTGTGTAGCTTGATACATAAAGGAAATACTTTCCACTGGAGAACAGAAGAGGACCTATAAGAGGTAAATTTGACTGTTTCAGCCACCCTGTCTCTAAGAATTTTAGACCTTATATCTCCATTCAAGCTATAAGCTTCTGCCACCCAGTCCCACACTAATTCCTGTGGCAGAGGAAAGGAACAACAGGAACTCAAACCACTAAGTTCTTGAACCAGGAAGTGCCCATTAACAGTCCATCATTACTTCCCATTTGATAAACAACTATGTCATGCTATTTGACCTTGGTGGAATTAGAAAGGATTGCCAAGCACTTCCAGGTCCTCCTGAGGCCACAAATCCCCAACATGTTCTGGGTCATGAGCAATCAATATACTCACCCAGACAATGTTCAATTGACAGGGTAATATCAAATAGAAGTGGTAAATTCAGGAGGAAGCATTCTCAGGCCACCGTGGAGTAACATGATTGTATGGGTGGGTGACAGAAGCCACCATAGATAAAGATCATGCTGCAACACCAAATAAGGGCCCTTCCCTCCCTGAATTGGCATCCTGGGGTCCCCAATTTAAGGATGTCCCACCAGATGCTCAGCACTGGCTCACTAATAAATTGGCTAAACTGAAACCAATGTCCACTAGGCAGCAATCACTGTTTCCTTTGGCTAGGGCATATTATATAACTCCTCTGGCATCAGTAAGAAGTGCTCTGTGGACAGGAATGTGAGCAGTTCTTTTAGTCTTGGCACACTTGGACCCAAATATCTCCATGTACCTGTTCCTGACCTGCGTGTCATTGTTAATGGCATAGAAGTCTGGTCAGCTCAGAGATGAATTCACCAAGTGCAATGAATGTCCCATGATGATGGAGGAAGTTTTTGTTATGGAAAGAGTGGGGTGAAGGGGGTGGGGGGTATATAGGGACCTCATTTTTTTTAATGTAACATTAAAAAAATAAATAAAGACAAAAAAAAAAAAGTCTGGTCAGGTACATAAAGGGAACATGATTGGGCAATCAAAGGTTCTTCCATGTAGCAAAGGGACCTTGGAAAACAATTGGCAGTGTATATGGGGAACTGTCTTTGTTACTCATTTTTAAGCCCATGGCAAGGTCCTATATAAGATGAAGATCATTAGAAAGATTTAGCTAGTAAAGGACCCACTGAGCTACTTTTCATCTTTACAGTTTTCAGCTGAGTGGATTCCAGAAAATCCTTTTCATAGAGCTAATCCTTTCCTGTGAATGTGAACTTCTTATAGATGGGATCTCTTGGTAAGATTCAGTAAAGAGATCTTCCTTTTGCTTAGATCACTTCAGTAGAGTACAGCTCAGGTTGGGCATTGATCTCCTTAATGAGTCCTTTAGAAATGGACGAATATAAAGCCACAGACAAGGAACTGTGGGAAGATGGCATCGGATTAGGCAGGCAGGACTCATATCTCTGACAAAAACAATGGAGAAAGAGCCAAAAGCTGACTGAGAAACCTGCTTTGGGGAACAGCAGACCAAGAAAGTGTTTCCCACCTACAGGAGGGTGAGGGACAGAGACACAAAGAACCCAAATTACCAAATGTGAGTTACCAAACCCCCATGGCAGCTGGGAAGGGCTTCTTTCCCCCACTCCCAAAATATTAACCTGGGGTAAAACCTCTGGTGCTCTGCACCTGACTGAGTGGGAAATAGACATCTTACTCCCTGTCAGCTATTAAAGGGGAAAAGGGAGGGGAAGTTGGGGGGGAGGGGAAGGAGAGTGGGCGTCTTTTCTTCTGTAAATTCAGCCCGCAGAGCCCACAATGAATCTCAGCTCTGAACAGACAAAAACACCAGAAAACTGAGCTTGAAACACTTCTGTGTAAAGGTATATTGGCTAGTGCCATCTGCTGGCCAGTATGGAAATTGTATGGGCAAAAATGGTCCTCTCTGTATCCTAAATCCAAGGAGAAAATCTGTACCCCATTAGTGATTTTGATAAATTAAGCTGGGCAATTTTATAAAGACTTGAATAATGTACCAAATATCAAAGAAAATCTGTGGGGGAGGGGGGAAAACAGTAGGCAAGAGAGAGAAATTAGTCATCAGAGTAAAGTCACCAACATATTCAGATGCCTAGACATCAGCAAAAAATTACAAGGCTTACTAGGAAACAAGAAGAGATGTCTGCTGAGGAGACTTGAATCTTTAGACTGTCTAGGTGACAACTGGGCCCTGAGCTCCAGCAGAGTTGCAACACCTACTTTCCCATTCTTTGGACTTACCCAGGTCAGCTAACAGGGAGGTGAGGATGGCAGCCACCACACCAAGAAACCAAGAGAGTCCACAGCTGCAAGCAGGAGAATTCCATCCATCAGTCATTTGGGATCTAAGCCCCTCTTGATTTAGAGGTGGAGTGGACATTGCCATCCTAGTGTCATCAAAGATGGAGGAATAAAATATGGCTTAGAGTGGACTTACTGGTATTCTACTATAGAAATATTGTGACTCTAGCAATGGAAGAAATTATATCTTTGATGTGGAGACAGTGACAACGGGTGGGAGAAGGAAATAGAGATGTGATATTAGGGCATTTTGGGGACTTGCAGTTTGTCCTCAATAATATTGCAGGAACAAATGCAGGACACTATATATCCTGCCATAACCCCCTGAATGGACTGGGAGAGAGTGTAAACTACAACATAATCTATAATCCATGCTGTGTAGCGATGCTCCCAAATGTACTAAGCAAATGCAATTTTAAAAAAAGCCAAAAAACAGACAATGGAGATGAGGTGGACAAATTCTTAGAAACAAATGACAAATGAACTACCTACATGGACCTGATAAGAAATAGAAGCCCTCAACAAAGCAATCACAAGTGAAGAAATTGAGTTATCAAAAATCTCATTCAAATATGAAAAGTCCAGTACCAGATGAATTCTACTGATTATTCAAATGTGATTTTACACCAACCTTGCTCAAACTCTTGTAATAAATTGAACAGGAAAGAATGCTGCCAAATTCATTCTCTGAAGCCAAATCACCCTAATACCCTAATACCAAAACCAAAAGTGCTGAAGTGAGAGAGAGGGAATAAGAGGTGTAATATGGGGGCATTTTCAGGAGATGGAATTGACCTGAAGGACATTGTAATGAGATATATAGGTCATTATGTATTCAGCCATAACCTACAGAAGTGAGTGGGATAGAATGTAAACTACAATGTAAACTATAATCCATGCTTAGTGACAATATTCCAAAATGTGCTCATAATTTTCAGTGAATGTACCACACTAATGAAAAAAGTTATAAATGTGGGGGAAAGTGGGAGGTGTGGGGATTGGGGAATATGGGAATCCCTTACTTTTTTTATGTAACATTTTATGTAATCTAAATATCTTTTAAAAATAAAAAAATATATTAAACAAAAAGTTTTAAAAAGATATTATGAAAAAAGAAAGTTATAGATCAATATATCTAATGATTATAGATGCAAAAAATCCTCCACAAAATACTTGCAAACAGAATCCAAAAGCACGTTAAAAGAATTCTCCACAACAATCAAGTGGGTTTTATGTCAGGTATGCAAGCGTAGTTCAAAACAAGAAAATCAGGAGGGGCAAGACAGCATTGAATTAAGTGCACACTCATCATCTCTCTCACAAAAAATGTCTGAGTGGGGGCAAGATCCTGCCTGAGTGAGCTGTTTTGGGAACCCACAGATCAGAAGGCTTCAGGGCATCAATCTGGAGAGAGCATGACAAAGAGATCAATTGCTCAAAGTGAAAATGTGTGTTTCTGGTCCTTGAGACTGGAGTTGTGGGATGGCTAAACCCCTCCTCAGAGCAGGAAGATACAGTGAGTCCGACCTTCACTGGTCATTCAGCCAGAGGAAGCATTCTCCAAGAATGGGAGGATTCTGGTGAAGGGTGGAGAGGGGTCTCCCTTCTGTGGGCTTGATTGTCTGGATACTTTTTTTGAGCTCTGAGGAGCATACCAGCTGGCTTGAGGTGACACCAGGAAGAGGGGAGAGGTGAATCTGCTGAGGCAGCCTGATTTCCCTGACTATGCTGAGATAGGAAAAATTGTCGTGGGAGAAGGCAGAGTCAGGCAACTAACTAGTCCGATGATGAAAACTATCAAAATTTCAACTTTCCTAAGGGAGGCAGGCATTAGGAAGCACTTAGTAAGCCTCCAAGCGTGTTTTTAGGGTTCCCTAGGAGGAGTGGGTGCCATCAAAGAGGGTTGAGAGTCTTTTTTTTCTGTGGTGAGTTAAGTCACCAGGGTCCCATTTGAATTTCAAAAGGGAGCTCTTACACGGGCTATTGTATTCTGCTGCTCTGGGAGAGAAAGCAATAAGAATAGAAAGAGGGCAAGGACAGATTCCTAATCAGCCAGAACTTATCCAATTGCAAAGAGTCAGACCTGTCCAAGGGAAAGTGACTAGATAGATTTCTGAAGAACTAACTGACCCAATGAAAAAGTTTAGCTCAATGGAGGAGTTTTCTGCCTTGAATATTCAAGGTACCTAATTTGACTCCCTGCTCCTCTTAGAATAGTGACCCACTGGGTATTAAACATTCAACTGATACTTTAGGACAGGGAAAACATAGACATTCCTGTATTAGCTTCTCTTGGGTCTCTTCTTTTCCTAAATATATATATATAACTTTTGTTTTAAAATTTAACTTAGATTACTCATTAAAACCCACTTCAAAACCTGCAGCAGGAAAGCTGCAGGGCAATTGAATGATAAACACCAGCAGCCTAAGAAGCTCCACAGGGGCTTAAGAGGGAAGGCTGTTTTTTTCTTAGTTTTTGTTTGACTGCTTATTTATGGGTTTGTTTTTTGTTTTGTTTCATTTTGTTTTGTCTTCTTATTTTCTTTTCTCATTCTATCCCCCCTCCCTTTTTTTTTACATTGAGTGCTGCTGGATTTTTTCTTGTTTGCTGTGTTTCCTCTTCCTTGATTTGCTCTTTTCTATGTATATCAATTTTGGCTACCAATGCTATCTTTTTTCCTTCTACGTCTTTCTACCATTTTCTGTGGCTATTCTTACATTCAGCCTCTTTGTTTAGTCCAGAATTTTTCTGGTCTTTTATTTCTAACTCTTCTATTCTGTCTTGTTTCTTTTTATTTAATTTTTTTCCCTTTCTTTTCTCTTACCTTCTCTCCCCATCATTCTGACTTTTTAATTCATCCTATATACTTCTCTATATTCAGTTTCCCATTTCAATGTAGGTACTCCAATTTTTTATTCCTATTATTCTATACTGCTTACATGAGTTAAATATTCACCTCTTAAGTCTTATACAGTTCCCCTTCCAACTTTTATTATCATTATTGCTATTATTCTTTTTCTTTTCTTACCTCTTTTGCTTTCCCTGGCCTTAACCTTTTTCCTACAAGGGAACATAGACAACAACAAGGAAATAAAATCAGAAGAACAAAGTGTCAAAGACAAAACTTAACACACACACACACACAAAACAACAGCAATTAAATAACACCCTAGAGTAGAGGGAGAGCTAACCAATTGCACAAACCCACCAAGATAAAAAGATGACCTGAGAGCAACAAAAAATTATAAACCATACCAAGAAACAGGAAGACATTGCCCAATACAAAAAAAAACAAATTAAAAACCAGGAAGAGATGAAGAACATTGAACAACTAATCAAAGCTGCTCAAAAAAAATATCATGGACCAACCTAATAAAGTGAAGGAAGAGATTAAGGATATTAAGAAAATACTGGAAGAACATACTGAAGAAACTGTAAAAGTACATAAAAAGATAATGGATGTGATGCTGATGAATGGCACAATCCAAGAAATCAAAAATACACTCTCAGGATATAACAACAGATTTGTATAAGCAGAAAAAAGAATTAGCAATGTGGAAGACAGTACATCTGAAATCAAACAGATAGTAGAACATATAGATAAAAAAGATAGAAAGCATCCAGCAAGGACTTGGGGATTTGAATGACAACTTAAAACACACAAATATTTGCATTGTTAGCATCCCAGAGGGAGAAGAAGGGAAAGGGGACAGAAAGGATGTTGGAGGAAATAATGGTTGAAAATTTCCCAATCTTATTGAGGGAGATGGATGTACATATCCAGAAAGTGCAGCACACCCCAAACAGTATAAATCACCAAAGGCCTACTCCAGGACATAGACTTGTCAAACTCTCCTAAGTTCAAGACAAAGAAATTACTGAAGGCAGCAAGAGAAAAGAGAACCATCACATAAAAGGGAAACTCAAAACAATTAAATGCTGATTTCTCATCTGAAACCATGGAAGCAAAAAGGCAGAAGTAAGATACAATCAAAGTACTGAAAGGAAAGCCTACATTGACAAAAGAAGAAACTGATGAATTCAAAAGACCAATCACAAGTAAAGAGATAGAATCAGTCATTAAAACCCTCCCAACTTATTCTATTCATGAACTATTGTGATTAGTAATCGAAGAAAATGTGGCATTGGTGTGGAGAAAGTGGCCATGGTGGCTGCTGTGGGTAGGGAGTGGGAGGAAGAGATGAGATGTGGGGGCATTTTTGGGACTTGGAGTTGTCCTGGGTGGTGCTGCAGGGACAGTTACCGGACATCGTATATCCTTCCATGGCCCACTGGGTGGACTGTGGGAGAGTGTGGGCTATGATGTGGACCATTGACCATGAGGTGCAGTGGTGCTCAGAGATGTATTCACCAAATGCAATGAATGTCTCATGATGATGGAGGAGGTTGTTGTTATGGAGGAAGGAGTGGGGTGAGGGGGTGGGGGATATATGGGGACCTCATATTTTTTTAATGTAACATTAAAAAAATAAATAAAGACCAAAAAAATCCCTCCCAACTGAGAGTGGAAAAGGGTGAGCAACTTGGGTATGTGAGAATACCCAATATTTTCTGTATGACTGTACTATAACCTAAAGCTTCTTTGAAGATAAATAGAAAAATAAAAATTTTACATTAAAAAAAATCCCAAAAAAGAATAGCCCAGGACCAGACAGCTTCAAGGGGAATTCTACCACACATTCCAGAAAAACTAACGCGAATCTTGCTTAAACTATTCCACAAAAAATTGAAGTAGAAGGAAAACTGCCTAACTCATTCTATGATGCCAACATTATCCTAAACCAAAGCCAAACAAAGATGCCACAAAAAAGTAAAATTGCAGACTAATCTCTCAAATGAATGAGGATGGTAAAATTGTCAACAAAAATAGTTAGTAATCATATTCAACAACACATCAAATGAATGATACACCATGACCAAATGGGTTTCATCCATGATATGCAAGGATGGCTCAACATAAGAAAACCAATCAATGTAATACACTACATAGAGAGATTGAAAGAAAAAAATCACATGATCAACTCTGTCTCTATGGATGCAGAAAAAGTATTCAACAAAATGCAGAACGTTTTCCTGATAAAAACACTACAAAAGATAGGAATAGCAAGAAACTTTCTGAACATGATAATGAGTATACATGAAAAATCCACAGCTAACATCATATACAATGGAGAAATCTGAAAAGCTTTCCCTCTAGATCAGAAACAAGACAAGGATGCCCATTATAACTGCTCCTATTTAACATTGTGATAGAAGCACTTCCTCGAGTACTGAGGCAAGAAAAAGATACAAAAGGCATCCAAACTGGAAAGGAAAAAGTCAAAATTTCACTATTTGCAGACAACATGATTCTATACATAGAAAGTCTTGAGAAATCTACACAAAGTTTATAGAACTTATAAATAAGTTCAGTAAAGTCGCAGGTTATAAGATAAATTGCACAAAAATCTGTAGCATTGTTGTACACCAATAATGAGGATACTGAGGAGGAAATCAAGAAAAAAAATAAAATTTACAATAATAACTTTAAAAAAAACAAATACTTAGGAGTAAATTTAACTAAAGATGTAAATGACTTAGAGAAGACTACACAACACTGTTAAAGTAAATCAAAGAAGACGTTAAAAAATGGAAGAATGTTCCCTGTTCATGGCTAGGAAATATTAAGATGTCTCTCCTACCAAAACTAATCTACAGATTTAAAGTAATCCCAGTAAAAATGAACACAGCATTTTTTTACTGAATTGGAAAAGCTAACTATGAAGTTTATTTGGAAGGGAAAGAGGTCCCAAAAAGCCAAAGATATATTGTAAAAGAAAAATGAAATAGGAGGACCCACACTACCTGACTTTGAAACATACTATGAAGCTGCAGTGGTCAAAAAGGCATGGTGGGGGGTGAAGGGGGTGGGGGATATATGGGAACCTCTTATATTTTTTTAGTCTAACATTAAAAAAAAATAGAGAAAAAATTACTAAAAGAAAAGGCATCATATTGGCACAAGGATAGACATACTGATCAATAGAACAAAATTGGGAGTTCTAATATAGATCCTTGCATATACAGTCATCTGATTCTTACCAAGGACACCAAGCCCATTCAACTGAGAGAGAATGGCCTCTTCAACAGATGGTGCTTGGAAAACAGATATCCATATCCATAAAAATAAGAGAGGAACACTAACTCACACCTTATACAAAAATCAACTCAAGATGGGTCAAAGATATAAATATAAGAGCCAAGACCTAAAGACCTTGGAAGATAATGTAGGGAAGCAGCTACAGGACCTTGTAATTGAAAATGACTTCATGAACTTCACACCCAAAGCATGAGTAGTGAAAGAAAAAATAGATAAATAGGATCTCCTCAAAATTAAAAACTTTTGTACCTCAAATAAGTTTGTCAAGAAAGTGAAAAGATAGCCTACTCAATGGGAGAAAATATTTAGTAACCATATATCTGATAGGAGCCTAATATCTAGCATATATAAAGAAATCCTACATCTCAAAAATAAAAAGACAAACGACCCATTTAAAAAATGGGCAAGTGATTCGAACAGACACTTCCCCAAAGAAGAAATATAAATGGCTAAAAAGCACAAAAAAAGATGCTCAGCATCACTAGTTATTAGGAAAATGCAAATCAAAACTACAATGAGATACCATCTTACTCCCATTAGACTGGTGGCTATTAAAAAAAACAGAGGACTACAAGTGTTGGAGAGGATGTGGAGGAATGGGAACCCTCATCCTCTGCTGGTGGGAATGTGGAATGGTCCAGCCATTGTGGAGGACAGTTTGGTGGTTTCTCAAAAAACTAGCTATAGATCTGCCATATGACCCAGTAATTCCACTGCTGGGTATATACCCAGAAGAATTGAGAACAAGGACAGGAACAGAAATATTCACACCAATGTTCATAGCAGTATTATTCACTGTTGACAAAAGTTGGAATCAATCCAAATGCCCATGAGCAAATGAATGGCTAAACAAAATTTGGTATATGCATACAATGGATTACTACTCAGCTGTAAGAAGGAATACAGTAGTAACACATGGGATAAAAATGAATGAATCTTGAGGACTTTAGTTGAATGAAGCAAGCCAGGAGGGAGGGAGAGGGAAAAAGAGGAGTAATATGGGGACATTTTCAGGACATGGATTGTCCTGAATCACATTGCAGGGACAGATGCAGGAAATTATATATTTTACCATAACCTACAATTGGACTGGGAGAGACTGTAACTACAATGTAAACTATAATCCATGTTGTGTAGCAGTGCTCAAAAATGTGTTCAATTCCAATGAATGTACCACACTAATGAAAGATGTTGTTGATATGAGAAAAGTGGGAGGTGTTGGGAGTTGGGCATATGGGAATCCCCTATATTTTTGAATGCAACATTTTTTGTGATCTATGTACCTTTTAAAAATACATAAAAATATATTTTTAAAAAACAAAACAAGAAAATCAATTAGGGTAATAAACCACACTGATAAACTGAAGAAGAAAAATCACATGATCTTCTTGTTGATGTAGAAAAGGCATTTGACAAAATACAGCAGCAGTTCTTGATTTAAAAAAAAAACACTCCAAAAGATAAGAATAGAAGGATTCTTTCTCAATGCAGTAATGTGCATGTATGAAAAACCCACAGCTAGCATTGTACTCTTCAGAGAAAGTCTGAAAGCTTTCCTGCTAAATTTAGGACAAAACAAAATGCCAAATCTCACCATTATTATTCAGTATTGTGAAAGAAGTTCTAGATAGAGCAATTAGGCTAGATAAAGAAACAAAAGGCACTCAAATAGGCAAGGAAGAAGTAAAACTTTCACTATTCATTGATTATATGTTCCTATATTTAGAAAATCCTGAAAAATCCACAGCAAAGCTGAAAGAATTAATAGATGAGTTCAGCAAAGAGTCAGGTACAAGATTAACATGCAAAAATCAATAGCATTTCTATGCATTACTGATGTGTAATCTGAGTAGGAAATTAGGGAAAAAAAATCAATTTATAATACCAACTAAAACAATCAAATAAACAGGAATAAATCTAACCAAGGATATAAAGGACCTATATTCAGAAAACTACAAAATATTGCTAAAGGAAACCAAAGAAGACTTAAATAAAGGAAAATACAATCTGTGTTCATGGATTAGAAGACTAAATATTGTTAATATGCCAATTCTACCCAAATCAATTTATAGATTCAATGTAATCCCAATAAAAATCCCAACTATTCTTTATGCAGAATTTGAAAAGCCAATAGTCAATTTAGTTGTAAGTGTAAAGGCCCAAAAACTAACGAAAAATGTCTTTCAAAAGAGCGAAGTTGAAGGACTCTCATTTCCTGACTTTAAAGCATATTACTAAGCTACAGTGGTAAAAACAGCATGGTACTGGTGTAAAGACAGGCAGATTGACTGATGGACTTGAGAATTGAGAACTCAGAAATAGACTTTCATATGAAGTGATTTTTCACACAGCTATTAAGCCCACACAGCTGGATCAGAACAGTCTATCCTTGGTGCTAGGAGAAGTGGATAGCCATATTCCAAAGAAGAAAAGAAGTCCCTTATCTCACACCATATATAAAAATTAACTGAAAAGGGATCAAAGTCTAAATATAAAAACAACATCCATAAAACTCCTGGAAGAAAAGGTCAGAAAACATCTTCAAGATCTTGTGGTGGGCAGCAGTTTCTTAAACCTTACATCCAAAGCATAAGCAAAAAAATAAAAGAAGAAATTGTCTCAAGAGACAACCTTCCCTATGTTTGAGAACATCAGGCACCACCAGGATGGGGTACACCTTCCCACTCATTGTATGGGTCTCCATCAAATGATATAACACACTATGACAAGACGAACACTCCCAACTCCCTAGAAGCCTACCCTTTGCCAGATACCTCCCATTAACCACATTAAACAAGTAACACTTCCTTATTATACTTTCTAAAAATGCTTTTCAACATTATAGTTTCAACCACATACCTAACAATCTCCTATATTCATCTGCTCCCCCCAGTCCTGCCCCCAATTCCTTGGGTCATCTGACCCAACTTCCCAAACCTAGGCCCCATCAAGCCACAAAGCCCCACCTAATAGTACCCCTGGGTATAACCCCCATCTTATCCCTTCCCTGTACAACTACTTACCTCCACTTTATTTTATATTTTACCCATGTAGATGTCAGCTCAAAACCTTCCTAACTGCCCCCTAATTTCCTATAAACCTATCATCCACTCTCTAGCTCTTTGAGCTAGAGAGCTTGGTTTGTTATTTCATATCAGAGAGGTCACATAGCATTTGTCCTTCAATACCTGGCTTGCCTCACTCAGCATAAGGTCCTTAAGATTCATCCGCATTATCCCTTGTGTTTTTGGTATATTCTTTCTTACAGCTGAGTGATATTCCATTTTATGTATATACCACATTTTGTTAATCCATTCATCTGTTGATGGATATTTGGGTTGATTCCAACATTTGACAATAGTGAGTAATGCCACTATGAACATTGGAGTGCCTAAATCTGTTTGTGTCCTTGTTTTCAATTCTTCCAGGTATATACCCAGCAGTGGAACTGTTGGGTCATAAGGCAAATCTATAGCTAGTTTTTTGAGGAACCACCAAACTGTCCTCCAGAATGGCTGGATCCTTCTGCATTCCCACCAGCAGTGGATGAGGGTTCCTATTCTTTCACATCCTCTCCAACACTTGAAGTCTTCTATTTTTTAATAGCCACCAGTCTAATGGGAGTAAGATGGTATCTCATTTTAGTTTTGATTTACATTTCCCTAATAGCTAGTGATTTTGAGTATCTTTTTATGTGCTTTTTAGCCATTTGTATTTCTTCTTTGGGGAAGCATCTGTTCAAATCTCTTGCCCATTTTCTAAATGAGTTGTTTCACTTTTTATTTTCAAGGTATATGATTTCTTTATATACACAGTATATCAGATATATGGCTATCAAATATTTTCTCCCGTTGGATAGACTGCCTTTTCACTTTCTTGACACACTCATTTGAAGTGCAAAAGACTTTAATTTTGAGGAGGTTCCATTTATCTATTTGTTCTTTTGAAGCTCCTGCTTTGGGCATGAAGTTCATGAAGCCATGTCCTATTACAAGATCCTGTAGATCCTACCCTACTTTGTTTTTCAAGGTCTTTGTGGTCTTGGCTCTTATATTGAGGCCTTTGATCCATCTTGAGTTGATTTTTTTATAAGGCAGGAGATGGTAATCCTCTTTCATTCTTTGGCTTATGGATATCAAGTTCTACAAGCACCATTTGTTGAAGTCACCATTCTCTCCCATTTGAGTGGGCTTGGTGGCCTTGTTGAATATCAGATTACTGTATATGTGAGGATTTATATCAGAACTCTCACTTTGGTTCCATTGGTCATCATCTCTATCTTTGTGCCAATACCATGCCATTTTGACAACTGTAACTTTGTAGTATGTTTTAAAGTCAGGTAGTGTGATTTCTCTAACTTCATTTTTCTTTTTCAATATGTGTTTTGCTATTTGGAGCCTCAATCTTTTCCAAATAAATTTCATAGTAAGTTTTTCTAGATCATTAAAAAAAATTTTTTTTTGAGGTTGCATTAAATCTGTAGATCAGTTTGGGTAGGATAAACATCAAAATGATGTCTTCCTATCCATGAACAGAGAATATTCTTCTATTCATTTAAGTCTTCTTTGATTTCTTTTAACAGTGTGGTGTAGTTTTCTGTGTATAAGTCTTTTACATCTTTAGTTAAATTTATTCCTAGGTATTTGATTTTTTAATTTACTATTGTGAATGGCATTTGTTTCTTGATTTCCTCCTCAGATTGCTCACTATTGGTGTATAGAAATGCTACTGATTTTTGTGCTTGATCTTATACACCATAACTTTACTAAACTTATTTATAAGTTCTAAAACCTTTGTTGTAGATTTCTCAGGACTTTCTATGTATCGAATCATTCCACCTGCAAATAGGGAAATTTTGACTTCCTCCTTTCCAATTTGGATACCTTTTATATCTGGTTCTTGCCTCAGTGCTCAGGCAAGTACTTCTAACACATGTTAAATAAGAGGGTGATAGTTGGCATCCTTGCCTTGTCCCTGATCTTAGAGGGAACGATTTTAGGATTTCACCATTGTAAATGATGATAGGTGTTGGTTTTTCATATATACCCTTTATCATGTTCAGAAATTTTCCTTCTCTTCCTATCTTTTGCAGTGTTTTTATCAAGTAAGGGTACTGTACTTTGCCAGATAGATTTTCTGCATCTACAGATATGATCATGAAAATTTTTTTCTTTCAATTTGTTTATGCAGTGTATTACAGTGATTATCTTATGCTGAACCATCCTTTCATATCGGGGATGAAACTCACTTAGTCATGGTGTATAATTCATTTAATGTGTTCTTGAATGAAATTAGCAAGTACTTTGTTGAGGATTTTCACATCTAGTTCATTAGAGAGATTGGTCTGTAATTTTCCTTTCTAGTAGTGTCTTCGTTTGGCTTTGGTATTAGTGTAATGTGGACAGTCTAGTGTATCAAGCCCTCAGCATTGTTGCAAATATCTGTGAGTCTTGTCCTTCATGCAGTGAAGCTTGGTTGTCACTGTGGGCCCTGAGAGGTAGGGGAGAGAGGAATAGAATAGATGAAAGCAGGGGTAACTGGGGGGCAATGGAAGTGTTCCGCAAGATCGTGCAATGATGGATATGGAACATGTTAAATGTCACCAAAAATTTTTAAAACTGTATACTTTAAAATGTAAACCTTAATATAACTAAAAATTTAGGAAATTGTACAGTTTTAAATATAAACCAAAATGGAATCACATTTGGTGGCTATATTTCAATATCTGTAGATCAGCTGCAGCAAATATAACATGCACATTTAAAGAGACCATTGCTGGGTAAGGGGGAAAAGGGTTTGATGTTGGATATATTGGAGTCCCCTATTTTGTATATGTGACTTTACTGTGATCTAAAACTTTCTTGAAGACAAAATATATTTTTTAAAAAAGCATGTGACACTGAGGAAGGAATGAAAGAAATAGATTTGCCACTGTACATACAGGAAAACACCAATTACAGTGATGAAAGACAAAATGTAAAAAAACAAAGTTATATAATATTTTCCATTTTTAATACCCCAATTTATTTTTAAATTTATTTTAGTTTTTCTAAATTAATATGTATTCTATTTCTAATCATTAAACAATCATTACTATTTCATTTTCCTATTATTTGAATTTGGCAATACATTAGACTTTAATTTTGAAGAAGTTTTGTACCACAGAGAGGTTCAACTATGGCAGGGGAGGAACATATTGTGGGGTGTTTTTGATGGGGTACTCGTGATTGGGAGGAAGTTCCCCAAGGCATGTATATTAGGTATATAAAAATGTTCAGGTGTTCGTTGGGTATTTTCATAGTAGTTACACTTATAAATGATAACTGAGGGAGTGCTGAGTTCTTAGCCAGGGAATCTCTGTCACATTCCTAAAAGGAACAGCAATAATCCCCAAGTGCAAAGGCAAAGATTTTTGAAGAAGGATGGTCCAATGATGAGCCTTTGATACTGATGACTATGCTAATGAAAGTGTGTGCCTGAAGTTTCAACTAAGCCAAGAGCTGCAGGATGCCTAAGAATTACCTCCTAAGAACCTCCATGTGGTTCAAATGTAGTCACTCTCTAAGTCAAACTCAGAATGTAAACGCATTACCTTCCCCCCATCATGGGGTATGACTCCCAGGGATGAGCCTTCCTTGTGCCGAGGAATTACTACCAATAACCAGCTGATGTAACAACTAGAAAGACCTTGAATAAAGAGGGAAAAGGTAAAGGAAAATGAGTTTACATGGCTATGAGACTTCAAAATGAGTCAGGAGGTTATCAGAGGGGTCGCACTTATGCACATCTCAGCAACATCCTAGAGACATCCCAAGTAGATACAGCCCCAGGTACTGGTGCTCCTGAGGGCTATGGAAACACACAGGTTCTGCAGTCATGGCAAATAGTTCTGGAGTTCAGTGCCATGTCAGTTGGGCCTACTTTGGAATTTGTGCTACTGAGTGTGATGGAGCTGGACTCAGATGTGACCTTTCTACACATGTCTCTTCTGTCACTTTTACTGAACTTGTGGTTGCTGTATACTCAGAAGACTTTATTCTCTGGCCTGGCCATGTGCCAGCTGGGTCCTGAGCCTCAGCAGACTTACAACTCCTACTCTCCAGTTCTTTGGACTTTCTCAGGTCAGCTAACAGGGGGGTGAAGATGGTCAACAACCACACCAGGGAACCAACAGTGCCTATAACTGCAAGCAGGAGAATAGTATCCATCAGCCATGTGGGATATAAGCCCCCCTCTCAATTTAGAGGTGGAGTGGACTTTGCCGTCCCAGGGTCCACAGGATGGAGGAATCAAATATGGATTAGAGTGGACTTACTAGTATTATACTAAAGAACTGTTGTGACTCTAGCAATGGAAGAAATAGTATCATTTATGTGGAAACAGTGGCCATGATAGTTGCTGAGGGCAGGGAGAGAAAAGAAGAGATGTGATGTGGGGGCATTTTTGGGACTTGGAGTTGTCCTAAATGATATTGCAGGGACAGATTCTGGACATTGTATATCCTGCCATAACCCACTGAATGTACCTGGGGAGAGTGTAAACTACAATGCAAACTATAATCTATGTGGTAAAGCAGTGCTCCAAAATGTGTTCACCAAATGCAATGAATGTGCCACAATGATGAAAGAAGTCTTTGATGTGGGAGGAGGGCGAGGGTGGAGGATATATGGGAACCTCTTAAATTTTTTAATGTGACTTTTTTGTGATTTATGTAACTTTAAAAAAATCAACTAGAGAGAAGGAAAGGAAAGGGAAAGGGAAAAGGAAAGGGAAAGGGAAAGGAAAGAAATTGATACATAGATCCTCATCAAAATAAAATGCTTTTGCTCCTCAAAGGACTTTGTTAAAAGGGTGAAAAGGCAGCTGACTCAATGGGAGAAAATATTTGGCAATCACATATCTGATGAGGTTTTAATATCCATGATATATAAAGAGATCATTCAACTCAACAATAAAAAAGGCAAACTAACTAGTGTAAAAACAGGCAAAATATTTGAAAAGACATTTGTCCAAAGAAGAAATACAAATAGTGGAATAACACATGAAAAAATGTTCAGCACCACTAGCAACTAAGGAACTGCAAATCAAAACTATGAGATATCACTTCACACTTATTAGATGGGTCACTACTAAAAAGTGAGAAAACTGCAAATGTTGGAGAGGACGTGGAGATAGAATGCTTATTCACTTTTGGTGGTAAGGTAGAATGGCACAGCCACTTTGGAGCACTGTTTGGCTGTTCCTAAGGAAGTTGATTATAGACTTGCCATGTGACACAGTAATACCTTTGCTAGGAATATACCCAGAAGAATGGAGAGCAGAGACACATACAGATATCTGCACATTGATGTTCATAGCAGTTTCATTTGCAATAGCCAAAAATTGGAAAAACTGATAAATGGAAAACCACATTGTGATAAACCACATGTGTACACGATAGAATATTATGCAGTGATAAGAAGAAATGAAGTTGTGAAGCACGTGACAATATGATGAACCTGGAGGACATTATGTAGAGTGAAGTTAGCCAGACACAAAAGGACAAATACTGAATGAATGTGCTATTATGAAGTAAATATACAATGTAAACTCATGGAGTTAATAATTAGAATATAAGTCACTAGAAAATAGAATAAGAGAAGAGAATGGAAAGCTGATGATTAATCTGTGCTCAATTGGTTAAATGGTTGTTTGCAAAACTTTGGAAATGAATGGAAATGGTGAAAGCACATTATGGTGTTTGTGGCTAGCAGAGCTAGTATATGGGTATAACAGTGGTTGAAAGGGAAAGTCTGTGGACATTTATATTACTAGAAGGAAAGCTAAAAAATGTAACATGGAACTGTATAACAGTGAAACCTCATGTAAAATATGAATATGGGTGATATTGCATATATAAGATTGTTTTTACAAAATATAAATGCAAATAAACTGGAGAGAAGGAAACAGAACAGCAGCTATGCACAGAGTAGGGGAAGCATAGAGAGATTGAGAGATGAGGTTTTTTTGTTTGGTTTTGTTTTTAAGTATTATTATTATTATTACTGGAATAATAAAAAATGCTCTAAAAATGATTACAGTGATGAATGCCAACTATGTGCTTTTACTAAGTACCATTGTTTGTACACTTTGGATGGATTTACACTTTATTAATATGTATCAGTAAAATTGATTTTTTTTAAAAAGTCACAGACCCAGAAAGAACTTGGTGAACCAAGGATAGAGAAAAGCCATAGAGGGATCATCCTGAAAGTGAGGGCAACAAGGCCTGGAGGATAAAGAGAGGAACAGACAGGCATTATTCGCTGCCAATTCCAGAGAGCTCACAGCTGTGACCCATCTAATAAGTGTGAAGTGAGAAAGCATCTCTGATGATGCCTTGATTTGCACATTTTCATGGCCTCAGAACTATAAACTTTTTAAAAAGATTTATTCTATCTATTTCTCTCCCCTTCCCCCCAACCCCAACCCAGTTGTCCGCTCTCTGCCCATCCACTGCACGTTCTTCTTGTCCGCCTCTGTCGTTGTCAAGGGCATGGGAATCCGTGTCTCTTCCTGTTGCATCATCTTGCTGCATCAGCTCTCTGTGTGCGTGGCGCCATTCCTGGGCAGGCTGCACCCTCTTTCATGCTGGGCAGCTCCCTTTATGGGGCCCACCCTCTGCACGTGGGGCTCTCCCATGCAGGGGTCACCCCTGTGTGGCACGGCACTCCTTGTGTGCATCAGCACTGTGCATGGGCCAGCTCCACACAGGTCAAGGAGGCCTGGGGCTTGAACTGTGGCCCTCCCATGTGGTAGACAGATGCCCCATCCACTAGGCCAAGTCTGCTTCCCAGAACTATAAACTTTTAGCCTAATAAATTCCTATTGTAAAACCCAACCCATTTCTGGTATATTTTATTGGCAGCTTTTAGTAAACTAAACTAATGTGGCTGATGTTTCTCCTAAGAGAGAGGCAGAGGATGAGACCTGCCCAGATGATGAGGACAGTGACACAGATAAAATAATAGAATTTCCCATGTCTGTTGGTTTGAGTCTTTTGTGGACACCAGAAGAGCATGTTCTTATAGTTAATTCATTCATGTGCATGTAAACTTATTATTGGGGGAGATTTTGATTAAATTACTTCAGTTATGTGTCTTTGATTAGTCTGGGTGACCTAGGGTGGGTTTTGATCATATTACTGGAGACCTTTATAAATGGAGCAATAAATAGCCACAGGTACAGAAAAAGCTGCAGAGAGAAAGGAACCCAGAAGCTGAGAGAGAAGGCTTCAGGAGCCAGAAGCTGAAACCAATGGAACCCAGAGAGGAAGCCAGAAGCTGAAAGCAACAAGTCCCAGAGGAGAAGGTAGAGATGAGTAGATGCTGCATCTCCCTGTATCTCAAGAAGAAGGTATTACCTGATGATGCTTTGATTTGGACACTTTCATGGACTCAGAACTATAGATTTTTAATCTAATAAATCCAATGTCCACAGAGAAAATGTGGCATTGGTGTGGGAAGGGTGGCCATGGTGGCTGCTGGGTGCGAGGAATGGAAGGAAGAGATGAGATGGGGAGGCGTTTTTGGCACTTGGAGTTGTCCTGGGTGGTGCTTCACGGACAACTACAGGACATTGTAGATCCGCCCAGGGCCCACTGGGTGGAACGTGGGAGAGTGTGGGCTATGATGTGGACCATTGACTATGGGGTGCAGCGATGCCCAGAGATGTACTTACCAGGTGCAATGGATGTGTCATGATGATGGGAGAGAGTGTTGCTGTGGGGGGAGTGGGGGGTGGGGGCGGTGGGGTTGAATGGAACCTCATATTTTTTTAATGTAATATTTTTTTAAAAAATGAATTAAAAAAAAAAGAAAACATAAAAAAAAAATCCCTATTGTGAAAGCTAAGCCAATTCTGGTATTTTGCTTCCCACAGCTCTTAGCTGTGTTTGGCCCACACCTCACTGTTTTGAAGGGGTTGAGCCTATGCTCTGGAGATTGGAGAGTGTCTGGCCATCACCCTATTATTCTCAGAGGGTAGGGTCTAAAGTGGGGCCACCGCTCCACCAAGCCCTGAGGACAAGAAATAATGGTTCTATAAATGACTCTAAGACCTTTAAATCTAGTGAAATATGCCCTGCAGGTTTTTGAACCTAAATACCCAACTCTTGGGCAGCACTGTTGTCTCCCATCTCAGATGTGAAACCAGGTGTGCAATTCTGCCATACACTGACCCTGATTTGAGCTGTTGGTCTCCCTGGAAGATTGGCTATGATGGGATGTCTTTCCCTGCTCTTTTGGGCACTTTGTGCTGTAAAACTAATAAAGCAGTCATTTGCCAAAAGTTTCTGTTGTGCCTGAGCCTATTTTCCCATGAACACCCATATAGAAACTCACTCCATAAATATCATTTGACCTGCTTTTAAGTTTGTTGATAATTTTTTCTACCCACTTAAATCTGTTGAATGCCTTTAGAGAATTTTTCCTATCAGAAGTCCAGACATCATTCTTCTGGTGGCCTTTGGTTCTCTGTCCATGGTTTCCTTTCAATGTTTGAACATATGTGATACAGTTGAATTTTCCAATGTATCTGTGTGCTCAATTACAGTATCTATGGACTTCTATTTTCTTGTAAATGAGCTATACTTTCTTATATCATTGCATGTATAATTCTTTAATAAATTTTGGAAGATGGGACTTTTTTAGTATCATGTTTTTCTCTCTCTCAAAATCATGAGTTAATACATGTTAAGTACATTTAATGGTGCCTGCCATATAGAAAATATAATTTCATTTTAAAAGGAAAAAGTATCATTTGAGGCTGTTGCAACTTCTATTTGTGGTAAATTTTGGTTGATATCTCTTCTAGGTAGAGGAGTAGCATTATTCTGTACAGTACAGACCCACTGTGGATGTCTTCCTCATCCCTATGTCCTTAAGTGATTAGGGTACCTTCTGTTTTGATAAATTCATTTCCATCATTTTTCCTTGAACTTCACACAAGGACATTATTCCCCTCAGGGACATTATCCAGCCTCTGGATGTTTTCTAGGCAGCAGAGTTTCATATAATGGGGGAAGATTTTGGGCTCTGGAAACAACAGAACTAGGAATGAATTACATCTTAGTAATATATGTAACCTGCATGCATTTCAAATGAGTTTAGGCTTATTTTAATTTTAGTGAATGTAGCAGTTTGATATTATTGATGAATTCCAAAGAGAAATACTGGATTATGTTTATAAACTGGTCTTTTTTCTGAGCATATGAGATTATATTGAATTCAGATGTTCATTTGATTAAGCAATCAGTAGGGCATTGACTACCCACCCCTTGGTGGGTAGGGACTCACAGATAAAAGGCATGGCAAAGGATGAAGTTGAGAGTTTTTAATGTTGGAGTTTTGATGTTGGAGTTTGATGCTGAAGCCGCAGGAAGAGAGGAACACAGGAAGCCTGAACTCTCACAGATGTCAGCAGCCATCTTGCTCCAACATGTGAAAATAGACTTTGGTGGGGGAAATAACTTAAGCTTTATGGCCTAGTATCTGTAAACTCCTACCCCAAATAAATACCCTTTATAAAAAACAACCAATTTCTAGTATTTGCATGAGCACCCCTTTGGCCGACTAATACAGTGCCTAAGTACAATGAAATGCTAGCATCTATTTCATAGGGTTATTTTAAGCACTAGATGAAGGATAGTATGCAGGGATCCAGTTAAGTTCCTGATACTAAGTATCAGGATACTAAGGTTGTACTTAATGGTGTAATTGTCTTCTTTGTCTGCCTCATTTCTTCATCACTGTACCTTTTCCTGAATGACTTTTTAAAATTCCCTGAATTGTACTGATTATTCAGTTGTATATAGATACTATATTAAGAGACCACAAAGTACTACATTCACCAGGCTTCTCTTGGAAAGCAGATACCTCCTACTGGATATGAGATTTTCAATTGTCTCATATGACCATGGGCATACACAAGTCCAAATTCCATAGGGCATCCTGCAAGCTAGATACTCCAATGAAGGTCCTAGATGATTTCCTCAGGGGAAACTGGCTTTTGGGAGTTGGAAACTCTCTCTCTTGACTACTGAAATCACTTTGCCTTTTAAGTTCTTCAACTGATTAGATGAGTCATCTATCCTTGCTTAAGGCAATACCTTCAGTTGAATGCAGATATAATCAGCCATAGATGCAAACAACTCAATGATGATTTAAGTCCATAAAATGTCTTCACAGTAACAATTAAGCTGGTGTTTGCTTGGCCAAACAACTGGGCACCATTATCTGGCCAAGTTGACACATGAGCCTAACCATCACAGCCCAATATATGACTTTAAACCATAATTAATCTCTAAATAAAAACAATAATAGACATTTTTTCATTTAACAATACTTAACTGTCCTGTCTTCAACAGGAAAGACACTAGTTCCCTCCAGGATAGGGTGCAATACTTGGGCAGTATTCCTTCTTAAACTTGACATCTACATTTTGACTACCATGACATCAAATTAGTGCAACTTATGTCATATGATAAGGGGAAAAAATAGGGAAGAAAACAAAGATATTTTCTTTATGTACATATGCAAACATATTCAAAGCAAAGAAGAAGCATTCATTACCCTTATGGTCCTCATTTCTGTAACTAGTCAGATGGTCATAGTTACTATTTAGCACTATCTTCCTCTGGCACCCATTCCAAGTTCCCTTTACCCTCAGCAAACACCTCAGCTGGCCATAGTTCTTTACCTGGTGGGGAGGGTGATCTAATTCTTTCATTCCTGATGTTTCAGGACCATTGTTAGTCCTGCCAAATTGAGTTTTTTCAGTTTTCTGTTGACTCTAATCACAGGGCATGGTAGTACTAAGAAGCATGCTAGGGGATATCCTGTATTCCAGGAAAACTCTTCTTTACCCCCATTATGAAGGTGCAGTCTTATTTCCCCTTGATAGTCAGGAACAATCACCCCAGCCAGTACAGTAATCTCTTCTTTGCCTGTTGATTTAGAGGCATAAGGAGCTCAAAACGGTCAGGCGGCAGTCTTAGATTCCAGTTCAATGGAATCATTGTTATGTGTCCCAGGGTAAGCACTCTTCCTTTTCGAACTAAGTCCTGTAGACCAGCAGAGCTTAAGATTGCAGAGGCAGGAAGTAAAAAATTTCCCAGTGGATCACTAGGGGTAAAAGTGAGTGGTGACACTCTATTTCCACCCCTTGATTTCTGGACACATGAAATCTAACTATGGGGGAAAGAACACTATAGTGTGGACACTGATTTAGAACATACATAGCCTCCTGGAGAATATTGTCCCAACCCTACAAAAGATTGCCACCTAGTTGATGCCATAATTGAGTCTTCAAATGGCTGTTCAACATTCTATCAATCCAGCTGCTTTAGGGTGACAGGGAAGATGGTAGGACCAATGAATTCCATGAGGATGTGCCCATTCCTGTACATCATTTGCTGCAAAGTGGGTTCCTTAATCAGAAGCAATGCTGTGTGGAATACCATGATACTGGGAAAAGCATTATATAAGTGCACAGATGGTAGCTCAAGCAGAAGCATGGCATGCAGGGAAAGCAAACCCATATCTAGAGTATGTGTCTATTCCAGTTAGAAAAATTGCCATCCCTTCCAAGATATAAGTGGCCCAATCATATCAACCTGCCACAAAGTAGCAGACTGATTACCTAGGGGAATAGTGCCACATAGAAGGCTGAGTGTGGGTCTCTGCTTCTAGAAGATTGGGCACTCAGTAGTGGTTGTAGCCAAGTCCACCTTGGTGAGTGGAAGCCCATGTTGCCGAGCCCATGCATAATCTCCACCTCCACAGTCAAGGCCACTTTTTTCACCAGTTTATTGAGCAATGACAGGAGTGGCTGGGGAAAAACACTGTTATCCACAGAATGGATCATTTTATGCACCTGATTATTAAATCTTCCTCTGTGGAAGTCACTGTCAGTGAGCATTCATATGGAACACAAATACCTTTATGTATTTTGCCCACTCACAAAGGCCTATCCACATAACTCACCCCAGACCTCTTTTTCACCAAATTTCCAATCATGTTTCTTCCAAGTCCCTGACAATCCAGCCAAACAATTGGTGATATTCCATGAGTCAGTGTATAGATACACCTCTGGCCATTTCTCCTACCAAGCAAAATGAACAACCAGGTGCATTGCCCAAAATTCAGCAGTGGGAGGATTTCCCCTCATCAATGGCCTTAAGGGATGTCCCAGAAAAGGGATACCTTTCAGGTGGTATCTACAAATTATGCAGACCCATCTGTAAACCAGGCCTGAGTTCTCTCTTCCTCAGTCAACTGACTGTAAGGAACTCCCCACGAGGCCATAACTGTGGGCTCAGAAAGAGATGGTTATGTGTCAGAAATGGTGACCATGGGCATTTGGGTCACTTCCTCATGCACCTTAATTTTGCATCTCGGACCTGTGCAAGCCTTATCTTATGTATACCACTTCCATTTTATGATCACACAGATCATGATAAGCAACAGAAGTCTCATAGGAACTCAGTGGCCCTTGGTCAAGTTTTTGGTGTCTACTAACACCCAGTAGCAGGCCAAAAGCCTTTCCCAAAAGGAGAGTATTTATCTTCAGATGATAACAGTGCTTTTCTCCAAAATCTTTCGGGTCTGCATTGTGATTCCACTATAAGGGCCTGCAAAAGACTCCAGTTGGCATCTCTATTTTCCACTGACACTTCCAGCACCATAATATCTGCCAGATCATACAGCCCAAATGGCAGTACAGTTTTCACAACAGCCTGGACCTGTCACAGAGCCTTGTCTCGTTCCAGTACCCACTCAAAATTAGCAGCTTTTCTGATCACTCAGTAAATGAGCTGGGGCAGCACAACCAAATGATAAATATGCTGTCAAATGTTGTGCCTCTTTTTGGTTATGAGAGGGGCCAGATGCAACAGCTTATCCTATCCAATAGACAGAAAGGATATTTATTGCTACACACACCACACCAGACATATAGATGTTTCACATAGATGGAAGACCTATGCATCTTTTTAATTAATTAGTTTATTGATTGATATTTATTTATTTATTGAGGTACCAGGACTGGGGATAGAACCCAAGACCTCATAAGTGGGAAGCCAGCACTGACCACTGAGTCACATCAGCCCTGCTGGTTTAGTTTTCCATTTATTTACTTGTTGTTTGCTTTTGTTTTTAAGATGCACTGTGAACTGAACCCAGGAACTCCCACGTGGGAAGTAGACACTCAGTTGCTTGAGCCACAGTCACTCCAAAGCCCATGTTTTGTTTTTTTTTAATTTATCTCCCATCCTCTAACACACAAATACTTTACCAATAAGTCTAGAGTAGTTGCTACTCCTTGCCCATCAGGTCTAATCAACATGATATCCACATAGTGGGCCAATGATGTCTTGTGCAAGGGATAGATGATCAAGTCCCCTGTGGACAATATTTTGGCATAGGGCTAGAGAGTTCATATACCCCTGAGGTAGAACAGTGAATGTAAATTGCTTGGTTTCCCAGCTGAAAGCAAACTGTGGTCCTTACTAACAGCAGTTGAGGATAAAGCATTTACCAGATCAATAGCTGCATACCAAGTACAGGGGATGTGTTGATTTGCTCAAGCAGTGATACTACATCTGGAACAACAGCTGCATGGAGTCACCTCCTGGTTAAGTTTAAATGGACCACTGTCAATTTCCAGGATCCACATTTCCTGTACAGGACAAATAGGAGTGTTGAATGGGGATATGGTATGAATCACCACCTCTGCATCCTTCAAGTCCTTGATGGTGGCACTGATTCCTGCAATCACTCCAGAAATCCACTATTGCTTTTGATTTATCATTTTGCTAGACAGGTGCAGTTCTTATGGCTTCCACTTGGCCTTTCCTACCATAATAGCCCTTGCTCCACAAGTCAGGGAACCAATGTGGGGATTCTACCAGTTACTGAGTATTTTTTTTCCTACTATACACTCCTGAACTGGGGATCCCATTGGACCCACTGTGACATGAATTAATCTTCATCAGCCAAAGAATCTGACCTCCATAAGCCCCTACTCTGACTGGTGAACCACTGTGACATTTTGGATATTTTGGAATTAATATCATTTCTGAGCCACTGCATAATAATTCCCATAATGTCTGATCATTTCCTTCTCCCCATTGCACAGTTAACCTGGTAAAAAGGCCATTGGACTCTTTGGGGAAGTCTGGGAGGAAAGTTAACAGTATGAATTTCTGGCAGTGTAATAGGATCCTTTCCCAAAGAGACCTGGCCTTCCCCTCATTGAATGAACTCTGTGTCTGTAAACTGCCTTCAGTCTGGGAATTGATTAAGGAGCTGTCACTCTCAGTTTCTATAACTCAAGTTAAAGTTTTGTTCGTTTGACCTAGAACAGTTCTGCTTATACAGATCAAGTAGGAATTTAGTAGACTGTTCATCTGTTTTACTTATAGGTACCCCATGATCTATTAGCCAATGCCATTGTTCTCTGCATGTCAGATTATTTTGATCGCTGCTTTGAATCTACTGCTCATTATAGAAGTTATACCCACCTTGTCTTTGGCAATTGAATGCTTCCACTTGGTTTCTGCCAACCAGGATCTCAGTTCACTGACAGCAGTTCCCAAGGTAATATCTGACCTACAGTGAAGAGCAACCATGGAGCTCTTCACAAAAGTTTGAGTTAATCTCACAATTTTTTTTCCTCAAAGTCCTAGTGAAAGGTATGTCCTTTGGACATCCCTGGGGTGGATGAGCAGTACTTACTTGGTAATTATAACATTCCAGTCTTTCTAAGCCATTGGATCTTCTCATGTACAATATACCAGGGCAGTCCTGACATTTCATCTTTAGATAGTGTCAACCATCTTTTTGCCCATGTTCCAGCCAGCCTCCCAAACAAACTCTTAATGCCATTTCTAACCCCTCAAGCTACAACTCTGAATCCAGAATCTCTCCTTACTGGGCCCATATCAATAAATTCATGCTGATCCACCTTTATGTTATTTCCATCATTATCCCATATCCATAATATCCATTCACACATATATTCCCCTGATTTCTGTCTATATAAATTGGAAAACTCATGAAGTTCTTTTGGAGTATCAAACATTTCCTCATGTGTTTCAATTTGTACCTCACCTTTGGAGGACTTGTTACAACTTTAATCTAGTTACAGGTCTGGAGGAAAAGAGAAGTGGTGGAAGTGGGTAACAAGACGGATTAGAAGAGTCTTGCAAGCCAATTACTTCAGGGTATTCTGTGTCAATTTCATGTAACCTATAATCAGGCTGAAATGCAGGTGGCTGATTCTTTGGAGCAGAAGCATTACAGGTTTATCCGGCAAACACTTAGAAGAATTTAGGGTTTCAATGTCCCCATAGCCATCATTATCAACCCATATGTCTCCATCCCAATATTCAGGATGCCTTTACCTTCCAATCAATGCTTTCACTTTAATAGCAGGCTGTTGCAGCTTGGTATTGTTTATGAATTCCAAAAATAGATATTAGATTATGTTTGTAAGCTGGTCTGTTCCTCTAAGCATGTTATTTTTTAAATTATTTTTTAAAAGATGCTTAGATTACAAAAATGTTACATAAAAAGTGTAGGGGATTCCCATACACTCAACTCCCAACTCCTCCCACACATTGCCACATTAACAACACCCTTTATTAGTGTGGCACATTTGTTACAATTGAAAAGCACATATTGTAGCATTGCTACTAAGTGTGAATTATAGTTTACATTATAGTTTAAATTCTTTCCACACATTTCTGCAAATTATGACAAGATATATAATGGCCTGCACCTATCATTGCAATATCAATCAGGACAATTCCAAAGTTCCAAAAAATCACCATATTACATTTTTAATATAATTTTTTTTAATTTTTTATCTGGATGAGGGATTTTTTTAAAGATACATAGATCACACAAAATGTCACATTAAAAAGTATGAGGTTCCCACATATCCCACTCCCCAACCCCTCCTCTTCCTCCCACATCAGCAACCTCTTTCATCAGTATGTTATATTCATTACATTTGATGAACACACTTTGGAGCACTGCTATGCAGGATAGATTATAGTTTACATTGTAATTTACACTCTCCCCAGGTTCATTCTGTGGGTTATGGCAGGATATATAATGCCCTGCATCTTTTCCTGCAATCATTCAGGATAACTCCAAGTCATGAAAATGCTCTAATATCACACCTCTTCTTCCCTCTCCCTACCCTCAAAAATTCCTTGGGTACTGTCTCCACATCAATGACACAATTTTTTTCTATTGCTAGAGTCACAATAATTCTGTAGTAGAATACCAATAAAACCACTCTAATCCATATTTTTTTCCTCCATCCTTAGGAACCTGGGATGGTGATGTCCACTTCACCTCTAAATTGAGAGGAGGCTTAAATCCCACATAGCTGATGGATGGGATTCTCCTACTTGCAGTTGTATACTCTCTTGGTTTCCTAGTGCAGTGGTTGACCATCCTCACCTCCCTGTTAGCCAACCTGGCTAATTCCAGTGAACTGGAATGTAGGTATTACAACTCTGCTGAGGTTCAGTGCCCAGCTGGTACATAGACAGTCCAGAGATTCAAGTCTCCTGAGTGTATAACAACCCCAGCACCAGTCACATGTTCAGTAAAAGTGACAGAAGAGGCATATGTAGAAAGGTCACATCTGAGTCCAACTCTATGACACTCAGTGGCACAATTTCCAAATAAGGGTCCACTGGCATGGCACTGAGGCTCCAGAGCCATCTGCTATGACTGTAGGACCTAGGTGTTTCCATAGCCCTCAGGAGCACCTCTACCAGGGGTTGTATTTACTTTGGCTATTCCTGGGATCCTGCTGAGATGTTCATAAGCATGACCCCTCTGATGACCTCATGACTTATTTTGATGTCTCTTAGCCATAGAAATTCATTTGTCTTTACCATTTCCCACTTTTACTCAAGATCTTTTTCTAGTTGTATCACCAGCTGGTGCTTAGTAGTAATCCCTCAGCACCAGGGATGGTTAATACCAGGAGTCATGTTCCATCCTGGGGTGAAGGTAATGCATTACATGCTGAGTTTGGCTTAGAGAATGATCACATTTGAGCAACATGGAGTCTCTCAGGAGGTAACTCTTAGGCACCCTGAAGCTCTGGGCCTAGTTGAAATTTCAAGCACATAGGCTCATAATCATAGTCATTAGGTTACATTAATATTACATAAAAAATATAGGGGATTCCCATAAGCCCCACTCCCCACACCTCCCACATTTTTCCAGATTAACAATATTTTTCATTAGTGTGGTATGGTCATTGCAATTGATGCACACATTTTGGAGCATTGACATTAAGCATGGATTAAAGTTTATGTTTTAGTTTACATTCTCTCCTACCCAATACTTTAGGTAATGGCAAGGTATATAATGGCTTGTATCTGTTGTTGCAACATCATCCAGGACAATTCCCAAGTCCCAAAAATGTCACCACATTACATCTTTTTTCCCTCTCCCTCCCCTCATAACCTCTAGTGTCCACTGCCTCCACATCAATGATATGATTTCTCCCATTGCTAGAATCACAAATCTATAGTAGAATTCCAGTAAACCTGCTTTACTCCATAGTTTATTTCCCAATCGTGAGGATCCTGGGATGGTGCTCCCCACTCCACGTCTAATTTAGATGGGGCTGTGATCCATTAAGGTCAATGAAGGACTCTCTTGATTGCAGTTGTAGACTCTTGGTTCCTTGGTATAGTCATTGGCCATCATCACCTCCATGTTAGTTGTCCTGGGTGAGACCGATGAACTGAAAAGTAGGTGTTGCAACTCCATTGAGATGTGAGGCACAGCTGGCACATGAACAGCCCAAATATTTAAGTCTTTTAGATATACCCCTACCAACTCTAGAACTAATTACAGGTTCAAATAGAAGAACAGAAGAACAACGTGTAGGAAAACAATAACTTAGTCCACCTCTGTGACTCTGGGGAGAATAAATTCCAAAGAAGATCCCAATGGCAAGGCACCAAACTCCTGAGTTATCTGCCCTAAGTATAGTGTCTGGATGTCTTCAGAGCCCTCAGGAGCTCTGCTACTTGGGATAGTATCTACTTTGGCAATTAATGAGGTTCTGCTGAGACATGAATAAGTGTAACCTCTGGAATGACCTCCTAACTCACTTTGAAGTCTCTTAACCATATAAACTCATATATTTACCTTTTCTCCCTTTTAATCAAGGTCTTTTTCCAGTTGCATTGTTAGTTGGTGCTTGGTAGTAATCCCTCAGTGCCACAGAGGTTCATCCCTGAGGATCATGTCCCTTGCTGGAGGGAAGATAATGTATTTATACGCTGAGTTTGGTTTAGAGAGAGGCCACATTTGAGCAAGGTGGATGCTCCCAGGAGGCAACTCTTAGGCACCCTATAATACTATGTTAAATTTCCATTTCAAGAGCAAAGGTTCCTAAGCACAGTTATCAATATCAAGGGCCCATCAATGGACCATCCTTCTTCACTAGTTGTTGCCTCTGTACTGTGGGGTTCTTGGTGTTACATTAGAGAATATGGCAGAGCTCCCCAGGATAGGAATTTGAAATTCCTTTAGTTATTGTGTGAATCTCCACCCACAGTGAAAATGCCCTATGAGCATTTGAACACATTTCTATGCCTTATATGTATACCCAGGTGAACTTGCTTCCATGTATCCCGCTTCACTGACACCCCACACAATGATCCTCCCCTGGCACAATTGTAACCCTTCTGTAATACTAAACTTATTCTAAAATGAAGTCAATAACATAGCCAAATACAATTAATAAGAAAATGAAATAATGATAGTTTTAAACATAAGAAATAAAATATAAAATTTTTTTAATTAAAAATTTATGGGATAATTGAAGCTAATGCAAAAATATTAATTTTTTTTGACATTTTGCCTTTCATCACTGTAAGATCTCTCATCTTATACGTACAGTGAAATTTTCTTCTGTTTATTCCCCTGGTGTCTTACTTTCTTTCATTTTGTCTTCTGAGAAGTTTCAGGTTACAAAAAATCAAATACTGAATATAGGAGACTCTTATATACCCAACAGACTCACCCTTTTCCCCCTTCCCCTATGAATAACATTTTATATGTGGATGTTACATTTGTTACAGCTGATGTACAAATATTGAAACATAGCTACCAACCATGGTCAATGGTTTACTTTATGATCTACATTTTGTAGCATATATTTTATAAATTTTTATGTACTTTAACATGGCCAGTATCCATCATAGCACGATCATGTAGAACAGTTCCATCTCCTCCAAAATTCCCCCTGTTCCATCTATTCTACTCCTCCCTCCTCCTCCCCTCAGGACCCATGGCAACCCCCAGGCTTCACCCCTTGAAGGACAAGATTCATAGTTACTTACAACAACACTGAGGGTTTGACACACTGGTCTGTCCTCCCCTATTAGATATCACCTAAGCTCTCAAGAGACTCTTGTTCCTTTATTTGAGAATATAGCAGGCCTCCTCAGGGTGGGAGTGCACCTCCTTGCCACTCATTATGTGGGTCTCCACCTACTGATATAACACACACTATGCTAAGATGAACATTCACACACCCTAGAAGCCTGCCCTAGGTAGGTCCTGTCCTGAATGTGCCCTACATCTAACACCCCAAACCAGCCATCCCCCACTTGCCATACTGCCAACAGAGTATTTCCAACATTGTAGTTTCAACCATTTACCTGCCAATCCCTAGTGTTCACCTGCTCCTTCCCCCAACCCTCCCCCAGTTCGATGCACAGTCTAACCCACCCTCCCCACTCCACTCCCTTCACAAACCTGCACTGCCCAACCCAGCAGTATCATTGCACCACTGTCATACTCCCCCACTGTTCAACTACACATTTCCACCTTATCATAGATTTTGCCATATGGGCATTACTCACAAACATCTTCTCCCTTTCTATTTCTTATCTTCCAGACTCCAGCTCTGTGGGTCTACTTAATTTGCTCAAATCATATCAGTGAGGTCATATAATGTTTTTCCTTCAATGCCTGGATTGCTTCACTTAGCATAAGGCCTTCAAGATTGATCCAGGATTGTGGGAACATGGGTCACGGGTTAAACAGATAAGGTTCAGCTCTCACTAAAACAGAGAAAAAGCCAGATGCTGCCTTGGGGATCTGCTTTGGAATACAGCAAACCAAGACACTGCTTCACAATTCCCAGAAGAGTGAGGGTCAGAGAGACAAAGAAGCCAAAATAAGTAATCGTGAGCTATTAAATCTCCCAGTTGCCAGAAAGGACTCCCCTCCCCCACTCCTGAGATATTAAGTGAGGCTAAAATTCATGGCAAATTGTATCTAACTGAGAGTAGAGCAGACATCTACCTTCACTGGAAGGTGCTCTGAGTCATCTAGGAGGGTACTGGGCAAATAAAGAAGCCAGAGGAAAAATGTCATTGGTTGCTTGCCTCAGTGGCTGGAAGCGGCACACATACCCTGCCCTCAGGGTGGACAGACTAGGTAGGGCACCTGGTCCCAGGCTCCAAACAGGAATTTGATGTCAGATTCCCTGTGAGGCAGAGGGCTCTGGGAGGTGGAGAGTCATTTCTTTGCAGTGAATTTAGCCAGCTGGGACCCCCTTGAATACTGGACGGGACCCTGACTCCACAGGGAGAGGGAAGGGGAACCTCCACAGGCATACAGTCATGCCCAGCTGCCTAGGTAAAGAGAGGAATTACATGGGAGAGGAGGCAAAGAGAGGGGACTGAGAAGCACCAATCCAGCAGAATGCAGGGAATCTAACGTGCCAGAGGGAAAAGGGACAGATAGCCTTCTGAAACGCTTGTTAAATAAGGAGGCAGGAGAGTTCAGTGAAACAATTCCTGCCTAGTATATACAAGGTCCCTGGTTCAATTCCCAGCTCTTCCTTGGAAGTTATCTGCCAGGATATCAGGCATCCAGTTGAAACTTTATGACAGGGAACATATAGACATTCTCTTTGTATTAGATTTTCTTGGATGTCTTATTTTTCCAAAAAAAAAAAAAAAGTTTCTTTTTTTTCAAATGTCCCTTATTTTATACACTAAAACCCAGTCCAAAAACTGTAGGGGGCAGGCTGCAGGGTGAGTGATTGATGAACACCAGCAGCCTGAGAAGATCCTTAGCAGTCTAAGAGAGAAGGCTGTTTTTCATGTTTAATTGTGTTGTTTTTTCCTGTCTCCCTTTTTTCAAACATGTCACTTTTGTCTAGTTTCTTTCTTCTTGTGTATCCCCTTCCTTTGTTTCTCTGCTTTCTTGTTTTTCTTTTTTTTTCTTTTATTTACTGATCTACTCTACCTGCCTAATTCTTTTCTCTCCTTCATCTTTATAGCTTTTGTTTTCTGTTGTTCTTTCATTACAACTCTTTTACTTGGTCTCCATTTTTTGTTATTTTTATTTCTCTCGCTCCTTTTTTCCCTGATTGCTTTCTCTTTTTTTTTCTTTTTTAATCTATTTTCTTTCCCCCTCTTCTCACCATTCCAGCCTTTAATTCATTCTATATATATTTGCTATTCTGTTTCTTGTTTCATTGTTTCTATTCTGCTTTCAAATCTTATTCCTCTGTGCTTCTTATCCGTGTTATTTTTCAATTTCCTAGGTCTTGTACAATTGCTTTCCTACCTTTTTGTATTATTATTGCTATTATTCTTTTTCTCTTCCTATCTCTTTCCTTTTCTCTGGTCCTAATTTATTTCTTTCAAAAGAACATAGACAACAATGAGGAAATAGACTAAGAGTAACATAGTGTCAAAGTAAAACCTTACCACACACCAATAAATAAATTAATTAATTAATAATAAAACCATAGAATAGAGAAGCTAATCAACTGAATAAACCCATCAAGATAAACAGATTCCTAGATGCCAAGCAAAACTTACAGGCCATACTAAGAAAAAAAAAGACATGGCCCAGTCCAACAATCAAACTAAAAACCAAAGGAAATGCAGAACATGGAAAAACAATCAGAGATATCCAAACAAATATCATACATCAACTTAATGAAGTGAAGGCAGAGATTAAGGATATTAAGAAGACACTGAGAAGAGACAACCAGCAAGTTGGCAGCAGAGTAAGGAGCTCCTAGGGTAAGCTTGTGCTACAGGGTAGTTAGCAATCACCCAGAGCTATCCAAAGCACCTGTCTGGGGGCTCCAGGATACCAGAAGAGCATCCTGCAACTTCTTGAAGGAATGAAAGAAGACTGCCTATTTGCAGAGAACACTTGTAAGTAGAGCACTCCATATGCTGGAGGCCGGTATTCATCCTCCACTGGCAACACAAACCAACTCAAGAGCTATATTTCAAGGCTGAAATTGGATGCTCCACTTACCAAAATGGGGGAGGAAGAGACTGTTGGGCACCACTTTCAGCTTCTGATTAGGAAGTTCAGAGGCTAAAGTATTACCCTAAGAACAGCTAAAGTTTGAACCTGTTCAAGTCAGAAAGAGGCTGATAGCCACCATTTTAACTCCTCCCCTGGCACAAGGGGAAGCAGGGCAGACTGAAAATCACAGCACTGGTAGGAAACAGCTTAGCTTCTCTCCATCTAGATCAGATTGAAGCTCTAGCATAAGCCACAGCCCCACCTCCGGCAGGGTAGAAAATGGGGAAAGATGTGCCATCCTCTCCAGGAAACTACAGACCACCCTTTGGAGAGCTGTGATTATTCTACTTTAACAGCGAAAGCCACACAAGGAGCTATCCTGTGACTGAAACTGGAAGCTCCATTTCCAAAACAAAAACAGGGGGGGAGAGGTGATTGACCGCTGATTTCAGCTACTGATTAGTAAATTCAGCTGGCTAAAGTATAACCATAAGAACAACTAAAGTTTGAAACTGTTCAAGTCAGAAAGAGGCCAGTAGCCACCATTTTTTCTCCAGCCCCAGCATGAGAGCTAGCTGGGATGACTAAAAATCACGAAGATGGTGGAGACTGGTTTCTTTCACTCAGATCAGCTGGCAGCCCTAGCCTAGGCTTCAGCCCACCTCTAGCAGAAAGGAAACTGGCAGACCCTGCACAAGCCTCTCCAGGTAACAGCAGGTATATTCAGCTGGCAGAGACTGAATAATCAGAAATCTACCAGGGCAATTGAAGTCATCTTGAACCCACACAGCATAGATTGCTACACACACCTGCAGTTCTAACCCTGCCCCAGGCAGGAGAGGAATGGCTTGAAGCTTCATCGGTCACTCTGGGCAACTAAAGTCTAAGCCTGCACAACTTGGATTATTACACATGGCTGTGGCTCTGTCCTTACCCTGGCAAAGAAGAAAGTTGGGAGCAACTTCACCATCCCTGGGGCAATGAGGTCAGCTTGAACCTCCACAGTTCATAGCACCAACTACATCCATGGCTCCTACTACACAACCAGCAAGGGAGAATGGGCAAGAAAACCCTAAACTAAAGAGAGAAATTGCACCCAGAATAAAGACTCTAATACGCTAGATGCCAAGACACCAATAAAAAATTACAATCCACACCAAGGAACAGGAAGATATGGCCCAGTTAAAGGAACAAGATAATCCTCCAGATAACATAAAGAAGTTTAGACAAATCTCCTTAATAAATTCATAGATGTTAAAACAAATCTCCTTAATAAACTCAATGAAATAGTTAAAGAGATTAAGGATATTAAGAAGACATTGGATGAGCACAAAGAAGAATTTGAGAGCATACATAGAAAAATAGCAGATCATATGGGAATGAAAGTTGCAATGAATTAAATTAAAAATACACTGGAAACATAATAGCAGATTTGAGGAGGCAGAAGAAAGGATTGGTGAGCTTGAATAAATGGACCCTGAAAGTGAAGATATAATAGAACAGATGAAGAAAAGAATGGGAAAAATTTAACAGGATCTCTGAGAACTAAACAACAGCAAGTGACAAACAAACATATGTGTCATGAGTGCCCCAGAAGGAGAAGAAAAGGAAAAAGGGGCAGAAGGAATATCTAAAGAAATAATAGTAGAAAATTTCTCAACACTATTGAAGGATATAGAAATCCATGTCCAAGAAGCACAACATAATCTCATATGAATAAATCCAAACAGACCAACTCCAAGCCACATACTAATCAGAATGTGAAATGCCAAAGACAAAGAGAGAATTCTGAGAGCAGCAAGAAAAAACAATGCATAACATATAAAGGATGCTCCATAAGATTAAGTGACAATATCTCATCAGGAACCATGGAGGCAAGAAGATAGTGGTATGATATATTTAAGATAATGCAAGAGAAAAACTTCAAGCAAAGAATTTTATATCCAACAAGACTGTCTTTCAAAAATGAAGGCAAGCTTAGAATATTCACAGATAAACAGAAACTAAGAGAGATTGTTACCAAGAGACTGGCTTTGTAGGAAATACTAAAGGATGTGCTACATACTGAAAAGAAAAGACAGGAGGGAGAGGCCTGAAAGAGAGTCTAGAAGGGAAGATTATATCAATAAAAGTAACTAAAAGTGTGAAGAGTGGTGAAAATAAAATATGACAGATAAAACCCAAATATTAAGGAATAAACTTAATCAAGGATATAAAACACTTTTATTCAGGAAACTAAACCTCATTCTTAAAGAAATTTTATTTTATTTTTTACAGTGATTTTGAATACATTGTGTGTTCTTTTGTTTTATTTTTTTATTTTTTATTTAATTGCCTCTATTTAAAGATACATAGATCACAAAAAAATATTACATTAAAAAAATTAATGGTTTCCCTATACACACACCCCACCCCACTTCTTCCACATCAATAACCTCTTTCATCATTGTGGCACATTCATTGCATTTGGTGAACACATTTTGGAGCACTGCTGCACTGCATGGATTACAGTTTACATTGTAGTTTACATTTTCCCACAGCTCATTCAGTGGGTTATGGCAGGATATATAATATACAGCATTTATCCCTGGAATATCATATAGGACAACATCAAGTCCCCAAAATACCCCCACCTCACATCTCTTCTTCCCTCTTCCTACCTTCAGCAACTACTATGGCCACAGTCTCCACATCAATGATACAGTTTCTTCAATTGCTAGAGTCACAATAGCTCTATAGTGAAATACCAGTAAGTCAACTCTAATCCATATTTTATTCCTCCATCCTGAGGACCCTAGGATGGTGATATCACTCCACCTCTATAATGAGAGGGTGCTTAGATCCCTCATGGCTGATGGATGCAATTCTCCTGCTTACAGTTGTACATATTCTTGGTTCCCTGGTGTGGTGGTTGACCATCTTCACAACCTTGTTAGCTGACCTGGATAAGTCCAATGAACCAGAGAGTAGGTGTTGCAACTCTGCTGAGGCTTAGGACCCAGCTGGCACATGGCCAGTCCAGAGTACCAAGTCTCCTGAGTATACACCAACCCCAATGTTTACCACATGTTCAGTAAAAGTGACAGAAGAGGCATGTGTAGAGAGGTCATATCTGAGCCCAACTCCATAACACTCAGGAACACAAATTTCAAAGTAGGGCCCACTGGAAAGGAACTGAACTCCAGAGCCATCTGCCATGACCATAGAATCTGTGTGTCTCCATAGCCCTCAAGAGCATCAGTATCTGGGGTTGTATCTACTTTGGCTGTCTCTTGAATCCTGCATGACCCCTCTGATGACCTCCGGACCATTTTTTTTGAAGACTCTTAGCCATATAAACTCATTTGTCTTTACCATTATGCTCCTTTTATTCAAAGTCTTTTTTGTGGCATCACCACCCAGTGATTGGTAGAAATCCCTTGGCACCAGGAGGCTCATCCCTGTGAGACATGTCCCATATTGAGGGGAAGGTAATGCATTTACATGCTGAGTTTGGCTTAGAGAGTGGCCACTTTTGAGCAACATGGAAGCTCTCAGGAGGTAACCCTTTGGCACCCTGCTGCTCTAGGCCTAGTTCAAATTTCAGGCCCACAGGCTCATAAGCATAGTGATCAGTATCATGGGATCATCATTAGACAATCATTCCTCACTGGTCTTTGCCCTTGCACTTGGGGGATTGTTGTTGTTCCATTGGGGAATGTGACAGAGCTCCCCTGGCTAAGAACTCAGCACTCCCTCAGTTGTCATTTGTAAATGTAACTACTATGAAAATACCCAAAGAATATCTGAACATTTTTATAAACCCTATATACATGCCTTGGAGAACTCCCTCCCAAACATGAGTCCCCCATCAATAACACCCCATATCAGTGTTCCTCCCCTGCCATAGTTGAACCACTCTGTGATCCAAAACTTCTTCAAAATTGAAGCCTAATATATTGCCAAATTCAATTAGTAGGAAAATAGAATTGTAATAATAGGTTTACAGATTAGAAATAGAATACCTACTAATTTAGAAAAAAATAAAATAAAGTAAAAAACAAATTTGGGTATTAAAAAGTGAAAAATATAAAACTTTACTTTTGATGTTTTGCCTTTCATCACTATAAAAGTTATTGCTCTGTATGTACAACGACAAAACAATTTCTTTCATTCCTTCCTTAGTGTCTACATCTTCTTTTTATTTTAAAGAAATTTTAAAAAGACCTAGATAATTGGAAAAACATTCCATGCTCACAGATTGGAAAACTAAATACCATTATGATGTCAATTCTACATAGATTGATGTACAGATTCAATGCAATCCTGATAAAAATTCCACCAGCATGTTTTTAAATAAATGGAAAATATGACTATCAAATTTATTTGGAAGTATAAGGGTCCTGAATAATCAGAAACATTGTAAAAAGGAAAAAGAAAGTTGGAGGACTCTTATTTTGGCACTTTAAATCATATTACCTAGCTACAGTGGTAAAAACAGCATGGTACTGGCATAAGATAGACTTATAGACCAATGGAACCAAATTGATGGTTCAGAAACAGACCTTACATCTATGGTCAAGTGATTTTTTACTAGCCCATCAAACCCACGCATAACTCAAGCAGAACAGTCCATTCAAAAAATAATGCTGAAAGAATTGGATGTCCATAGCTGAAGGGGAAGAGGACCCCATCTCACACCTCATATAAAAATTAACTGAAAATGGATTTAAAATAACTAAATATAAAAGCAAGCTCCATAAAGCTTCTAGAAGAAAATGTAGGAAAATATCTTCAAGACCTTATGGTAGATTATGCATTCTTAAAGGAGCTAAAAAGAGGACTGAGATGGACTACAGAATTTTAATGTATGTAGATGTTTTCATTAGTTTTACTGTAAAAGTGTGGAAATCTACAGAATTGATGGTAACACATTATAGTGAGTAACAGCTGATTTATAAATGGGGATGTGGTTGAAAATGGTAGTCTAGAGATGTAAATGCCAATTGATAGAAATCTAGAGAATTATCTAGGGACTGAATAGCACAGTAAAACCAGAGGTGGATGAGAATTGTGGTTGATGGTACATATGCAAGAGTGTTTTTTGTGAGCTAGAGCAAATGTACATCACTATTGCAGGGTGGTGGGAATATGTAAAACACTGGAAAAATACAACTGGAGTGACCTATTGACTGTGGTTAGCAGTAATAATGAAATATTCATACATCTATGCCAAAGAAATAATATGTTAATAATAAAAGAATATTATTATTCTTTTATGCCAAGTGTATGCAATGGATCTGGTAATAATCAGAAGACACTATCTAATAATCTGGGGCAACTGTTCCACCATGGTGTAGTGTGTTGATAGAGGGGTGTTGTTTGGGAATTCTGCACATGTGTATGATTGTTTTGTTAAGTTTATAGCTTCTGTCATAAAATATATCTAGAAGATAATAACAGGGTGGGTTGAGGAAAAAATACAACAAATAACAGATAAGAATTATAATTAATAGTAATATTTTGACAAAATTCTTCATAATTTGTAATTAATGTCTCATAACAATCCAAGGTGTTGGTAATGAGTCGATGTATGGGAAATCTGTATGATGTTATGCATGTTTGTTTTGTAAGTTCACAATTATTACTATATATTGATTGTTTATATGTTCATGTAAAAAAGATATAAAAAATAATAATAAGGTGAGTTGGAATATTTTGGTTAGTAGTAATATTTTGAGGGTGCTCTTTTATCACTAGTTGAAAATTACAACAGTGTAGGTATTGGTGGTAGGGTGAGGTATAAGAGCTTTGTATGATGTTATGTATGTTTGTTTAATAGAACACAACTATTACTATACACATATTGTTTATGTATGCTTATGTATAAGTGATATAAATTTATTTTAATTTTTTAATTTTTTAAAAAAGAAGATCCTGGAAGAATGTAATGAAGAAATTATAAACATACATAAAATGATAGTGATATGATGGTGATGAATGGCACAACACAAGAAATCAAAAATACATCTGAAATCAAACAGATAGTGGACCAGATAGATAAAAAGATAGGAAAAAATCAGCAGGAACATAGGGATTTTAATGACAATACAGAACACACAAACATATGCATGGTAGGCATCCCAAAGGAGGAAGAGAAGGGAGAGGGGATGGAAGGAATGTTGGAGGAAATAATGGGTGGAAACTTCCTAAACAAATTGAAGGAGAAGGACATACATGCCCAGGAATCCTAACAGGCCTACTCCAAAACACATACTTATCAAATTTTCCAATGCTCAAAACAAAGAAAGAATACTAAAAACAGCAAGACAAAAGAGAACCATCACATACAAGTGAAGCTCAATAAGATTGAGTGCTTATTTCTCATCTGAAACTATGGAGGCAAGAAGGAAATGGTATTTATAGTTAAGGTACTAAGAGAAAAAAATTCCACCCAAGAATTCTCTATCCATCAAAGTTGGCATTGAAAATGAGGAAGAGCTCAACATACTCACAGATAAACAGAAATTAAGAGAATATGTCAATAAGAAACCTGAACCTTGAGAAATACTAAATGGAGCTCTACAGTGGAAAGGAAAAAACAGGACAGAGTTGGAGGAAGGTGTTAAAACAGCTAAAAAGATAAAAAGCAAAATGAAAACAACATATAGCATACATAAACCTAAAGAAAATATAGCTACTATAAGTAATTCCTTGAGAGTAATAACATTGAATGTTAATGGATTAATCTCACCAGTAAGAAACATAGATTGGCAGAATGGGTAAGGAAATATGACCCATCTATATTCTGTCTACAAGAAACCCACCTTAGACACAGGGATTCAAGAACACTGAAAGTGAATGGTTGGAAAACAATTTTACAAACAAACAACAACCAAAAAAGGACAGAGGAGCTATACTAAGACATAGAATTTAAATACAAAACTATTGTAAGAGACAAAGAAGAACACAATATATTTAAAAAGGGGGAAATATATCAAGAAGAATGAACAATCAGAAACATTTATTTACTTAAACTCAGCACCTCAAAATACCTAAGGCAAACACTGGAATAAGAAATAGATGCTGCTACAATTATATTAGGGGACCTTAATGCTTCATTATCACCAATAGACTGAGTATCTCAACAGAGACTCAATAAAGAAACAAAGACTTTGAATAATACATCAGAGAACCTGGAACTAATAGGCATATAAAGAACATTACACCCCAATAGCATGGGATATACATTCTACTCAAGGGCACATGGATCATTCTCCAGAATAGACAAAATGCTAGGTCACAAAACAACTCTCAATAAAATCAGTGTGATTGAAATTATACAAACTAATTTCTCTGGCCACAATGGAATGAAGCTGAAAATCAATATGGGACAGAGACCCAAATTAGGCACAAAGATATAGAAGTTAAAGAACTCACTCTTAGGCAAACAGTGCAACAAGGAGGAATTCTCAAAAGAAATCAGTAACTACCTTGAAAAATTAATGAGAATGACAACACAATGTACTAACACCTATGGGATGCAGCAAAAGTAGAACTGAGAGTGAAATTCTTAGCCAAAAAATGCTGATATTAAAAAGGAAGAAAGAGCTACAAAGATCTAACTTTTCATCTGGAGGAATTAGAAAAAGAACAACAAACTAACCCAAAAGGAAGTAGAAAAAGAAAAAAAAAAAAACAAAGATTAGAGCAGAACTAAATGAAACAGAAAATAAGAAAGAACTAGAAAAAAGTAAACAAAGCCTAAAGTTGGTTCTTTGGGGAAGATTAATAAATTGACAAACCCTTATTTAGACTAACAAAGGTAAAAAACAGAGGAGATGCAAACATGTAAAATAAGAAATGAAGAAGGGGATATCACCACTGACCCCAGAGTATCATAAGAGGATACTATGAAAAATTACATGCCAAAAAGAAGGACAATTTAGAGGAAATGGACAAATTCCTAGAAACACAAACAGCCTATATTGACAAAAGAAGAAATTGATGAACTCAACATACCAGTTACAAGTAAAGCAACAGAATCATCATTAAAAGCCTCCCAACTAAGAGAAGCCCAGGACCAAAAGCCTCACAAGTGAATCTACCAAACATTCTGGAAGGAAGTAACACCAATCTTGCTTAAAGTCTTCCAAAAAATACAAGTAGAGGGAACACTGCCTACCTCATTCTATGATGCAAACATCACTCTAACACCCTAACAAAGCCAAGGACACCAGAAGAAAGGAAACCTATAGAACAATCACTCTAATGAACCTAGGGTTGGTTGGACTGTCCATGGCACTGGGGGAAGGGTTAGGGGAGGGAGCAGGTGAACACTAGAGGTTGGTGGGTATATGGTTGAAACTACAATGCTTGAAGTGCTCTTTTGGCAATATGGCAAGTGAGGATTGCTGGTGGGGTGTTGGATGTTGGGGACTTTCGGGACAGGGCATACCTGGGGCAGGCTTCTTGGGAATGTGTAAGTGTTCATCTTGCCATAGTGTGTTATATCAGTGGGTGGAGATGCACATAATGAGTGGCAAGTCAGGTCCTGAGCCTCAACAGACTCCAGCACCTACAATCTGATCTATTGGACTTACCACACTCAGCTAAGATGGAGTTGAAGAAGGACAACCACCACACCATGGAGCCTAGAGTGATTACAACTGAAAATGGGAGGATTGCATCCAGCATCCATGTGGAATCTGAGCCTCCTCTTGACATAGAGGTGCAATGGACACAACCAATCCAATGTCCACATAGAAGAGGTGGCATTGGATTGGGAAAAGTGGACATGGTGGACGATGGGTATGGGGAAAGGCAGGAAGAGATGAGAGGTGGAGGCGTCTTTGGGACATGGAGCTGCCCTGGATGGTGCTTCAGAGGTAATCACCGGACATTGTAAATCCTCACAGGGCCCACTGGATGGAATGGAGGAGAGTATGGGCCATGATGTGGACCATTGACTATGAGGTGCAGAGGTGCCCAAAGATGTACTTACCAAATCCAATGGATGTGTCATGATGACGGGAACGAGTGTTGTTGGGGGGGGGGAGAGGGGGGTGGGGGGGTGGGGTTGAATGGGACCTCACATATATATTTTTAATGTAATATTATTACAAAGTCAATTAAAAAAAAAAGAAAAAAAAAGAAAAAGAAGGGAGTAATAGCTCACTGGGTGTAATGAGGATTAAGTGACAGTGCATGGGAATGAACTTTGTCAACAGCAACGTAGTCAAAAAAAAAAAAATGAGTGGCAAGGTTGTTGGATTAATCAGTCAAAGGGGTGCTGATGGAAAATACCAGAAATTAGTTGGCTCTTATAAAGGATATTTATTTGGGGTAGGTGCTTACAGATACCAGGCCATAAAGTATAATTTACTTCTCTCACCGAAGTCTTTTTGGAGCAAGATGGCTGCTGACGTCTGTGAAGGTTCAGGCTTCTCTGGGTTCAAGGTTCCTTCTTTCCTGGGGCTGGCTTCTCTTTCCTCTGAGTGCTGACTTCCCAGGGCTTCAGTTTAAGTCTTCAGCATCAAACTCCAACATCAGAACTTCAACATCAGAAATCCTCAGCTCTGTTCTTTGCCATGCCTTTTATCTGTGAGTCCCCACCCTACAAGGGTCATAACTCAATCATACCAGGTACAGATCAGATTTCAAATATAATCCAATATTTCTTTTTGGAATTCATCAATTATATCAAACTGCTACAGTGGTGGACTTCCATCCTGGGTAGGTCTACTGTGGTCTCAAATAGAGGGGCAGGAACCACTCAAGAACATAATAGGTGAGGCCAGACCAGTGTGTGAAGTACTAATTGTTGTTGCAAGTAACTATATAATTTTTCCTTCAAGGAGTGAAGCCTGATGGTTGCCATGGGTCCCAAGGAGAAGGGCAAAGATGAATATAATAGATGGAACAGGGGGCATTTTGGGGAAGATGGAAGTGTTCTACATGATCTTGTTATGGTGGATACAGGCCATTTTGAATTGCATCAAAGTTTATAAAAGTGTATGGTGCAAAATGTAAACTATAATGTAAACCATTTACCATGGTTGGTAGCTATGTTTCAATATTTATATGTCAGCTGTAACAAATGTGCCATCCACATACACAATATTATTAATAGGGAAAGGGGGAAGAGGTTGGGTATATGGGAATCCCCTGTATTTGGTACATGACTTCTCTGTAATCTAAACTTTCTTTGTCAACAAAATTAAAATTAAAATTAAAAAAATGAAGACATTGGAGGAATAGCAGAAGACAATTGTACTTTACATAGAGGATACAAGATCTTATAGTGACGAAATGGAAAATGCTTTTAAAAATTTTTTTAATACTTTTAAATTATTTTTACTATCCAAAATTTTTACTTTTTAAATTTAATTTTAATTTTTTGTATCTTGTTTCTTATTTTTATTCATTTTCTTCTTATTGTATTTGGCTATTTTATTGGCTTCATTTTTTAAGAAGTTTTGGATCACAGAAGGGTTACAATTGTGGCAGGGTGGATCATTGAGGTGGGGTGTCAGTGATGAGGGATACATGGTGGAAGACTCACCTGGGCATACAATAAGACATACAAATATGTTCAAATGTTCATGGGGAATTGTCACAATGCATGGAGATTAACTAAATGACCAAAGGAATATCAAATTCCCATCCCAGGCTGCCCTGCCACATGGCTAATAGATATGCAAGAATCTCTGGAGTACAGGGACAATGACTAGTAAGGAGGATGGTTCACTGATGGGCCCTTGGTATTGATGGCTGTGTGCATGAAACTTTACTCTTGAAATTGAAACTTAGCCTAGTATTATAGGGTGCCTACGTGTTGCCTCCTGGAAGCCTCATTGTTGCTCAAATGTTGCTCTCACAAAGCTGAACTCAGTATATAAATACATTACCTTCCCCCCAGTGTGAGACATGACACCCAGCAATGAGCCTGGCACAGAGGGATTACTACCAAGCACCAACTAGTGATGGAACTGGAAAAACACCTGACCAAAAAAGAGGAAAGGTAAAGACAAATGAGTTTATAAGGCTAAGACATTTCAAAGAGAGTTGGGAGGTCATTGCAGAGGTTATTCCAGACAATATAGTCAGGGAAGATAGCTCAAGAGTTTGGTGCCTTGCCAGTGGGCCCTACTTTGGAGTTTATACTTCCCAGAGTGAGAGAGTAGGACTCAGTTTCAGGTCCCTATACATGGCTCTTCTGTCCTTCTATTTGAACCTATAACTAGTAGTAGAATTGGTAGGTGTATGTCCAAGAGACTTAAATCTTTGGACTGCCAATGTGCCAACTGGACCCTGAATCTCATCAGAATTACATCACTTACTCTCCACTTGATTGGTCTTGCCAAGGACTACTAACATGGAAGTGATGATGGACAACTACCATACCAAGGAACTGAGAGAGTCTAAAACAGCAAGCAAGAGAATGCCATCCATAGGCCCTATTGAAACACAGTCCCTTCTCAATTAGAGGTGGAGTGGAGAGCACCATTCCAGAATCATCAGAATGGGAAATGGACTATGGATAAAAGTAGACTTACTGGTCTACTTTAGTCCATAAATTACCTACTATAGCCTTATTGTGATTCTCACTATGTCATTGATTTGTAAGCAGTGGCCACTGGAGGTTTCTAGGGAGAGGAAAAACCAGGTATAATGCAGGGACATTTTTGGGACTAGAGAATTTTGCTGAATGACATTGCAATGACAGATAGAAGCCATTATAAATCTGATCATAACCTACAGAACACATCGGAGAGAGTATAAATTACAATGTAAAATTTAATCCATGCTTAGTGGCAATGCTGCAAAGTGTATTAATCAATTGCAATGAATTTACCTCACTAATGAAGGGTGTTAATGTGGGAGGGGTAGGAAAGTGGGGCATACTGGAACCCCCTATATTTTTGATATGACATTGGTATAATCTAAATATCTTTTTTAAAAAAGAGATTCATCCATGTTTTCCCATGTGTTAATACTGTATTTCTTCTTACAACTGAGTAATACTCCATTGTATGTATATACCACATTTGATTTTTTTCTTTCAGTCTGTTTACGTGGTGTATTTCATTGATTTATAATCTAATGTTGAACCATCCTTGCATTCCAGAGATGAAATCCACTTGATCATGGTGTATAGTTCATTTGATGTATTGTTGAATATGATTAGCAGGCATTTTGTTAAGGATTTTAGAATCTAAGTTCATTAGAGAGATCGGCCTATAGTTTTCCTTTCTTGTGATGTCTTTAGTTTTGGTAATAGGATGATGTTGGTATCATAGAATGAGTTAGGCAATGTTACCTCCGAATCTATTTTTTTGGAAGAGTTTAAGCAGATTGGTGTTAATTCTTTCCAGACTATTATATAGAATTTATCTGTGAAGCCATCTGATCCTGGGATCAACTTAGTTGGACTTTTTTTTTTTTTTTGATGACTAATTCTCTCTTGTTCCTTGTATTGATTTCATCAATTTCTTCTTTCATCAGTGTAAGTTGCTTGTGTATTTATAGGAATTTGTTCATTTCCCCTAAATTATCCATCTTGTTGGCATATAATTTTGTAAAGTATCTTATTATGATACTCTTTATTTCACTGGGTCAGTGGTGATATCCCCTTACTTTAGGTTTTTGCATCTTCTTTTATCTTTGTTATTCCAGCTAAGGATTCAGCAATTTTATTTATCTTCTCAAAAAAACAGGTTTTGGTTTTTTTACTTTTTCCAGTGTGTACTTATTTTCTATTTTATTTAGTTCTGCTCTAAACTTTGTTATTTCCTTCTTTCTATTTCCTTTGTGGTTAGTTTGTTTTTCTTTTCTAATTCCTCCAGGTATGCATTTAGGTCTTTGATTTAGCTCTTTCTTCTTTCCTAATATTGGCATTTATGGCCATGAATTTTGTTTCAGTACTGCTTTTGCCACATCCCATAGCTTTTGGTACATTATGTTGCCATTTTCATTCATTTCAAGGTAGTAACTAATTTCTTTTGTGATTTCCTCCTTGACCCACAATTTGTCCATAGAATGTTGCTTAACTTCTGTATCTTTGTGCCTAATCTGGTTCTCTGTCCCTTACTGATTTTCAGCTTCATTTCTTTGTGGTCAGAGAAATTACTTCGTATAATTTAAATATTTCTGAATTAATTAAGAGCTGTTTGGTGGCCTAGCATGCGGTCTATCCTGGAGAATGATCCATGTATCCCACACTGTAGCAGTTTGATATGGTTATGAATTCCAAAAATAGATACTGAATTATGTTTGTAATCTGCTCTGTATCTGGGCATGATTAAGTTATGATTAGGGCTTTGGTTGGGCCATGTCATTAGGCCACTGAGTCCCCATCCCTTGGTGGGGATAAAAGGCATGGCAAAGGACAGAGTGAGGGTTATTAATGTTGGAGTTTTGATTTTGCAGTTTGATGCTGAAGTTTAAGCTGGCACCCTGGGATGTAAGCACACAGAGAAAAATGAAGCAAGCCCCAGGAAGAAAGGAACCTTGAACCCAGAGAGAAGCAATACCCTGGAAGTGAGGAAGCCAGGAAGCCTGAACCCTTGCAGATGTTGGCAGTCATCTTGCTCCAACACATGAAAATAGACTTTGGTGAGGAAAGTAACTTATGCTTATGACCTGGTATCTGTAAGCTCCTACCTCAAATAAATACCCTTTATAAAAACCAATCAATTTCTGGTATTTTCCATCAGCAACCCTTTGGCTGACTAATACACACACTATTTGGGTGTAATATTCTGTATATGTCTATTAGGTTCAGGTTCTCTGATATATTATTCAAGGTCTTTGCTTCTTCATTAATTCTCTATTGAGATGTTCTGTCTAATAGTGATAACACTGTATGAAAGTCCCCCACTATAAATGTAGAGGCATATATTTCTCCACCTAGTTTTTCCAATGTTTACCTCATGTATTTTGAGGCACCCTGGTTAGGTACATAAGTGTTTGTGATTGTTCTTTCTTTTTTATATATTATCCCTCTTATTATTATATAGTGTCCATCTTCGTCTCTTACAATAGTTTTGCATTTAAAGTCTGTTTTGTCAGATATTGGTATAGCTACTCCCACTCTTTACTGTTTATTTGTTTGCTTATAAAATTATTTTCCAACCATGTACTTTTTGCCTTCTTGCATCCCTGGGTCTAAGGTGGGTTTCTTGTAGACAGCATACAGAAGGGTCATATTTCCTTATCCATTCTGCCAATCTATGTCTCCTGACCTGTGAGTTTAACCCATTAATATTCAATGTTATTACTGTCAAGGAATTAATTACATTAACCATATTTTCTTTTGGTTTATGTACACCATATTTTTTTTTTATTTCTCTTCTTAATTTTTTAGTTGTTCTTACACACTCCTCCAATTTTCTCTCCCCTCCTTTTTTTCCTTTCAACCTATAGAACTTCCTTCAGTATTTCTTGAAGTCCAGGTTTCTTATTGACATACATTCTTAATTTGTTTATCTGCGAATATTTTGAACTCTCCCTCTTTTTTGAATGTCAGTTTTGCTGGATAGAGAATTCTTGGCTGGGAGTTTTATTTTTCTTTTAGCACTTTAACTATGTCATACCTCTGCCTTCTTGCCTCCATGGTTTCAAATGAGAAATCAGCACTTAATCTTATTGAGCTTCCCTTGTATGTGATGGTTCTCTTTTCTCTTGCTGCTTTCAGTATTCTCTCTTTTTCTTGAGTATTGAACAATTGGACAAGTATATGTCTGTGTAGGCCTGTTACAATTTATACTGTTTTAGGTATGCTGTGCTTCCTGAACATTTATGTCCATGTTCTTCAATAGGGTTGGGAAGTTTTCAAGTATTATTTCCTCCAACACACCTTCTGTCCCCATTCCTTCTCTTCTCCCTCTAGGATGTTTATAATATGTTCATCTGTGCATTTTGTGTTATCATTCAAGTCCCTGAGTCCCTGCTAGATTTTTTAAATCTTTTTCTCTATTTGTTTTACCATCTGTTTGATATCAGCTGTACTGTCTTTCACATCACTGATTGTTTCCTCTGCATGTTCAAATCTATTTTTATGTGCTTCCATTGTATTTTTGATTCCTTGAAATGTGTCATTCATCATCATCATATCCTTTTTCTTTTTATGTATGCTTACAATTTCTTCATTGTGTTCTCCCATGTCTTCTTAATAACCTTAATCTCTTCCTTCACTTCATTAAATTGATTCACAATATTTGCTTGGACATCTCTGATTGGTTCCATGCTTCACATCTTCTGTTTTTTAGTTGGTTCATTGGACTTGGCCATGTCTTTCTGTTTATTAGTATGGGTGTGATTTCTTTTGGTGTCTAGACTTTGGTTTATCTTGATGGGATTGGTCAATTTATTAGCTTCTCTTTCTAATTCTAGAGTTTTATTTTGTTGTTGCTTTTGTGTTTGTGGTCAGTTTTCAATTTCACACTTCATTTTTCTTATTTTCTTTGCTGCTGTCTATATTCCCTTGAAAAACAAATTAGGGCCAGAGTAAAGGAAATATATATGAAGAAAGAAAAGATAATAGAAATAATAATAGTAAAAGTAGAGGAGGAACCATATAAGATCTAGGAAAATGATAATTAACTCGGTTAAGAAGTGCAGAGAAATAAGAGTAAAAAGGTGGAGTACAAACAATGAAATGAGAAACAGAGAAAAATGTTCAGAATGAATTAAAAGGCTAGAATGGTGAGGAGTGAGAGGGAAAGAAAAAAGAAAGACAACGAAAAAAATTAAGAAAACAGAGAAAAAAGAAGAGAGAAATAAGAACAAGAAAAATTAAAGACAAAACAAAAAGGTGGAATGAAAGAACAACAGAAAGCAGAAGATAGAAAGATGAAGGAAGGAAAAGAAATAGCATCAGTAGACAAAATTGGTAAACAAATCAAAGGTAAACAATGGAAGGGGAAGCACAACAAAGAACAACAAAAGGGGAGGAAGAAAGAGGATAAAAAAGGAAAAACCAAAAACACAAACAAACAAGCAAACAAACAAAAACTGTGATAAAACAGCCTGCCCTCTTAGGCCTCAAAGGAGTTACTCAGGCTGCCAGTGTTCGTCAATCAATTACCCTGCAGCCTGCCCTCTGCAGGTTTTGAGTGAGGTTTCAGTGAGTAACTAAGTTAAATTGAAAAAAGGACCATTTTTAAAGAAAAATAAGAGATCCAAGAGAAGCTAATACAAAAAGAATGTCTATATGTTTCCTGTTCTAAAGCATCAGCTGAATGTCTGATAGTCCAGTGAATGGTTTCTCTAAGAAGAGCCAGGAATTGAACAACTGACCTTGTATATTTAAGGCAGGAACTCCTCCATTGAGCTAAACTTTCTCCATGGGTTAGTCAACCTTTGAGAAAACTATCCACCCACTTTCCCTCAGGCAGGTTAGAATCTTTGCAGTTGGCCAGAGTCCTGCTAATTAGGTTCCTGTCTGTCCCTGTTCTCTTCCTATTCTAATTGCTTTTTCTCCCAGGGCAGTTGGACATGACAGTCTGTGTGAGCAGACGCCCTCGTCCACTCTCCTGGTCAGGTTGAAGTCCCTTCCAGGATTCAAAGGGGACCTTAGTAACTGAATGCACCTCAAAGAAACCACTCTAAACCCTCTTCCAGACCCCTCCTCCTCCCAGGGGACCATAAATAGGCACTTGAAAACTTTCTGAGGTTTCCTATCACAAGCCTCCCTTAGAGGAGTTGGAATTTTGATAGTTTTCAGTACCAAACCAGTCAATTACCTGTCTCTGACCTCTCCCCACCCAAGTCTTCTCTCTCAAGGCATCTGGGTGTGTCAGGCTGCCTAAGCAGATCCCCTCTCCCCTCTTTCTGGGGCTACCTCTGTGCTGGCTGGTATCCTTCCTGAAATTCAAAGGGGGCCCAGGTAACCAAACCCACAGAAAGAAAGCCCCTCTTCCTCCTTCACCAGAACCCTTTTCTTCTGAAAGAACTTTTCTTCCCACTCAGTGACTGGTAGGAGTCAAGGAGTTCATGGAGGCTTTTTGCTTTGAGGGTGGGATTTAGGCAACCACCTTCCATTTTCAGCCACAAGAGGAGAAACTCACTGTTTTCTCTTTGTTCAGTTCCTTCCAAATCAATACCCTGAAACCTCCTGCTTGGTGGGTCCCCAAAACCACTCACTTGGATAGGATTTTGCCCCTTCTCAGCCATTTTATGCAAGAGAGGTCAGGAGTGCCCACCTAAGCTGACATCATCTTGCTGCAATTCTGTGACCATATTACATTGGATTGGATTCAGAGATTTCATTCTTATTTGATTAAATTATGATTAAGGTTTTGATTGGCCCATGTGAGTAGGATGTTGAATCCCTGCCCACCATGCGGATGGGGACTCACAGTGAAAACTACATGGTAGAGGTTAGAGTTTTAATGCTGGAGCCCTAGGAAATAAATACACAGAGAAGCAGATATGTGAGGAAAGAGAGAAGTTTCATTAGACATGGTAGAGGCCCTTGGAAGAAAGATGAGCCATTTGCCTGACAGTTTACAGCTGGTCTTGTGAAAAGAGCAGAGCAGCTGAGCCTGGAGAGAAATGACCGACAGGAGAGAGACAGGATGTGTCCCAGCCTGCGGCTGAAAATGGAAGAAGCTAGGACCATAGGAGCCTTGGGAGAAGGAGGAAGCCTGAACTCTCACAGACATTGTCCATCATCTTGTATCAACATATGGCAACAGACTCTGGGTGAGAAAGTACCTCTTATGGTACTTTGGGTTGGAACCTTTAATGCCTAATGATTGTGTCTACCCCAAATAAATACCCTTTATAGGTTGGAGTTGTCCTGGGTGGTGCTGCAGGGACAGTTACCAGACATTGTGTGTCCTCCCATGGCCCACTGGGTGGACTGTGGGAGAGTGTGGGCTATGGTGTGGACCATTGACCATGAGGTGCAGTGGTGCTCAGAGATGTATTCACCAAATGCAATGAATGTCTCATGATGATGGAGGAGGTTGTTGTTATTGGGGGAGGAGTGGGGCGAGGGGGGCGGGAGGTATATGGGGACCTCATATTTTTTTAATGTAACATTAAAAAAAAATAAAGACAAAAAAAAAGGAAACAAAAAAAATAATAAAATTCCCACCCAGGGGTGGAGTTATCCTCTCCTTTCTTGATCATGCAATGTAAGTTCAAGCATGATTTCCTGAACATACTAATCAGACAATTATATAACCAGATATGTGTGTTCACCCATAAGCATAAAAACTAAAGCATGATCAAAGCAAATGCTAAGTAGTAACTTGGGTATTGAAGCAAGAGGGAAACTGCAGCACAGGGAGTCTGGTCTGAGTCACTTTAGACTGACCTTGGCTCCTGACCAATGAAATGTAATAAATGTGAATTTGCCTAAAAAATAAATAAATAAATGCCTTCTATAAATGTCAACAGATTTCTGGTCCTTTGCATCATCACCACTCTGGTTGACTAATGCACAGACACCTTGCAAGGCTGAGGTTTTAGTTTCTTATGTAACTCTGATACTCATACAAGGAGACTCTGGGTCTAATTTTCAGAGATTTCAAGTATACAGTTGCATGAAATAAGATTTTCTTTCAGTGAACACATTAACTTTCACATTGTTCATGCAGCACTTAGGTTGCAAAATTGAAGCCGTTTCTTTTTTTTTTTTAATAACTACATGCAGCATATTTAGGAACAACCAGGCAATATCACTATAACTTTTAACTCCACAAAACTCTTTTAAGATGTCAAAGACACTCTTACCAGAGCCTTGCCTCTTACAAGTATGGAAGTAGCTATAACCAGTTCTAATATGTTGCTAAATCATACCATGAACTATCAGTGGCCACATAATTATTGGAAACAAATTCCTAAGTACCTTTGAATCTAAGCATAGTAGAGAACCATTTGCAAAAACCCCAGAATTAATTCAGAAATATAATTTTTAGGATTCTGTATCTCAATTACTACTCCTGGTACCAAGCTATATTTGTCATAATTCTCTAAACAGAACTGAAGAAGATACCTATAAATAATATAAGATTTTATAAAATTGTCTCATGTGACTGTGGGGATGCACAAGTCCAAATTCCATAGGGCAGGCCACAAGCCAGATACTCTAATGAAAGTGCCTACTGAGTTCCCCAGGAGAAGCTCACTGTCAGAAGTAGAAACAAGAGTTCTCTCTTTTGACTGCTTTAGTCACTTCTCCTTTTAAGGCTTTCGAATGATGGGATGAAAGCTCTCTCATTACTTGAGGGAATCTCCTTAACTGATTATAGATGTAATCAATCATACATAAAATCAAGTCACTGATGATTTAAGTCCATAAAATGTCCTCACAATAGCAATTATGGCAGTGTTAGTTTGAAAACAACTGGACACCATTACCTGGGCAAGTTAGCACATGAGCCTAAAAACACCAGTGTGTACATATTTTTCAGACTAAATCCAATAGTATTAATGCAAGCTGGATAAAATTAAGGACTCAGAAAAATTCACCTTAAAAGTCTGAAGGGCTCCCAAATCAAAATCAGGTTAATAAAAGAACACAAAATTTAATGATTTTTAATGAAAAATAAGAAAGCTATAGCATAATAATTAATAATCGTAGAGAAAGTAGTATTTGTATACTAAAATATTCAGATATTGCCTTTTTTAATCCTCTAGACACTTATGAAAAACACGTAATTTTTCTGCTTTCCAGAAGATTAACTGAACTTCAGTAATTTAAATAGCCTACTTAAGGTGGCAGAGCTAGTGAATGCAGCAGGTTAGATTTACAATTTTTATCTTTACTATGGTAACGTATATACACACACAATTTTCCCACTTTAACGACTTTCAAATATCCAATTTAATGGGATTAATTACATTCACAACATTTTGCTGTCAGCACCACCATCCAACACTAAAAATTTTTCAACACTTATAACAGAAGCTCTGTACTCACTAAGTAATAATGCACCATCATCTTCTCCTCCCCTCAGGGCAGGAATTGAACACATGTATTTTAGCAGAAAGCCTACATTTTTTTAAAGTTTCTAGTGGAGAGAGATTGGCAATAAATGAGTAAACATATAAATAATCAAGATAAATTCAGAGAGGGAAGAGTGCTGAATAAAAAATGAAAAAATTAGTGGTAGAGAGTGACTTAGGGTGCCAGGAGTCCATGTTAGACTGGCAGTCAAAGATAACCCAAAAGCAAGAATTTACAGTGTTATCTAACCTTTTCCAGTGATGAGAGGCAATGAGGTTAAAGAAAATGGGTAAAATGATTACAGGGTTTTTTATTATGGTTGTGATATGAAGAATTTGATTTGACCGGGATGAGTAGCATTATCCACTCTCCTCTATTCTGCCTCAAAGATCATCAACAAACTTAACTATATTATTATTAATTCACCTCTAAATTAAAATCAAGACAAAGAGAAATAAAACGTGTACTCAAACACCATCTTTGTCCAGAAGACTTTATGTGTCCTTTCTGGTAGTTGGTCTTTAGTGGATTCTTTGATGAAGTTACAGCATTGAGTTCCACTTGGCTTCTTCATGACCTTCTTTTTATTTTAATTTCTAGGATTTTTTTCCCATGTAAAAGTCATTGCATTCTCTTAAAGCAGTTGAGTTAAGCTGAGTAGTAAAAGGAAAGCTCTTTTTCATCAAACTTACATTAAATTATAATTGCCTTTTCATAAGGCTTTGCACAATTGCTCCCACTCAAACCCTCATCTCTGTGTCCTCACCTGGCACACTCAACCATGTGCATTGCTCTTCCCTAAGTCTCTTAGCTTAAGTTACACCATTTTTCTTTTGCATTTCCCCTTTTTAAACAAGATCTTTCTCTGAAAGCATCATTGATCACAATACAGTTTTTGGTTATCCTGTGGTAACAAAAGGCTCCTCCTTGAGTGGCATATCCATGTGTGTGTGGGGGGGAATTATAGATTTATGGAGAGTTGGGGCTAAGAGATGACCACATTTGAATAAAAAGAGAGCTTGCAGGTAGGAGGGTTCTTAGGCATCAGTAAATTTCATGTTTTTATAGATAGCTTAAGGGTAAAGCAAAAGAAATTTCTTGTATTTAAAAAAATAAATATTGAAACATCAGCAACATTTTAAATAAAGTTCATAATTATTTTTATAAATTCATTACATTATAATTCATTAATTTTTGTTCCAACTGATCTTATGTTGGTAAATTTATGAATCTATAGTTTCCCACTAGATTTTTGGAAATCTTAAGTCAGCTTTATGGTATGATTTTAAGATTTCTTAAGTAAGGTCTTCAGAAACTGTTATTCCAGAGTACTTATTATAATCCTTTCCATGGGTCTTTGAGACAGTATTTTTTGGTTCAAAACAGCCTATGGTTTGTCACTGCTCGTAAATTTTTTCAGGAAAACATTAGGAAGAAAACAAAAATCTGTGGATTACAAAAACCTTAAAACATAAAACACAAAGAATGGCTATGTTTAACTTATTACTGTTTCCTAAAAGTGAAAGATGTAATGAGAGTTTATTATAAAATAATGCCATTGAGAAGGAAATTGGGTTGTTTATGTGGTATATAACTTTGCAAAAATAATTGAAATTATGTTTGATTACATGATTTTGTTGCCTAATACAAAGGCAGTTCAATATTATGATACCCTTATGGACAGTGATAATATGGACAAATATTTAGGAACTTCATATAATTTCTGGAATATATTAATCCTACTTTACTTATATAAATTCAACTAACTGAAGGTTAGAACTTTTTAAATTTGAAAATATTTCTTATGTAATTTATAATGCAACAAATATACATATTTTTTAAATCTTAGAAAACAGATATGTGTTTTAATCATGTATTAGGGATCATTAATAAGAAAATTACATGAAAATAACAATATGCCACATATCTTTGATATTTTTTCCATTATTCCTGTTTTACCAAATTTTGTTAGCCTTAGTCTAAGTTTGCTTAACCTTTTCTTATACCTCTTTTAAAGAGCCCTATGAATGCTTTTCAGGCTGAGATACTCTTGTCATCTTGATATTTTTAGAGAAAGAGGCAAAGTCAGCCATGTTCATTAATTGCTGAATTTAGCTAACTAAGAACTTTAAAAATTTGGGATTATAGTTAAGATTTCCCATTTTTGGAATCTGAAAAGTCAATTTATTTTTCTTTAAGCAAAAATTCTAATTTTATCCATGAAAGAAGAGAGATACTATACTTAATTGTATAAACTATTCCCTGAAAGGTTCAAGTTGACATTCCACCATACAGAGTTGCTTTTATATTTCCATGATGGAATAGAGGTCACTTCTACAGAGCAGAATCTAATGAAAAGAATTGTCAAAACAATCTTGGTGCAGAAGCCACTTAAAGATATAAACATAAAAATATATCTATTTTTAGCACATTTTTTACAAGGTGAAGGAGCATATTATTTGCAACTCTCCTGGGACCTTCTGGAAAATCCCAAAGACAGTTTGAATAAAAAATATACTATTTAGCATCTAATTTGAAAAGTTAAATACTTAAATTTGTCAGGATGTTTGAAAACTGGTTAATTAAGATCATAAGTCACTGTGAAGAATACTTGCTTGTCATTTTAAACAAAAGTAATAGTAAAAGATTTTAAAATTAATATAGGAGATAATGTGATGGTTTTAGAAACCTATTTTTTTAAATTAGGACATGATAAAGTTAACATAAAGTATAAGAAGTAATTTTGAGGAAATATAAACCCTCTGCTTTTTACATTGACTATTTAGGGAAAAAAACCTTTATAATTTTTTACTAAGAGACTGACAATCCATGATAATTTTGCTATTTTAATAACAGAAAACCGAATTTTAGTTTCACATCAGTATATTTAATATTAAGGCTCTGAAAAATTTTATAGATGGATTCATTAAATCTTACCCAACTTTGACTGCAAGAAATATAATTTTTTTTCTGTGAACCTTTTCCAATTATATATATTTATTTAGATTTAGTCCTGCATTTCCTTTACTTCTTTCTGTAATAAATGACCATTTTATTTTAGGACATAATTACCTCTTTTTCCTTAATAAAAATGCATCCTCCATATCCTACACATTTAAGTTACTAAAATGATTTTAGACAATTTTCAAGCTGACATTTCACAAAGAACAATTTCTGTCAAAATAAAATTTGTTAGAATGATGAACAAATTTGGTTAATTGCAAATATATGTAAATACTTTTTTATACTTAATATTGATAATTCAGAAGGTGTAGTTGTTTCCTTTTAAATTTATAGTATAAAATTAATATATAAATGAAGGATTAAGGGCTTAAAATTTTCAGCCATCAGTCAAAAAACAGGATTAGAAATATAGAAAGGCAAAATATAGAGACATAAAACTCATTAGTAAATGTAAAACTGTTGACTCTATGTCCTTGCCCACTTTATATTTTTTATTTTGAATATTTAGTAGTATAATACTAGCTCATTTGATCAGTAAACCTTTATATGTTTAGGAAAAACATTTCTAAATATGAATGCATTTTCTTTAAAAATGAATAATTTCATTTCTCCCTCCCTGTTGCTTGCAAGGTAGATAGCTATTGTCCTTTATCTTTTCCCCCTTGGGGGTATATCCAGTTTTGTATTGATTGTTGTTAAAAGTAACAATTGGGAATTTCTTTACAATTTTTTATTCTGCCCTTTTGGAGTTGCTATAACTGTAAACATATAGTTTTGTCTTTTTAAAATTTTTATTCTGATCTAGAGGTCTTTTAAAATTTCAGCTACCTTAAAAAGTTTTTTTAAGGGAGTGGCTTTCGACTAAAGTTTACATATTTTATTAATTAACTTTTCAAGATTAGGTTTAAGTTCATTGACAAATAATGAAGACACTGTCCCTTCAAACATGTCAGAAAATGAAGAAAGACCTGAATGAACACCAAAGGTCTGAGACAATTGAGGTTTTTAAATCCCAAGTGGATCTCTTCATCTTTGTATGTTTTCAAGTTTGGATTACTGATTGAGGAAAAGATTTGGTATGGCATTTAATATATCCTTAACAATTTGACAGGTCTTTTTGGAGGATCCCTACATGTAGCATTTGTAGGGTCCCTTATGTAAGCTTTATGTAAGGAATGTTTTAAAGAAGAAATTTTGGAATTAGATTTTCCTTTTGCTGATTCAGCATGTAAATTAAAGAATGTGTTCTATTATCTCTGGGAGATTCTTAGTAGAATTGGCTTTCCCTTGGTTATGGTTTTCAGTTTAGCTTTAGTTCAAAGATTTTAGGTGATAGAGGCAATCTTTGAGCCACTTTGATTAGGTTTTACTTTAAAGTGGGCTACGATGTGTAGATCTGAAGGTGCTTCTGGTCCCTTATTAAAAGGCTATGTTAAATATGTGAAGGACAGGAAAGCACAGGAGGAATTGAGGTGTCCTTGGAAAATTCAGAGGATTTAGGCAGTTTTTCAAGTTTGTCTAGAATGGTCTGTGGGAGAGTGTAAACTACAATGTAAACTATTATCCATGTGGTACAGCAGTGCTCCAAAATGTATTCACCAAATACAATGAATGCGCAACAATGATGAAGGAGCTTATTGATGTGGGAGGAGTAGGGTATGGGTGGTGTGGGGTATATGGGAACCTCTTATATTTTTTAATATAACATTTTTTGTGATCTATGTATCTTCAAAAAAATACAATTAAAAAAATGATGGGGGTGGTGGGGTAGGGAGTGGGATATATGGGAACATCTTATATTTTTTAATGTAATGTTTTGTGTGCTCTATTAACTTTAAAAAAAAGATGATTAAGAAATAAAATAAAATTTTAAAAAACATAATAAATAATAAAATTATGAAAAATAAATAAAAACCTTTATTGTACCCAATGTAATTTAAAATTGTTTCTAGTATACCATATTCAGTGAGACAAGGATTTATTTGAGACAAGATCATATTTTTTGTACATGAATTCTACTGGTGAGCTAGGTGACAGTGCACCATTAGAATATTTTGAAGAATTAGATCATTGTTTCTGATTGAGAACAATCATAAAGCCTAAAACCCTGACAGGATTTGTTTAACAGTTAGGTTAATGAGCTATTTTACAATGTGGTTTATGTGGTATTCTTTAACTTGGTGGACAGCTTGTGTTTCTAGTTGTCTGACAGGTCTGTCATCCTCTTGCATGAAAAATTATGTTGAGGTTGGTATGCAAATATTGTTAATTTTTTCCTTCCTTGACATCTTAAATGATCATGAGATTGCTCTCAGTCAGAAAAAAATTTAGTAAAATACTATGGAGGCATCCTATCTTAAAATATCAGGGAAACGCACCAAATCTTGGTAGGTATTTCCATCTTTCTCACCCATTTCTTACTAAGCTCTGTTCTTTCCCCCATTTCCCAAGTAAATTATTTTTATGGGCCTAAACACACACACACACACACACACACACACAGAACAGGGAAAAAGAGAAAGAAGATATTTCAAATATTTGCATATTCACCAAACAGGGAAAACTCTTGTAAAACCAAAGGGGTAATAAAAGGACCGCTGCTCCCATCCAAATAAAAAAAAAAAAAGGTTCAAAATAAGACCGGATTGTTACTGTTCCATTGGGGAATGCAACAAAGCACCAGCTGGTGATGCAACTAGAAAAAGACCTTGAATAAAAGTGGGAAATGGTAAAGAAAGATGAGTTTATATGGCTAGGAGATTTCAGAATGAGTTGGGAGATCTTCAAAGGGGTCGCGGTTCTGCATATCTCAGCAGGATCCCAGAGACAGCCAAAGTAAATACAACCCTAGCTACTGGTGCACCTGAGGGCTATGGAGACACCCAGGTCCTACAGTCACAGCAAATGGCTCTAGAGTTCAGTGCCTTGCCAGTGGACCCTACTTTGGAATTTGTGCTCCTGAGTGTGATGGAGTTGAACTCTGATGTGACCTTTCTACACATGCCTCTTCTGTCACTTTTACTGAACATGTGACTGGTGCTAGGGTTGGTGTATGCTCAGCACACATGAATCTCTGGACTGTCCATGTGCCAGCTGGGCCCTGAGCCTCAGCAGAGTTGCAACACCTACTCTCCAGTTCATTGAACTTAGCAAGTCAGCTAAAGGAAGGTGAGGATGGTCGACCACCACACTAGGGAACTGAGAGAGTCTACAACTGCAAGCAGGAGAATCCCATCCATCATCCATGTTGGATCTAAGCCCTTTCTCAGTTTAGAGATAGAGTGAATGTCACCATCCCAGTGTCCACAGAATGGAGGAATAAAATATGGATTAGAGTGGACTCACTAGTATTCTTCTATAGAATTATTATGACTCTAGCAATGGAAGAAAGAAACTGTATCACTTATGTGGAGACAGTGGCCACCGGAGTTGCTGAAGGCAGGGAGACAAAAAAAGAGGTGTGATATGAGGGCATTTTCAGGACTGAGAGTTGTCCTGAATGATATTGCAGGGACAGATGCAGGACATTATATATCCTGCCATAACCCACTGAATGGACTGGGGGAGTGTAAACTACAATGTAAACTATAATCCATGTGGTGTAGCAGTTCTCCAAGGTGTGTTTGTCAAGTACAGTGAATGTGTCACACTGATGGGGGAGGTTGTTGATGCAGGAGAAGTGGGGGTGTGTGGGTGAGTTATGTGGGAACCTCATATTTTTTAGTGTAACATTTTGTGTAATCTATGTATCTCTTTTTAAAAAAGACAATTAAAAAGTTTCATTTAAAAAAAAATTAATAAAACCAGAAGAACAAAGTTCAAAAGGCCATTAACCAGAAGACACCCAAACAAAAGCCAGAACATCAACCAAAGAAAAGCAGATTTAGAACAAAGAGGACTCACCAAGAGAAACCAGGAGCTATCAGGGAGTCAAAAGAGTACAAGTAGTTCTAGTAGTTACCATGCTTGAATTCAATGGTGGTTCTACTGTGGAAGTGGCCAATCACTTTGTATCCCACTTTTGACAACACATAATCTTGACAGAGAAATAAAAAGCACTTGTAAAACAGTAAAAGCATTTATTAGGGATCTTAGAGTTGCAACTCAGAGAGCACAGGTTCGGTAATTCTGTCCAAGTAAAGGCTGTCAGGCAAGGGTTTTAAAATAAAAAGAGGAAATATAAAAAAGAGTAATAGGTTAGAGTAAGTGTCTTAGAAGTAGGTTTCATTAGTTTTTTTAGAAAGCAAATGGTTTTGTTAGCTGCTTAGGTTTTTCTGTAATAGACAGTTGGGGGCTTTGAGAATTGCATCAGGGATTTTCTTTATGCATGGCTCTCCAACTCCACTTTAGGTTTCTTAGACTAATTACTCCATTTCTCTTACACAGGAATAATGAAATGGAGAATTTAGGTCAACTTTGTGTTTTTGTTTTTATTTTTTCTGTTGCTATTGTAAATGGAATCCCTTCTTCTATTATATTTTCCAAGGATTTATTGTTTGAAGGTAGGGAATCTGCAGGTTTGAATGTTTTTAAAAAGATAATTGATGCCATGCAAAATTCATCTCTTCCATTCTACAATTCTGTGAATTTTGAAAATACATAAGTTGCATAACCATCACTACAATCCTGATACAGTTTGATTCATCACCTCAAAATATTCTTTCATGCCGCATTTTATTCCATCTCTCCCCCTAGTTCCAGACCCTTGTTAACCCACATTCATTTCTGTCCTTATATTTCTGTGCATTCCTAAAGTTATTGTGCATTGCATCTTTGAGTCTGTCTCCTCTTGCTCAGCATGATGTATTTGAGATTTGTCCATGCTGTTAAGTGTATCAGTAGTTCTTTCTTTTTTACTGCTAGTACTACACAATTTATGGATGTGTTACAATTTCTTAATCCATTTTCCAATTGAGAGATTTTAGGTTGTTTCCGGTAATTAGAAATTATGGATAAAACTAGTATAAACATTCAGATGCAGTCTTTTTGCATGTGAACATAGGCTTTCATTATCCTTGGGTAAATACCTAGGAGTGGAATATACGGGTTGTGCAGTAAGTACGGATGTGACTTTGCGGCGGCTTGCTCGGTCGGTAGAAGTGGGGTCTGGCTGCGGACGAGGGGTCGGTCCAGCTCTGGACGAGGGGTCGGTCCCGCTTGGGACGAGGGGTCGGTCCCACTTGGGACGAGGGGTCGGTCCGGCAGCAGACGAGGGATCGGTCTCACAAGGGGTTGCGCGGTTCGGCTGACGGGGTCGCTTGGCGAAGCCGGCGACGAAGGGGTCGCCCGGAGAAGCAGGCGACGAAGGGGTTGCCTGGAGAAGCAGGCGATGAACTGGGGACAAGGGAGGCCAGGCCCTTGTCGGGGGCTCTCAGGACTGGAGGGCGCACGGCAGAAGAACTACCGCGGAGACAAGGTAAACACGCAAGTCCACTTTATTGAGGGAGAGGCAACAGTTTTATAGGGGCTGGGGAAGGCTGATTGGTTGAAGCCACGCCCTGTTCTGATTGGTTGCCGGCGAAAGGTCAGTGGGCGGTACTGGATGGGGGAGGGGTGGTGGTTAGGGATTGGCTGTCGCTGTTGCTGGGGGAAGGGGCAGGGTTTAGGGATTGGTGGCTGCTGTTGCTGGGGTGGAGGGCAGACTTGAGTTTCCCACCCACGCCTGGCTGTTGCTGCTGTCGGGGGAGGGGAAAAGGGCAGACTGGATCTTTCCGCCCACGCCCGGCTGTTGTTGCTGTCAGGGGAGGGGAAAAGGGCAGACTGGAATTTTCCGCCCTGCGCCTGCGCAGGGAGAAAGAAGAAGAAGGGTACTGCCCCACAGGCATCGTGTGGCGCCACCCGGGAGGAGGGGTGGCCGCGGAAGCATGGCTGCCGAGAAGGGGAGACCCGAGGGCACTCTGCGCCCATGCCGAGCTTCCTTCAGGGGTGGCGGTGAGTCCGACCAAGCACCCTATTATGGGGGCAGCGGCTTGGCCTGCCGCAGCCACTCCCCCGCCAGGCCAGCAAACCACACTTCAGCCCGAGGGGTGACCGCATGACTTCGTATGTATCCGCTAACCTGCCAAAGTGTAGCATTCTGCTTTGCCACCAGTAACAAATGGCATTTCCAATTCCTTTGCATATTTGTCAGCAATTGGTTTTGTCAATTTTTAAATAAAATAATCTGAAAAGTTTGTAGTCATGAAAAAATGTTCAACATCATGAGTCATTAGGGAAATGTAAATTAAAACTACAATGAGATTTCATTAGATTGGCCACTATTAAAAAGTTTGAAAACTGTAAATGTTGGAGAGGATGTGGAGAGACACGAATGCTTATTCACTGTGGTGAAAATGTAGAATGGTACTGTCACTGTGCAGGACTGTCTGGCAGTTCCTAAGGAAGTTGAATATAGACTTACCATGGGACCCAACATTACCATTTCTAGGTATATACCCAGAAGAATAGAGAGCAGAGACACAAAAAGATATCTGCATACTGATGTTCATAGGGGCATTATTCATTCATGATTGCTGAAATTTGGAAACAACCCAGATGTCCATAAACAAGCTGTGGTGTATACACATGATGGAATATTATATAGCTGTAAGAGGAAATGAAGTTGTAAAGCATATGACAACATGGGTGAACCTGGAGTCCACTACGTTGCGTGAAGCAAGCAAGGCACAAAAGGACAAATACTGTATGGTTGTGCTATTAAGTAAATATACTGTGCAAGCCCATGGATTTAATAATTAGAATATAGGTCACCAGAAAACAGAAGGAGGGTAGAGAATGGAAAGCTGAGGATTAATCTGTACAGAATCATTAAGGTTGTTTGTAAATCTTTGGAAATGAATAAAAATGGTTAAAGCATACCATGGTGTTTGTAATTAGCAGTACTATTGCATGGGTATGACAGTGGTTGAAGCAGAAATTCTAAGGTCATGTTTATTACTAGAAGAAAACTAAAAACTGTAACCTGGGACTCTATAAGATAGCAAAATTTCAAGTAAAACATAAATATGGATGATACTGTACATATAAGACTGTTTTTACAAAAGATAAATACTGAGAGAAGGAAAAAGAGTAGTGGCTATGTACACCAGGTGAGGCATAGAGAGATTAAGAGGTGATGAGCTTTGTTTCTTTGTTTGTTTGTTGTTTATTATTATTGGAATAATGAAAGTGCTATGGGAGAGATGGGGGTAATAAATGGCACAAGTGAATACCATGAATTGTACTCTTTGGATGAATTTAAGCTTGATTAATATCTATCAATAAAATTGAAAGAAAAATGCTTAAGAGAAGAAAATCTGAATATACAAAATAAATTAGAGAGACAGAAATGAAATAGCAGCTATGTATAGTAGGGGAAGTTTAAAGAGACTGAGAGGTAAATATTAAGGGGTACAGTTTTTTGTTTGCATTTTTTTGTTGTTGTTTTTCATTACTATTGATATTGAAATAATGAAAATGATAATGATGGGACTGATGAAAACACAACTTGTGATTATCCAAAATACCATTGATTGTATGCTTTGGATAGACTATATGCTTTATAATCTGTATCAATAAAACCAATACTTTTAAAAAGATTTTTTAAAAACCTAGCAGATTAAAAAATACATAAATAAATGTGTAGTGATCCTCCGTTTGAAATGAATTGGATACAGGCCTGACAATGGTATAACTTGGGTTAATTCAGTTCCTGCAAAGATAAACGTGAAATCACAAAGCTTTTCATGGTATCTGGATCTTCTTCTTTTATCTGAATTCTATCTATTAGAATTGCATTTTAGGTGACTACATCTCAAGTATGCAGGTGGTCTTCAATTTCCTATTCAAATTTGAATGTGCATATTTCTGTCCTGATTACTTAGGTATCATAAGCCCTCTCTTTTGCACTAGCTGCTTTCGAGACTGCGTGTACTCCAGAAAACCATGTTCTTAACGCTGGTCCATTTCTGTGGGTGTGAACCTCTTGTGTGTGGGATGTATTGATTAGGTTACTACACTTAAGGGCTCTCTAATTAAGTTACATCATTTAAGGCATGGCCCAGGAAGGGTCTTAATATTCTTGCTATAGTCCTTTATAATCTGAATGAATATGGAGAGAGGGAGAGAGAGAGAGAGAGAGAGAGAGAGAGAGAGAGAGAGAGAAGGCCACAGAAGCACAGAAAAAGCTACAGAAGCCAGAAGTGAAAGCAATAAAATCCTTAAGAGAAGGGAAAGACCAGGAGACTGCCATGTGACTTGCCGTGGATCCAGAATCACTGGCAGCTGGTCTTTGGGGAGAAAGCATAGACTGATGATGCCTTGATTTGGACATTTTCATGGCCTCAGAACCAAGCTTGTAAATGAATGAATCCCCATTGTGAAAGAAAGCAATTTCTGGTATTTTGCTTTTGGCAGCTGACTAAAACAGCTACTTGGCAAAGGCTCAAATGCATTATATAAAACCTATTTTGGAGGTGAAGTCATTTGTGACTGTTTTTGATAGAAAAAATTCTCCACATGTATATTCTACCTGGGGACATCATATACAAGTTTGCTCTATGAATGCACATAGAAGAATTTAATATTCCTCCTTGGCTTTAGGTAGGAAAAATAATTAATTCTGGTCAGAGTCACAGTAATAAGTAAATGGTGCTCAGGAGTTAAGTAACACAAATCAGCATTAATGTTATTATGGCTCCTGCCTTAACAACTTTCTCTCTTTCCTCCAAATCCATTCACTTCTAGTTGATGCCTTTTTTTCAATTTCTCTCCCTCCTCCCCCCACCCCCACCCCGTTGTCTGTTTTCTGTGTCTATTTGCTGCATGTTCTTTGTCCGCTGCTGTTGTTAGTGGCACAGGAATCTGTGTTTCTTTTTGTAGCATCATCTTGTGTCAGCTCTCCGTGTGGCACCATTCCTGGGCAGGCGGAACTTTTTTTCCGGCTGGGTGGCTCTCCTTACGGGGTGAACACCTTGCATGTGGGGCTCCCCTATGCAGGGACACCCTTGCGTGGCACGGCACTCCTTGTGTGCATCAGCACTGTGCATGGGCCAGCTCCACACAAGTCAAGGAGGCCTGGGATTTGAACCACGGACCTCCCATGTGGTAGACAGACGCCCTAACCACTGGGCCAAGTCCGCTTCCCTAGTTGATGCCTTTTTGATGCCCTAAAATAGCTCTACCATGACTGCAGAGGCTAGGAATAAAATGATGCCTATTCAACAAAATTCTTAGCCATAAAATTTTTAATATATTTTAAGTACTTGGGATAGTTGTTACAAAAGCTACACTTAAAGTCACAAATAATTTTTCTAAAGAATATATAAAGGCAAGGATTTTCCAAACATTATGCCAATTTATTTCATTAACAAAACCCCATGAATCAATAATTTGTTTATGTAAAGAAATCTCTATTTAGAAAGGAAGATATTCAACATTTAATTACCTACTGATATTTTACAAAAGATGAATCATTTAAGATTCCAGATAACAAGGCAATAAAAAATATTTGAGCACACATGTTCTGACTGCATGACCATTATCTTGTGCTTTAGACATACTTGTTCCTTAAAGAAGAATGGATCTCTATTGACTACAAAGCTTCCTCATGGCATTTTTCACCTCTGCATTTCTAAGAGTGTAGATTAAAGGATTTAACATGGGTGTTACCATAGTAAAAAATACAGCCACTGCTTTATCTGTGGGGAAAGTGGTCATGGGCCGAAGATATACTAATATGCAAGGTATAAAGAATAAGACAACCACAGTAATATGTGAGACACAGGTGGAGAGTGCCTTCCGTCGTGCTTCAGAACTGTGAGACTTCAGAGAGCAAAGAATAAGGGTATAGGAAGTCATAAGTATTGAAAAACTGAGCATACACAGGAACCCACTGTTGGCTGCAGCAAAAGGTCCAGTGATGTGAGTGTCGGTGCAGGAGAGCTTCAGCAGAGGGTAAAGATCACACATGAAATGATCAATGACATTGGGGCCACAGAAGGGCAACCACGCAATGAAAAGGATTTGAATGAAGGCATGAAGAAATCCCCCAACCCAGGCCACAACCACCAGAAGGCCACACATCCTCCGGTTCATCGTGATCGTGTAGTGCAGGGGCCTGCAGATGGCCACATAGCGGTCAAAGGCCATTGCTGTAAGCAGGAGTATCTCAACTCCGCCAAGGAAATGCATTGCAAAGACCTGAGTAATGCACCCACCAAAGGAGATAGTTTTCTTCTCAGCAAGTAAGTCAAAGATCATTTTGGGCACTGTGGTAGAAGTGAAGGTGCCATCTTGAAAGGACAAGAAAAACAGAAAAAAATACATCGGGGATGCCAGGGCTGGGCTGGTGGCAATAGTCACTACTATGAGTAGGTTGCCTGCCAGGGTGATTAAATACATGACTGTAAACACGACGAACAAGATTTTCTGCACATCTGGGTTCTGTGTCAGGCCAAGCAGGATGAATTCTGTCACATTGTTGGCTTGTTTCGTGAACAACTGGGTTTGCATATTGATAATTGATTTATCTGCAAACATCAATGATGACAGATAAATTTGGTTCAAGAAAATAATATACCTTTCAGATAATTTGTCTCTTGTAAGATATATGGAAACCCCAAGTAGACATACACTGGTCTTAAAGTTTGTCTCTATTTTTAATCACACATGGTGTTGAATTCATAGCCCTTTGCAGCACACACACAAACATACCAGCAGTTTTATGACTGTTTTCATGTCAAGCACATTTCCTGAAATCATAAATGGCTGAATTCTCTTCCAATCACTGTCACAGTATTTTCTTACATTAAAAAAAAAACAAAAACAGGACTAACAAGAAGACATTTCAGAATGAACAGAGGCGTGAATTCACATGTCTGCCTCCCTGTGTTACTTTTCTAGTCATTCAGGCTGATGAGGCTAAGCTACTGCCTTTCTGAGCCTTGTTAACTTCAACATGATTCAATGTGACAAACATCAGGTGAGTTCTGTTTGAAATTAGGGATCATGTAGCCACAGTGCAGACTCAGGTGGCCTGGGTTTTCTGATGCTGCAGAAAACATATGGAGGCAATGAGATTTGTGAGTTCGTGTTTCAGCAACAAAGAATTTATAGAAATATTATAGATTTCTTATCAAATGCCTCTGCAAGAATGATATCCTAAAGAGGATAAAAGACAGCCTTATGCCATGCAATTTTCCCACATTTATTAGTAACTTTAAAATTTACTGTTTGAGGAACTTCTGTCATAAAATAAATAACAGGAGTCTTTTGCAATTCAACCCTACATTAAGGAACATTATGAAACATTCTCTGGACCTGTTCACATAATTTAATATGAGGACATAAAAATAGCATAGTTCATTGTTCAAAGCATGTTCCTTAGGATAGACAGACTATATTTATATTTTGTTTTCATTGATAAATACTTGTGTGATGTTATGTATGAGCCATATTGTTTTCTTTTTTTATTAGAGAAGTTGTGAGTTTACAAAACAATCATGCATACCATACATGCATGATGAAAGTCAATATTCTTTAATCCTTTGTAACAAATGTGTCACAACAATATAAGGTGGTGGTGGTAGGGCAATATATGGGAATCATGTATGGCCATAGTCTTGTTGAACCCAAAATTTTCATATATAATATAGGCAAAATAACCAAGGTAATAGAAGCATTGAAGAATATCATTATGATTTATGTCAAAGTTTGTATCCTAAAGGTAGAAATATCTTTCCACACACATTTCCAAATTATTTTTAAGTGATCCAAAATTAGAAACCACATATAATAAATCCTATGCTTGAAATAGTTTCTTATTATATATATAGGAGTAAACAAGTACTCATCTCAAGATGCTTGAAAATAAAACTAAGTACATTAAGAAAAATTTGATTGCAGAAATCAATAAATCAGGCAATAAAAAAATATTAGATTTGATAACTTCAAAAGCCTATTGACTTTTAAAACTGATGAATACAAATAAGCTCAGTAAAAAAGCTCAGATAAAGGTAACTCCCAAAAGGACCTCAATATAAATAATTGTATGTATTTTTCAGTGAGCAATAAAAGTTTCTTCAACCACTGGTAGACACTTATCAACAAAAGTAAAGTACAGACTATATATATTTTAGTAGAATAAAAATTAGCAAGAAAACATAGGACTGTATAACAAAAACAATGAGCCCTAACATAAGACATGGAATATAGTTACTACTACAATTATAATAACAATATGCCATCAGTTGTAACAAAAATACCAACACATGCAAGGTTTAATAATAGGAGGGTTTATAATGGAACTGAGTGTTTTCTGCATGATTTTTAGGTAAACCTACAACTTCTCTAATTTAAAAAAAGAATAATAAGTAATCCCCAAAACTAAAGAAAGACTTCTCTTTATGTCATCTCCAAATATAGAGGAAAGAGAAGAAAGCGTGTCTTAAAATCTTAAAGCATCAATAGGCTCAAAACAGAAAAACAAAGAGATAAATATGTAAATGAACTATGTATAGGGTAGGCATGATATGCAAAGTGCAATGGTATAAAAGAGCACCAAATTGATGGATTCAGTCTCAGAAAGACTGGGAACAAATTTGAAACATGTTTGTAACAAATGTGATGAGCAACTGTTACTATAGAAAAAGCATTTGCAAATAAAGTATTTCTGCATACTATTGTAAGGAAAAGGCAAAAATTAATGAAAAGAGAATTCTCATGAAATAAGTTAACCATCTGAAAAACCGTCTATTTCGTAAGTTCTGAAAGAAATGCGATTTAAAATGTGAACTATTTTGTGTTAGCAAAATAAAAAAGTTGTAGGAGAGCTCTATTATACTGAGCTGGTGACTGCACGGTGGTATTAAATATCGTGGAAATAAACATGACTTTATACAAAGGATTTCAAAATTGTTTATGATCCTTGGACTAGTACTCTTTTCTCTTAGGAATCTAGCCTAAATGAAAAATATTGGCAAAGCATGTGCATGTATATATTATATTTCAAAATATTTTTCATACTATTGAAAATGAGAAGAAAACCAAAATGTCTACATAATAATTAGTGCAAAAATACAAGTATAAGATGACATCCATATTGTGATCTCAGTTACATAAAATGACATGTATAACAGAAATGTATCTAAAATAGACAGTAAACAAATAGTACTTATTTGAATTATGGATTAGGGGCAATTTTTATGTTCTTTTTTAAATCAATTTTGTGATCCCAGTTTTTTGTATTTTTTATAAAGAGAATGTATTGTCAGTAAAATAATTTAATAAAAGTTGTACTCTTTTACCTATGACCTGCTTCTAATTTTCAAATGACTGCTTTTCCCAGTACATTGGGCATTCTGATAATGAAGAGATCTGTGATATTGGAAACACATATTCAAAGTCAACGTACCTGTGAACCGAAGATCTTAGTGTCACTTTGAGAGAAAAATACCAATAAAGAAGTCACTGTCTCTATCTAATCTTCTGAATGTGTTTAGAGAAATAACAGCATTAATCTATGACAAGGCATCTTATCTGGAGAGAACACTTCCTATAGAGATAGCAATCACTGACCTATTACTAACTGCTGCTTTGCAAGTTCACCCATTTTTTTCTGAAGTTTAAAATTTCTTTCCTCAATGAATGATTCAAACATGATTGCTTAGAATAACTTCCTTAGTAAATATGAGACTATGGACAGAGTTTATTTTTGCTCTAAAGACTCACATCATCCTTACAGTGTGGCCCACAAGCACCCCAGCTCAGATAATGAATTTTTTTAGCCAGAGAACATTCAAAGTTTTAGGCTTCAATAGAAATTGAGGGTGAAAAACCTAATAATTGGAGGACGTTTCTCTATAAACCTCCTGCCTGCATATTTGTTCTTTTGCTCTTTAATAACTATATGAAGTATACTATAAAAGCCACTTGAGATTTGTACTAACTTGATTCAGATCTCTGAAAATAGAAACTGTGTTAAAGCAGGAATATTATGGATTGTCAGTTTCGTGAACTCAAGAGCAAAAAATAGTCACCTTGAAATAGCAGGTCCCTTAATTTAGATCTTTAAAACCTTCTTAGAAAGTCTGTGCTCAGCCTGGAGATAACTCCTTTGTTCCTTGGGATCTTGGATCCACATGGTTTGGAAACAGAACCAACAGCATCTGTAATTTGTGGCTTGTTGTGCTTATCTGATATTTCAGGCTCAGGTATACTTACAGTCTGCCCTTTTCTACTTTTGCAAATGTGATTTCAGGGATATATTTAAAGGGATATTCATTAAGCACTGCTAGTTAATGGTGTTCTTAACTTTCAAGTCCCAGAGGGATAAAATTAGCAGCTTCAACCAAGATGTCGCCAAACCAGTTCATCTGTTTTCTCTCGTGGCTGTAGCATCAGTGACCATAGTGGGGAGAAATCCAATCGGCTTGGCAAGCAGACTGTCTATGACAGTAGTTTGGAAGTGATCTTGGAGTCTGGGACATAAGGCACAGAATGTTCTAATGTAGAGAGTGTGGGTCCATGAACTAATCAGAGTCTATAAAACAACTCTAAGAATACCTGAAACAAGAATTAAAGAGAGGACTAAGCATGTGAAAAAAATCTAGTTCAATGCAAAACTGCTATTCTACTGTTGACACCCTGAGGATAGGTGCATGCAGGTTAGAGATACCTAATATTTAAAATCTGAATCATTCCCAAGAAAAAGAGCTTTGGGGTGATTTTAGGAAGTCTGGTGTAGCAGGCCAGATCTTCTAAGACTGTCTCTTCCACTTACTATGAGAACTTGGTCAAGTTTCCCAGCCTCTTTATACCTCAGTTTCCACATTTATACAAAGAGGATGATAAGGTACCTATCTCATAGGACTGTCAGGGATTCTAAGAGAATTGCGCTGAGAATGTTGCCTGATTTGGAGCAAAGGCTCATTGTTGGCTGTTGTCATATTTTGTATAGGAAATGAGAGTTCATGGTGCTACTGACCAAGTTTAAGGCAATAATTGTCTCAATTCTTATATGTAGTCTATTTTTCTCTTTGTTTGATAGAACTCTGGAAATGCTGAAATTAGGAGGAAAAAAGGTCAAGTTTTGATGTATTCAATACTGATTCAAAATCATTTTAATTCTAAAATAATCTACGCATGTTCAATCGTTTCATTAAAATATCTGACAGTGATATTGAGACTCCCTGGAAAGGTTATAAGGTATAAATAAATATAAATAACATGTGATTCACTAAAGCAAGCACTGGTCATGTATCAGTCACTCTGTTAAGTACAGAATATCATCTAATTCTCATACAATCCCATGAGGGAGATATTGATATTTTCATTTTATACATAAGGAAATTAATACTAACTTTGAACATCTCTTGAACAAGATCCAAAGGGTAATAATTAGTAAAGCTTTGTTTTAATCTCTGACAGATCTGATTTCTAACCCTGAGTTCTAATCAATATGATATTTTACCTCATAAGACACAGGTGCTATGATGTGTCTTATTCATCTTTGGATGAGATTGGAGAGAAATACTGATTCAGACAAGCTCTTGGTTCTACTACCAGTAGCAGGCAGGGTTTATTCCTCAGGCAGATACTATGTGTAGCTGCTATTCAGAAAAGAGAAGATGGAGAAAATAGAACATTTGGTACTTCCCTTTATGCCTCCTGCCCCATCTGGGGAATCTGCACTATTCAGATAGCTTTGGTTTTGGAATTTCTTGGTGCCTACACAGTGAAAGCAAAGTCTAAGTTAAAGTTCAGATTTAGGAACAGAGGCATCCTCTACATGAGTAGAATATGTTAAGATTCTAGAAAAATTACTCACTTCTCTTAATTTGCCAGTGCTGCTAGCACCCATACAGTGGGTTGGCTTAAATAATGAACATTTATTGGAAGTCTAAAATCAAGATGTTAGCAATGGCATTCACTGAGTAGGTAGTCATGTGACAGCCATTTTTTAACAATTTATCAGGATTGCATCGAATCTGTAAATCAATTCAGGTAAAATTTACATCTGAACAATATTTAATCTTCCAATCCATAAACAGTGAATGTTCTTCTATTTATTTAGGTCTTTGATTTCTCTCACCACTGCTTTTCAGTTTTATGAATAAGGTCCTTTACATTCTTTGTTAAATTTATTCCCAAATATTTCATTCTTTTAGTTGCTATTGTAAATGGAATTTTTTTTCCTGATTTCCTCCTCAGATTATTAATTACTATAGTAGAGAAACAGTACTGAATTTTGTGTATTAATCTTGTGCCTTGTGATTTGCTGAACTTATTCATTAGCTCTAATAGCTTTATTGTTGATGTTTCAGGACTTTCTAGATACAGGGTCATATCATCTGCAAATAGCAAAGATTTTACTTTGTTTGCAATTTAGATGACTTTTCTTTCTTTTTCTTGCCAATTTTCTAGCTAGAATATCCAGTACAATATTGAACAACAGTTGTGAAAGTGAGTGTCCTTGTCTTTTTCCAGATCTCAGCAGGAAAGCTTTTTGTTTTTCATTATTGTGTACAATGTTAGCTGTGGTTTTCTCATATATGTTCTCTATCATGTTAAGAAAGATTCCTTATATTCCTATCTCTTAGGGTGTTTTTATCAAGTGAAGATGCTGTATTTTGTCAAATGCTTTATCTGTTTAAATCAGGATTACCATGTATTCTTTCTTCTTCAAGTTATCAATGTGGTGTATTACACTGATTGGTATTCTCACATTGAATCAACCTTGCATAGCTGGATTAAAACCCACTTGACCATGATGTATAATTCTTTTAATGTGCAGTTGGATTAGATTAGCAATTATTTTGTTGAGGCTTTTTGCATCTATATTCATTTTAAAAATTGGCCTGTAATTTTCTTTTTTTAAAATACCTTTATCTGACTTTGGTATTAGAGCGATGTTTGCTTCAAAGAATGAGATTGGTAACATTCTCTCATTCAATTTTTTGGAAGAGTTTGGGCAAGATTGATATTAAATATTCTTTGAATGATTGGTAGAATTCATTTGTGAAGCCATCTGGTCCTAGACTTCTCATTTTGGGGAAGTTTTTGATGATTGTTTCAATCTCTTTACTTGTGATTTCTTTGTTGAAGTCTATTATTCCTTCTAAGGTCAGTGTAGATGTTCATGTGTTTCTAAGAATTTGTCCATTTCACCTATATTGTCTAGTTTGTTGGCTTGTTCATAGTATCCTCTTAAGATCTCACTTATTTCTGTGAGTCAGTAGTAATGTCCCCAATCTCATTTTTTTTCCAATCTCATTTTTTATTTTATTTGCAGTCTTTCATTTTTTTTGTCAGTCTAGCTAGGGATTTTTAAATTTTGTTGATCTTCCCAGAGAACCAACTTTTGGCTTTGTTAATTCTCTATTGTTTTTTAACAAACAATTTCTTTTATTTCTGCTCTAGTTTTTATTTCTTTCCTTCCAATTGCTTTGGGATTAGTTTTCTGTTCTTTTCCTAGGTCCTCCTGATATGTAGTTACATCCTTGATTTTATCTCTTTCTTCCTTGTTAATGTAGCCATTTAGAGCTATAAATTTTCCTCTCAGTCCTGCCTTTGTGGCATCTGAAAAGTTTTGATAATGTGTGTTCTTTCTTTCATTCATCTCTATATATTTCCTGATTAATCTTTCAATTTCTTCTCTGACCAACTGGTTGTTTAAGTGTGTTGCTTACCCTCCATACATTTCTGCATTTTCCAGTCCTCCATCTGTTACCGATTTCCAGCTTCATTTCCTTATGATAAAAAAAAAGTGCTTTGTATAATTTCAATGTTTTTAAATTTATTGAGACCAGTTTTGTGTCCAAACATGTGGCCAATCCAGGATAATGGTCTATAAGAACTTGGGAAGAATGTGCTTTTCCTCATGTTTTGGGATGTTTGGGGCTGTATTGTTCTGTGTATATCTGTTAGGTCTATTCATTGAACAAGTTCAATTTCTCTATTTCCTTATTGAACATCTTTCTAGATGTTCTATCTATTATGTGAGCGATGTTTTGAAGTCTTCAACTATTATTGTAGATATGTATCATTCTTCCTTCAATTTTGCCAACATTTATGTGATATATTTTGGGGTACCCTGGTTAGGCACGTAAGTATTTATGATTGTTATTTATTCTTGATGGATTGCCCCTTTTAGTAATATATAATGTCCTTCTTTGTCTTTTATAATAGCTTTGTTTTTTCTCTCTCTCTCTTTATTTTTTTTAAACATTACATTCAAGATATATAAGGTCCCCATACACCCTCACCCCCTTCAGTTCACTCCTCCCACATCAACAACCTCTTTCATCATCATGGGACATTCATTACATTTGGTGACTACATTTTAGAGCTCTGCTGCACCACATGGATAATGGTTTACATTGTAGTTTACATTCTCCCCCAGTCCATCCAGTGGGCCATAGCAGGACATACAATGTCCAGCATCTTTCCCCGCAGCATCAACCAGGACAACTCCAAGTCCTGAAAATGTCCCCATATCATATCTCTTCTTCCCTCTCCCTACCCTCAGCAGCTACTGTGGCCACTTTCTCCACATCAATACTATAACTTCTTCCATCACTAAACACAATGGTTTCAGTAGTAGAATATCAGTAAGTCCACTCTAATCCATACTCTTTTCCTCCATCCTGTGGACCCTGTGCTGGTTATGTCCCCTCCACCTCTATATTGAGAGGAATAGCTTTGTTTTTGAAGTCTGTGTTGCCTGAAATTAGTATATCTATCTCAAGCATTTTCTTTTTTTTTTTTTTTTTGGCTTACTCTATGTATGAAATAGCTTATCCAGCCTTTCACTTTCAACCTATTTGCATCCTAGGGTCTAAGATGAGTCTCTTGTAGACAGCATATAGAAGGTTTCTGTTTCTTGGGGTTTTTTTTTAATCCACACCACCAGACTGTGTCTTTTGCTTGGGAGTTTAATCCATTAAACTTTATTGTCATTACTGTAAAAGCAGTACTTACCTCACCAATTTTGTCTTTTTGTTTTTATATGTCATATCTTATTTTCACCACACTTTTTACACTTTTAGTTACTTTTACTAATAGTCTTCATTTCTAAATTCTCTACGTAGCCTCTCTGTCCTGTCCATTCCTTTCAGGCTGCAGCACTCCCTTTAATATTTCTTGTAAGGCTGGTCACTTGCTAATGAATTCTATTATTATTTCAGTTTATTTAAATTGACTATTCTAAAGTCAGCCTCATTTTTGAAAGACAATTCTGCTCTATATAGAATTCTTGGCTATCAGTTTTTCTCTTTCAGTATTTTAAATATATTATACCTCTGCATTCTTGCCTCCATGGTTTCTGATGAGAAATCAGCTATTAATTTTACTGGGCTACACTTGAATGTGATATGTCAGTTTATTCTTGCTGCTTTCAGAATTCTTTCTTTATCTTTGGTATTTGACTTTCTGATTAGCAGTCTAATCAGATTTCTTCAGACTGAAGTATGTTGTACTTCTTGGACATGGATATCCATGTCCTTCAAAAGAGTTAGGTAATTATCATAATTACTCAAATAGTCCTTATGCCACTTTTCCCTTTTCATCTTTTTCTGGGACACCTATGACATGTATTTTGAACACCTCATGTTGTCATTCAGTTCCCTGAGACTCTGTTCAATTTTTGTCCATTCTTTTCTCTAGCAGTTCTGTGTGTTCAATTTTGGAGGCCCAATCTTCTTCTTCATTGATGCTTTCTTCTGCCTTTTCAAATTTTGCTCTTGTATGTTTACAGTGTATTTTTTATTTCATTTATAGTGCCTTTGCTTCTCATAAGGAATGGTATTTCTTTTTTCATGCTTTCAAATTCCTCTTCATGTTTGCCCAGTGTCTTCTTTTTTTTAATTTTTTTCTGCTTTATTTTTTTTAAATATTACATTAAAAAAATATGAGGTCCTCATATATCCCCTACCCTCTCAACCTACTCCTCCCACATCAACAGCCTCTTTCATCATTGTGGCACATTCATTGCATTTGGTGAATAAATTTTGGACCACTGCTGCACCACATGAATAGTGGTTTACATCGTAGTTTACACTCTCCCCCAGTCCACCCAGTGGGATGTGGGGGCATTTTCAGAACTTGGAGATGTTCTGAGTAGTACTGCAAGGACAGATGCTGGACATCGTATGTCCTGTGTGGCCCACCCAGTGTCTTCTTAATATCCATTATCTCTTTAGCCATCTCGTTTAATTTATTAAGAAGATTTCTTTGAATATCTGTGATTAGTTATCTCAAATCCTGTATGTCTTCTGGAGTTTTAATTTATTCCTCTGACTAAGCCATATCATGCTCTTTCTTAGCATGACTTGTAATTTTTACAGCTGTCTCAGCTTCTGTATTTCTGGATGTATTTATTCTGGGCTCAGTTTCATTCTTTAGTCTAGGACTTTCTTGTTGATTGGCTTTGTGTTAAGCTCCTCTTTGATACTTGGTTCAACTTATTTTGTAATTAGCTTGTGTTTAACCAATCAGACTTTTTCATCTCTTATTCATCTGTATCTTGCCATGTCTCCCTGCCACAGGCAAGTTGGAAGCCAAGCATGCACACAGAAATCTGAACCATGCAAGCTGTAACTACATCCTTCACTCCAGAAACTGATGGAGCTACACCCATCTTTCTCCCCTGATGGGGACAGGGTACAGTTGGTAGTACAGTTGGTATTCTAAGCCATACAGGCTGAAACTGCCTGCTTTGCTCCAGAAACTAATGAAGCTCTGCCCACCTTCCTCTCCTGCAAAGAACGGGATGGAGCTGATAATGTGAGCAATAATGCTAAGCTATTCAGGCTGAAAGTGCCTGCCTGCAGGGTTGGAGCTCTTGGGGCAGTAATGTGACCTGGATGAAAAAAGACTTAACCCTACTACCCAGGAAGTAATTGATTTTCAATTAGTTCCACTTCCACAGTTACCAGCTTCTATCAGATTTGGTTGGGTTCAAACTTTAACTGCACTTAGAATTGAACTCCAGCTAGCAAAATTTGCTATTCAATAGCTGAAGCTGGTGCCAGGCTGTCTCCTCCTCTCCTGTTATTGGTATGGAGCTTCCAACTCCAACCAAAAAGTAGGTCCCAAGGTGGTCTTGCCTTCCAGTGGGGGAATGGGCAATGGCATGAAGGGTTTTACTCATGAGTCTTCACTGCAGATGGCTAGCCTCCTTCTTTGGTTCTAAAACTTCAAGGATGATGCACGGTGCTCTTCTGATCTCCTGAGGTCCCTGAGGTGATTTAGATATATCCTGTCTGATTACTCGTTGCACTGTAGGACAACCTAATTCTTAGAGCTCCCTACTCTGCCTCCATTTTGCCTGACTCCTAGACTATTGGCTTTTGATAGCAGAAGTGGCCTTTTGGCATCCATTGTCTCAAATATTGTGTTATTTGCATATTGGCGACAGCATATTCCTCATGTAAGTATCCTTCTGGCATCCCTATAACAGTTGACATGAAAAGCAGGTATTTTCCACTGGGGAACCAAAGAAGAGCAGGAGTTACAAAAGGTAAATTTTTTTTTTTAGTTCATTATTTTATTCCATTGGTGTTTATGCCATACTGTGTCCTTATGCCATACCATGCTGGGGGTTTTCTATATTTTTTTATATATTTTTTTTAATGTTATGTTCAAAAAATATGAGGTCCCATATACCGCCCACCCCCCTCACCCCATTACTCCCCCCATAACAACAACCTCCTCCATCATCATGAGACATTCATTGCATTTGGTGAGTACATTTCTAAGCACTGCTGCACCTCATGGCCAGTGGTCCACATCATAGCCCACACTCTACCACAATCCACCCAGTGGGCCATGGGAGGACATACAATGTCCGGTAACTGTCCCTGCAGCACTACCCGGGACAACTCCAAGTCCCAAAAATGCCCCCACATCACATCTCTTCCTCCCACTCCCTACCCCCAGCAGCCACCATGGCCACTTTCTCCACACCAATGCCACATTTTCTTCGATTACTAATCACAATAGTTCATGAATAGAATATCAGTAAATCCACTCTAATCCATACTCTACTCCTCCATCCTGTGGGCCTTAGAATGGTTGTGTCCACTCCACATCTATATCAAGAGGGGGCTTAGATTCCACGTGGATGCTGGATGCAGTTCAACTGCTTTCAGTTGTAGGCACTCTTGGCTCCATGGTGTGGTGGTTGACCTTCTTCACCTCCACGTTAGCTGAGTGGGGTAAGTCCAATAAACCAGAGTGCAGGAGTTGCAAGTCTCTTCAGGCTCAAGGCCTGGCTATCACATGGTCAGTCCATAGATTCAGGTCCCCTGAGTATACATTAAACCCCAGCACCAACTACAGTTCCAGTAAAAGTAACAGGAGAGACTTGTGGACAAAGATCACATCTGAGTCCAGCTCCATCACACAGAAACACAAACTCCAAAGTAGGGCCAACTGACATGGCACTGAACTCCATCTGCCATGACCATAGAACCTGTGGGTCTCTGTAGCCCTCAGAAGAACCAATACAAAACGTAAAATTGGTTATTTCTGCTACCCTGCTTCTAGGACCTTTATAACCTATATCTCCTTTTGAACTACATGTTTTTGCCACCTAGACTCATGCTGGCATGGCTCTTCTGTCCATTTTATTTGAACCTATAATTAGCACTATACTCATTAAAAATATGCCCCAGGACCTTAAATCTTCACTGTTCATATACCAGTTGAGCCCTGAACTTCAGCAGATTTACAGCACCTACTTTCCAGTTCATCAGACTCACCCAAGACAACAAACAAAAGGATGATGATGGACAACACCCATCCCCAAAAACAGAGAGTATCTACAACTGCAAGCAAGACAGCTCCATCCATGTATCCATGAGGTCTAATCCCCTGTCAGTAAGAAACAGAATGGGAAACACCATCCCAAAATCCTCAAGACTGAGAAATGAACAAATATAAGACGGAATGCAACTCTGGACTAAAGTAGACATTATTATTATTCTAGCAATGAAACAATTCATAAAATTGATATAAAGGCAGTAGTCACCAGAAGTTCTGAGAGGAGGGAGAGGGAAGAATAGGTATAACGTGGGACATTTTGGGACATTGGAATAATTCTGAATGACATTGCAGTGCCAGATACAGGCCATTATACATTTTGTCAAAACCTATAAAATTGTGCAGTGATTTATGATCCAATCAGTTGAATGTCTTAAAAGGGGAAGTGATTTTAGCATTCAGAGAGAATTTCCCAGTTCATCTTTGGACCGCCACCATCTCCTAGGAACTCATAAAGGACCTTCTTTACAATATCATCAGCGCCTCTGGTTTGCAACCTGCCTGCAGAACCTGGACTTGTGCATTGCCACAGTAACATGAGAAAAATTTAGAAAATCTCATGATATTTACAGATATCTCTTCTTGATTCTGTTTCCCTAGAGAACCCTGATTAATACATTCCCTATATTTTCAATGTAACATTTATGTAATCTAAAGCTTCTTTTAAAATAAAATAATAATAATAAAAAAGAGGAAAAAGAAGTTTCCAGAACATTTTAACACTTGGTTAAATAGAATCACAAGTAACTGTGAAACAATAATGGGCCATCTTTTAAAGTTAAAGTTATAATAAAAGATCTTAAAAGTAAATGTAGGAGATAACATGGCAAATGGTAAAAGAACTTGTTTGTTTTTTTTAATTATTAAGGACATGATAACGTTAACATAATATGTAAGAAGTTATTTTGAGAAAATATAGACTTACTGCCTTTTACATTGATTAATTAGAAAAAAACTTACAATTTTTTACTAAGAACAGACCAATAATCCACAAAAACTTTGTTAATATAATTCAAAACCACATTTTAGTTTTCTGTCAGTATACTATTTGATAATAAGTTGCTTAACAATTTTTTAGATCAACCCATTAAATCTTAACCAACTTTGACCATAAGAAATAAAATTCCTTTTCTGCACATGCTTTACAACTTTCTATATTTGCTTAGGTTTTCTCCTATATTTCCCTTTTCCATTCTGTAATAACCAGCCATTTTATTTTAGGACAAAATTACTGTCTTTTTCCTTAATAAAAACACATCCTGTATATCTTACATACTTAAGTTACCAAAATGATTTGGAAACTATCTTCAAGCTGACATTTTATAAAATGCAATTACTGTTCAAAATAACACTTGTCAGAATAATGACTCAATTTGGTTATAAACAAACATACATATATATATGTGTGTGTGTATATTCTTTTGGTACTTAATATTTATAATTCAGAAGGTATAGATGTTTACTTCTAAAATATTAAATCAGTATATAAATTAAGAACTTACAACTTAAAATTTTTATCCATGAGCTAAAAAATAACAGACTAGAAGTACAGAAAGACAATATATAGAGACATAAAACTCATTAGTTTATGTAAAATAAAATATTAAAGGAGTGGCTTTTCACTCAAGTTTATGTTTTGCTTTATATATATATATATATATATATTTAACTTTTCAAGATTAAGTTTAAGTCTGTTGACAAATACAGTGTAACCTGGTTTTTAATCAATCATTACATTCCAAGACACTTCACATTAAGTAGAAAATTGAGCATAAAAGTGAACCCCATTATTTAATAAGTATTTTCTATATGAACATGCCTATTACATATTTTTTATAAATAAGGCAAATAAACTAAACACTCTAGTAACAATAAATAAAATTAATCATCGAAATTGAAAAATTTTAATTCTCTCTGCCTTTATTTTTTTAATTGGAATCTTGTATATCTGAATTCTCAAGTGCTGAATTCATCTAAAATGAGATCTTACTGTAATGATAACAGTGTCTCTTTAAATAAGTCAGCAAAAGGTGAATGACCTAAATGAACACTAAAGGTATGAAACAATTTGTTTGTTTGTTTAATCCCAAATGGATTAAGTATGTTTGCAAGTTTGGATTACTGACTGAAAGTTTTTGAGGGAAAGCCTTTGGTATGTTTTCTAATTTATCCTTAGAAATTGGTGGACCATTTTAGGAGCATCCTTACCTGTGACATTTGTAGGGTCCCTAAATAAACTCTCTGTAAGAGATTTTTAAAGAAGCATATTTGGAATTAGAGATCTTTTTCTGGCTGATAATGCATGTAAATTAAAGAATGTATTCTGTTGTCTCTGGGGGATTCTTAGAAAGATTGAAATTTCCTTGATTATGTATTTTGGTTTGACTTTACTTCAAGAATATAGATGATAGAGGCAGTTTTTGAGTTTCTTTTACTAGGTTTGACATTGAAAGGGACTAAAAGGGGTAGGCTTGAAGGAGCTTCTGGTCCCTTATTATAAAAGGACAACTCACAAGGTTAGGATAAATAAGAGGACAGGAAGGCAAAGGAGGAACTGAGGCATCCTTAGAAAATTCAAAGGGTTTGGGGAGTTTTTCAAGGTTGGTTATGCATTTTGATGTCTTTATTTTGTTAATTTGGTATTTGTTTCTTGAAGAGAGGGATTTGGAGCATATATTATTTTTGTAAGCATCCCATTATTAATTTCAAAAGGTATCCTAGTTAGATTGTTTTTTCTCATAACCCCTCTTTTCTAGTTGTGTGCATAAATACATTAATTTGGTCATATTTAAAGAGTTTTATTATACCCATTATAATTTAAAATTATCTCTAGTATGCCAGATTCAGTGAGGCTGAGATTTATATGAGTCAGGACCATAATTTTTGTACATGAATCTATCAGGTATGCCAGTTGACAGAGCACTATTAGAATTTTTTGAAGAATTAAAATCCATTGTTCCTGACTGAGAGCAAATATAAAGCTTAAAAGCATGCCAGTATTTATTTTAGTTTTGGGTTAATGAGATATTTTACAGTATGCTTTATGTAGTATACTACTTTAACTTGGTGGACCACCTTTGCTTCCTGATATCTGACCCATGACAGCTGTCTCTAGTTGCATGGAAATTATATTGAGGGTGGCACTCAACTTGCTTTTAATTTTGCATATCTGTGACTACTTAAATGATCTCCAGATTGCACTCAGTCAGGAAAAAGTTAATTAAAATTTTATGTAGGTGTCCTTCCTTAAAATATCAAACAAAGGGAGAAAGAAGAGATTCTAAACATTTGGGTATTCACCAAAAAGGAGAAACTCCTGTAAAACTAGAAGGGCAACAAAAGGACTTCAGTCACAAAGTTCAAAATAAAACCAGAAGAACAATGTTCAAAATGTCTTCAACCAGAAGACACCCAAACAAAAGCCAGAAACTCAACCAAAGGAAGGGAAGTTCAGAACCAAGAAGACTCACCAACAGAAACCAGGGCCATTGGAGAGATAACAGATCACAAAGGGATCTAACATCCCTTCCCTGTACAACTACTTACCTCCACTTTATCAAAGATTTCACCTCTGTAGGGGTCAACTCACTACCTTCCTCTCCCCCCCCCCCCCCCCCGCCAAGTTCGTGTAAGCCTATCATCCAGTCTCTAGTTCTGCAAGACAGCTTGTTTTGCTTATTTCATATCAGAGACATCATGTCGTATTTGTCCTTCAATGTCTGGCTTCCTTCACTCAACATAAAGTCCTCAAAATTCGTCCATGTTATCCCAAGTGTTTGTACTGTATTCCTTCTTATACCTGAGTAGTATTCCATTGCATGTATATATGACATTTTTTTATTCATTCATCTGTTAATGGGCATTTGGATTGATTCCAACTTTTGACAATAGTGAATAATGCTCCTATGAACATTGGCATGCATATGTTGTTTTGTGTTCTTGTTTTCAGTTCTGGGTATACACACAGCAGTGGAATTGCTGGATCCTATGGTAAATCTATAGCTAGTTTTTTGAGAAACTGCCAAACTGTCCTCCAGAATGGCTGGATCCTTCTGCATTCCCACCAGCAGTGGATGAGTGTTCCCATTCCTCCACATTATCTCCAACACTTGTAGTCTTCTGTTTTTTAATAACTGCCAGTTTTACAGGAATAGGATGGTATCTCATTGTAGTTTTGATTTGCAATTCCCTAATAGCTAGTGACTTCAAGCATCTAGTCATGTGCTTTTTAGCCATTTGCATTTCTTCTTTGGAGAAACGTCTGTTCAAATCACTTGCTCATTTTTTAAATGGGTTGTCTGTCTTTTTATTTTCGAGAAATAACATTTCCTTATATATGCAGGATATTAGTCTCCCTATCAGATATATGCATACCAAATATTTTCTCCCATTGGGTAGGCTGTCTTTTCACTTTCTTGACAAACTCCTTTGAAGAGATAAAGGCTTTAATTCTGAGGAAGTCCCATTTATCAATTTGGTCTTTTGTTGCTCATGCTTTGGGTGTGAAGTTCATGAAGCTATTTCCTATTACAAGGTCCTGTAGCTGTTTCCCTACATTGTTTTCCAAGGTGTTTATGGTCTTGGCTCTTATATTTAGGTCTTTGATCCATCTTGAGTTGATTTTTGTATAAGGTGTGAGATGGCAACCCTCTTTCATTCTTTTGCATAGGATATCCAGTTCTTGAAGCACCATTTGTTGAAGAGGCCATTCTCTACCATTTGAGTGGGCTTCATGGCCTTGTCAAACGTCAGACAACTGTATATATCAGGATTTATATCAGGACTCTCAATTCAGTTAGTCAATGTGTCTGTTCTTGTGCCAATAATACACCGTGTTCACCACTGTAGCATTGTAGTACATTTCAAAGTCAGGTAGTGTGATTTCCCCAATTTCATTTTTCTTTTACAATATGCCTTTAGCTATTTGGGGCCTCTTTCCTTTCCAAATAAATTTCATCATTAATTTTTATAGTTCATTTAAAAATGCTGTGATAATTTTTATTGGGATTTCATTGAATCTATAGATTAGTTTGGGTAGAATAGACATCTTAATGGTATTTAGTCTTCTTATCCATGAACAGGGAATATTCTTCCATTTATTTAAGTCTTCTTTGATTTCCTTCAACAATGCTCTGTAGTTTTCTGTGTATAAGTCTTTTCCACCTTTAGTTAAATTTATTCCTAGGTATTTGATTTTTTAATTTACTATTCTAAATGGTATTTGTTTCTTGATTACATCCTCACATTTCTCATTATTGATGTACAGAAATGCTACTGATTTTTGCAGATTGATCTTATAACCTGGACTTTACTGAACTCATTAATAAGTTCTAGAAGCTTTGTTGTAGATTTCTCAGGGCTTTCTATGTATAGGATCATGTCATCTGCAAATAGTAAAATTTTAACTTCCTCCTTTCTAATTTGGATGCCTTTTATATCTGGTTCTTGCCTCAGTGCTCAAGCAAGTACTTCTAAAACAATGTTAAATAGGAGGAGTGATAGTAGACATCCTTGTCTTTTCCTGATCTTAGAGTGAAAGATTTTAGGATGTCACCATTGTAAATGATGTTAGCTGTGGGTTTTTCATATATACCCTTTATCATGTTCAGAAAGTGCCCTCTCTTCCTATCTTTTGCAGTGTTTTTATAAAGAAAGGGTGCTGTAGTTTGTCCAATGTTTTCTGTATTTATAGATATGACCATGTGATTTTTTCCTTCCATCTGTTTACGTGATGTGTTACATAAATTGATTTCCTTATGTTGAACCATCCTTGCATACCAGGAATGAAACCCACTTGGTCATGGTGTATAATTAACTTAATGTGTTGTTAAATACAATTAACAAGTATTTTCTTGAAGATTTTGCGTCAAGATTCATTAGAAAGATTGGTCTGTAATTTTCCTTTCTTTGGATGTCTTTGTTTGGCTTTGGTGGTAAAGTAATGCTGGCATTATACATTGCATTAGGCAATGTTCCCTCTATTTTGATTTTTTGAAAGAGTTTAAGTAAGATTGGTGTTAGTTCTTTCCAGAATGTTATGCAGAATTCACCTGAGAAGCCATCTGGTCCAGGGCTCTTGTAAGTTGGGAGGTTTTTAATGACTTATTCTATTTCTATACTTGTGACTGGTTTGTTGAGATTTTCAATTTCTTTTTTTGTTAGTGTAGGCTGCTTATGTGCATAGGGAAACTATTGGGTGGGGCTTTGCAGGTTTGAGGGGGGCTAGGGTTGGAATGATAGGTCAGATGACCCAAGGAAATGGGGGAAGGTTGGGGAGAACAGATGAACATGGAAGATTGTCAGACATGCGTTTGAATCTATAATGTTGAGAAAACTCTTTAGAAAATATAATAAGGAAGTGTTACCTGTTTAAGGTGGTTAAAGGTGGGCATCTGGCACAGGGGAAGGCTTCTAAGAGTGTGTGAGTCCTCATCTTGTCATAGTTCATTGTATCATTGGGTGGAGACCCATACAATGTGTGGGAAGGTGTACCCCCATCCTGGGGAGTCCTGATGTTCTCAAACATAGGAAATTGAGTCTCTTGAGAGAATTAGGGGCTCAATGGGAGAAGACAGTCTAGTATGCTAAGCCCTCAACATTGTTGCAAGTATCTGTGAATCTAGTCCTTCAAACAGTGAAGCTTGGTTGTCACTGTGGGCCCTGAGGGGAGAGGGAGAGAGGGATAGAATAGATGGAAGCAGGGTAACTGGGGGACAATGTAAGTGATCCACAACATCATGCACTGGTGGATATAGGACATGTTAAATTTCACCAAAAATGTATAAAAATCTATAGGCTAAAATGTAAACCATAATGTAACTAAAAATTTAGAAAAGTGTACAGTCAAAAATATAAATCATAATGTAAACCAAAATGAAACCATATTTGATAGCTATGTTTCAATACCTGTACATCAGCTACAGCAAATACAACATGAACATGTCAAAAGATCATTGCTGGGGAAGGAGGAAAAGGGTTTGGTGTTGGATATATGGGAGTCCCCTATATTGTATATATGACTTTACTGTGATCTAAAACTTTTTTGAGGACAAATTAAAAATTAAATTTAAAAAGGATGTAGACACTGAAGAAGGAATGAAAGAAATTGCTTTGTCACTGTACGTACAGGGCAACACCTATTACAGTGATGAAAAATAAAACATCAAAAATAAAGTTTTATGATGTTTTTCATTTTTAATAACCCACGTTATATTTTACTTTATTTTAGTTTTTCTAAATTAGTATGTATTATATTTCTAATCTTTAATCCTATCATTACTATTTCATTTTCCTACTAATTGAATTTGGCAATATATTAGGCTTCATTTTTGAAGAAGTTTTTGCCCACAGAGGGGTTCAACTGTGGCAGGGGAGGAACACTGGTGTGAGTGTTATTGGTGAGGGACATATGGTTGGGAGAGAGTTCTCCAGTGCATGTATATAGGGTATATAAAAATGTTTGGATATTCATTGGGTATTTTCATAGAAGTTACAGTTACAAATGACAATTGAGGGAGTGCTAAGTTCCAAGCCAGGGGAACTCTGTCACATTCTCCAGTGGAACAGTAACAATCCCACAAGTGCAAGGGCAAAGACCAATGAAGAAGGATGGGTCATGATGAGCCCTTGATACTGATGACTATGCTTATGAAACTGTGTGCCTGAAATTTCAACTAGGCCTAGAGCTGCAGGGTGCCTATGAATTACCTCCTGATAGCCTCCATGGTCTTCAAATATGGCCACTTTCTAAGCCAAACTCAGCATGTAAATGTATTACCTTCCCCCAAGTGTGGGACATGACTCCCAGAGATGAGCCTTCCTTGCACCAAGGGATTACTACCAATCACTGGCTGGTGATGCCACTAGAAAAAGTCCTTGAATAACAGGGGGACAATGGTAAAGTCAAATGAGTTTATATGGCTAAGGAGTCTTCCAAAAAAAGTCCAGAGCTCTTCAGAGAGGTCGTGCTTATGTATGCCTCAGCAGTAGCCCATAGACAGTCAAAACAGATACAACCCAGGTTCTGATATTCCTGAGGGCTATGGAGACACACAGGTTCTACAATCGTGGCAGATGGCTCTGGAGTTCAGTGCCTTTTCAGTGGGCCTTACTTTTTAATTTGTGTTCCTGAGTGTGATGGAGCTGGACTCAAATGTGACCTTTCTTCACATGCCTCTTCTGTCACTTCTACTGAACCTGTGGTTGGCCCTAGGGTTGGCGTATATTTAGGAAACTTGAATCTCTGGACTGTGCATGTGCCCATTGGGCCCTGAGCCTCAGCAGAGTTGCATCTCATGCATCTCCTGGTTTGTCGGACTTACCCAGATCAGCCAGCAGGGACGTGAAGATGGAGAACCTCTACACTGGGGAAACGTGAGTGATAACAAGAGCAAGCAGGAAAATTGCATCCATCAACCATGTGGGATCTAAGCCCCCTCATGATTTAGAGAAAGAGTGGATATCACCATCCCAGGGTCTACAGGATGAATGAATAAAAGAATAAAATATGGATTAGAGAGGACTTACTGGTATTAAACTATAGAACTATTGTGACTCTAGCAATGGAAGAAATTGTAACATTGATGTGGAGAGGACATGGTAGTTGCTGAGTGCAGGGATAGGAAAGAAGAGATGTGATGTGGGGGCTTTTTTTGGGACTTGGAGTTGTCCTAACTGACATTGCAGGTATAGGTGCTGGACATTATATATCCTGCCATAACTTACTGAATGGAATGGGGGAGAGTGTAAATTATAGTGTAAACTATTATCCATGTGGTGCAGCAGTGCTCCAAAATGTATTCACCAAATGCAATGAATGTGTCACAATGATGAAAGAAGTTGTTGATGTGGGGGGAGTGGGGTGGGTTGGGTGTGGAGTATATGGGAACTGCATATTTTTTAATGCAACATATTTTGTGATCTATGTATCTTCAAAAATACAATTAAAATATCAATAAATAATAAATAAATAAAAACAGTGCAGAATTAATTGACATTGATTCTTATGAGGAGATTTATAGTATACAGAGTAGTAGTTTATAAAGAAGAAAACAATCTCTGTGTTTTATTCTTCTCAAAATAAATGTTTCTATATCTCAAAAAAGGAAGGGGGCTCTAACAGGTACAGTGGTCAAATCCTATGGCAACTCCAGAGTGGAGATAGTGGGAGTCTTTAGATCCCACTTCTGACACCAAGTAATGTCTACCAAGAAGTAAACTGAGCTGTAAAGTAACAGAAGTGATTATGTGGGGTCTTATAATTATAATTCTGGGAACATAGATTCAGGTAGCAAACTAAATTGTGTCAGCCAAGGGTATTTCAAAAGAAGAAGAGGAATACAAATAGAAAATGGTTAAAGCAAGGGTCTGAGAAATAAGCTTTATTGTGTTTTTTTTTTTTTCCACAAAGGGAAAGATTTTGTTAGCTGCTTATGTTTCATTTATCACAGCCAGTTTGGGGGTCTTGGGGGTGGCATAAGGACCTCTCTATATACACAACTTTAAGCTTCTTAGCTTAATTACTCCATTTTTCTTTCACTGTTATAATGATATTGAGAATTTTAGGTCAGTTTAGTGTTTTGGATTTTGCTGTTTCTGTTTCTATTGTATATGTAATCTTCCTTGCTATTATATTTTCCAAGGGCCTGTTTTCTGAAGAGAGGGAAGCTACTTGCTTAAAATTTTTAAAATACAATATAATTCATACCATGAAAATCCATCTCTTTAATTGTACAATTCTTTGAATTTTGAAAAATATATGAATTGTATAACTATCCCATAATTGTAATATAGACTGATTCATAATCTTGAAATATTCCCATGTGTCCCATTATAGCTTACCTTTCCCTACATCCCAGCCTTTGACAACCCTGATTGATTTCAGTTTCTATATTTTTGACATTTCCAAAATATCATGTAAAATGAATTTATTATTATATTATCCTAAGAACCTGAGTTCTTTCATATAGCAAATTGCATTTGAGATTTGTCCATACTGTTCTGTGTATCAGTAGTTCATTCCTGTTTACTTCTGAGTAATACTCTAATTTGTGGTGTGTTAAAATTTGTCCATTTTCCAATAGAGGATATTTAGGTTGTTTCCAGATATTAGAAATTACCAATAAAATTAATATAAACATTCAAAAGCAGTCATTTTGCAGACCACAGTTTTTCATAATGCTTGGGTGAATATCTAGGAGTGAAATAGCTGGATTGTGTGGTAAATAATGATTAGACTTCATATAAATCTGCCAACTGCCAAAGTGTAGCATTCTGCTTTGCCACCAGTAACGACTGATATTTCCAATTGCCCATTATTAATTTTGGGTCATTATTTATTCCTGGTGCAGTCTTTTGCCCAGAGTCCAAATTTGCAAATGTACTGCCAATTATTTCAGCTCCATTTCTGGAAGGTCTAACTTTCTCCATTCCATTACCTCTGCCCTTTTATCAAAACTCTATTGTCCAATAAGAGTGGGTCAATTTCTGGACAAGCTATTATGTTTATTTATTTTATTTTATTTTTTAATATTACATTCAAAAAATATGAGGTCCCATTCAACCCCACCGCCCCCACCCCCCACTCCCCCCACAGCAACACTCTCTCCCACCATCATGACACATCCACTGTACCTGGCAAGCACATCTCTGAGCATCACTGCACCCCATAGTCAATGGTCCACATCATAGCCCACACTCTCCCACGCTCCATCCAGTGGGCCCTGGGGGGATCCACAATGTCCCGTAATTGTCCGTGAAGCACCACCCAGGACAACTCGATGTCCCGAAAACACCTCCCCATCTCATCTCTTCCTCCCATTCCCCACACCCAGCAGCCACCATGGCCACCCTTCCCACACCAATGCCACATTTTCTCTGTGGACATTGGATTGGTTGTGTCCATTGCACTTCTATGTCAAGTGCGGGCTTAGATTCCACATGGATACTGGATGCACTCCTCCTGCTTTCAGTTGTAGACACTCTAGGCTCCATGGTGTGGTGGTTGACCTTCTTCAACTCCATGTTAGCTGAGTGGGGTAAGTCCAATAAATCAGAGTGTAGGAGCTGAAGTCTGTTGAGGCTCTGGGCCTGGGTATCATATTGTCAGTCCAGAGATTCAAATCCCCTAAATATATCTTAAACCCCAGCACCAACTACAATTCCAGTAAAGTAGCATGAAAGTCTTGTGAAAAGAGATCCTCTCTGAGTCCAGTTCCATCAGGCAGAAACAGCAGCTCCAAAGAAGGGCCATCTGACATGGCAGTGAACCCCATCTGCCATGACCATAGAACCCGTGGGTCTCTTTATCCCTCAAAAGAACCAATACCTGGGGTTGTATCTACTTTATCTGTCTCTTAGACTCTGCTCAGTTGTGCATAAGGGCATTCCTTCTGACAACCTCCAGACTCTTTTTTAGAGACTTGTAGCCACATAAACTCATTTCTCCTTTCCATTTCCCCCTTACATTAGGTCAAACAGCATTTTGAAGTCATGTTATTATATGTAGACAGGGATATTCTGCTGATCTGCATTGAACCTTTAATTCAAGGTCATTTTCTAGTTGCATCTTCAGCTGGTGTGTGGTAGTGATCCCTCGGTGCCAGGGAGGCTCATCCCCAGGTGTCATGTCCCATGCTGGGGGGAATGCACTGCATCTACATGCTGAGTTTGGCTTCGAGAGTGGCCACATTTTAGTAACATGAAGGCTGTCAGGAGGAAACTCCCAGGTACAATGCTACTCTAGGCCTTGTTCTTATTGCAGGTGTATAGGCTCACAAACATAGCCATTAGTATCAGGAGCCCACTATTGGGCCCTCATTCCTTCCTGGTTCTTACCGATGCACCTGGGGGACTGCCGCTGCTCCCCCAGGGACCAAGACAGAGACCCCCCGGCCAGGAACCCAGTACCCCCCAGCTGTTGTTTTTAATTGTTTCCACTATGAGTATATCTAAACATTACCATGTACCCTGGACATATGCACTGTATAACTCCCTGTCAACCATATATAGCCTGTCAATAACATCCCATATCAGTATTCCTCCGCCGCCATTGTTGAACCACTCTGTGATCCAAAACTTCCTGTAAAGTGAATCCCAACATAATGTCAGTTTCCCTTACTAATAAAATGAAATATAGCAATGAGTTTAAAGATTAAATCTAGAGTATGTATTGATTTGGAAAAATTTCTACATCCTATCTTTTTCTTTTCTTTTTTTTTTCTAGTTATTGAGCTTCTCTTCACAAGAGTCTTAGATCACAGTAATTCATATATACAATATACAGTACTCCCACAGATCCACCATAAAACCTTTTCCCTTCCACAGTGATAATCTTCTAACTTATTCATATCATATTTCCTGAAACTGATGTACAGATTCCGAAACAATAGCTTTCAAACAAGGTGACATCTGTGCTTACAATGTGGTCCATACTTTAGGATGTACAGTTTTTTAAATTTTTTAGTTATCCTATGTTTTGCATTACAGTTTACATTATTAGTCTGTCGTCCCCTATATGTTTTTGGTGTAATATTACATGTTTTATATTCATCCTCGTGTACTCTCGCGAAACTCCTCTCTTTCCCCCACATTTCCCTTGGTTCCATCCATTCCACATCCATTTTCCCCTACTCTTGGGGCCCACAGCGCCAGCCAATCTCCATTTCCTGAGAAGCCATGTCCAGAGATACTTGCAGCAGTGTTCAGGGCCTGACTTTCTCAACTGCCCTAATGCCCTGGGACCCACCCTGTCTCATGAGAGATACAATTCTCTCTATTTGATGGCATTAGTCCTCCCCAGGATGTGGGTCCACCCCAACTCTCACTTCTTGGGTCTCTACGCAATGGTACAACCCACCCTGGTAAAATGAGCCTTCAGCCATTCCCCTGGAGTCCGTCCCACATCAGACCATCCCCCCTGAGCATCCTAAACAGGTAACCTTCCTAATTATATATATTTTTTTTTTCATTTACTGTTTTTTAATTGATTTTGTAAAAATATTACATTAAAAAAACAATATGAGGTCCCATTCAACCCCACCACCCCCATCCCACCACTTCCCCCCCCAGCAACACTCATTCCCATCATCGTGATACATCCATTGCATTTGGTAAGTACATCTCCTAATTATATTTTGATACGATTTTCTCAGCATTTTACTCTCAACGAACACCCGACACTCTCCTATGTTCGTATGTTGCCCCTCCCTCCCCCAATTTTTTGGGCAATATTACCCCTCCGCTCATCGCCAGCCCCCCTCAAACCCACAAAGGCCCACCCAAAGGCAACCCCTTGCCCCCATTTTGTCCCTTCTTTGTGCTCATACTTACTGCCAGCTCATCATAGATTCCATCCCTGCAGACGTCGGCTCACATCCTTCCTCCACCCCCCGATTTCCTGTAAGCCTCTTTTCCAGTCTCTAGCTCTCTGAGGCAGGTTGCTTATTTCATATCACTGAGGTCATGTAGTATCTGTCCTTCAATGCCTGGGTTGCTTCACTCAACATAAGGATCTCAAGATTCATCCATGTTATCACGTGTGTTTGTAGTATATTTGTTCTCACAGCTGAGTAATATTCCATTGTGTGTATATACCACATTTTATTGATCCACTCATCTGTTGATGGCATTTGGGTTGATTTCAACTTTTGGCGATAGTGAACAATGCTGCTATGAACATTGGTGTACATATATTGGTTTGTGTCCTTGTTTTCAGTTCTGATGGGTATATACCCAGCAGTGGTATTGCTGGGTCATATGGCAAATCTATGGTTAGTTTTTTGAGAAACCGCCAAACTGTCCTCCAGAATGGTTGAATCCTTCTGCATTCCCACCAGCAGTGGATGAGTGCTCCCCTTTCTTCTCATCCTCTCCAGCATTTGTAGTCTTCTATTTTTTTCATAGCTGCCAATCTTATGGGAGTAAGATGGTATCTCATTGTAGTTTTGATTTGCATTTCCCTGATAGCTAGAGATTTGGAGCATTTTTTCATGTGCTTTCTTGCCATTTGTATTTCTTCTTTGGAGAAGTGTCTGTTTAGATATTTTTCCCATTTTTTAAATAGGTTGTTTATCTTTTTATTTTCAAGATATATGAGTTCTTTATATATGCAAGTTATAAGTCTCTTATCAGATAGATGGTTGCCAAATATTTTCTCCCATTGTGTGGGTTCCCTTTTTACTTCCTTGACAAACTCCTTTGAGGTGCAGAATGCTTTAATTTTGAGGAAGTCCCATTTATCTATTTGTTCTTTTGCTGCTCGTGCTTTTGGTGTGATATTCATGAAGCCATTTCCTATTACAAGGTCCTGTAGATGTTTCCCTACACTGCTTTCCAAGATCTTTATGGTCTTGGCTCTTATATTTAGGTCTTTGATCCATCTTGAGTTGATCTTTGTATAAGGTGTGAGATGGTAATCCTCTTTCATTCTTCTACATATGGATATCCAGTTCTCCAGGCACCATATGTTGAATAGGCCATTCTCTCCCAGTTGAGAGGGTTTGGTGGCTTTATCGAATATTGTATGGCTATATATATGAGGTTCTATATCTGAACTTTCAATTCGATTCCATTGGTCTGTGTTTCTTTCCTTATGCCAATACCATGCTGTTTTCACTACTGTAGCTTTGTAGTATGTTTTGAAGTCAGGTAGTATGATTCCTCCAATTTCGTTTTTCTTTTTCAATATGTCTTTGGCTATTCAGGGCTTCTTTCCTTTCCAAATAAATTTCATAGTTAGTTTTTCTAGTTCCTTAAAGAAGGCTGTGTTGATTTTTATTGGGATTGCATTGAATGTGTAGATCAGTTTTGGTAGGATAGACATCTTAATAATATTTAGTCTCCTATCCATGAACAAGGAATATTCTTCCATTTATTTAGGTCTTCTTTGATTTCCTTGAACAGTCTTGTATAGTTCTCAGTGTACAAGTCTTTTACATCTTTAGTTAAATTTATTCCTAAATACTTGATTTTTTAATTTACTATTGTGAATGGTATTTGTTTCTTGATTTCCTCCTGATCTTGCTCATTATAGGTGTACAGAAATGCTACTGATTTTTGTGCATTGATCTTATAACCTGCGACTTTACTGAACTCATTTATGAATTCTAGAAGCTTTGTTGTAGATCTCTCAGGGTTTTCTATGTATAGGATCATGTCATCTGCAAATAATGAAATTTTGACTTCTTCCTTTCCAATTTGAATGCCTTTTATATCTGGTTCTTGCCTCAGTGCTCGAGCAAGTACTTCTAAGACAATGTTAAATAGGAGCAGAAGCAATGGGCATCCTTGTCTTGTTCCTGAGTTTAGAGGGAAGGATTTCAGAATTTCTCCATTGTAAACAATGTTGGCTGTAGGTTTTTCATATATACTCTTTATCATGGTCAAAAAGTTTCCTTGTATTCCAATGTTATTATGTTTAACTGATCTATATTTTTTCCTTTCTCTGACACAACAATTTAAAGTACGTCTAGAAACCATATGCAGTGAGTCCTTAGCATTGTTCTTTTTCAGAATTAATTTGACTACACAGTTAACCCTTCTGAATCATGAGGGTTAGGAGCACTGGGCCCCCATGATCTGGAAAATCCCTGTAAAGTTTTTTTGTAGGCTGAACTTTCAAAAATTTTTTTCAAACCAGCCTTTGCTGGCCTGAAAATCCATAGGGGTATTCTGCACCTTCATTTTCCTTTAGGTAATTATATAAGGACTTAGCTTTTTCTCATATAATGTCAGAGTCTGCTGGAATGCCTTTTTATAACACTCCTGCATGCAAAAGTATGTTGCAATTTCTACACGAAAGAGATGCAGATCTCGTGGTTTATGCAAATGATTTGCAGTTGTTAGTATAGCTGCAGCAATGACTTCATTAATTTCCTTCTCTTTTTTCTTGATATGCCTTATGGTCAACTCATTAACGTAGTAATGGCAGCAAACTGCTGCAGCCATTTTGCCGGAATGAAGCATATCTACCAATTCTACTTTTTCCTTCAAGTTCATAACTTTCTTCTGCTTCTTGGGAGCATGTTCTGAACCACTAGGAATACACACATGGGACACATGATTTTAGTAGCATTTATGGCATTTAAATGGCACAAGATACAAGAAATTTGAGATGTGAAGATCATTGTGCAATCACTGCAAAATGTCACATGACAAATTGTCATAAACATGCTTAACATCCCCAAACCAGTGTGCAGAAACTCAATTCATTCACTACAAGTTTAATTTTAAGAAAAAAAAATGTAGCTGTTCATTTGTGTTATTAAACATTAAAATACACATGTAAGGTAATATACATAACACGTGCCTATCTTTCGCATTTATGATTTACTAACCTTTTTAAGATATCTCTACATTTTAGCCTTTGTGTGTCATCTGCTGGACTAAGTGTGTCATCTGAGGCTTCTGTAAAATTCCCCCAAAATTCCCATTTAATTTCTTATGCTGACCCACAAGGAGGAAAATCCCAATGTGGAAGGGATAACTGTACTATTTTTTCACCTTTTCATACAAATTCTCGAATTAGCTTTTCAATTTCTACAAAAACAATCTATTAGATCTTGTTTGGAACTTCCTTGAACCTATGATTCAATTTGTGGGAATTTGAGATATTAATAATAATAAGTCAGAGGCGGGGCAAGATGGCATCTGAGTTAGTACACCTTATAATTTCTCCTGCAAAGAAGTTGCTGAGTAGGGTTGGATCCCTGCTGGACCAGGCTGTTTCAGGTGTTTGCAGGGCAGGAGGTGTCTGGACATCCATTTAGTGAGATGGTGACAGAGGAGACTCTTGTAAGAGGTAGAATTTTTGGTCTCTTTCATGGAGGTTGGGGCTGTACGTGGGATGCTTCCCTCTGGGGCTGGTGGCCCGGCAGTGGTGATTCCTGGAGGCTTTGCTGTGCTGGGGAGTTCCCAAGCCCTGAGCAGGCTGCTTCAGAGGCTTGCAGGGAAAGAGGTGTCTGGAAGTCGATTTGGTGAGATAGTGATGGAGGAGATTCTTGCGAGAGGTGGAATTTTGGGTTTCTGACATGGAGATCAGAGCTTCTGACTAGAGCCCTTCCCACTAGGGCTGGCCGCCCATCTGTGGTGGTCCCTGAACTGTTTGTAGGGCAGTGGCACCCCCAGCAGGCCTTCAGCAGGCTGTTTCAGGGTCTTGCAGGGTGGGAGGTGTGTGGAAGTCGATTTGGTAAAACAGTGACAGAAGAGATTCTTGTGAGAGGTGGAATTTTGGGTTTCTGACATGGAGGTCAGAGTTTGCAGGTGTGATCCCTCCCACTAGGGCTGGTGCCCAGCTGCAAGGATCACTGAAGGCTGTGTTGTGCTGCACTGCTCCCAGGCTCCCTGTTAACTGGATGCTGCAGTGCTTCCAGGCTCCCTGTTAACTGGATGCATGGTTTCCAGGTCTGTGTCCTGTAAACTCTGGTGGCCCACGCTCCAGAGATTCACACCTCTTGAGTCTGCAATATCACAGATTTCCCATTCCTGGATCCACTGCGCCCTGAGGTCCATCTGAGGTCCTTGATTATTCTAGCCCTCGGCGTTTGTGATTTTTTTTCTCTTTTTTCTTTTTCGTTATTGTCTTGGTTGCTAATATTGCATTATCTCCTGATCTTTTCTCCCATTTTATGCACCAAGGACCTTTTTCTTTTTTTTTTTTTCATCTTTTCTTTTTCTTGCTTGTCTCCCTCCCTTATCTTTGCCCACCCTCTTTTTTTTCTTGTCTTTTTTTCTTTTTTCTTTTTCTAATTATTTTACTTTATTTTCTTTATATAATAGGTGCTGCAGGGAGCACTTCACATTTGCTGTGTTTCCTCATCCTCCATTTCCTCATTTCTGTGGTAATTGATCTTGGTCACCTGCACTATCCCCTTTCCCCCACATCCTGCTATCCTCCATCATCTACTGTATCTCTTACATTCCACCTCCCTTTCTTTGGCCCCAAAGTGTCTAACTTTTAATGTCTAATACCTTTGTTCTGTTTTCTCTCTTTTATCCACTCTTGATATTATTGTCTTTCTTTTCTCTTTCCCTCTCTTGTGAAAACACTGGCTTTTAAATTCATACTATATTCCTCCCCATATTCAGTTGACTATCTAATTATAGGTACTCTACTTACTGCTATAACTCTAAACAACTTACATGTGTCTAATATCCATTCTCCCAGATCTCAAATTGTTGCCCTGTTAACATTTATTTCCAGTATTACTTTACACATTTTCTTTTCTTACACATTTTCCTTTCCATGGCCCTAATATTTTCCATCAAAGTGAACTTAGGCAACAACAAGAAATTAGAGTAAGAAGAAAAAAGTGACAAAGAGAAGACATAACACTTACACAAGAACAACAACTAATTAATCCCCAAGACTAGACAAAGAAACTATGGAACTGATTAAACTTGTGAAAATAAAATGATGACCAGACAGCAACAAAAAACTACAAACCAAACCAATAATCAGGAAAACATGGCTGAATCCAATGAACAAACTGAAAACCAAGAAGGGGAGCAGAACATCAGACAAGTAATTAAAGATCTCAAAACATATATTAGAGACCAACTTAATGAAGTAAAGGCAGAGATTAACAATATGAAGAAAACACCTGGAGAGGAAATTGCAGACATATGCAAAAAGATAACAGATATAATGGGAATGAACACCACAGTTCAAGAAATCAAAAATACTCTCTCAGCAAATAGCAGCAGAGTAGAAGAGGCAGAGGATAGAATTAGCAATGTGGAAGACAGTACATCTGAAATCAAACAGATAGTAGAATTTAGCGATAAAAAGATAGAAAAAATCCATCTAGAACTTAGGGACCTGAATGACAATGCAAAATGCACAAACATACATATTATAGGCATTCCAGAAGGAGAAGAGAAGGGAAAGGGGACAGAAGGGGTGTTTCAGGAAATAATGTCTGAAAACTTCCCAAATCTACTGAGAGAGAGGGATGTACATGTCCATGAAGCACAACACACCCCAAACATCATAAAGTCCAACAGGCCCACCCCAACACATATACTTGTCAAATTATACAATGCTCAAGACAAACAGAAAATTCTAAAAGCAGCAAGAGAAAAGAAAACCATCACATACAAGGGAGGCTCCATAAGATTAAATGCTGATTTCTTATCTGAAACCATGGAGGCAAGAAGGCAGTGGTATGACATAGTCAAGTTACTAAAAGAAAAAAATTTCCAATGAAGAATACTCTACCCAGCTAAACTAGCACTTAAAAATGACGGAGAGTTCAAAATATTCACAGATAAACAGAAATTGAAAAAGTATGCCAACAAGAACCCTGCCCTTCAAGAAATACTAAAGGGAGTTCTGCAGGAAGAAAGGAAAAAACAGGAAAGGCAGACTGCAGGAAGAAAAGAAAAAACAGGAGGAGAGTGTAAGAGCAACAAAAAAGACAAAAAGAGAAGGAAACAAACAAACAAATATGACAAACACAAGTCCAATCAAAATAAGGCTAACATAAATAATTCCTTGAAAGTAATAACACTGAATGTCAATGCATTAAAATCACCTATCAAAAGATTCAGACTGGGACATTGGATAAGGAAATATGACCCATCTATATGCTGTCTACAAGAGACACATCTTAGACCCAGGGATTCATGGAGGTTGAAAGTGAATGGTTGGAAAACAATCTTGCAAGCAAACAATAACCAAAAAAAGGCAGGAGTAGCTATATTAATATCAGACAAAATAGACTTTAAATGTGAAACAATTGTAAGAGACAAAGAAGGATACTACATATTAGTGAAAGGGACAATCTCTCAAGAAGAATGAACAACCACAAATATTTATGCTCCTAACAAGGGTGCCTCCAAATACATGAGGTAAACACTGGAAAAACTAAGTGAAAGAATAGATGCCTCTACAATTATAGTGGGAGATTTTAATACACCACTATCAACTTTGGACAGAACATCTCAAAAGAAAATCACTAAAGAAAAAAATATTTGAACAGTATATTAGAGGAGCTGGATCTAATAGACATATATAGATCATTACACCCAAATACAGCAGGATATACATTTTCTCAAGTGTACATGGATCATTCTCCAAGATAGACCATATGCTAGGCCACAAAGAAAGGCTCAATGAGTTCAGAAAGGTTGAAATCATACAAAATAATATCTCTGACCACAGTGGAGTGAAGTTGAAAATCTGCAAGGGCCAGAGGCCCAGATTTCACACCAAGATACAGAAATTAAACAGCATACTCTTAGAAAAACAGTGGGTCAAAGAGGAAATCTCAAAAGAAATTATTAACTACCTTGAAACTAATGATAATGATAACACAACATATCAAAACTTATGAGATGCAGCAAAAGCAATACTGAGAGGGAACTTTATAGCCATAAATTCATACATCAAGAAAGAATAAAGTGCAAAAATTGAAGAACTAACTGCACATTTGGTGGAATTAGTAAAAAAAACAGCAAAGTAACCCCACAGGAAGAAGAAAGAAAGAACAAAGAGCAGAACTAAATGAAATTGAAAATAAGAAAGCACTTGAAAAGATAAACAAGACCAAGAGTTGGTTCTTTGAGAAGATCAGTAAAATTGACAAACTCTTAGTGAGACTAACAAAAAAAAGAGAGAGAATATGCAAATACACAAAATAAGAAATGTGAAAGGAGATATCACCATACCCTCCACAGAAATAAAGACTATCATAAGAGGATACTTTGAAAAACTATATTCCAACAAAATGACAATTCAGAGGAAATGGACAAATTCCCAGAAACACATAAGCAGCCTATATTGATGAAAAAAGAAATTGATGATGTCAACAAACCAATCACAAGTAAAGAGATAGAATCTGTCATTAAACACCTCCCAACTAAGAAGAGCCCAGGGCCAGACAGCTTCACAGGTGAATTCTACAAAACATTCCAGAAAGAACTAACACCAATCCTGCTGAAACTCTTTCAAAAAATGGAAACAGAAGGGACATTACTTAACTCATTCTGTGATGCCAACATTACCCTAGTACCAAAGCCAAACAAAGACACCATAAGAAAGGAAAATTACAGGCCAATTTCTCTAATGAACCTAGACGCAAAAATCCTCAACAAAATACTTGCTAACCGTATTCAACAACTCATTAAGTGAATTATACACCATGATCAACTGGGATTCATTCCAGGTATGCAAAGATGGTTCAACAAAAGAAAATCAATCAAAGTAATATACCATATAAACAGATTGAAGAAAAAAAATCACATGATTATATTGATAGATGCAAAAAAAAGCATTTGATGAAATACAGCACCTTTTCTTGATAAAAACACTGCAAAAGATTGGAATACAAGGAAATTTTTTGAACATGATAAAGAGTATATATGAAAACCCACATCCAACATAATTTACAATGGTGAAATCCTGAAATCCTTCCCTTTAAGATCAGGAACAAGACAAGGATGCCCACTCTCTCCCCTTCTATTTAACATTGTCTTAGAAGTACTTGCTCAGGCACTGAGGCAAGAACCAGATATAAAAGGCATCCGAATTGGAAAGGAAGAAGTCAAAATTTCATTATTTGCAGATGACATGATCCTATACATAGAAAACTCTGAGAGGCCTACAACAAAGCTTCTAGAACTCATAAATGAGTTTAGTAAAGTTGCAGGTTATAAGAGCAATGCACGAAAATCAGTAGCATTTCTGTATACCAATAATGAGAAAGCTCAGGAGGAAATCAAGAAAGAAATACCATTTACAACAGTCAATAAAAAAATCAAATACCTAGGAATAAATTTAACTAAAGATGTAAAAAACTTATACACAGAGAACTACACAAGACTGTTCAAGGAAATGAAAGAAGACCTAAATAAATGGAAGAATATTCCCTGTTCATGGATAAGAAGACTAAATATTATTAAGATGTCTACCCTACCAAAACTGATCTACACATTCAATGCAATGCCAATAAAAATCAACACAGCATTCTTTAAGGAACTAGAAAAAATAAGTATGAAATTTATCTAAAAAGGAAAGAGGTGCCGAATAACCAAAGACATATTGAAAAAGAGAAATGGAATTGGAGGAATCACACTACCTGACTTTAAAACATAATACAAAGCTACAGTAGTGAAAACAGCATGGTATTGGCACAAGGAGAGACACACAGACCAAAGGAACCAAATTGAGAGTTCTGATATAGATCCTCATATATATAGACATATAATATTCAATAAAGCCACCAAACCCTCTCAACTGGGAGAGAATGGCCTATTCAAAATATTGTGCCTGGAGAACTGGATATCCATATGTAGAAGAATGAAAGAGGATTACCATCTCACACCTTATAGAAAAATCAACTCAAGATGGATTAAAGACCTAAATATAAGAGCCAAGACCATAAAGACTTGGGAAAGCAGTGTAGGGAAGCACATACTAGACCTTGTAATAGGAAATGGCTTCATGAACTTCACACCAAAAGCATGAGCAGCAAAAGAACAAATAGATAAATGGGGCCTCCTCAAAATGAAAGCCTTCTGCACCTCAAAGGAGTTTGTCAAGAAAGGGAAAAGAGAGCCTACACAATGGGAGAAAATATTTGGTAACCATGTACCAGATAGGAGACTTATAACCTGCATATATAAAGAACTCCTATATCTTGAAAATAAAATGATAAACAACCCATTTAAAAAAATGGGGAAAAGATTTAAACAGACAGTTCTCCAAAGAAGAAATACAAATGGCTAAAAAGCACATGAAAAAATGCTCCAAATCTAGCTATCAGGGAAATGCAAATCAAAACTATAATAAGATATCATCTTACTTCCATAAGATTGGCAGCTATGAAAAAAACAGAAGAATACAAATGCTGGAATGAATGTGGAGGAATGGGAACACTCATCCACTGCTGGTGGGAATGCAGAAGGATCCAAACATTCTGGAGGACAGTTTGGTAGTTTCTCAAAAAACTAACCATAGATTTACCATATGACCCAGCAATTCCACTGCTGGGCATATACCCAGTAGAACTGAAAACATGGACACAAACTGATAGATGCACACCAATGTTCATAGCAGCATTGCTCACTATCGCCAAAAGTTGGAATCAACCCAAATGCCCATCAACAGATAAATGGATAAATAAAATGTGATAAATACGTACAATGGAATACTACTCAGCTTTAAGAACGAATACACTACAAATACACATGATAACATGGATGAATCTTGAGAACCTTATGTTGAGCAAAGCAACCCAGGCCTTGAAGGACAAATACTACATGACTTCAATGACATGAAATAAGTAAACCAAGTTGCCTCAGAGAGCTAGAAACTGGATGATAGGCTTACAGGAATTGGGGAGTAGAGGAAAGATGTAAGCTGACACCTACATGGGTGAAATCCATGATAAGCTGGAGGTAAGTATTTGTACAAGGAAGGGATAAAATGGGGGCATAGGGTTACATTTGGGTGGGGCTTTGTGGGCTTGAGGAGGGCTATGAATGGGAGGATGGGTAACATTGCCCAAGAAATTGGGGGCAGGGTGGGGCAACATATGAACATAGGAGATTGTCAGGTATTTGGTTGAGAGAATAATGATGAGAAAAACTTTTCAAAAATATAATAAGGCAAGTTACTTGTTTAAGATGCTTAAAGGGGATAATCTGGCACAGGATAGGCTCCTAGGGAATATGTGTATGCTCATTTTGCCATAGTGGTTATACCATTGGATAGAGACCCATATGAGAGTGAAGGTATACCCACATCCTGGGGAGGACTGATGCCATCAAATAGAGGGAACTGTATCTTTCAAGAGAAATGGTGGTTCCCAGGGCATTAGGGCCATTGAGCAAGTCAAGCCCTCGACACTGTTGCAAGTATCTCTGAACATGGCCCTTTGAGCAATGAAGATTGACTGTCACTGTGGGCCCTAAGGTGATGGGAAAAGAGTATTGAATAGATGGAACCAATGTAACTGTGTGGGCAATCTAAATGTCCCACAAGAGTACACAAGGATGGATGTAAGACATGTTAAATTACACCAGAAATACATAGGGGCTGATAGGCTAAAATGTAAATCATAATGTAAAACATAAGATAACTAAAAATCTAGAAAATTGTATAGTCTAAAATATAAACCACAATGTAAACACAAATGTTACCTTGTTTGAAAGCTATTGTCTCAATATCTGTACATCAGTTTCAGTAAATATAGTATGAATATGTAAAAAGATTATTGCTGTGGAAGGGAAAAGGTTTTATGTTGGATATGTGGGAGTACTGTATATTGTATATATGAATTACTGTAATCTAAAACTCTTGTGAAGATAAGCTTAAGAAATAGAAAAAAAAAAAGAGAAAAAGATAGGACGTAGACACTGAGGAAAAGATGGAAGTAGTTGCCTAGCCAAGGTGCACACAGGGCAACACTTATTGCAGTGATGGGCAGCAAAACATCAAAAACAAAGCTTTTGCATTTTTTAGTTTTTTGATACCCCAACTTACCTTAATTTTTCCAAGTTAATATGTATTCTATATCTAACCTTTAAACTCATCGCAATATTCCATTTTACTAATAAGGGAACCTGGTAATATATTGAGCTTCACTTTTCAGGAGGTTTTGGATCACAGAGAGGTTCAACAAGGGCAGCAGAGGAATACTGGTGTGGGATGTTATTGACAGGGGACTCATGGTTGGCAGGGAGTTCTATAGGGCATATATCCAGGGTACATAAAAATGTTTGGATTTTTTTCATAGTGGATACAATTAAAAACAACAACTGAGGGAATGCTGAGTTCCTAGCCAGGGGAGCTCTATCACAGTCCCTAAAGGAACAGCAACAATCCCCCAAGTGCAATGGCAAAGACCAAAAAAAAATGAAGGTCCAACAATGAGCCCTTGATACTAATGACTATGCTTGTGAGCCTGTGCACCTGAAATAAGAACAAGGCCTAGAGCTGCAGGGTGCCTAAGAGTTACCTCCTGAGAGCCTCTGTGTTGCTCAAATGTGGCCAGTCTCAAAGCCAAACTCAGCATGTAAATGCGTTGCCTTCCCCCCAGTGTGGGACATGACTTCTGGGGATGAGCCTCCCTGGTGCTGAATGATTACTACTGAGTATTAGCTGATGATGTAACTAGAAAATGACCTTGAATACAAGGTCAACTTGGACCAGCAGAATATCTCCATCTACATATAACAGGAGGTAAAAATGCTTTTTGACCTGAATCAAGGGGGAAATGGAAAGGTCAAATGAGTTTATATGGATATGAGTTTATATGGCTATGAGTCTCCAAAAAAGAGCGGGGAGGTTATCAGAGGGGTCACCCTTATGCACACCTCAGCAGAGTCTCAGAGACAGATAAAGTAGATACAACCCCGGGTATTGGTTCCTCTGAGGGCTACAGAGACCCACAGTTTCTATGGTCATGGCAGATGGAGTTCAGTGCCATGTCAGTTGGCCCATCTTTGGAGTTTGTGTTTCTGTGTGATGGAGCTGGACTCAGATGTGATCTTTTTTCAGAAACCTCTCCTGTTACATTTCCCAGAACTGTAGTTGGTGCTGGGCTTTAATACATACCCAGAGGATCTGAATCTCTGGACTGACCATATGATACCCAGGTCCTGAGCCTCAACAGACTTCAGCTTCTACACTCTGGTATAATGGACTTACCCCACTCAGCTAACATGGAATTGAAGAAGGTCAACCACCACAACAGGGAGCCAAGAGGGCCTGCAACTGAAAGCAGGAGGAATGCATCCAGCATCCATGTGGAATCTCAGCTCCCTCTTGATATAGATGTGGAGTGGACACAGCCAATTCAAGGTCCACAAGATGGAGGAATAGAATATGGATTAGAGTGGACTTAATGATATTCTATTCATGAACTATTGTGATTAGTAATCAAAGAAAATGTGGCATTGGTGTGGAGAAAGTGGCCATGGTGGCTGCTGGGTGTGGGGAATGGGAGGAAGAGATGAGAGGTGGAGGCGTTTTTGGGACTTGGAGTTGTCCTGGGTGGTGCTGAAAGGACAATTACTGGACATTGTATGTCTTCCCATGGCCCACTGGATGGAACGTGGGAGAGTGTGGGCTATGATGTGGACCATTGACCATGAGGTGCAGTGGTGCTCAGAGATGTATTCACCAAATGCAATGAATGTCTCATGATGATGGAGATTGTTGCTATGGGGGGAGGAGTGGGGTGAGGGGGTGGGGGATATATGGAAACTGCATATTTTCTGAATGTAATAAATAATAAATTAAAAAATGAAAATAATAATAATAAGTCTTTTAATCCTGCATGTATTATTTCTCCCATATATTTATATCACATCTAATTTCTTTCATCAATGTTTTTAGTTTTTAGTTCACTATAGAAAATATGTTAGATATATACCTATGGGTTATTGTCCCCGTCTCCTTCCCGCCCAGTATTGGCAGCCGGCGCTGCCCCTCCTTCTCCCCTTCTCCGTCTTCCGCCTAGTTGTTATCTAGACAGCCCACACTTTCCCCTTCCCCTCCCTTGCTCCTAACCTCTTAGCCAGCTTACTGTCCAGTAACTGCCTACTGTCCAGTAACCGCCTACTGTCCAGTAACCACCTACACAAGCAACAGCACCCGCCGGCACCAATCAAGTCCCTCTACGTATCCCTAGACCCTATAAAACCATGTCCCCTTCAACAATAAAGTAGACTTGTGCCTAGACCTTGTCTCCATGGTGTTCTTGCTTGCACCGCGCATCCCCCGTGCCTGAGCGGAGAGAGCGAGGGCCCAACGGCTTCGTGCCAAACCCCCTCCTCTCCTTCGACCGTGAGGCAGCCCCCGTCCGGAGAGCCCACCCGGCCAACCGCGCCAACCCTCCCGGAGGCCCACCGCTGTCCGCAGGTTTCATTGTTTTTAGTGCTATTTTTAATGATACATTAAATTTTTTTCAATTTCAAAATGATCTTGTTTGTATAATATAGATACATAATTATTTGTACCTTTTATTTTGCAACCTTACCAAACTCTTTTATTATAATATTTATTGTAGTTGTTTTTGTATATTATTTGATATTTTCTCCAAGCATAATTTCATTTGTGACTAAATTTCATTCCAATTTTTCCAATATTCTTCTTTTAATTTCTTTTCTTGCCTTATTATACTAGTCAATACCTCCAGCTATTGATGAATAGGAATGATAGAAGCAGGCAAATTTTCTTGTTCATGATCTTGGGAAGAATTTAAAATGATTTTCATAATAAGTATGATGATAGCAGTAGGATTTTGGAGATGCCCTGTATCATACTGGGAAAGTTATCTATTCTAAAGGTGCTAAGAGTTTGTATTTTAATCACAACTAATCATTAAATTTCATGAAAATATTTTTACATCAATTGAGGTTATCATATGATTTTTCTTTAGTCTTTAATACAGTGAACTATATTGTTTATTTTTTCTGAATATTGAACCAGCCATATAGATCCAGGGTAAACCCCAATTGGTCATGGGATATCTTGCTGAAAAGTTTTGCTCCTGTGTTTATTTGTAAAAGATATATGTCTGTAATTTTTTGTGTAATCCCTTTTCCTGATTCTGTATCAAGGTAATAATGGCCTTATAAACTCATTTAGTAAGTGATTCATCCCCTTCTGTGTTCTGGAACATTTTTTGTAGAGTTGATATTAGTTTTATCTCTTGTGTTTAATAAAATCATGAAAGACACAATCTCGTCCTAGATATCACTTTGTTGGAAGAAGTTGTACTAGGAATTCAGTTTTTTCACAGAAAAAAGTACATTCATGTAAGTTATTTATTTTTGAATGGGGTTTTGAAGACAGTGTTTTCCAGGGAACTTGTTAATTTATTCTAGGCTCCCACATTTATGTGCATAGAGTTGTCCATAATATTTCCTTATTATTCTTTAATATGGGTAGGTCTGTATTATATCTCTTCTTTTACTCCTGATATTATTAATCTGTGTTTTCCTTCACTTTGTTCTTGGCCTTTCTAGATAGAGGTTTATCATTTTTATTGGCTTTTCTAAAAACTTAAGCCTTTGATTTCATTCATTTTCCCTATTGTTTGCCTGTTTCCAATTCCATTGATTTCTGCTGTAATGTTTATTATTTCTTTCACTATCCTCCCTTTGGACTTTTCTTGTTCCTCTTTATTTAAGTTTGTTTAGATGAAAATTTCTATATTTTATTTAAGATATTTCTTCTTTTATAACATATGCATTTTATTTTGTACATTTACTTCTAAGCCCTGTTGTAATTGCAACCCACTTATTGTGAAGGGTAATTATATATATAATTTAATCCAAAATATTTTAATTTCACTTTGACTTATTCCAAGAGTTTTGTGTTATTAGGTTTTATTTTACTTCCAAAATTTCCTAATTTTTGTTATTTTATTTCAATTTCATTATAAGCCTAGACACAGTGTTTATGACTAGAACATTTTTACTCTTGTTAAAGCATTATTTAACTGTTTATGATTTTGACATAGTCTACCATGTTGAATGTTTCTTGGGCATTTGACAAGGATACACACACACACACACACACACATCCTTTTTATACATTTGGAGGATTCCCTAGAAAACTTTTTGGTATCAAATTTGAATTTAATTGTTTTAGTCAAGGAACATGATTTATTTGATTTCTACTTCTTATCATATATTGCTTTCTTTGTACCAATATGGTCTACATTGGTGAATATTCTACATGCACTTGAAAAGAATGTTTATTCTACTTTTGTGAAATGGAGTGTTATTACATGTCATGCAGGTCAATTTGGTTGATTGTGTTGTTCATTGTCCTCCACAGCCTTATTAATTTTCTGTCTACTTGCTGTATTGTTCATGTGAGATGTGATTTGATGTCACCAATTACAATTGTAGATTTGTCTATTTTGTATTTTTGTACTATCGTTTTCTGCTTCTTATATTTGAAGCTTTCTAGTTAGGTGAATACAAATTAAGACTGTTATGTTTCTTGATGAATTAACATGAATAATTATGTTATTCAGTTCTTTATCCTAAATAATATTCTTTTTTGATGTCAAATTTATCATTATATTTACTCCATCTTTGTTTTGATTAGTGTTTGCATGGTATATTCTTTTAATTTTCACACATTTTAATGGGTTTGTTATAGACAGCAAGTAAACTATTGGGTCTTTCTTTTACTTTTCTTTTCTTTTCTTTTTTTTTGCCAGTAGTCATTGGGAAAATCACACTCAACCAATCTTCTTGAAAAGACAATTAAAGGAGGAGAAGAAACTTTGTAGGAAGGAAGACTCTGCTTCCCATTGTTGGATGAAACCTTGCCCGGGATAACCTAGGTAGGTGCAATTGACATGCACCTCTCATCATCTCCTGTACTGAAGGAGATGATGAGAGGTAGGGATTGGCATCTTATTTCCCACCCACAGAAAGATGTCCCACTGAGGGAAACTGTTTGATCATGAAATGAGAGTGGTAGATTATCCAGTGAAATACTTATTGTTTAGTAGGACATCACATCCGTCAATCTGATTGCTTGGTTGGAGTTCTGTCCCTATAAAATGAAGGCAGCAGAGACAGGGTAGAACAGATCCCAGGTTAGCATTTCCTGGAATGTCACACAATAACACTACCTAATTGACCATTGATTCCATATAGGCAAGAAGGGAACTGGACTTTGAAGTTTCTTCCCAAATGCTTTTTTCTTCTAAACCGAAAATCTTCACTAGGTGCACCAGGATGCATGAAGAATTTGGCTGCCCTGGTCATGGAAACTAGAAATAATATTTCTGAGGAAACAGTATACAGTTGTATGTAAAACGCATATGGACCTATGAAAATTAAATAAGATCCCTTCCATGTGTTTTAAACCTGTAAGCTAGAAGATATAAAGTGTTAACAGACTTGTAAATATAATTATTGATTAGTAGTTTTGAGGATGAAGTATAATTATGTGATGTTTCCTATATTCCTAACCATTTGTGGGCATAGAATGTTCTAAGATGAGAGGAAAATTTGTGATCAGGATTATAAGAAATTGGTGCAAATTGGAACAAGTGCTGCAAAGAAAGTTTATAAAAGTGATTGTCTAGAATAGCCAACAATTTTGCTCAAGAAGCTCTGAAGACCTACCTTGTATTGGAATGTATAATTGTTGTCAAGACACTCTAGTGTATGAATGTATAATTTTCTTCAGCATTGTTTTACATCTTAGGTAAAGGGGAAAAATATATTGCATAAATTTATAGTTTAAATACTTCAGTTAGTGTAGTGTGGTACACTAAAGCAAAAAAAAAACGGCTGAATTTGACTTGCAATTTATCCATTCTGCACTATTTGAGAATCTAGTTAATTGCAAAGGTTATGCTCTCTGTTCTTTCCTTAACTTACAAATCTTTGTGACAATAAAGATAGTCAATGCTTTAGTCAGAAATGCTGTGTTTTGTGTTTTGTTGTTGAAACAAATGAATCTGGAGATCTCTGTGACTTAACATGTACCACTTTATTTCCTGTTGGTGCAAAATCTTCTAAGAGTTTGGATATCATGTAGGGACATTTTTCCTCCATGTAGATTCTCACCATCCAGGGCACTCTCTTTCTGTGCATCCGTAGTCCTACTTTTTTTTTTTAAGATTTATCTTTAAAGATATCGCACCCACCCCTACCACTTGCACTTTCTCTGTGTCCATTTGCTGCACATTCTTTGTGTCTGCTTGTCTTCTTGTTTTTCTCTTTAGGATGCACCAGGAACTGAACCCAGGACCTTCTGACATGGGAGGGAAGCACTCAGTTACTTGAACCGCCTCAGCTCAGCTCTCTCTCACTGTCTTTCCTCTCTGTCTCTTTTTTGTTGCATCATCTTGTTGAGTCATCTCTCTGCTCTCTGGGCCAGCTCTCTACACAAGCCAGCTTCTCTGAGCAGGTCAGCTTCTCCATGGAAACCAGCTCACCTTCACCAGTAGGCCTCAGGAACCAAACCTGGGTACCCCCATATGGTAGATGGTAACCCAATTGCTTGAGCCACATCCCCTTCCAGTCCTGCTTCTTAATGCATTTCTTGTAGGCTTGCTGCATTAGGGAAAAAGATATCTGGATACTAACACTTTAGTTCCTAAATGCTGTAGCCTGAGCTGGACACATCTAGCTTTTGTGAGCTTATCATGAGTCTGTTTTAAATACAAGGGAGTAGAAAATATGGTTGCAGTACCTGTGAATTTGATGATACATGGATTGGTCATAACTGAGTAAAAGGCATTTCCCATTTGTAAAGAATTGTTTACTAATTGTTGCAGAGTAATATACATGTAATAAATGTATGAAAAGGTATATTTGAAATATACATATAAATGTATGTGTGTATGTTATATTATGAGATCCAGGCATGACTTTGGAGTAATTTGGGTTTATTCTATTCCTGCAAATATAAAAGTGAAGTCATAAAGATATTCAACACATCTGCCCTGGCTTAATCTGAATCTTCTTTTATCTAGATCCTTTCTCTTAATATTGCATTTTAAGTGCCTGCATCTTAAATGGTAGGCAGTTTGTCTGCAGTTTTCTATTCAGAATTGAAAGTTCAGACTTTCTGCCTTTATTACTCAGATATATATCATGAGTTCTCTTTTGTATTAGCTCCTTTATTCCCTATTAGCTACAACTCCAACACAAACAAAATCATCTATTTAGAGGTGAATTGATATATAGATTTTTAAAATTAAAAACACGCTCCACATTATATACAACCTGTGAAAATCATATACAAGATTTCTCTACAGCTGTATCTAGAAGAATTTAACATTTTTCCTTACCTTTAGTCAGGGAAAATAATTTATTCTGAGCAGAGTACAAATAACAATGAAAATAGTGCTGCATGTTTTGTGCAAAGTAACATTATTTTTGTTATGACTCCTGCCTTAATGGCCTTCTCTCATGTCCTACAACTCTATCATTTCTAGTTTTTGTCTTTATGTTTTTAATATACTTTTATTGTCTTTTTTTAAAGATATATGGATCATACAAAATGTTACATTAAAAAATATAAGAGGTTCCCATATACCCCACTACCCTCCCCCCCCCCGCCCACACACATCAACAACCTCTTTCTTCAGTGTGGCACATTCATTGCACTTGATAAACACATTTTGGAGCGCTGCTACACCACACGGGTTATAGTTTACATTGTAGTTTACACTCTCCCCAATACATTCAGTGGGTTATGGCAGGATATATAATGTCCTGCACCTGTCCTTGCAATATCATTCAGGACAACTCCAAGTCCCAAAAATGCCCCATATCACATCTCTTCTACCCTCTCCCTGCCCTCAGCAACTCCCATGACCACTATCACCACATCAGTGATACAATTTCTTCCATTGCTAGAGTCACAATAATTCTATAGTAGAATACCATTAAGTCAACTCTAATCCATATTTTATTCCTCCATCCTGTAGACCCTGGAATGGTGATGTCCAGTCTACTGCTAAATTGAGACGGAGCTTAGATCTCGTCTCAGCTATAAACCTTTTTAATATATTTTAAATACTTGGGCAAATTATTACATAAGTTATACTTAAAGATTACTTAGCCTTTTTTTTGTCTTTATTTACATGAAAAAATATGAGGTCCCCATATACTCCCCACCCCCTTCACCCCACTCCTCCCATAACAACAACCTCCTCCATCATGGTGAATACATCTTTGAGCACTGCTGTACCACATAGTCAATGGTCCACATTACAGTTTACACTCTCCCCCAGTTCATCCAGTGGGCTATGGCAGGACATACAATGTCCAGTAACTGTTCCTCCAGCACCACCCAAGACAACTCCAAGTCCTGAAAATGCCCCCACATCACATCTCTTCTTCCCACTCCCTACCCTCAGCAGCTACTGTGGCCACTTTCTTCACATCAATGCTACAATTTCTTCTGTTACTAATCATAATAGTCCCAGAATAGAATATCAGTACATCCACTCTAATCCATACTCTATTCCTCCATTCTATGGACCCTGGGATGGTTATGTCCACTTCACCTCTATATTAAGAGGTGGCTTAGATTACACATGGATGGTGGATGGAATTCTCCTGCTTGCAGTTGTAGGCACTCTTGGCTCCCTGGTGTGTGGTTGACCTTCTTCACCTCCCTGTTACCTGGCTGGGGTAAGTCCAATAAACCAGAGGATAGAAGTTGCAAGTCTGTTGAGGCTCAGGGCCTGGCTATCACATGGATAGTCCAGAGATTCAGGTCCCCTGAGTATACAGTAAACCCCAGTGCCAACTACAGGTCCAGTAAAAGTAGCAGGAGAGGCCTGTGAACAAAGATCACAACTGAGTCCAACTCCATAACACTCAGGAACACAAACTCCAAAGTAGGGCAAACTGACATGCATTGAAGTTCATCTGCCATGACCATAGAACCTGTGGGTCTCTGTAGCCCTCAGACGAACCAATACCTGGGGTTGTATCTACTTTAGCTGTCTCTGAGACTCTGCTGAGGTGTGCATAAGGGTGACCCCTCTGATGACCTCCTGGCTCTTTTTTGGAGACTTATAGCCATATCAACTCATTTCTCCTTTCTATTTCCCCCTTTTATTCAAGGTCAAAAAGCATTTTTAACTCCTGATATTATATATAGGCTGGGATATTCTGCTGGTCTGAGTTGACCCTTTTATTCAAGGTCATTTTCTAGTTACATCATCAGCTGGTACTTGGTAGTAATCCCTCAGCACCAGGGAGGCTCATCCCCGGGAGTCATGTCCCATGCTGGGGGGAAGGCAATGCATTTACATGCTGAGTTTGGCTTCGAGGCTGGCCACATTTGAGCAATATGGAGGCTCTCAGGAGGCAGCTTTTTTGATAGAATACATAAAGGCAAAGATTTTCCATCATCGTAATAATGTATGTAAATTAGCAATATCCCAGTAATCAATAATTTGTAAATGCAAAGAAGTTCCTAATTGGAAAAATGTATAATCACCATTTAATTACATATTGATATTTTAGAAAAGAGGAAACATTTAAATTTCCATATAACAAGGCTATAAATATATTTAAATATACACATTTTGACTGCAAGATCATTATCTTTTGCTTTAGACAGTTGTTCTTAAAATATGAATATGTTTTATCTTGTCTATTGACAGTAAATTATTAACCAAGATCACTTTTGACTCCAGAGCTTCCTCATTGCAATTTTTACCTCTGCATTTCTGAGTGTGTAGATTAAAGGGTTTAACATGGGCGTTACCAGAATATAAAACACAGCCACTGCTTTATCCATGGGGAAGGTGGATGTGGGCCGAAGATATACTAAAATACAGGGTATAAAGAATAAAGCAACCACTGTAATGTGGGAGGTGCAAGTGGAGAGAGCCTTCCGCTGTCCTTCAGAGCTCTGAGATTTCAGTGAACAAAGGATGAGGATATAGGAAGAAAGAAGAATGGAAAAACTGACCAAACACAGGAAACCACTGTTAGCTGCAACAACAAGTCCAAGAATGCGAGTGTCAGTGCAGGCTAGCTTCAGCAGGGGGTAAAGATCACACATGAAGTGGTCAATGACATTGGGACCACAGAAAGGCAACCAGAGCACAAAAAGGATTTGAATCAGAGCATGAAGAAATCCCCCCGCCCAGGACCCAACTACCAAGAGGCCACAAACCCGCCAATTCATTATGATCATGTAGTGCAGGGGCTTGCAAATGGCTACATAGCGATCATAGGCCATCACCATGAGTAGGATTATCTCAGCTCCACCAAGGAAATGCTCCATAAAGACCTGAGTCATGCATGCACTGAAGGAGATAGTTTTCTTTTCAGCAAATAAGTCAAATATCATTTTGGGGGTGGAAGAAGAAGGCAAGGAGCCATCTAGAAAAGACAAGAAAGATAGAAAAAAATACATAGGGGAACTCAGGGTTGGGCTGGTGGCAATTGTCACTATAATGAGTATGTTGCCAGCCAAGGTTATTAAATAGATGACCGTAAACATGACAAAGAAGAGTTTCTTCACATCTGACTTCTGAGTCAGGCCGAGCAGGATGAATTCCGTCACATTGCTCACTTGCTCCATGATCCAGTTTTGCATATGGATAAATGATCTATCTGCAAATAGCACAGAGAATGTAATTTGAGTACATCAATTTTGATCAAGAAAATAATATGACTGTCAGATAATTTGTTCCTGTAAAACTGATGAAAACCCCAACAGATAAATCACAGACTTAAAATTGAGCTACTTTTTCAGTCACATGTAAAATAGATAGAGCCTTATGCACACACATTATTGCTACTGTTGACATGCCAGCCACCTTCACTATAATCCTGCATAGATAGATCCTCCCCCAATCATTTCCTCAATAGTTTTTCAAATAGACAAACTGGAATAGAAAGATTACCCATGGGGAGGAACTGAGGATTGACTATACGAGTGTCCACTCCCCTGTATTTCTTCTCTAGTCATTGAAGCTGATTAATCTATGTTGCAGAGTTTCTTATTCCTATTAGATTTAACTTGTTTCAAAGTGACTGTAAAACACTAGGTGAGTTCTATTTGAAATTAGCATCATGTAGATTAGATGAATACTTGAGACCACAGTAAGACATATGGTGGCAGTGAGATTTGTGAGCTCATGCTTCATTGAAAGAGTTGTGTGAGAATATCACAGATTACTTATCAACAACCTCTTGAAGAATGAAGTCCTGAAAAAAGATAGAAGAGATAGCTTGATGCAGTGCAATAGTCCCCAAATTTATTTGTAGCTTTAAAATTTATTACTTGGGGAATATCTTCCACCTTAAATTTCAATTCAACATTACATTTAAGGAAGATTACAAAACATTCTCTGGACCTTTAATGTGAGGGCATAAAAGTTCCATAATTTACTGGTCAGAGCGTGTTTTTTTATTAGACAGATTATTTTCTGTTTTCACTGACTTGTAAGCATGTGATATTGTGTATAGGCCATGGTCTTATCAAACCTAAATTTTTCATCTGTAATTTAAGAATGATAATAGAGAACATAGAGGAATTCAAGAAGATCATTATTAATTATGTTAAAATGTGTATCCTAAAGATAAAAACACAGTTTTCCACATACTTCCAAATTATTATTTAAACATTAAAAATAAGAATACCATATATCATAATTCTTATCCTTGAAATGTCACTGAGTTTTAATTTTAAAAGAAAAAATAAAATGTGAATATAAATGAACTTGGTCCTCTCTCAAATAGTTAGAAAACTACTAAATATATTAGGAAAAGTTTGAATGCAGAAATCAATACATAAGGCAATAGAAAAGTATTAGACTTGATAAATTCAAAAGGTTTTTGTTTTTTTTTAAATACTCTTAAAAGTTATGAGTACAAATAAACTTAATAAGAAGCAGAAAGGTCAAATCCCAAAAAGACATTAATATAAAGAATATTTTAAATATTGTGTACAGTTCAGTGAGAGGGAATAAAAAGATTTTTCAGCCACAGATAGACATTTATGGAAGCAAAATAAATTTTATCTTCATATCATCACCACCAAAAAAAAAAGAGAAAAAAGCAAAAAAGGATTTTGTGTATTAAAAATTTAAATCATCAATCTGCTAAAAAACAGAAAAACAAAGCTATAAATACGTAACTGGTATTTGCATTATGCATCATGCTAGGAAAAGATGCTGTGTTATAAAATATAGCAAAAAATAGTGGATTAAACTACATAAAAACAGAGAACAAACTTGAAACATATTTGTAACAAATGTGACAGACAACTGTTACTACAGAAATAGTATTTAAAAATAAAGAAAAAACTCTACCCACATTATTATAAAGGAAAAGTAGAACTAATGAAAAGCTAATTTTCATGAAAACTGTTTGACATCTGAAAAATCCTCTATTTCATAAGCTATCAAAAGTACTATTTAAAATGTGCAGTATTTGAACTTGCAAAGTAAGGAGTGATATTATGCAGTCTGATGAGTGTGTGTTGGTATTAAATATTCTGGGAATAAACTAATTTATATAATATGGACTTTTTCATGTTGCTTGGTCCAGTACTCCTTAGCTTAAGAATCTAATCTCAGTTAATTATATATGCAAAACTTAAGGAAACATGTATTTCACCGTATTTTGTTCATAATAATGAAAATGTGAAGACAACCAAAATGTCTCCCTAAAGTGGATCAATTAAATGAATGAAAATGTACAGTTATGAAATATCAGGTGGATATTAAAAAGATCGATAAGAAGTATTATTAATATAGAAAGGCGTTTTCAGTATGATGGTGGGAAAATGCAAATATAAAATGGATTTGTAAAATGCATATTGTAAAATGATATATATAATAGAAATGAACCTTAAAAAGACTCTAAAAATTAATAGTGCTTATTTAAATTATAGTTATGGTAACTTTTTATGTTCTTTTTAAATCAATTTTGTAATCCTAGTTTTGTATAAAGAGAATATTTTATCTTATTATCAGTAAAATAATTGAACAAAAGTTGTACTTTTTTAATCTATGGTCTGGCTCCATAATATCCCAGTATTGTTTTTCTAAGTAGATTGGGTATGCTGGCCATTGTTCATAAAGGTATGTGATAATAGAAACATATTTAAATCTAACTTACCTATAAATCTAACTTACCTATTTTCTCGAAAGAAAAATATCAATAAAGAAGTCACTGGTTATACTTTAATTTTCTGTATGCTTTTAGAGAAGTAACAGGTTCAATCTATGTTAAGGCATCTTATTTGTAGAGAACACTCTACAGAGTTAGCAAGCACTGACCCATCACTGCTGCTTGGCAAGTTCATCCATTTTAAGTATAATATTCCTTTCCCTCAATTAATGACTAAAAAATGATTGCTTAGAGAAACTTCCTTAATATATCTGAGTTCACGGGCAGACTTTATTTTCCTCTATAGGCACACACCATTCCGTGAACGTGGGCCACAAGCATCCCAGCTCAGATGATGAATGTCTTTAGTCAGAAAGCCTCCAAATCTTTAGGCTTCAATAGAAATTAATGGTGAAAAATGTCACCGTTGCAGAACATGCCCGCAAGCCTCCTTCCTGCACAGTTGTTTTTTGCTCTTTATTGATTACATGAAGTATACTTTTTAAAAAGCCACTTGAAATTTGTTCTAACCTAATTTAAATCTCTGAAAATAGAAACTATGTTAAGCAGAAATATTATGGATTGTTGGCATCATGAACTCAGCAACAAATAAAAGTTACCTTTGAGTAAGAGTTCCCTTAATTCAGATCTTTTAAATCTTCTAAGAATGTCCATGCTCAGCCTGGAGATAACTCCTTTGGTCCTTGGGATCCTGAATCCACATGGCTTGGAAACTTAAAACCACCAGCATCTGTTATTTGTCTCTTGTTATGCTTATGTAGTGTTCAAGGCTCAGGTATCCTTACAGTCTGTCCTTTTCAACATTTTCAAGTGTAATTTCAGGGATATATTTAAAGGGTTAGTACTTAAACACAGCTAGTTAAGGGTTTTCTGAACTTTCAGTTCCCAGAGGATTAGAATTAGCAGCTAGCCAAGATGGCAGCCAAACCAGTTCTTCTTGTTCTCTCCTGTGGCTGTAGCATCTGTGACCATGGCGGGTGTGAGACACAGATGGGCTGGATTGGAAGTGATCTTGGAGTCTGGAACATTAGGCATAGAATTTTCTTGTTTGGAGTATGGGTCCATGAACTAACCAGAGCCTACAAAACAGCTCTAAGAATACCTGTCTCACAGAGTTAAAGAGAGAAAAAATGTGAGAAAATCTAAATCAAAGCAAAACTGTTATTCTACTGTTGACACACATACAAGCTAGAGACACTGATGTTTAGTATTAAAAATCTGAGTCACTCCAAAGAGCAGTAATTCTGTAGTACAAGCCTTCCAGTTCTTCTTGTTCTCTCCTGTGGCTGTAGCATCTGTGACCATGGCGGGTGTGAGACACAGATGGGCTGGATTGGAAGTGATCTTGGAGTCTGGAACATTAGGCATAGAATTTTCTTGTTTGGAGTATGGGTCAATGAACTAACCAGAGCCTACAAAACAGCTCTAAGAATACCTGTCTCACAGAGTTAAAGAGAGAAAAAATGTGAGAAAATCTAAATCAAAGCAAAACTGTTATTCTACTGTTGACACACATATAAGCTAGAGACACTGATGTTTAGTATTAAAAATCTGAGTCACTCCAAAGAGCAGTAATTCTGTAGTACAAGCCTTACCTTCTAAGGATGTTTCTTATACTTACTAACCATATGATCTAGGGAAAGTTTCTCAGCCACTTTATTCCTTAGTTTTTGCATATTTACAAAGGGGATAATTATAGTACCTAATTCATAGGACTGCTGCAGGGTTATCATGATAATGCATGTAGCATGCTTAGAATGGTGACTGGCATAGAGTAAACTCATTATTGCATGCTATCATCTTCTGTACATGATAGCTGACATCATGTTTGACCAGTCCAGGTTTCTGGCAAGATTGTCTCAACTCATATATGTAGCTTGTTTTACTTTCTCTTATTTTTGGTAGGAATTTGGGCAATACAGAAATTAGAAAGGGTAAATTTTCTACAACTGAATACTAATTCACAGGTCAATATAATTATGAAATCACTCCATGAGTGCTTGATCACTCCACTAAAATATATGACCGTGAAGTGGAAATTACCAGAAAAGGGTTTAGGAGCTAGAGTTTCAATGTGAATTCAATGAGAACCAACCAATAATGAGCAGTTTCTATGAAACAGTCACCTGTCAAAGTGAGACATCTCATCTGATTCTCACATAAACCTCAGAAGGAAGATATTGTTATTTCCATTTCATGTATAGGAATTTGATGTTCTCTTTGAGCATCACTTGGTCAAGGTTAAAATGGTTATAATGATAGCGTTCAGAATTAAATCCAGACTGATCCTTAACCATTATGTTATTGTTCTTCATCAGACACTGACACTGTGATGTGTCTAACCCTCTGAATATGAAGGGAGACCAAATGCTGATTCAGATTGTCTCTGATGTTTGGAGTTTTGGTTCTACACCAGGGGCAAGCAGGAATTACTTCTGCAGCTGGCTAGGAAAGAGAAGCACAGAGAAAAGTTAGCACTGATATTCCTTTCTCACTTTTAGCCCCATCCTGGGTGCTTGCATTCTAGACAGGTTTCATTCAGAAATGTGGAAGAAAAGATTGATCAGATGTCAAGAGTTAAGACCTGGAACACCTGTGAATAAAACACGATAGTTCCTAGAGAAATAATACACCAGTGACCCAAGGTATGGTGCCCAATCCCTCTACTTCTGATTCTATGCATGTCAATTTCCTTACGTGATCCTGAAAAAAAAGATTCTTTCTTTTTCTCGTTGCTAAATGCAAAGGATTGGGCTAAACAATGAGAACTTATTGGCCCATGGTTTGAGATTAGGAGAAGTCCAAAATTGAGGCATCAGTAAGAAAATGCTTTCTTCCCGAAGACTTGTAATCTGGGGCTGGCTGCTGGCAATCCTTCGTCCTTAGCATTTCTGTCACCCTGTAAAGCACATGGTGGTATCTTCTTTCTCTTCCAGGTCCTGTTGACTTTTAACTTCTGGCTTCCTGTGGCTTTCTCTCAGTGTGTCTGAATTTCATTCTTCTTAAAAAGAACTCCAGTAATAGGATTAAGACCCATCCTGATTGAGTGGGGCCACCTCTTAACTGAAGTAACTTCATCAAGCTTTCCTACTTATAATGAGCTCACCCCCACAGGAATGGATTAAGTCTAAGAACATGTTTTTCTCGGGAACATAGCTCCAAACCACTTCAGTCTTCAATGAAATAAGGTTATTAGGAAGGTAATATGAGATGTGAAATCATCAAGCTAGCATATTATGCATAGAAAGTTCTTTTTTTATTTAAAAAATTTATTCAAGTATATCACTCACACATAAACATAAATAAAAAATAGGTGTATAGTAAAAGTTGTGAACTTACAAAACAAACATGATAACATCATACAGGGTTCTCATACCTCACCCTATCACCAATGCCTTGCATTGCTGTGAAACATTTTTAACAAATGATGAAAGAGCATCCTCAAAATATTACTACTAACCAAAGTACCTTACATTTGGTATATTTTCTCCCAACCCACCCTATTATTATTTTTATATCATTCATTCATGAATATACATAAACAATAAGTGTAAAATAGGAGTTGTGACCTGACAAAACAAACATGCATGACATCATACAGGGGTCCCATACATCACCCCACCACCAACACCTTGCATTGCTGTAAGACATTTGTCACAAATTATGAAAGAATATCGTCAAAATCTTACTACTAACTAAAGTCCATATCTTATGTTTAGTGTATCTCAGCCCACCCTATTATTATTTTTAAATACATATTTTTATTACAGGAGTTGTGAACTTATAAAACAGTCATGCTCATGTGCAGAATTCCCATACAACACCCATCCATCAACACACCACACTGTGGTGAAACATTTGTTACAGATTGTAAAATAATATCGTCAGACTATTATCACTAACCATGGTACATAGTGTACATTTGGCAAACTTTTTCCATACTCCCCCATTATCAACATAGTACATCTTTGGCATAGATGCCAAATATTACAAATATTACAGTATTGCTGTTAACCTCAGTCCCTAAGTCACTCCAGTTGTATTTTTCCCATGCTTCTCCACATTCCCACCCCTCTGCAATAGTAATGTACATATGCTGTAGCTCACAAAGGACACTCTTGCATCTGTATCATCAACCACAATTCTTATCCACTTCTGGGTTTACTGTGTTCATTCAGTTCCTAGAATATTCTCTAGCTTTCTTTCAATTGACATTTACATCCCTAGACTACATTCTCCAGCCAAATTCACATTTATAAACCAGCTGTTACTCACTGTAATGTGTTACCATTAATTCTATATATTTATACATTTTTATAGTAAAGTTAAAACTAATACATACATTAAGCATCAGTAGTCCATCTCAGTCCTCTTCTTATCTCCTTTAAGAATCTATCTTGGTGCACACATTTCCACAGTTGTTGTATGGAGCTATCATTTATTTAATCTTGACCAATTTGTGTAATTCTGAGCAAGTTAGCCAATTTCCCTGTGCTTCAGTTTCCTCTACTGATAAAAAAAGATAATATTATCTTATAAGGTTGCTACAAGGGTCAAATTGGTTAGTGAAAAAGACATAGGAGAGAGGTGAATATTTTGTCAGAATGGAGAAAGTTGATTATGCCTAAAATCCCATGTGAGGAATTTAAATACTAGGAAACCTAACGGAAGAGAGAGGGGGAGGGAAAGGAAGAAAGAAGAGAGGGAGAGGAGGGTAAAGGGAGGTGAAAGGAGAAGAGAAGGGAGAAGAGAGAAAAGAGGAGAGGAAAGGAGAGAAGAGAGGAGAGGAGAGGAGAGGAGAGGAGAGAAGAGGACAGGACAGGACAGGAGAGGAGAGGAGAGAGAAAAAATATAGGAGAGTAGGGTGAGTGATCTGAACAGGCATTTTATGAAGAGTAATTTCCATCTTCACTCTTCTTAATAGACTACAATTTTGTTCCAGTGTCAGGTGGCCAAGTGTGTAGGACCCATCCCCAGGCAATAGTTATGAATCTGGATTTAATCTAAACTAATTTTAATAATGTTACTCTTATTTCCAGTGATTGATCTAGGTATGATCATGTGACACAATTCTAACCAAGTTAGATGAGAGATAAAATCTGCTGGAAGTCCCTTGAAGAGGCTTATCCAGATGAAAAAGGATTTACACACCTAAACAGGGACACTAGAGGTGACAGCAAGAAGATTTGCTCAAGAAGCATTGGAGTTTATAATTGTTGTTCTAGCATGTGCTTTTATAATTTCTTCATCATTGCCTTACATCTTACATAAAGTGGGGAAACTGATGGATGGTTTAGTTACTTCAGTTACTGCAGTGTGTTACACTGAAGCAAAAAAAAAAGGCTTAATTTTACCTGATTTTTAGGGATTGCCATTCATACATTTTATATTATTTGAGAATATAGATAACTATAAATGTTATCTAGTGTATTCTCTTCTTTTTTTTCACCCTGGGTGGCTCTCCTACGGGACGCACTCCTTGCACTTGCAGCACCCCTACACAGGGGACAACCCTGCGTGGCAGGGCACTCCTTGTGCACATCAGCACTGCATGTGGGCCAGCTCACCACATGGGTTGGGAGGTCCTGGAATTGAACCCTGGACCTCCCATGTGGTAGACGGACGCCTTATCCATTGGGCCAAATCCACTTCCCTGTATTATCTTCTTAATACTTAAAACATTTGTAAAGATGAAGTCAGTCAGTGCGTTAAATAGGATAAACTGTGCTTAAGATGATAAAAAAATGAATCCTGAAATCTCTGTATTTAATATATACAATTTTAATTTCCTGCTCAGTCAAAATTCACTGAAAGTTGGGAAGATCATTCAGAGCATTTTTCCTTCCTGTAGTTACTCAATAAACCATGTTGCTCCTTCCCCTGCCATCTTAATGATTGTCTTCTAGGCTTGCTGCAGTAGAGAAAATGAAAGTTAGCTAGTAATACACTGGATCCTAAATGTTTCAGCCTGAGTGTGACATACATGACTTCTACAAACAAATCACATGGTTCTTCCTAAAAACAAGGGCACTGAAAATATGTTTGAAGCACATGTGTAATTGGTGATGAGCAAATGGATTGGACTCATTGAGAAAAAATGATCTCCCATTTGGAATGAATTTTTTTTCCCCTAACTGTTGCATACTTATATGCATGTTATATAAAATGAGCTACAGGCCTGGCTATGGGAGCAATTGCAGTCAATTCAGTCGTTACGAGGATAGAAATGAAGTCATGGTATTTAGCAGGAACACTTGCCCAAATCTGCATCTTCTTTTACTTGGATTCTTTCTCTTAGAATTGCCCTGTAAAAGACTGCATCTTGAATGCCATTTCAAAGGCATGCCATTGGTCTGCAATTTTCTATTCAAATTTGAACGTGCAGACTTTCTGCCTTGATTACTCAGATATGATAAACTCCCTCTTCTGCACCAGTTACTTTTGTTCCTATTGTTAAGGCTCAAATTCATCCAATAAAAGCTGTTTTGGAGATGAAGTATTTTGTGGATGCTTTTGACAGAAAAAAAAATTATTATGTATATGTTCTACCTGGGAATATCACGTGCAAGTTTGTCTATGGCTTTCCATGTCTTTAGACGGTAGGTTTGCAGCACAAAAGCATTGATTTTGTTATGACTCCTGCCTTAATGACTTTCTCTCACTCCCTCCAAACCCACAGATTTTTTATTCTGGTTGATGCTTACCTCCCAAAATAAGTATCCCTGCCATCAATGGTTGGAAATAAAACTATGTATTTCCAATAAAATTTTAGTAATAAACATGTTTTACATCTTTTAATATTTGGGCTATTTATAACATAATCTACACTGGAAGATTCACAGATAATTTTTCTATAGAATATATAATGCCATGGCTTTTGTGACAATTTATGCCACCCAGTAATATCCCATTGTAATTTATACATTCAAAGATGTTTCTAATTGGAAGAGATTTAGTCATTTTTTAATTAAATATTGATATTTTATGAAAAAGGAACCATTCATCTAACTGCTGTGGAAGACAGTTTGGTAGTTCCTTAGAGCTAAGTATAGAAGTACCATATGACCTGGCATTCCCACTACTAGGTATATATCCAAAAGAATTGAAAACAGGGTCTCGAAGAGATATCTGCAAAAGAGTGTGCATAGCGGCATTATTTAAAATTGCCGAAAGATGGAATAAACCCAACTATCCATCAATGGATGATTGGATAAATAAAATGTGGTATAAAACTACGTTCAGTGAAATATTTAAAGTGCTTGTCTCAGTGGTAGAAATTTTATTTTCTTTATTCCTTCTATTTTATTAGGGCAAGTTATTTTTATAGACTGAAAACATAAAATTGTTTTTATTAATAATGTCTATTTTTCAGCTACAATAAATTACCCGCTGATATACCCTAAAATTGCTGAAGAGATTTTTAGTTTTTTGCTTAACATCTGTATCCTGACCAACTTTCAAAAGAGTCTTTAACATCACATTTATGCCTCTATTCTTTATCCACTATCAGATATCAGGTTATATCAACAATAGAAGCTCTAAGGATTTTGGCAACTATTATAAATGTTACCCATTTAATAAGACTATGGTATCTTATTGGCATGACTATATATATATATGACACAATATTATATATATTCATAATTTTGTTTTGAATTTTTTATTTATTCAATAGATAATGTAAGCTCTTTTTTTTCCTTCATGTCTAGCTATTTCTGGGTATATGAAAAGGTTTTTTTCCTTTTATTTGCAATCCTATTGATAATACCAATAACAACTCTTATTGGTCTTTCCTTATTTCTTTTTTTTTCATTTTTATTGTCTTTTTTTTAAAGATACATAGCTCACACAAAATATTACATTAAAAAATGAAAGAGATTCTCATATATTCCATCCAAATACACACAAACACACAGATGATTTTGTATAAATTGGATCACATTTATACTGCTATCTTGAAATCTGCTTGTTTTGCTCTTTTGCTTCAAGGAAAAATCCCACTGTTACAGTTTCATGTCAATAATAGGGAATTACATAGTCATTTTTATGGCTGCAGAGTATTCTTTCATAGAATACTCTGTAATTTATTTGACCAAGCCCCTATTGTAAGACATTAATCATTTTTATGATCTTCTTTGCTACAATAAACATTGATAAACATATCCTGCTACAGTGTTAAAAATAAAATGTGGTATATACCTAAAATAGAATATTATTCAACCATGAAGAGGAATGAAGTCCTGATGCATGTGGCAATATGGGTGAAACTTGAAAACATTATGTTGCGTGAAATAAGCCAGACACAAAAGGACAAATGTTGTATGATCCCATTGATTTGAAACAATTATATGGAAGTCAAAATCTAGAATATAAGATATCAGGTGACAGGGTAGGGAATGGGAATTTAAGACTTAAAATATACAGGGTTCCTATTAGGAATGATGAAAATGTTTTGATAATGGAAAATGGTGTTAGTAGCACAATGTTGTGAATGCAGCTACTGGCAATGAAATATATATCTGTAGATGATTAAAAGGAAAAACATTTGATTGTATGTATGATGACAGAATAAAAAACTTTAAAACATCCGTGGAACTACACTACACAAACAGTGAGCCCTAAGTAAAACCATGGACTTTAATTAAGAGTATAATTATAAAAATGAGCTATCATCAATTGTAACAAATATTCCACACCAATGGTAAGTGTTGGTGGTGGGGTGGTATATGTATTTTATGCACAATTGTTCTGTAAATCCACAACTTCTCTAAGAAAGGGAGGGCATAAACAGAAAGAGGACTGATTCAAGGTTCCACATAATAAGGGAATAAAATATAATTAAACCAAAATATTCTGACTGCAAGACTAATATATTTGTATTAGAAACAATTGTTTTTAAAATATCAATAGATTTTGTTTTGTCTTATTTATTTACATAAATTGTTATCCAATCACTCTTTGAATCCAGAGCTTCCTCATGGAATTTTCGTCTTTGCATTTCCAAGGATATAGATCAAAGGGTTTAGCATGGATGTTATCATAGGATAGAATACAGTAAACATTTTATCAATGGGGAAGGTGGCCATGGGCCATAGGTGTACAAATGTACAGGATACAAAGAATAAGAAAACCACGGTAACGTGCAGGTGGAGAGAGCCTTCCACCATCCTTCAGAGCTTTGGGTTTTGAGGGAGCAAAAAATGAGGACATAAGAAGTAATAACAATAGAAAAAAATGAGCACACACATGAACCCACTGTTGATGGTAACAAGGAGTCCAACGACGTGTGTGTGTCAAACACAGGAGACCTTCAGCAGAGGGTAAAGATCACAGAAGAAATGATCAATGACATTGGGGCTACAGAAGGGCAACCAGTGCAGAAAAGGGATTTGAATTGGAACATGAAGAAATCCCCCAGCCCAAGACATGACCACCAGGAGGCCACACTCCCTCCAGTTCATTTTGACCATGTAGTGCAGGGATCTGCAAAAGGCCACATAATGTTAATAGGCCAACCATGAGCAGGATGATCTCAGCACCCCCATGGAAATGTTCCCTAAAGATCTGAGTCATACACTCACTGAAAGAGAAAGTTTTCTTCTCAGCAAGTAAGTCAAATATCATTTTGGGGCCCATGGTAAAAAGAGAAGAAGCCATCTAGAAAGGTCAAGAAAGAAAAAAAATGCACGGGGGAGCCCAGGTCTGTGTTGGTGGCAATGGTCACCACAATGAGTAAGTTGCCTGAAAAGGTAAGAAAGTAGATGATTATAAATACAATAAGAAGAGTTTCTACACATCTGTGTCCCATATTAGGCTGAGCAGGATGAATTTTGTCACCCTGTTCATGAGCTCCAGGAATACAGTTTGCTTTTGGATAATTGATTTATCTGAAAATAGTGCAGGCATTGCAATGGTGGTAGATCTATTTTGAAAAAGAAAATAATACATCTGCCAGGTAATTTTTGCCTGTAAGAGGAAGATGAATGGAACCCCAAGGCAGAGATTCTCTAAACTTAAAGTTGGGCTATATGTTTAGTCCATACTGAATACATAACGTCTGTATTAGTCAGCCAAAGGGGTGCTGATGCAAAATACAGAAATCTGTTGGCTTTTATAAAGGGTATTTACTTGGGGTAGAAGCTCACAGTTAGCAAAGCAGGCCATAAAGCATAAGTTAATTCCCTTACCAAAGTCCGCAAAGTCTTGCCACGTGATGGAGTGTGATGGTTGCCGATGTTCAGCTTCCTATTCTTCTTAATGTTCCATGACCCAGCTTCTTCCACTATGAGTGGTAGGCTGGGATCTGAACATTTTTATATACCCTATATACAAGCCCTAGAGAACTCCCTCCCAACCATCAATAACGCCCCACACCAATGTTCCTCCCCTGCCATAGTTGAACCCCTCTGTGGTATGAAACTTCTTCAAAAATGAAGCCTAATATATTGCCAAATTCAATTTGTAAGAAAATGAAATAATAATAATAGGTTTAAAGATTAGAAATAGAATACATACTAATTTAGAAAAACTAAAGTAAAAAATAAATTTGGGGTATTAAAAAATGAAATACCATAAAACTTTGTTTCTGGCATTTTGCTTTTCATCACTGAATTGGTGTTGCCCTGTATGTACAGTGGCAAGGCTATTTCTTTCATTCCTTCCTCAGATGTGTGAGGAGTGGGGAGAGGTGAGGGGTATATGGGAACCTCATATTTTTAAATGTAATATTTTTTGTAATCTATGTATCTTTTTTAAAAAGGCAATTAAATAAAAAATTTTTTTAAAGAATTAGCAACAAAAGTGGCAGCCAAATCAGGTCATCATATTCTCTCTATCTCTCTCTATTTTTTTGTTACTTTTTTATTAGAGAAAATGTGGGTTTAAAGAACAATCATGCATAAATTACAGGATTCTCATACACTACTATACCACTTGCTTTGGTGTGGAACATTTGTTGCAATTTATAATAGGACACTTTTGTTATAGTACTATGTTTTTTGATAATATTTACCTTTGTTACAATCAAGGAAAGATTATTAAAATAGGTACTATTAACTACCATACATAGTTCATATTAGGTATAATTTTCCCCATATTCCACTATATTGTTAATACCTTGTATTAGTGTCATACATTTGTCATAATTTATGAATGAACATTCTTATACTTGTACTATTAACTATAGCCTATTGTCTACAGTAGTGCTTACTGTGTTATACAGTCTTATGTTTTACCTTCTAAATTATATTCTAGTAACATATATGTCCTAAAGTTTCACCTTTTAACCACATTTACCCATATAATTCAGTGCTGTTAGTATCAGAAGCAAAAATGTGTGACCATCACCACCATTCATGCCCAAACCTTTACAATCAACCTTAAATAGAAATTCTGTACATATTAAGCATCAGCTTCCATTCTATGGCCCTAATCTAGCCCTTGGTAACCTATATTCTAGATTCTAATTTTATGAATTTTTAAATTCTAATTAGGTCGTATCAATGAGATCATACAATATTTGTTCTTTTGTGCCTGGCTTATTTCACGCAATACAATGTCCTCAAGGTTCATCCATATTGCTGCATACATCAGGACTTCATTCCTTTTTATGGCTGAATAATATTATATTTTATGTATATTTTGCCTATTCATTCATCAGATGGACACTTGGGTTGCTTCCATCTTTTGACAAATATGAATAATGCTATTATGAACATTGTCGTGCAAATACCTTTTTGAGTCCCTACTTTCAATTCTTCTGGATAAAAACCTAGTGTCAGGATTGCTAGGTGAAATGGTAATTCTATACTTAGCTTTCTGAGGAATTACCAAACTGTCTTCCACAGCAGCTGCACCATTTTACATTCCCACCAGCAATTAATGTGTTTTGCTATTTCTCTACATTCTCTCCAATACTTGTTCTTTTCCATTTTCTTAATAACAGTCATTATAATATATCTGAAATGCTGTCTGATTGTGGTTTTAATTTGTATTTTCCTAATAGCTAGTGGTATTGAGCATTTTCATGTGCTTTTTAGCCATTTATATATCCTCTTTGGAGAAATGTCTATTCCTGCCTTTTGTCCATTTTTAATAGAGTTGTTTGTCTTTTTATTGTTGGCCTATAGAATTTCTTTATATGTTCTGGATATTAAACCCATATAGTGATGCTATTGGGCTGGATGGTGAGGGTCTGTAAGGGAAAAAGGTAGGAAGGGTGGGTTAGACTGTCCATGGAACTGGGAGGAGGGTAGGGAAAGGGTGTAGGTGAACTATGAGGATTTGCAGGTATGTGGTTGAAACTACAACACTGGGAATGTTCTTTTGGCAAATATGGCAGAGGAGGGTTATTGGTTTAAGGTGTTGGATGGGGGAGCATGCAGGACAGGGCACACCTGGGGCAAGCTTCTAGGGAGTGTGTAGCATTCATCTTGTCATAGTGTGTTGTGTCACTGGGTGGAGACTCACATAATGAGTGGGAAGGTGTTGGAATCTCATCCTGGGGAGTCCTGCTATAATTTCAAATAGAGGGGCAGGAATCTCAAGAGCATAGGCAGTGCATAACAGGGAACTACAGGCCAGTATGTCAAGCCGTCATAGTTGCAAGTAACTATGAATCTTGTCCTTCAATGACTTGTTTTGGTAGTTACCATGGCTCCCGCAGGGAGGGGGCAGGGAGGAATAGAACAGATGGAACATGGGACGTTTTTGGAACAATGGAATTTTTCTACATGATCTTGTGATGATGGATACAGAGCATGTCAAACTTCATGAAAAACTATAAAAGTGTACGGTCCAAAACATAAGCAACAATGTAAATAATTGAAAATAGTTAATTACAATGTTTCTATATTTGTACATCAAAGGTAACAAATGTACTATCTGCATGTAAAATGTTATTAATAGGGGAAAGGAGAAAGGGGAGGGCATTGAGTATATGAGAATCACTTATTTTCTATGCATGGCTTTTTTGTACCTTAAAGCTTCTTTGAAGAAAAATGAAAAAAGTTAGACACTGGGAGCATAAATGGAAGCAAATGTCACTGTCTATAGGAAAAAACAGGTCTTACAGGGATGAAAGACATAATGCCAAATTTTTTTTATTTTACTTTTTATATTTTTATTATTTCAAACTTTTAAAAACAATTTATATTTTGTTATTTTTAAACCTATCATTACTGTATCATTTTCCCATTAACTGTATTTGATTATTTTGTTGGTTTCAATTGTTTCCCCTCTGTAGAATTTTTTTTAAATTGTGAACTTCCAAAACAATCATGCACATGTGTAGAATGCCCATACAACACCTCTTCACCAACACACCACGCCTTGGTGGAATATTTGTTACAGATTATGAGGTAATACCATCAGACTATTACCATCAATCATGGTCCACAGCTTACATTTAGCACACTTTTTCTATACACTTCCATTATCAATACAGTACATCTTTTGCATTGCTGCAATGCAAGTATATAATATTCTTGCATCATATCACTTGTAATTTTCCCAAGCTTCTCCACATTCTCACCACCTTGCAATAGTGATGTACTTTTGCTCTAGCTCACAGAAGGGCACTCTTGCATCTTTACCATCAACCACAATTCTCATCCACCTCTGGATTCACTGTGTTATTTGGGCCCTAAATTATTCTTTAGCTTTCTTTCAACTGACATTTACTTCCCTTTTGACAATTTACAGACTACCCTTTTGGACCACAATTCCATTTATGAACTAGCTGTTACTCATCTTACCATCAACTCTATCCATTTCCACACTTTTACAGTCAAGTTAATTAAAACTTCTACATACATTAAACATCAGTGTTCCTCTCAACCCTTCTCTTATCCCCTAATAACCTATACTATAGGTTTTAACTCCATGTGTTTATTTTTCATATTTAGTTCATATTAATAAGACCATGCAATATTTTTCCTTTGTGTCTGGCTTATTTCACTGAGTATAATATCTTTGTGATTCATCAATTTTATCATATGTGTCCCAATATCATTTTTTCTTACTGCAGCATAGTATCCCAACATATGTATATACCACATTTTGTTTATCCATTCATTGGTTGATGGACCCTTGGGTTCTTTCTATCTTTTAGCAATTGTGAATAACACCTTGGCTTCAATTCTGAAGATGTTTGGATGACAGAAGGGTTACTACTGAGCCAGGAGAGGATCATTGGTGCAGGGTGTCAGTAATGGGGGATGCATAGAAGTAGTTCACTTGAGGCATAACCATAAGGCATATGAATGTACTCAAGTGTTCATGGGTCATTGTCTCAGTGGGTAGAGAGTCACACAATAACCAAAGGAATATCAAATTTTCATCCTGAGGAGCTCTGACACCTTCTCTAATGAGAAAGCAAGAATTTCCTGAGTACAGGGAGAGTGACTAGTGAAGGAGGGTGGACCATTGATGGGCCCTGGACAGTGATGGCTGTGCTTATGAACTTTCCTTTTGAAGTTGAAACTTAGCCTAGTATTATAGGGTGCCTAAGCATTACCTCCTGAGAGCCTCCTTGTTTCTTGAATGTGGCCCCTCTTTAAGTAAAAATCAGTACATAAATGCATTACCTTCCCCCCCAGCATGACACATGACTCCCGGGGATGAGCCTCCCTGGCACTCCCTTATTTACTACCAAGCTCCAATTAGCAATGCAACTATTTGGGTCCCCTTATCATTCAAAACAAATTTAATAGTTGGCTTTTCTATTTCTGCAAAGTAGGCTATTGGAATTTTCATTTGGAATGAGTGTTTTTGTTCCTCATTTTGGGTAGAGTTGACATCCAATCCATGAGCATGGAAGGTCCTTCCATTTAGTTAGATCTTCTTTGATTTCTTTTAGCAAACATTGTAGTTTTCTGGATATAAGTCTTTATATCCTTGGTTAAATTTATTCCTAGATATTTACTTCTTTAGTTGCAATTGTAAATGGAATTTTTATTATGACTTCCCTTGCAGATTGCCCGTTACTGGTATACAGACACTATTAACTTGTGCATGTTAATTTTGCACACTGCCACTTCACTGAATTCATTTATTAGCTCTAGGAGCTTTGTTGTAGATTTTTCAGGACTCTATATAGGATCACACCATCTGTAAATAGTGAAAATATTACTTTTTCCTTTGCAAATTTAATGTCTTTTATTTCTTTTTCTAGTGTAACTTCTCTGACTAGAACTTCCAGCACAACTGATAGTTGGCATCCTTGTCTTATTTCAGATATTAAAAGGAAAGCTTTCAGTTTTTCACCATTGAGTGTGATATTAGCTGTGTGATTTTCATATATGCCCTTTATCATGTTGAGGAAGATTCCTTCTATTCCTATTTTCATAAGCATTCTTATCAAGAAAGCATGCAATGTCTTCTCAAATACCATTTTTGCATCAAAGACAATCATGTGGTTTCCCCCCTTCATTTTGTTAATGTGTTTTATTGCACTCATTGATTTGCTTATGTTCCATAGCTATGGTGTATAATTCTTTTAATGAGCTGTTGGATTAATTTTGCCAGTATTTTGTTGAAGATTTTTGCCTCTTTATCCATAAGAGAAATTGATTTTTAATTTTCTTTTCTTGTAAATCTGTTCTGGCTTTGTTATTAGGGTGATGTTGGCCTCATAGAATGAGTTAAGCAGTATTCTCTCTTCTTCAAGTTTTTGGAAGAGTTTAAGCAGGCTTGGTATTAATTCTTGGAGTGATTGGAAGAATTCACCTCTGAAGCCCTCTGGCCCTGGGCTTTTCTTCATTGGGAGATTTTTGATGACTTATTCAATATCTTTTCTTGTAACTGGACTGAGAAGTCTTCTATTTCTTCCAAAGCCAATGTAGGTTGTTTTTGTATTTCTAGGAATTAATCCATTTCTTCTAGATTGTCTAATATGTTTGCATACAGGTGTTCAGGGTATCCTCTTATGATCCCTTTTATTTTTGTGGGGTCATTGATAATGCCCTCCTCTCATTTCTGATTTTATTTGTGTCTTCTCTATTTCTTTGTTATTCTAGCTAAGAGTTTGTCAATTTTATTGATCTATTAAGAGAACCAACTTTTGGCTTTGTTAAGTCTATTGTCTTTTTATTCTCAATTTCATTTATTTATGTTCTAATATTTGCTATTTCTTTTCTCCTGCTTGCTTTGGGATTAGTTTGCTCTACTTTTTTTTTTCCTCCAGGTTTCAATTAGGTTTTTTATTTTACCTCTTCTTTTTTAATATAAGGCATTTAGGGCTATAAATTTCCCCTTCAGGACTGCCTTCACTGAATCCCTAATGTTTAGATATGTTGTGTTTTCATTTTCATTTACCTCAATATATTTACTGATTTCTCTTGCCATTTCTTCTTTGGCCACACATTGTTTAAGAGTGTGCTATTTAACTTCCATAAATTCATGGATTTTCCACTTCCTTGTCTGTTGTTGATTTCCAACTTATTTCCATTATGATCAGAGAAAAGGTTTTGTATAATTTCTATCCTTGATGCTTGTTTTATGACCCACGTATGGTCTATCCTGTAAACACACCATGTCCACTTGAGAAGAATGTATATCCTAATGTTTTGTGGTGCATTTTTCTATATAAATCTGCTAAGTTTAGTTCATTTACCATATCATTCGTGTTCGGTTTCCCCTCTTTATGTTGGTTTTTTCCCCACACTTTACCATGTTCTATTTTGCATTTGCATTATCAGAAAATATGTCTTTTTCTTGTCCAATTGTATTCTGAACCTTATAGGGATTAAAGAGTAGAGCTGTATACTGGAGATACATTACTAGTGGGTTTTCCATTTAGACTTTTAGTTACATTTTTTTACTTGCAGAATTCCCTTTAGAAATTCTTGTGTGGCAGGTCTTGTTGATGAACTCTCTCATTTTCTGTTTATCTGTGAATATTTTAAAAACTATCTCATATCTGAAGGACAGTTTTGCAGGACAGAAGAGTTTGGGCTGGCAGTTTTTCTCTTTCAGTACTTAAATACATCATGCCATTGCCTTCCTGCCTCCATGGTTTCTGATGAGAAATTGGCACTTAGTCTTTTTTTAAATAATTATTTTTTTTATTTTTAAAGAAGCTAGATTACATAAATGTTACATTAAAAATATAAGGGGTTCCCATATGCTCCACTCCTCCCCCCTCCCATACTTTCCCACGTTAACAACATCCTTCATTATTGTGGTACATTTCTTACAATTGATGAACCCACATTGAAGCATTGCTACTAGTCATGGACTACAGTTCACATATAGTTTACACTTTTTGTAAGTTATGACAAAATATACAATGGCAGTATCCATCATTGCAATGTCAAGCGGGACAAATCCAATGTCCAAAATATGCCCTCTATTATACCTATTTTTCTCTCTCCCATCCTTCAGAACCTTGGTGGCCACTACCTTTACATCAATGATAAGAGCAGTTCTTCCATTGCTAGAACAATAATAAGTCTACTTTAATCCATTGTTCATTCCCCAACCTTGAGGATTTGGGGATAGTAATACCTATTCTGCTTCTAATTGAGAGGAGGAGATAGTCCCATGGGGCAGATGGATGGAACTATCTTGCCTGCAGTTTCAGACACTCTATTCCTTCCATGGGACACTCTGTTCCTCATCATCTCCTTGTTAGTTTTCCTGGGTGAGTTCAATGAACTGGAGAGTAGACGTTGCAACTCTGCTGAAATTCAGGGCTCAACTGACACATAGACAGATCAAAAATTTAAGTCTCTGGGACATATATTTATCAATACAATGCTAATTATGGGTTCAAATAAAAGGGGCAGAAGAGCCATATGTAGGGAAGAAATGAATGAATTTAACTCTGTTATATGGGGGAACATAAATTCCAAAGTAAGGCCCACTGATAGGGTACTGAATTCCTGAGTTGTCTACCTTGCTTATAGTTTCTGGCTATCTCTAGAGCCCTCAGGAGTCCTGCCATTTGAGGCACTGTTTAACATGGCAGTCAATGAGGTCTTGCTGAGACTTGCATAAGCATAACCTCTGGAATGACCTCTCAAAACTTCTTAGCCATAAAAACTCATTTGAATTTACCATTTCTCCCTTTTGGGCAAGGTCTTTTTCCAGATACACTGCTAGTTGATGCTTGGTAATAATCCCTTGGTGCCAGAGAAGCTCATCCCTGGGAGTCATGCCTCACACCAGGGGGAAAGTGGTTTGTTTATATGCTGACTTTGGCTTAGAGAGAAGACACATTTGAGCAAAAAGAAGGCTTTCAGGAGATAACTCTTAAGCAGTATATAATACTAAGCTATGTTTCAATTGCACAAGAAAGTCTCATAAGTACAATCATCAATGACAAAAGCCTGGCATAATAGTCTGCCTTCCTTCACTGAACATTGCCCTTGCACTCTAGGGATTGTTGCTGTCCTCTAGGGAATGAAGCAGAACTCCCCAGGATGGGAATTCAATATTCTTTCAGTTATTGTGTTAATCTCTACTCACCAAGACAATGTCCCATGAACACTTGAACATATTTATATATCTCAGAGGCATACCCAGGTAAACCCCTTCCCATTCACACCTACATCACTGTCACCCACACCAGGAATCCTCCCCTGCCACTGTTTGACCCTTCTATGATACAAAATCACTCAAAAAATGAACCCAACAAAATAAGTGGATAAAATTAATAATAAAATGAAATCTTTTTAAAACAATCAATAAAATACAAAAAATTAAACAATTTAAATAATAAAAAATAAAATAAAAATTTTAGACATTGTCTCATCACTGCAAGATCTGTTGTCTTGTGTGTACTGTGACATTTTCTTCGTTATATTCCCCCAGTGTCTTATTTTTTTTTCATTTTATATTCTGATAAGTTTTAGGATACAAAAAAGTCACATAGAGAATACAGGTGATCCCCATATACACAATGTCCTCCCCCTTGTCCCTTATCCCATATTAATAACATTTTTTACATGAGGAAGGTACATTTGTTGCAATTGATGTACAAATATTGAAGCATTGATACTAACCATGGTCAATGATTTACACATTATGGTTTACATTTTGGATTGTACACTTTTATAAATTGTGACAAAATTTGAAGTGGACTTTATCCAATATGGCAATATCATGCAAAACAATTCTCATATTCTAGAAATGCCGTTATGTTCCATCTATTCTACTCTTCCCTTGCCCTCCCTCAGAACCTATGGTAATCACTAAGTTTCAATTTTGAAGAATAAAATTCATAGTTACTTGCAATAATATTGAGGGCTTGACATATCGGTCTTTTTTTCTTTTTTTATGCACTATTATGTTCTCAAGGCATTCTTGTCTCTCTAATTCAGAACATAGCAGGACTCTACAGAATGGTAGTAATATTTTGTTTATGTTGTGGGTCTCTGCCCGCTGATATAACATCCTATAGTAAGATGAACATTTAGATATTCCATAGAAGCTTGCCCCGGTGTGCACTATTCCATATATGCCCTCATACCTGACACCTTACACCAGTAACCACCCCTGCCATATTTGCCAAAAGAACATTTCCAACATTATAGGTTTAACCACAGACTTGCAAGTCCACAGAGTTCATCTGCTCCTTCCCTTGACCCTTGAATTTGTCTCATGGATAGTCTAAAACAAATCCCCAACCTACTCCCCTTCACAGACCAAAACCACCAAACCTAATAATGCCATTGAAGCATGTGACGCACGTCCACTGCCTAACCACATTCTTCCACTTTATCATAGATTCCTTGGGGAAAAAATTAGGATTAGAGAAAAGGTAAGAAAGAAAAAGTAAAAAGAATATTAATAGTCATAATAATTTTTAAAAAGTAAAAGAGGAACCACACAAGAGCTAGGTAGTGAAATAAGTAATACAAGTTAAAAATATCACTAAAACTACAAATAAATAAGTATTAAAAGGTGGAATAGAAAAAAAAATGAAGTAAGAAACAAAATAGAGAGAAAAAATAGAATGAATTAAAAGGCCAGACAGATGGGAAGATAATAAAAGGGGGAAGGGGAGATAAAAAGAAAAAATGATGACCAAAAAAAAGAGGAGGAATGAAAGAAAGGCAACAGAAGTCAGAAGATAGAAAAATAAAGGAAAGAAAAGAAATAAGTATGTTGAAAAAATAAATTTAAGGAAACAGGAAACAAAGAAATGGAAAAGACAACAAACAAGAAACAATAGAGCAACTGCAAAAAAAAATAAAACAGAAAAAACAGCCTTCCATCTTAGGCCCCTAGGGATCTTCTCAGGCTACTAATGCTCATCAATTAATCACCCTTCAGCCTGCCCTCCACAAATGATGTATCCAGTTTTAGCAAATAAATAAAGGGAAAAGTAAAAAAGAACAAAACTTAAAAAAGAAAAGATGTAAGTTTTCTGTAACCTAAAACTTCTTTAAAAATAAAGTAAAAAAAGGAACACTAAATATCATCATTAGATCCATTTCTTTTTGATATGTTTATGATTTCTTCGGTATGTTCCCCCAGTGTCTTCTTAATATCATTTATCTCTTCCTTATCTTCATTAAATTGATTAGTGATATTTGTTTGGACATCCCATATTAGTTGTTCCATGTTCTGCATCTCCTCCTGTTTTTTTAATTTTTCATTAGACTGGACCATGTTTTCCTGTTTGTTAGTATTTTTGCAACTTTTTGTGTCTAGGCATCTATAAGAACAACTAAAAAGACAAAAACATATGACATACACAAATCTGAAGAAAATATGGCTAAGGTGAGTAATTCCTTGAGAGTAATAACACTGAATGTCAGTGGATTAAACTCACCTGTCAAGAGGCACAGATTGGAAGAATGGATAAGGAAAAAAGGCCCAACTGTATGCTGTCTACAATAAACCCATGTTAGACCCAGGGATTCAAGGAGGTTGAAAGTGAATGCCTAGAAAACAATCTTACAGGCAAACAATAACCAAAAGAGGGCAGGAGTAATTATATTAACATTGGACAAAATAAACTTTAAATGTTAAAATATTGTGAGATACAAAAACAGACACTACCTATTAGTAAAGCGGATAATCTTTCAAGAAGAAAGAACAATCATAAACATTTATGCTCCTAACCAGGGCACCTCCAAGTATGTGAGGCAAACACTAGAACAACTAAGTGAAGGAATAGATGCCTCTACAATTACAGTGGGGGAGTTTAACACACCACTATCACCAATGGACAGAACATCTCAAAAGAGAATCAATAAAGAAAAAAAGACTTTGAACAATATAAAGAGGACCTAACAGACATATACAGAACATTACACCCAAATACAGCAGGATATACATTCTTCTCAAGTGCACATGGATCATTCCCCAAGATAAGCCACATTCTAGGCCACAAAGGAAGTCTTACTAAATTCAAAAAGGTTGAAGTCATACCAAATAATTTCTCTGACCACAGTGGAATGAAGCTGGAAATCTGCAAGGGCCAGAGAAACAGATTAAGAATAAAGATATGGAAGATAAACAACACACTCTTAGACAAACAGTGGGTCAAGGAGGAAATCTCAAAAGAAATCAGTAATTACCATGAAACAAGGGAAAATGACAACAAAACATACCAAAACTTACTGCATGCAGCAAAAGCTGTACTGAGAGGGTAATTCATAGCCATAAATTTATACATCGAAAAGAAGAAAGAGTTAAAATTTAAGACCTAATTGTACATTTGGAGGAATTAGTAAAAAACACAACAAACTAACCCCAAAGGAAAAAGAAGGAAAGAAATAACAAACATCAGAGCAGAAGTAAATGAAATAGAAAATAGAAAAGCAGTCAAAAAAAAAACAACAACAACAAAGAGTTGACTCTTTGAGGTCAATAAAATTGACAAACACTTAGGTAGACAAAAAAAAAAGAGAATATGCAAAAACACAAAATAAGAAATGAGAAAGGGGACATCACCACTGATCCACAGATATAAAGACTATCATAAGAAGATACTTTGAAAAACTATATACCAAAAAGAAGGCCAATTTAGAGTAAATGGACAAATTCCTAGAAACAGAGAAGCAGCCTACATTGCTAAAGGAACAAATTGGAAATCTCAACAAACCAATCACAAGAGACAGAATCAGTCATTAAAACCTCCCAACTTGCTTGTGAGTATGTGCACCTAAAATAAGAACAAGGCCTAGGGCTGCAGGGTGCCTAAGAGTTACCTCCTGAGAGCCCCCGTGTTGCTCAAATGTGGCCAATCTCGAAGCCAAACTCAGCATGTAAATGCTTGTCTTCCCCCCAGCATGGGACATGACTCCCGGGGATGAGCCTCCCTGGTGCTGAGGGATTACTACCAAGTACCAGCTGATGATGTAACTAGAAAATGACCTTGAATAAAAGGGTCAACTCGGACCAGCAGAATATCTTAGTCTACATATAATACCAGGAGTTAAAAATGCTTTTTGACCTGAATCAAGGGGGAAACGGAAAGGACAAATGAATTTATATCGCTATGAGTCTCCAAAAAGAGCCGGGAGGTTATCAGAGTGGTTGCCCTTATGCACACCTCAGCAGAGTCCCAGAGACAGATAAAGAAGATGCAACCCCAGGTATTGGTTCTTCTGAGGGCTACAGAGACCCACAGGTTCTATGGTCATGGCAGATGGAGTTCAGTGCCATGTCAGTTGGCCCTTCTTTGGAGTTTGTGTTTCTGTGTGATGGAGCTGGACTCAGATGTGATCATTTTTCACAAGCCTCTCCTGTTACTTTTACCAGAACTGTAGTTGGTGCTGGAGTTTAATATATACCCAGGGGATCTGAATCTCTGGACTGACCATATGATAGCCAGACACTGGACCTCAACAGACTTGCAACTCCTACACTCTGCTTTATTGGACTTACCCCACTCAGTTAACATGGAGTTGAAGGTCAACCACCACACCATGGAGCCAAGAGTGCCTACAACTGAAAGCAGGAGGATTGCATCCAGCATCCATGTGGAATCTAAGCCCTCTCTTGATATAGATGTGGAGTGGACACAACCAATCCAAGGTCCACAGGATGGAGGAATAGAATATGGATTAGACTGGACTTACTGATATTCTATTCATGAACTATTGTGCTTAGTAATCAAAGAATGTGGCATTGGTGTGGAGAAAGTGGCCATGGTGGCTGCTGGGTGTGGGGAATGGGAGGAAGAGATGAGATGTGGAGGCATTTTTGGGACTTGGAGTTGTCCTGGGTGGTGCTGCAGGGACAATTACTGGGCATTGTATGTCCTCCCATGGCCCAATGGATAGAACGTGGGAGAGTGTGGGCTATGATGTGGACCATTGACCATGAGGTGCAGCAGTGCTCAGAGATGTATTCACCAAATGCAATGAATGTCTCATGATGATGGAGGAGATTGTTGCTATGGGGCAGGAGTGGGGTGAGGGAGGTGAGGGGTATACGGGGACCTCATATTTTTTTAATGTAATATTAAAAATATAAATAAAGACAAAGAAAAAGAACAAGAGCTGCCTGTCGCTACCCTATTGAGGATGCACAGCAATTGGGCTGAAGCCCTGAAGTCCAGATAGATCCCCATGAGTCAGCTATCAAGCTCATGTGCCACTCAGATGTGATCTTTGTTCACAAGCCTCTCCTGTTACTTTTACTGGACCTGTGGTTGGTGCTGGACTGTCTATGTGATTACCAGGCCCTGAGCCTCAACAGACCTGCAACTCCCACTCTCTGGTTAATGAATTTACTCCAGCCAGCTAACAGGGAGGTGAAGAAGGTCACCCACCACACCAGGGAGCCCAGAGTGCCTACAACGGCAAGCAGGCAAATTGCACCCATCATCCAAGTGGAATCTAAGCCCCCTCTCAATATAGAGGTGAAGAGGACATAACCATCCCAGGGTCCACAGGATGGAGGAATAGAGGATGGATTAGAGTGGACTTACTGATATTCTATTCTGGAACTAAAGTGATTAGTAATGAAAGAAAATGTACCATTAATGTGGAGAAAGTAGCCACAGTAGCTGCTGAGGGTAGGGAGAGGGAAGAAGAGATATGATGTGTGGGTATTTTCAGGACTTGGAGTTGTCTTAGGTGGTACTGCAGGGACAGTTACTGGACATCATAAGTCCTGCCATGGCCCACTGGGTGGACTGGGTGGGAGTGTAAACTACAATGTAAACCATTATCCATGTGGTGCACCAGTGCTCCAAAATGTATTCACCAAATGCAATGAATGTGCCACATTGATGAATGAGGTTGTTGATGTGGGAGTATTGGGGTGAAGGGGGTGTGGACTATATGGGGACCTCATATTTTTTTAATGTAACATTAAAATTAAATAAATAAATAAATAAAACAAAAAGGGGGTGGGAACTGCATGGTATTGTCACAAGGATAGATATACTGACCAATGGAACAGAATTGAGACTTCTTATGTAAATCCTCACATATGTGTTCAACTGATATTTGGCAAGGCCACCAAGCCTACTCAACTGAACAGAATGGCTTCTTCAACAAATAGTGCTTGGAGAACTGGATATTCATATCCAAAAGAATGAGACAGGAACACCATCTCACACCCTATACAAAAATTAACTCAGGAAGGTCAAACATCTGGATGTAAGAGCCATGTCCATAAAACTCCCAAAAGACAATGTAGGGAAACATCTGTGAGATCTCGTAAGAGGAAATGGTTTCAAAAACTACACCCAAAACTCAATCAAGAAAGAAAAAACAGATAAATCAGACTTCAAAAGTAAGAAATTTTGCATCTCAAAGAAGATTGTCAAGAAAGTGAAAAAGCAGACTGCTCAATGGGAGAAAATATTTGGTAATTATCTATCTTATAAGAGCCTAATATCCAGCATAGAAAAAGAAATTATACAACTCAAAAATATAAAGACAAACAACCCATTTAAAAAACAGTCAAGAGATTTGAACATAAAAAAAAGACAAAAAAAAAAGAGAGATTTGAACAGACACTTCTCCACAGAAAAATACAAATGGCTAAAAAGCACATGAAAAGATGCTTAACATCACTAGCTATTAGGGAAATACAAATCATAATTACAATGAGATATCATCTTACACCCATTAGACTGGCAGCTTTTAAAAGAACAGAGCACTACAAGTCTTGGAGAGGATGTAGAGGAAATGGAACTTATCCACTGCTGGTGTGAATGTAGAATGGTGCAGCCATTGTAGAGAGTAGTTTGGTGGTTCCTCAGGAAGCTAGCTATAGAGCTGTCACTGATCCAGCAATTCCAATCCTGGGTATATTCCCGGAAGAATTGAAAACAGGGACATGAACAGATACAGGCACATTAATGTTCATAGAGGCATTACTCACATTTGCCAAAAGTTGGAAGCAAGGCAAATATTCATCAACAAATGAATGGATAAGCAACCTGTGGTATATACATACAATGAAATATGACTCAGCTGTAAGAAGGAATGCGATATTAACACATAGGATAACATGGATAAATCTTGAAGATTTTATGTTTAGTGAAGTAAACCAGGCACTGAAGGACAAATATTACATGACCTCAGTGATATGAATTAAGCAAATTGAGCAGTCTCACAGAGCTAGAGTCTGGAAGATAGGTTAACATGAGACAGAAAGAGAGTAGGGGGTGGTGAGCTGATGCCCAAATGGACAAAAACTATGATAATGTGGAAGTGTGTAGCTTGCAGTGGATGGGCATGACAGGGGCACAATGATGTGGTTGGGTTCAGCAGTGTTAGTTGGTGAGGGGCAGTAGGGGGATTTTTGGATTGGACTATCCATGGAAATGGGGTGAGGGTTAGAGAAAAGATCGTGTAAACTCTGGGGATTAGCAGGCCTGTGGTTAAAACTACAATGGTAGAAATATTCTTTTGGTAAATATGGTATGGGAGGGTTACTTGGTGCAGGGTGTCCGATGCGGAGGGATGTATAGAATAAGGTGCACCTGGGGCATGCCTCTATGGAATATATAAGTGTTCATCTGTCAAATAGTGTTATCTCAGTGGGTGGAGACCTTCACAGTAAACAAGAAAATATTAAACTCCCATCTTGGGAAGTCCTGCTATGTTCTCATTTAGAAGGAAAAGAACCCCTCAAGAACATAGATAGTGCCTAACAAAAGAAAACTGACAAATATGCCAAGCCCTCAATATTATCACAAGAAACTATGAGTGTTATTCCTCAGAATTTGAAACTTAGTGCTTACCATAGGTTCTGAGGGGTTAGGAAGGAGAGAATAGAATAGATGGAACATCAGGCATTTTTAGGATATTAGAATTGTTTGGCACAATCTTGCAATAATGGGTATAGGCCATTTTAAATTTTGTCAAAACTTATAAAAGTATACTGTGAAGAATGTAAACCTTAAAATAATAAGACACTGGAGGAATTAATAAAAGAAAATGTCACTGTACATATGGGTCAACTGATCTTACAGTAATGGAGGGCAAAATAACAAAAAAATTAATATTTTTTCATTATTTTTTATCCCAAATTTTTACTGTTTTACTTTTTTAAAATTTATTTTGTATTTTATTTCTTATTTTTAAAACTATCATTATTTTAATTTCTTATTAATTATATTTGGCTACATTTTGTCTTCATTTTTGAAGACATTTTGGATCACAGAAAGATTACAACTGTAGCAGGGGAGGATCATTGATGCAGGGTGTCAGTGATGGGGTATACAAGGGAGCAAGCTTACCTAAGCGTACATAAAAAGCTTATAAATGTACTCAAGTATTCATGGAGCATTGTCATGGTGGGTGGACATTCACACAATAACCAAAGGAATATTAAATTCCCATCATGGAGAGCTCTGCCACATTCTCTAGTGGAACAGCAAGAACTCCCCAAATACAGGGGCAATGATTAGTGAAGGAGGATGGTCCACTGACAGGCCCTTAATATTGATAACTGTGCTAATCAACCTTTACTCTTGAAATTGAAGCTTAGCCTATTATTATAGAATGTCTAAGTGTTGCCTCCTGGGGCCATCCTTGTTGCTCAAATGTGACCTCTCTCTAAGCCAAATTCAGCATATAAATGCATTACTTACCCCCTCACCCCCGCATCATGGGACATGACTCCCAGGGATGACCCTCCCTGGGACTGATGGATTACTACCAAGCACCAACTAGCAATGCAACTGGAAAAAGACCTTGACCAAAAGGGGGGAAAGGTAAAGACAAATGAGTTTATATGGCTAAGAGACTTCAAAGTGAGTTGGGAAGTCATTCCAGAGATTGCACGTATGCATGTGTCAGCAGGATCTCATTGACTGCCAAAGTAAATACTACCGCAAATAGCAGGGCTCCTGAGAGCTCTGGAGACATTCAGTCAAGGCAGATAGCTCAGGAGTTTGGTGCCTTACCAGTGGTCCCTACTTTGGAATTTATGCTCTTCAGTGTGACAGAATTGGATTAAGTTGTGATTTCCCTACACATGTCCTTCTATTTGAACCTATAATTAGTACTGGAGTTGGTAGGTGTATGTCAGAGACTTAAATCTTTGGGCTGTCCATGTACCAGCTGTGTCTTGAATATCAACAGAGTTGCAACACCTACTCTCTAGTTCATTAGTCTCACCCAGGGCAGCTAACAGTGAGGTGATGATGGACAAGTACCATACCAAGGAACTGAATCTACAACTGCAAGCAAGTTAGCCCCATCCATCAGCCCTATGAGATTGTAACCCCTCTCAATTAGTGGTGGAGTGAACATCACCATCCAAGAATCTTCAGGATTGGGGGATGAACTATGGACTACAGTAGACATTCTGGTAGTCTACTATAAACTAATTGTTATTCCAGCAAGGAAGAAATTATATCATTGATGTGGAGACAGTGGCCACTGGAGGTACTGAGGGCAGGAAGAGGAAAAAACAGATATAATACACAGGTATTTTCAGGATATGGAAATTGTCCTGAATGACATTGTAATGACAGATACAGGCCATTACATATCTTGCCATAACCTACAGAATTGGGAGGGAAAGAGCGTAAACTACAATGTAAACTTTATCCCATGCTTGGTGACAGTGCTCCAAAATGTGTTCATCAATTGCAATGAATGTACCCCACTAATGAGGCTAATGCGGGAAAATGGGGGATGTGGGGGGAGCAGGACATATGGGAATCCCCTATATTTTTTATGTAACATTTGTGTAAACTAAATATCTTTTTAAAAAGAAAAAATAAATTTAAAACAATGTAAACCTTAATGTAAACCATTGACCATGGTTAGCAGCAATGCTTCAATATTTGTACATCAATTGAAACAAATGTACCGACCACATGTAAAATGTTATTAAAAGGAGAGAAGGGAAAAGGAGGAGGGTGTTGGGTATACATGAATCCCCTTTATTTTTTATGTGACTTTTCTGTAACTTACAGCTTCTCTGAATTTAAAATGAAAAAAATAAGAACTGGGGGAATATATGGAAGAAATTGTCACTATACATACAAGACAACAAACCTTACAGTGATGAAAGACACAATGTCTAAAAATTTTTATTTTATTTCAATTTTTTTTAAATTCTTTATTTTTTAAACTGTTGTTTCAATTTCTTATTATTTTTATTTGGTTATTTTGCTGTGTTTTTTTGTTAGGGGTTTTGGATCACAGCAGGGTCACAACTGTGGCAGGAGAGGATCACTGGTGCTGGGTGTATGTCATGGTGGGATGTGTGGGGAAGGGTACACCTAAGGCATGCCTCTAAGGTATATGAATATGCTTAAGTGTTCATGGGGCATTATCTTGGTGGCTGGAGCCCCACACAATAACTGAAAGAATACTGCATTCCCATCCTGGTTAGTCCTGCTGCATTCTCTAATAGAACAGCAAGAAGACCCTGAGTTCAAGGTCAATGCCTAGTGAAGGACAGACCAATTTGCCAGGCCATTGATATTGATGACCATACTTATCAACCTTTTCTTGTGTAATTGAAACTTATCCTAGTCCTCTATACTGACTAAGAGTTACCTCCTGAAAACCTCTCTGTTGCTGAAATGTGGCCTCTCTCTTAGCCAAACTCGGTGTATACTACCTTCCCCTGGTGAGAGGTATGAGTTCCAGAGATGAGTCTCCCTGGCACTGAGGGATTATTTCCAAATGCCAACTAGCAATGCAACTGGAAAAAGACCTTGACCAAAGGGGGAACTTAATATTAAATACAAATTTGTCCTTATGGCTAAAAAATTTCCAAGTGAGCCAGGAGGTCATTCCAGAGGTTAAACTTATGCATGTCTTAGCCAGATATCATTGACTGCCATAGTAAACAGTGCCTCAAACAGTGGGGCTCCTGAGGGCTTTGGAGACATCTAGGAACTATAAGCAGGATAGACAAGCTCAGGAACTCAGCAACCTGTCAGTGGGCCTTACTTTGGAATTTATGCTCCCCAGTACAAAAATCAGACTCATTTATAGTTTCCTACACATGGCTCTTCTGCCCCTTTTATTTGAACCTCTCATTCAGCACTGTACTTGTTAAGTATATGTCCCAGAGACGTAAATCTTTGGTAGGTTCATGTGCCAGTTGAGCCTGAATCTCAGCAGTGTTGCAACACCTATTCTCCAGTTCACTGTCTCACCCAGACAACTAATAAAGACATGATGATGGACAATGCCCATCCCAAGGAACAAAGAGTGTCTGCAATGGCAAGCAAGATAGCTCCATCTGTCTGCCCCATGGGATCTAAGCCCCAACTCAATTAGAAACAGAGTGGGCATCACCATCCCAAAATCCTCAAGATTGTGGAATGAACAATGGACTAAAGTAGACTTCTTATTGTTCTATGAATGTGATGACATTATTCAAGCAATGGAAGAATTTTATCATTGATATCAATGCAGTGGCCACCAAAGGTTCTGAGGAGAAGAGGGAAAAATAGGTATACTAAGGGGGCATTTTGGGGACATTGGAAATTCCCTGTCCTGTATGACTCTGCCGTGATGGATACAGGCCATTATACATTTTGCTAAAACCTATGAAAGTATGCAGGTCAGTGTGTAAACTATAATGTAAACTATAGTCCATGATTAGTAGCAATGCTTCAGTATGTGTTCATCAGTTGTAATAAACGTACCACACTAATGAAAGATATTAATGTGGGAAAGTGTGGAAGGGGGAGAGGAGGCATATGGAAATCCCCTATATTTTTTATGTAACATCTATATAATCTAAAGCTTCTTTAAAATAAAAAACAATCTTAAAAATGAGTCTAACTATATTACATTGAGGAAATAGAGCTTGATATAGTCCAAGGTAAGGTCTACCAATGGGGAACTGATTTCATGGGATCATGTGTTTTTTTCTATAGTGTCCAGATGTCTCTAGAGCCCTCAGGAGCACCCCTGTTTGAGGCTTTGTTTACTTGGTGGTTAGTGAGATCCACCAGAGATGTGCATTAGAGTACACTCTGGCATTCCCACCAACTCATTTTGAAATCTTAACCATAAAAACTCTTTTGTATTTAATTTTTTTTCCATTTTGGTCAAGGCCTTTTTCTAAATGTTTCACTGGTTGATGCTTGATAATAATCCCTCAGTGCCAGAGAGGCTCATCTCCAGGAGTCATGTCCCATGCCAGGGAGGAGGTAGTTGAGTATATCTGCTGAGTTTGGCTTAGAGAGAGGTCACATTTGGGTAACAAGGATGTTTTCAGGAGGTAAATCTTAGGTCATAGATATTATTAGACTAAGTTTCAATTTTACAAAAACTAAGGTTCACAAGTACAAGAATCAATATTGATGACTTGGTATATTAGTCTGTTCTATTTTTTAGGCACTGCCCATATACTCTAGAAATTCTTGCCACTCTATTAGAGAATGCTAAAGGACTCCCCAGGATTGGAATTTAATATTTTGTTGGTTACTGTGTGGGTCTGAACCCAATTATATAACACCCTATGATTACATGACACATTCACCTTCCATAGAGGCATGCCCTAGGGTCCGTCCTCACACATCCCCCCCAACACCAACACCATGCACCAGTGACCCTCCCCTGCCATAGCTGCCAAAAGGATACTCCCACAATTGTATTCTCAGACACAATCCTCAACGTCCCCAGAGTTCACCTATTGCTTCCTCCAGCCAGCTCCAGATAGTCCAGCCCATCCCTTCAACCTCATTCATACTGAGACTCCACATTGCGAACCCCATTCACATCACTGCACCCCATCCACTTCCAAGCCTCCCCCATCCCCTTATCATCGGTTCAGCCCAGATTGAGTATCATCTTACCACTCTCTATTCCCTTTCTATCTCCTGGTAACCTATCTTCCAGACTCTACTTCTGTGAGTATGCTCAATATCCTTAGTTCATATAGGTGAGATCATGCAATATTTGTCTTTTATTTACTGGCTCACTTCACTCAATATAAGATCTTCAAAATCTAAAATAAAAAAGAAAAGATATAAGATCTTCAAGATTTATCCACATTGTTGCATGTGTCAATACTTCATTCTTTCTCAAGCTAGTAAGATTCCATCACATCTATATACCTCATTTTATTTATTCATTTGGACATTTGGACATGCTTCCAACCTTTGGTAATTGTGAATTATATATACTGTAATGAACATTGCTGTGAATCTACCTGTTTGTGTCCCTGCTTTCAATTGTTCTTGGTATATTCTGAGTAGTGGGATTGCTGGATCATATGGCAGTTCCATACCTGAAGAACAGCTAAACCATCCTTTCCAGTGGCTGCACCATTCTATATTCCCCCAGCAGTGGATAAGTGTTCCTATTCCTCCACATCCTTTCCACAACTTGTAGTTTTCTTTTTTAATAGCAGCCAGTCTAATTGGTATAAGAGATCTCATTGTAGTTTCGATTTGCATTCCTCTAATAACTAGCGATATTGAACGTATTTTCATGAGCTTTTCAGCCAATTGTATTTTCTCTCTGGAAAGTGTGTATTCAGATGTCTTCCCATTTTAAAATGGTTTGTCTTTTTATTTTGCGAGGTAAGATTTCTTTATATTTGCTGGATTAGGCCCTTATTGGTGGTTCCCAAATATTTTCTTCCATTGAGTAGGCTGCCTTTTCACTTTCTTGACAGACTCATTTGAAGCAGAAAAGTTTTTAATTTTGAGAAGGTCCCATTTATCTATTTTTTCTTTCATTGCTCATGCTTTGGGGTAAAGTCAAACATTTCTTTATACTAACACACTGTCTTCTTAATATCCTGTATCTCTATAAGCATATTTTCCTTCATCTCCTTGATTTAAGAGATTTGTTTGAACTTCTTTGATTAGTTGCTCCAAATTCTGTGTCTCTTCTGGAGCTTTATTTTGTTCCTTTGACTGAGAGACATATCTTCCTGTTTCTTATATGGCTTATAAACTTTTGCTGATGTCTAGGCATCTAATTATCTTGATGAGTTAACTCTGAAGGTCTGTTTCTCCCTCTTGTCTAGGGTTTTATTGTTGATCTGAATTTGTGTTAGGGCTCTTCTCTTTAATGTTCAGTCCAACTTATTCTAGATCTTTAAAATAGCCCATATTTACCTGGTGAGATTTCTTCAGCTCTTCTTCATCTGTTCTTGCTCTAGCTATGCAATACAACATTTTTTTTTTTTTGGCATTTATTTATTTATTTATTTTTGTCTTTTTTTTTTAATGTTACATTCAAAAAACATGAGGTCCTCATGTACCCCCCACCCCCTCACCCCTCTCCTCCCCTCATAACAACAACCTCCTCCATCATCATGAGACATTCATTGCACTTGGTGAATACATCTCTTAGCACCACTGCATCTCAGGGTCAATGGTCTAGATCATAGCCCACACTCTCCCACAGTCCACCCAGTGGGCAATGGAAAGACATACAATGTCTGGTAACTGTCCTCGCAGCACCACCCAGGACAACTCCAACCCCCCAAAATGCCCCCACATCACATCTCTTCCTCCCACTCCCTACCCCCAGGAGCCACCATGGCCACTTTCTCCACACCAATGCCACATCTTCTTCGATTACTAATCACAATAGTTGATGAATAGAATACCAGTAAGTCCACTCTAATCCATACTCCATTCCTCCATCCTGTGGACCCTAGAATGGCTGTGTCCACTCCACATCTATATCAAAAGGGGGCCTAGATTCCACATGGATGCTGGATGCAATTCTCCTGCTTTCAGTTGTAGGCACTCTTGGCTCCCTGGTGTGGGCGCCAAGCTAACCTCCATGTTAGCTGAGTGGAGTAAGTCCAATAAACCAGAGTGTAGAAGTTACAAGTCTGTTGAGGCTCAGGACCTGGCTATCACTAGAAAATGACATTGAATAAAAGGGTCAGCTCAGACCAGCAGAATATCTCAGTCTACATATAATACCAGGAGTTAAAAATGCTTTTGACCTGAATAAAAGGGGGAAATGCAATACAACATTTAAAATTGCACTTTTTGTAAATGAGAGATCTTCCTTTCCTTTTTTCCTTCTCCAGGAATCTTGATCTTTCTGTTTATTTTTGTGCATAATTTTTTCCCTAGCTCCTATGATTTGTTTAAATTCTGTCCCTCACTCAGTGCCCTGTTTTCCTTATAACTTTCTGTTCTGGGATCCCCATATCTTGCAGAAGGTCAGTTTAATCCCTTTATTTTCCTCTGTGAGTCTTTTCTGTCTCTGATTTCTTCCTCATTAGGTTATCCAACCCTTGGCAGACAGATGGGTTCAATCTAGAAAGGTGGGTCACTCCAGAATGTCCATTTTGTGTTTAGGTTGTTCAGCCAACAAAACTGATTGAGCTTATCACTTATCAGCCACAGCTTTACAGTGGTCTCCCCTTATTATTCACACCCCCCTCCGGGGGGAGCTTTTTTGTATGCAGCATATACTTTGCCCTATGTCTCTACAGACTTGGATGCCTGCACCTGGATATGCACATTTCTGTAGGTAGTTCTATAGTCTCTGTCCCCGGTAGAAGGTGGGAGAGATCTGGGCAACTGGCTCTGGGCAACTCCCAAGCTGCGCGGGACCCAGTGATGGGGAAGGAAGTGGATTGATAGTCCAGGATGGAAGTTTCCTACCTGATATTTTTCTTTTTCTTCAATTCAGCTTTTGTGGAGTCTTTCTTTAGTCTCCACTGTCCTAAAGAGTTCTAAGCAATGATTCGTCCTTTAATTCACTGAGTCTCTGGGGAGGTTTTGGTTTAAATTCTGTCCCTCACTCAGTGCCCAGGTTTCCATATACTTTTCTGTTCTTATGTTGCTATGTTGATGATGTCACTCTGATGTGATGTTTTTATTTTATTTTATTTTTAAAATATGCATTGAAGAAATAGACACAAATAGAAAGTTAGACACAAAAGAGAAATATAAAGCTCACTAATTTGACTCAAAATTCTCATTCTTTTTTGGTGTGGCTTGTCTCTGGGTTTTCTATCAGTCCATGCCTCTGGTTTTTATAGCCTTAAAGATCACCTCTAGGATATGGTTAATATGCTTATTTTTCTTAGTGAGCAGTGGTGTTGCTTGCAATTGACAAGCTTATTCTTGGAAACCCATTTATATTAAGAATTTGGAGAAAAAGTTATCTGGACATTATTTGGTTAGAAGGTTTATAGCAAGGGAGGTACATGCAGGAGGCTAAAATTTAAATATGTGTTTTTTTATTATATTTTATTTTAAAGATACATAGATTATACAAAATGTTACATTTAAAAATATAAGAGGAATTCCAGAGGCAAGATGGTGGCTGCGTGAGCTTCCCTGGTAATGTCTCTGCAGGGGGCGGCTGGGCAGCGTTGAAGGCTCTTTGGGACCGCGCTGTTTCGGGGATTTTTGCTGGGTGGAAGGTGTCTGGACGTCAATTCGGTGGGAAGGTAACAGAGAGGATATGTCTATAATATATAAACGGAGGTCCCAGCTGGGCTCGGGAAGTTCCCTCCTTGGGTGGGCGGAGCCGCGGTAGCCGGCGCTCCTGAAGCTCCGGAGCCGCGGCAGCCAGGGGTTTTTGTTTTTTTTTTCCTTTTTCTGAAGGCTTTGCGGTGCTGAGAAATTCGCCGATACTGGGCTGGCTGGTGAGGGATTGTTGGGACAAGACTCCTTTGCAGATCGATTCGGGGAGACAGACGGTGCTTTGTTGTGAAGCGGGGGACGATTTGGTCGCCGGACAGGGGGGGAAGCGCTTCCGCCTGGAGCCCCATCCCCACAGGTCCGGCTGCCGATCTACAATGGAATTGGATTTGGGGCAATAAGGGGACACAATTGGGAGACTGTTGTAGGGTGTAGTGAGGGAGGAGGACACGTCTGGAAGCTGATTGGGGAATATTTTGCAAAGTTTGGGATTTCAGATCTTAGAGTCTGTTTTCGGAGTTTCCAGCTGAAGCCCACCCCACCCGGCGGGGCTTGGGATCTGGGTCATTGAACTGGCCGTGGTGTAGAGGCGCCCTCAAGTGGCCGTTGCGTGGGAGCACAGGGAGGGAGCTGTCCTAAGGTTGAAACCCTGAGGAGTAGGTGAATTTCAGGGATCAGACATTCAATATAAAATTCGCGGATCTGGCTTCCCCCACTGGGCTGGCACCCAGCTACGGGGATCCCTGAGGGCTGTGTTGCACTGCGGGGCTCCTAAGCTTTCTGTGGACCAGATTTGAGGTTGCCAGGTCTGGGTCCCTGGACTCTGGCGGTCCACACCCCAGACTCACACCTCTTGAGTCTTCAGTGTCTCAGACTTTCCACCCCTGAATCCATCACGCCCTGGGGTCTACCTGGGGTTCATGAGTGCACTGGACCTTAACGTTTGCGTTTTATCTTTATTGGTTCATATTGTTTTGTTTTTATTTTCACTTTATCTTATTTTTTACTCTTTTTGACGCCCTGATTGCTAATATTGCATTATCCCCTAGTCTTTTCTCCTAGCGTGTCCCCCAAAGTCCCTTTTTTTTTTTTATACAGTTATTTGGGGGGTTTTTTTGGTTGTTGTTTTAGATAGTGTTGCAATTGTGACACGTATATACCTGTATCTCTCTTCCCCCTATCTGTTCCCCACCGTTTGCCTATCCTCGTTTTCTTTCTTCCTTTCTTCTTGTCTTTCTTTTTTTCTTTATTATAATTAGTTTTTTTTTCTTTTCTTTCTTGGTTTTCTCTTTCCCTCTTGTCCCTCATTTTCCACTTATTTTATTTTAATTCAAGTACACAATAGGTGCTACAGGGAACACCTCACATTTGCTGGGTTTTCCCATCATCCACTGCCTCATTTCTGTGTGAATTGATTTAGGATACCTACACTATCCCCCTTCCCCTACATCTTGATATCCACTATCATCTACTGTCTCTCCTATATTCCACCCCCTACCTCCCGTTCTTTGATCCACAAAGTGTCTAACTCTTAATTTCTAATACCTTTGTTCTGTTTTCTGTCTGTTATCCACTCTTGAAACTATTACCTTTCTTTTCTTTTTCCCTCTCTCATGAAAACAATAGCTTTGTAGTTCATACCATATTTCGCCCATATTCAGTCATCTACTTCATAAAAGGTACTCTACCTACAGCTATAACTCTATACAATCTACATAAATCTAACCTCCATCCTCCCAGATCTCATATTCTTGCTTTGTTAACATACATTACCAATACTACTCTACACTTTTCCCTTGCTTACACAATTGCCTTTCCCCAACACTAACACTTTCCTCTAAAGTGAACTTAACCAACAACAAGTAACTAGAATAAGAAGAAAAAAGTGAAAAAGAGAAGATATACAGGGAAATGCAAATCAAAACTACAATGAGATACCATCTTACACCCATAAGATTGGCAGCTATGAAAAAAACAGAAGAATACAAGTGCTGGAGAGGATGTGAAGGAAGGGGAAAACTCATCCACTGCTGGTGGGAATGCAGAAGGATCCAACCATTCTGGAGGACAGTATGGCGGTTTCTCAAAAAACTAGCCATAGATTTGCCATATGACCCAGCAATACCACTGCTGGGTATATACCCAGCAGAACTGAAAACAAGGACACAAACCGATATATGTACACCAATGTTCATAGCAGCATTGTTCACTATTGCCAAAAGTTGGAATCAACCCAAATGCCCATCAACAGATGAGTGGATCAATAAAATGTGGTATATACACACAATGGAATACTACTCAGCTGTAAGAACAAACACACTACAAACACATGTGATAACATGGATGAATCTTGAGAACCTTATGTTGAGTGAAGCAACCCAGACATTGAAGGACAAATACTACATGACCTCAATGATATGAAATAAACAAGCTGCCCTAGATAGCAAGAGACTGAACGATAGGCTTACAGGAAATCGGAGGGTGGAGGAAGGATATGAGCCGATGTCTGCAGGGGTGGAACTTAAGACGAGATGGTGGTAAGTATGAACACAAAGAAGAGATAAAATGGGGGCAAGGGGTTGCCTTTGGTTGGGGCTTTACGGGTTTGAGGGTGGCTGGGGAGGGACGGTTGGGTAATGTTGCCCAAAAGTGGGGGGAGGGAGGGGTAGCATACGAACACAGGAGAGGGTTAGGAGGTGGTGGAGAGTAAAATGCCGAGAAAATCATATCAAAATATAATAAAGAGGGTTACCTGTTTAGAATGCTCGGAGGGGAGGGTCTGATGCAGGACGGGCTCCTGGGGAATGTCTAAATGCTCATTCTGCCAGAGTGGGTGACACCATGGGGTAGAATCCCAAGTAGTGAGAGTGGGGGTGGACCCACATCCTGGGGAGGACTAATGCCACCAAATAAAGGGAACTCTATCCCTCGAGAGAAAGGGTGGCTCCCAGGGCATTGGGGCAGATGAGCAAGTTAGGCCCTAAACACTATTCCATCTATCTCTGGAAGTGGCTCCTCAGGAAACGGAGGTTGACTGTCACTGTGGGCACCAAGGTGGAAGGGAAAATGGACGTTAAATGTGTGGAACCAAAGTAAATGGGGGGCAAGGGAGGAGTTTCTTGAGAGTACACAAGGATGGATATAAAACATGTAATATTACACCATAACATATAGGAGACGACAGACTGATAATGTAAACCATAATGTAAAACATAGGAGAACTAAAAATGTAAAGAACTGTGCATCCTAAAGTATGCACCATAATGTAAGCACAGATATTACCATGTTAGAAAGCTAATATCTCAGACTCTGTACATCACCTTAAGTAAATATGATGTGAATAGGGTGTAAGAGTATCGCTGTGGAAGGAAAAAGGTGTTGTGGTGGATGTATGGGAGTGCTGTATATTATATATATGCATTGCTGTGGTCTAGGACTCCTACGAAGAAATGCTGAATAATTAGGGGGGGGGGGGAAAGGATAGGATGTGGAATTTTTTCAATCAACATTCTTTATCTAAGTTCTTTATCTAACTTTATCCAAGTTCTTTATCTATCCTTTAAACCCATCGCTATATGCCATTCCCTAGTAAGGGACCATGACATTATATTGGGCTTCAAATTTCGGGGAGTTCTGGATCACAGAGTGTTTCAACAATGGCAATGGAGGGATACTGGTATGGGATACCAATGACAGGTGATATATGGCTGTCAGGGAGCTGTACAGAACATATGTCCAGGGTGCATGGTAACGATTGGATATACTCATAGTGGCAACAATTAAAAACCCAGCAGGGGGGGTACTGGGTTCCTGGCCAGTGGTGCTCTGTCGTGGTCCCTAGGGGAGCAGCGATAGTCTCCCAGGTACAGCGGCGGGGACCGGGAGGGAGTGAGGGTTCAACAGTGAGCCCCTGATGCTAATGACTATGCTGGTGAGCTGATAAACCTAAAATAAGAACAAGGCCTAGAGCAACATTGTGCCTGGGAATTTCCTCCTGTCAGCCTTCATGTTACTCAAATGTGGCCAGTCTCGAAGCCAAACTCAGCATGTAAATGCAATGCCTTCCCTCCAGCGTGGGATATGACACCCGGGGATGAGCCTCCCTGGCAACGAGGGACCACTATCAAATACCAACTGATGATGCAACTGGAAAAGGACCTTATATGGAAGGTTCAATGCGGATCAGCAGAATATCCATGTCTACATAAAATAACATGACTTTAAAATGCTGTTTGAACTAAAGTAAGGGGGAAATGGAAAGGAGAAATGAGTTTATATGGCTACGAGTTTCTAAAAAAGAGTCTGGAGGCTGGCAGAAGGATTGCCCTCATGCACAACTGAGCAGAGTCAGAGAGACAGATAAAGCAGATACAACCCCCAGATATTGGTTCCTATGAAGGCTAAAGAGACCCATGAGAGTTATGGTCATGGCCGATGGGGTTTACTACCAGGGCAGATGGCCCCTCTCTGGAAATGGTGTTTATGTGTGATGAATCTGGACTCAGATGGGATCTCCCTTCATGAGACTCTCATACTAATCTGCTGGAGGTGCAGTTAACGTTGGGGTTTAAGATATAGTTAGGGGATTTGAATCTCTGGACTGATAATGTGATAGCCAGGTCCTGAGCCTCAACAGACTCCAGCACCTACAATCTGATTTATTGGACTTACCACACTCAGCTAAGATGGAGTTGAAGAAGGACAATCACCACACCATGGAGCCTAGAGTGATTACAACTGAAAATGGGAGGATTGCATCCAGCATCCATGTGGAATCTGAGCCTCCTCTTGACATAGAGGTGCAATGGACACAACCAATCCAGTGTCCACATAGAAGAGGTGGCATTGGATTGGGAAAAGTGGACATGGTAGACGATGGGTATGGGGAAAGGCAGGAAGAGATGAGAGGTGGAGGCATCTTTGGGACATGGAGCTGCCCCGGATGGTGCCTCAGAGGTAATCACCGGACATTGTAAATCCTCACAGGGCCCACTGGATGGAATGGAGGAGAGTATGGGCCATGATGTGGACCATTGTCTATGAGGTGCAGAGGTGCCCAAAGATGTACTTACCAAATCCAATGGATATGTCATGATGATGGGAACGAGTGTTGTTGGGGGGGGAGAGGGGGGGTGGGGGGGTGGGGTTGAATGGGACCTCACATATATATATATTTTTAATGTAATATTATTACAAAGTCAATAAAAAAATAAAATAAAATAAAATAAAAATAAAAAAATAAATAAATATATAAGAGATTCCCATATACCCCCACACCCCACACCCACCCCCAATCCTCGCACATCAGCAACATTTCATCAGTTTGCAACATTCATTGCATTTGATAAATGCATTTTTGAAACACTGCTACACAGCATGGATTATAGTTTACATTGTAGTTTACACTCTCTCAGTCCATTCAGTGGGTTATGGCAAGATATATACTGTCTTGCATCTCTCCCTGCAATATCATTCAGGATGACTCCAAGTCCCGAAAATGCCCCATATCACACCTCTTCTTACCTCTCCCTGCCCTCAGCAACTCCCCTGGTCATTAATTCAGTAGTAATGCCCCCTACTCCCTGGGCCCTTTCATCCCACATCTCTGTAGCTTACCATCCTGCTGACCTTGGAGTTTTTTAAGAATGGCAATTAATATTTTCCTTTCATCTCCTGTTATCAAGGTATTATGCAATGCTCTAATACCAGCCCAATTACCAATTGTAGAAATTAATCTCTTTATTTTGGGGGGTTTTCTATAAAGTGGGGTATTATTTTCCCAATAATAATCCTGATATGGAAGAGGTTATGCACAGACACACATTCTTTTGGGCCTCCCTATTCGTCAATTGCCACAGGCATTTTTCAGAGAAGTAGAACTTTTGCTGGTTCAGCTGCTGATTCCAAAGAGCAGCCTTGGTTGAACTGGGTGGGTCTCAGGTTGTTCTATTTCCAGTAAAGGGAATGTATAGTAGGAGTTAATATAAGCTCTATTAGATTTTCCAGACTTTAATCAGGGTGAACATTTTTCTTTGCTCCACTAGTCTTTACAGGTAAAACTTGATATTTCCTCATTAACACTAGATTTTTTAATAAAATTTTATTGAAGTATATCTTTCATACATAAGCATACATCAACAATAGGTGTGTAATAAAATTTTTGAATTTCAAAAAAAAGCATACATATCATCATACAAGGTTCCCATATATCTGCCCACCACCACCACCTTGCATTGTTGTGAGACATGTTACAAACTATGAAAGAGCATAGTCAAAATAGTACTACTAACTTAAACCTATGTCTTACATTTGGTGTATTTTCCCCCCAACCGTCCTAATTATTAGCACACTATGTTAGTATTATATTTTTCTTATCATTCAGAAGAAAATGTTCTCATATTTGTCCTGTTAACCACAGTCTATCGTCCACCTCTGGTTATCCTGTGTTATATAGTCCCATGCTTTGTACAGTCCATTCAAAATGCATGCTCAGGGACTCTCATTTTCATCACATAGTTGAGCTGTCATCACCTCAGTCAATTTTAGAACATTTTCATTACTCCAAAAGGAAAAATCCCTTAGCCCCTAATACCACACTACTGTTGAAAAAAAATCTTCTTGCCATGGCTGCAAAATATTACAATATTACCATTTCCTGTAGTCCATAAGTTCCATTAGTTATAATTTTCTGGTATATCACCATACTCTTAGCACATTGTAAAAGAAATCCTTTTTTATATTTATGCTATTAGCCATAGTCTCCTTCCACCACTGAAACCATTATGTTATATATTCCCTAGATTATTCTCTAGTTTCCTTTCAGTTGACATTGACTTCCACAGACTACCCCTTTCAGCCATAATCACATTTAAATCAGCAGTTATTTATATTCATTATAATATGTTATTCTCAGCTATATTCATATCCACACTTTTACAATTAAGCTTATTAATAATGCTACAGAACTTCCAGGAAAATGGCAATGAATTAGATAGTCTGACCCTCACACACAAAAAAAAAAAAAAAAAATGGGGAAAGAAGGCAGGGACCTATCTAAAGGAGCTGCTTTGGATATATAGAGAATGGGAAGGTGCCCTGAGTCACCTAGGAGGGTACTGGAAAGATAAAGAAGCCAAAGGAACCATGAGTTGCTCATCCCTGTGGCTGAAAATGGCACATGTACCCTGCCCTCAGGGGAAACAACCTCAGTCTCCCTGGCTCACTGCTGCCAATGGACTGGAAGGGGGCATTCCCTGGGAGGAAAGGGGTCTGGCAGAAGGTGGAGAGTAGTTTCTTTGCAGTGAGTTTGGCCAGCTGAGCCCCCTTTGAATCTTGGAAGGCCCGGGACCCAACAGGGAGAGGGGAGGAGAGATCTGCTCAGGCAAGCTGTCATGCCCAGCCAGGGAAAGAAAGCAATTAGATTAGAGAGGGAGCAGGAATAGGCACCTAATCAGCAGGACTCTAGCAGGCTGTAAAAGTCTAAAAGTACCTGAGGGAAAGGGTGCAGATAGCTCTCAGAAGACTAATTAACCTAAGGAGACATTAGCTCTCTGGAGGAATTCCCACCTTGCATATACAAGGACCCAAGTTTGATTTCTGGATGGGTCAAGAGAGTGATCCAACTGGTTATCAGGCATACAGTTGATACTTATGTCAGGGAACATATAGATTTTCTTTTTGTTTTAGGCTTTCTTGGGTCTGTAATTTTTTAAAAGGTTACTTTTTGTTTTTAATTTTAATTGTTAGTCTGGTATATACCTGCTAAGGACAGGAGGCAAGGTGGCTGATTGATGAACATTGGCAACCTGAGAAACTTCTTAGGGGCCTAAGAGGGACTAGGTTTCTCCTTGGTTGGTTTTTCGTTATTGCTTTTTATTTGTTAGTATCTTTTTGGTTGCTGCTATTTTGTTTCTTGTTTGTTATGTTTCCCCTTTCTTTGTTCCCCCCTTTATATTTGTTTTACTAATTTTTAACACCTATGTTATTTCTTTTCTTTCCTTCATTCTTCTCTCTTTTGTTTTCTATTTTTCATTCATTCTACTTCTTTTTGTTTGGTCGTCAATGTTTTTCTTATTTCTCTCCCTAATTTTTTCTGTTTCCTTACATTATTTTTTTCTTTTTCTTTTTTCTTATTTTTTTTTCTTTATCTCTCTTCTCATCATTCCAGGCTTTTAATGCATTCCATATAAATTTTATTTTCTTTCTCATTTCATTTTTTCTATTCCACTTTTTCATACTTATTTCTCTGTGCTTCTTATGATTTTTACTCATGTAAATTATTTTTCCAAGGTCTTATACAGATCCTCTAATACCTTTTTTATTATTTTTACTGTTTTTTTTTAATTTTTTGTATTGAAGTATATCATTCATACATGAACACACATAAATAATGTGTATAGTAAGGATTGTGAACTTACAAAATAAACATACATAACATCACACAGGGGTCTCATAATCATCCCTCCACCAACTCTTTGCATTGGTGTGAAACATTTGTTACAAACTATGCAAGAGCATCATCAAAATATTTCTACCAACTATATCCCTTATCTTACATTTGGTGTATTTTTCCCCCAACCCATACTATTTTTTTTCATGTATTTTTATTACAGATATTGTGAACTTGCAAAACAATCATACAGATGTGTAGATCTCCCATACAACTCCACACCCTGGTGCAACATTTGCTAGAGATTATGAAATAATATCATCAGACTATTACCACCAATCATGCTCCATAGCATACATTTGGCACACTTTTTCCATACTCCTCCATTAGCAATACAGTATAGCTGGGCATTAATGAATGAATATTATAGTATTACTATTAACCACACTGTACAGGTCACAACACTTGTATTTTTCCCATGTTTCTCCATATTCCCATCACCCTGAAATAGTGATGTACATCTGCTCTAGCTAACAGGACTCTCTTGCATTTGTTCCCTTAACCACAATTCTCAACCACCTCTGGGTTCACTGTGTTACTCAGTCCCTAGATTATTCTTTAGCTTTCATTCTGTTGACATTTATTCCCCATCACAATCCCATTTATAAACCAGTTGTTACTGTAATATGTTACTATCAATTGTATCCATCTCCATACTTTTACAGTCAAGTTAATTAAAACTTCTACATAGATTAAGCATCCATAGTTCTTCTCAACCTTTATCTCCTTATAACCTATACTCTAGGTTCTAATTCTATGTGCTTATTATTTGTATTTAGTTCATATTAAAGAGACCATACAATATTTGTCCTTTCGTGTCCGCTTACTTCGCTTATTATAATGTCTTCAAGACTCTTCCATGTTATCACATGTGTCCCAATTTCATTTCTTCTTTTTGCAGCATAGTATTCCATCATACGTATATACCACATTTTGTTTATCCATTCATTGATGGATGGACATTGGGTTGTTCTTATCTCTTGACAATTGTGAACAAAGCTACTGTGTCATAGTTTTTAGTTCTTCTGGATATATTCCTACTAGAGAAATTGCTGGATCATATGGCAGTTCTATATTTACCTTCCTGAGGAACTGCCAAACTGTCTTCCACAGAGGCTGCACCATTTTACACTCACACCAACAGTGAAGGAGTGCTCCTGTTTCTCTACATTCTCTCCAGTACTTACTGTTGTCTGCTTTTTAATAATGGCCATTCTATGTGGTATTAGATGATTTCCCATTGTTGTTTTAATTTACATTTCTTCAGTAGCTAGTGATATGGAACATTTTTTCATGTGCTTTTTGGCCATTTGTGTTTCATCTTTGGAAAATGTCTATTTAAATCTTTTGCCCATTTTTAATTGGATGGCTTGCTCTTTTATTGTTGAGTTGTATGATCTCTTTATATAGAATGGATATAAAACACTTAAAGGATAAGTGGTTTCCAAATATTTTCTCCCATCGACTGGGCTGCCTTTTCACCTTCTTGATGAAGTCCTTTGAATCACAGAAATGTTTAAGTTTGATGAGGTCCCATTTATCTGTGTTTTCTTTTATTGCTTGTGCTTTTGGTGTAAGGTTTAAGAATCCACCACCTACCACCAGGTATTGAAGATGTTTCCCTACAGTTTCTTCCAGGAGCTTGATTGTATTTTCTTTTACATTTAGGTCTTTGATCCATTTTGAGTTAATTGTTGTATAAGGTGTGAGGTAGGGGTCTTCTTTCTTTCTTTTGGCTATGGATATCCAGTTCTCTCAACACCATTTGTTGAATAAACTGTTCTGTCCCAACTGGGAAGGCTTGACAGACTTGTCAAAAATCACTTGGCCATAGATGTGAAGGTCTGTTTCTGAACCATCAATTTGGTTCCATTGATCTATGTTTCTATCTTTATGCCAATACCATGCTGTTTTCACCACTGTAGCTAGGTAATACTTTTTGAAGTCTGAAAGTGAGAGTCCTCCAACTGCATTTTCCCTTTTTAAGATGTTTCTGGCTATTCGGTCCCTCTTACCCTTCCAGATAATTTGATAATTATGTTTTTCATTTGTTTAAAAAGTGCTGGTGGATTTTTATTGGGATTGCATTGAATCTGTATATCATTTGGGTAGAATTGACATCTTAATGATATTTAGTCTTCCAATCCATGAGCATGGAATGTTCTTCCAATTATTTAGATCTTTTTAAATTTCTTTTATCAATCCATTGTAATTTTCTGAATACAAGTGCTTTGCATCCTTGACTAAGTTTATTCATAAATATTTGATTCTTTTAATTGTTTTTGTAAATGGAGTTCTTTTCCTGACTTCCTCCTCAGATTGTGCATTATCAGTGTATAGAAACACTACTGATTTTTGCATATTGATGTTGTATCCTGATGTTCTACTGAAATCATTTCTTAGCCTCTAGCAGCTTTGTTGTAGGTTTTTTGGGATTTTCCAGATATACAATCATCATCTGTGAATAGTGAAAGTTTTTATTCTTCCTTTCCAATTTGGATGCCTTTTATTTCTTTTTCTTGCCTGATTACTCTAGCTAGAACCTCTAGCACTATATTGACCAACAGTGGTGAAGGTAGGCAACCTTGGCTTGTCCCTGATCTCAATGGGAAAACTTTTAGTTTTTCATATTTTTTGTTGTATATTTATCAAGAAAGGATGCTTATTTTGTCAAATTCCTTTTCTGCATCAATTGATAAGATCATGTGATTTTTCTTCTTTGAATTATTAATGTGATGTATTATGCTGATTGATTTTCTTGTGTTGAACCAGCCTTGCATGCCTGGTATAAAACCCACTTGACCATGAAGGATAATTCTTTTAATGTGTTCTTGGATTCAATTAGCAAGTATTTTATTGAGGATTTTTGCATCTGTATTCATTAGAGAAATGGGTCTGTAATTTTCTTTTTTTGTAATATCTTTATCTGGTTTTGGTACTAGGGTGATACTGGCTTGTTAGAATGTGTTTAGTAGTGTTCCTTCTTGTTGAATTTTTTGGAAGAGCTTAAGTAAGACTGGTATTAAATCTTCTTTGAATGCTTGGTAGAACTCACCTGTGAAACTGTCTGGTCCTGGGCTTTTCATTTTGGGAAGCTGTTTGATGACTGTTTCAATATCTTTACTTGTGATTGATTTGTTGAGTTCTTCTATTTCTTCTAGTATCAGTGTAGGTTGTTTGTACATTCCTAGGAATTTTTCCATTTCATCTACATTGTCTAGTTTTCTGACATAAAGTTGTTCATAGTATCCTCTTATGATCTCCCCTATTTCTGTGGGGTCAGTAGTAAGGTTCCCTTTTTCATTTTTTATTTCATTTATTTGCATTTTCTCTCTTTTTTTTTTAGTCAATCTAGCTAAGGGGATTTGTTGATTTTGTTATTCTTCTCAAAGAATCAACTTTTGGTTTTGTTAATTTTTCTATTGTTTTCTTGTTCTCAATTTCATTTATTTCTGCTCTGATCTTTGTTATTTCATTGCTTCTATTTGCTTTAGGATTAGTTTGCTGTTCCTTTTCTAGTTCCTCCAGCTGTGTTGTTAGGATATTGATTTTAGCTCTTTCTTCTTTTTTAGTGTAAGCACTGAGAGCTACAAGTTTTCCTCTCAGCACTGCTTTCACAGCACCCATACATTCTGATATGTTGTATTCTCATTGTCATTTGTCTCAAGATATTTATTGATTTCTCTTGAAATTTCTTCTTTGACCCATTGATTATTTAAGAATGTGTTGTTTAATCTCTCTATATATGTGAACTTTCCCTTTATTTGCCTCTTGTTGATTTCCAGCTTTATTATGATCAGAGAAAGTGCTTTGTATAATTTCAATTTTATTGAATTTATTGAGATCTGTTTTGTGTCCTAACATATGGTCTATCCAAGAGAAAGATCCATGAGCACTTGAAAAGAATGTATATCCTGCTGTTTTGGGGTGCAATGTTCTGTATATGTCTATTAGGTTTAGTCCATTTATCATATTATTCAAGCTTTCTGTTTCTTTATTGGTCATCTGCCCAGATGTTCTATCCAGTGCTGAGAGTGGTATTTTGAAGTCTCCAACTATTATTATAGAGATGTCTATTTCTCCCTTCAGTTTTGCTAGTGTTTGCCTCATGTATCTTGGGGCAACCTGGTTAGGTGCATATATATTTATGATTGTTATTTCTTCCTGGTGAACCATCCCTTTTATTACTATGTAATATCCTTCCTTGTCTCTAATAACAGTTTCACTTTTAAAGTGTGTCATCTGATATAAGTATAGCTACTTATATGGTTACTGCATGCATGAAATATCTTTTTTCCAACCTTTCACTTCCAATTTGCTGGTATCCTTGGGTCTAAGGTGAGTCTCTTGCAGACAACATATAGATGGCTTATATTTTCTTATCCATTCTGCCAATCTGTGTCTTTTGATTGGGGAGTTTAATCCATTAACATTTAATGTTATTACTGTAAAGGCGGTTCTTATTTTATCCATTTTGATCTTTGTTTTTTGTCTGTCATTTTATATTTGAAACTTTTAGTTATTGTTACTGATACATTTGTCATTTCTAGATTCTCTTCCAGGCCTCTCTCTCCTGTGTTTTCTTTTCAGGTTGTAACACTCCCTTTAGTATTTCTTGCAAAGTTGGCCTTTTTATTCTAATCTCTGTAAATATTCTAATCTCACCCTTATTTTTAAAAGATAATCTTGCTGGGTATAAAATCCTTGGCTGGCAGTTTTTCTCCTGCAGTATCTTAAATATATCATACCACTGCCTTCTTGCCTCCAAGGTTTCTGATGAGAAATTGGCACTTAATCTTATTTTGTATCCCTTATATGTTATACATTGCTTCTCTCTTGCTCAGAATTCTCTCGCTCAGAATTCTCTCTTTGTCACTGATATTTGACATTCTGATTAGTATGTCTTGGAGTTGGTCTACTTGGATTTATTCAGATAGGAGTACATTGTACTTGTTGAACATGGATATCTATGTCCTTCACTAGAGTTGGGAAATTTTCCACCATTATTTCTTCAAATATCTTTCTGCCCCTTTTCCCTTCTCTTCTCCTTCTGAGATACCCATGACATGTATATTTGCATGTCTCTTGCTGTCATTTATTTCCCTGAGACCCTGTTTAATTTTTTCCATTCTTTTCTTCATCTGCTCTTTTGTTTGTTCACTTTCGGAAGCCATGTCTTCAAGCTCACCAATCCTTTCTTCTGCTTCCTCAAATCTGATGTTACATGCCTCCAGTGTATTTTTCATTTCATTTATTTCACCTCTCATTCCCATAAGGTCTGCTATTTTTCTATGTATGCTTTCAAATTCTTCTTTGTGCTCATCCAATGTCTTCTTAATATCCTTAATCTCTTTAGTCATCTCATTAAATTTATTAAGGAGATTTGTTTGAACATCTAAGATTACTTATCTCAACTCCTTTATGTCATCTGCAGGCTTATCTTGTTTCTTTAATTGGGCCATCTCTTCCTGTTTCTTGGTATGGATTGTAATTTTTTGTTGGTGTTTACACATCTGGCTTGCTAGATGTATTTATTCTGAGTGCAGTTTCTCCCTTTAGTATAGAGATTTCTTATCTTTTCTCCCTTGCTAGTTGTGTAGTAGGAGCCAAGGATGTAGTTGGTACAGTAAGCTATGGAGGCCGAAGCTGCCCATGTTGCCCCAAGAATTGAGTCTATGCAGGCTGAAGGTCTGCTGTAGCCCAAAAAGGCAGTGGAAAGATCAGCCCCCTTCTTTCCTATTGGGGGGTGGTGGTGAGTATGCATACACAAGTACCCACCAGACCAGGCTAGGTGGACCAAAAGCACCTGCAGTTACCCGAAGAGGCTGGGCAAAGACAGTCCATCTCTTGTCCTATTGGGGATGGAGATGGAGCCACAGGTGCTCAATATGCAGACTTGTGCAGCCCAAAACTATTGCCCTGAGAGGCTGAGGCAATACAAGCCCCCTCTTATCCTGTGGGAGGACAAAGGTGGAGATGGGCTCCAAGACACTCAAAAAAATCTGTGTGGGCTGAAAACTGCTATTGCCCAGAGAGGCCAAGGATACCCAGCTCCTGTCCTCTTCTCTTGGGATGTGAGGATGCAGCCCCAAATGTCCAACTATTCAGCCTCTGCCTGTGGAGAGCACTTGCAGTTGCCTGGAAAGCCTGGTGCAGGTCCTGCCAGCTACCTCTCTGCTGGAGGTAGGGCTGGAGCCTAGGCTAAGGCTGCAGTCTGATCTTGGTGGAAAGAAACTGGTACCTAACTTCACTGGATTTCAGTCAGCCAGGCCTCCCCTCATGCCAGAGGCAGAGTCAAGATGGCAGCTACTAGACTCTTTCCCACTTGGACAGGCTCAGACCCTAGCTGGCTCTAAGATTATACTTCAGCCAGCTGAGTCCACTAATCAGTAGCTGAGGTCACTGGACATCTGTCTCTTCCTCTGCCATTTGTGGAAAATGAACCTTCCAGCTCCAGCCACAAAATAGCTCCTGAGGCAGTTTGTGCTCCTAGAGTAGGATGGGTGCCAGCTTCTGCAGCATGGCATACAGCTTCCCAGAGAGTGGTGCATGTCCCCCTAGCTTCCTCCATGCTGGAGGTGGGACTGGGGTTTAGGCTAGACCTGCAACCCAACCTGGGTAGAAAGAAGCTGGTCCTTACAAGCACTGATTTTCAGTCAGCACCACTTCCCCTCCTGCCTGGGGCAAAGTCAGAATGGCAGCCACTGGCTTCCCTCTGAACTGGACAGACTTAAAGTTTAGTTGTTCCTAGGATTCTACTTCAGGCCACTGAATTCACTAATCAGTAGCTGAAGTCGATGCCACACCATGTTTTCCTCCCATTTTTACTGGGGGAGATAGAACTTCAACTCCAACCACAGAACAGCTCCCAAAGTGGTTCACATGCCATGGGTACCACCCTCTGCAGAGTGGAGTGCTCTACTCATGATTCCTCTGTGCAGATGAGCAGTCTCTTTCCACACCATCAAGGATGTTGCAGGATACTCCTCTGGTCTCCTGGGTCCTCCAAAAGGTGCTATAGGTAGCTCTGGGTGACCACTAACTGCCCTTTTCAGGAGCTAACTCCAGGAGCTCCTTACTCTGATGCCATTTTTTACTGTTACATTTTGCCTCTTCTTAACTCTTTCCTTTTTTCTGTTCTAATTTTTCTTTCAAGGGAACATAGGCAACAGCAAGGAGATAGAATAAGAGGAATGAAGTATCAAAGTGAAACATTACCATACACACAAAAACAACAGCAAAATAAAATGCTTGAGTACAAAGAGAGGCTAACCAACTGAATAAACCCATCAAGATAAACAGATGCCTAGTCGCCAACAAAAACTACAAGCCATACTAAGAAACAGGAAGGCATGACCCATTTAATGAACAAACTAAAAACCAGGACAAGATGCAGAACATGAAACAGCTAATCAAAGATGTCCAGACAAATGTCATGGAACAACTTAATGAAGTGAAGGAAGAGATTAAGGATATTAAGAAACACTGGGAGAACATACCAGAGAAACTATAAACATACATTAAAAGATAACAGATATGGTGGTGATGATTGGCAGAATGCAAAATATCAAAAATGCACTGGAAGCACATAACAGCAGATTTGAATGGACAGAGGAAAGCATCAGTGACATGGAAGACAGTATATCTAAAATCACACAGATAGTAGAAGAGAGATATAAAAAGATAGGGAAAAAGTCCAGCAGGGACTTAGGGACTTTAATGACAACACAAAATGCACAAACATAAACATTATAGGCATCCCAGAGGAAGGAAAGAAGCAAAAGGGGGAGAAGGAGTATTGTAGGAAGTAACATCTGAAAATTTCCCAACTCTATTGAGAGACATGGATGTACATGTCCAGGAAGTGCAGTGCACTCTAAACAGTATAAATCCTAACAGGTCTACCACAAATCATATACTTATCAAATAGTTGAATGATAAAGACAAAGAAAGAATACTGAAAGCAGCAAGAGAAAAGAGCTCTATCACATAAAGAGGGAAGTTTGATAAGATTCAGTGTGGATTTCTCCTCTGAAACCATGGAAGCAAGAAGGCAGAGGATGATATAGTTAAGGTGCTAAAAGAAAAAACTTCCAGGCAGGAGTTTTCTTTCCAGCAAAGCTGGCCTTCAAAAATGAGGGAAAGTTCAAAATATTCACAGAAAAATCAAAATTAAGAATTTGTCAATAAGAAACCTGCCCTTCAAGATATACTAAAAGGAGTACTGCAAGTTGAAGGGAGAAAACAGGAGAGAGAGTAGGAGGAGGCTATAAGAAAAATTTATAGAAAACAAAAAGAGAAATAAAAACAACATATGGCATGCAAAAAAAATAAAGAAAATATGACTAATATAAGTAATTCCTTGACAGTAATAACAATAAGGTTAATGGGTTAGACTCTCCAATCAAAAGATACATATTGGCAGAATGGATGAGGAAATATGACCCATCCATATGCTGTCTACAAGAAACTCGCCTTAGACCCAGGGACATAAGAAAGCTAAAAGTGAATGGTTGGAAAACAATTTTACATGAAAACAATAACCAAAAAAGGTCAGGAGCAGCAGCTATACTAATATCAGCCAAAATAAACTTTAAATATAAATGTATCAGTCAACTGAAATCAGTCAAGAAGAAAGAACAATTATACACCAAACTATTATAAACAATCATAAACAATTTATGCACCAAACCAGGGTGCCTCAAAATATAGGAGGCAAACACTGGAAAAACTAGGTGGGGAAATAGATGCCTCTACAATTATACTATGAGTCTTTAATACACCATTTACACCATTAGACAAACATCTCAACAGAGAATCAAAAAAGAAACAAAGACCTTGAATAATAATTTAGAGGATCTGGACTGAATAGACATACAGAACATTATATCCAAATACAGCAGAATATAAATTCTTCTTGAGTGCACATGATTCATTCTCCAAGACAGATCACATGCTAAGCCAGAGAACAACCCTCGATGAATTCAGAAAGATTAAAAATATACAAAGTAACTCCTCTGACCACAATGGAATGAAGCTGGAAATCAGTAAGGGGCAAAGAAGTGGATAAGGCACAAAGATATGGAAGTTAAACAACACACTCTTAGACAAGCTATGGAACAAGGAGAAAATCCAAAAAGAAATCAGTAACTACACTGAAATGAATGAAAATGACAACAAAACAAATGAAAACCTTTGGGATGCAGCAAAAGCTGTACTGGGAGGGAAATCCATAGTCACAAATGCCTATATTAAAAAAGAATAAAGAGCTTAAATCAAAGACCTAGCTGCACATCTGGAGGAATTAGAAGAAGAACAACAAACTAACCTCAAACCAAGTAGAAAGAAGGAAATAACAAAGATTAGAGAAGAGCTAAATGAAATTGAAAATAAGAAAGCACTGGAAAAAAATAAACAAAACCAAAGGCTGGTTTTTTGAGATTCATAAAGTTTACAAACAGCTAGACTAAAAAAGAGAAAATGCAAATACAAAAAATAAGGAACAAAGAAGGGTATATCACCACTGACTCCACTGAAATAAAGAGTATCCTAAGAGGATACTTTGAAAAATTGTATGCCAACAGATGGATAATTTAGAGGAAATGGACAAATTTCTAGAAACATACATACAACCTACATTGACAAAAGAAGAAAGTGATGAACTCAACAAAGTAATTACAAGTACTGAGATTCAATTAGTCATCAAAAACCTCCCATCAGGATACATCCAGATAATGTAGTCAAGGCATATAGCTCTGGAGTTTTTTGCCTTGCCTGTGGGCCCTACCTTGGAATTTATAATTCCCAGTGTGAAAAAGTTGGACTCAGTCGTGGTTTCCCTACACATGGCTCTACTGTACCTTCTATTTGAATGTAAAATTAGTACAAGAGTTGGTAGGTGTACATCCAAGAGACTTAAATCTTTGGGCTGTCCATATGCCATCTGGATCCTGAACCTCAACTTAGTTGCAATATCTATGCTCTAGTTCATTGGACTCACCCAGGACAACTAACAAGGAATAGATGATGGACAACCACCATACCAAATAACCAAGGAAGTCTACACCTTCAAGAAAGAAAGTCCCATCCATCAGCCAAATGGGATAAATGTCACCAGTCAATTAGAAGTGGAGTGGGCATCACCATCCCAGAATCCTCAGGATTTGTGAATGAACAGTGGACTAAAGTAGACATACTTGTATTCCATTATAGGCTTATTGTGATTCTACCAATGGAAATGATTATATCATGAATGTGGAGGCTGTGACCACTGAAGATTCTGAAGGCAGGGAGAGGGAAAATCAGGTATAATACTGGGGCATTTTTGAGAATTGGGAATAATCCTAAATGACATTGTAATAACAGATACAGGCCATTATATATCTTGCCATAACCTACAGAATTGTGTGGGAGAGAGTATAAACTACATAATGGACTATAATCCATACTGCATGACAATGCTCCAAAATGTGTGCATCAATTGCAATGAATATACCACACAAATGAGGGAAGTTGTTAAAGTGAGAAAATGTGGCAGGCGGGGCATATGGAAATCCCCTATGTTTTTTATGCAACATATATGTAATCTAAGTATCTAGCAGTTTGATATAGTTAAGAATTCCAAAAATAGATATTGGATTATGTTTGTAAACTAGTCTGTACCTGGGAGTGATTAAATTATGATTACAGCTCTGATTGGGCCACATCAGTAGGGCATTAAGTCCCCACCCACCAAGGTAAAAGGCATGGTAAAGGACAGAGTTGAAGGCTTTTTGACGCTGGAGTTTTGATGTTGGAGTTTGATGCTGAAGTCTTAAGCTGGAGCACTGGGAAGTAAGCACACAGAGGAAAGAGAAGCAAACCCCAAGAAGAGAAGAATGCAGAGCCCAGAAAGAAGCAAGACCTGAGGAAAGAGGAACCCTAAGGCCAGAGAGAAGTAAGACCTAGAAGAAAGGAACAAAGGACACCTGAATCCTGGCAGACATTGGCAGCCCTCCTGCTCCAACACGTAGAAATAGATTTTGGTGAGGGAAGTAACCTATGCTTTATGGCCTGGTATCTGTAAGCTCCTACCCCAAATAAGTGCACTTTATAAAAACCAACAAATTTCTGGTATTTTGCATCAGCACTCCTTTGGCTGACTAATGAAGTATCTTTTAAATAAAAACTATGAAAAATATTTTTAAAATAAAATATTCCAATTAGAAATTCACAGCAAGTGAATTCTACCAAACATTCTGGGAAAACTAACACCAGACCTCCTTAAACTCTTCCAAAAATACAAGTGGGGGTAACATTGCCTAACTCATTTCTATTATGCGAACATCACACTTATACCAAAGAGAAACAGAGGTCACAAGAAAGGAAATTACAGACCAATCTCTCTAATGAACCTAGATGCTAAAACCCTCAAGAAAATACTTGCTAATCATATTCAACAATACAGTAAAATGAAATATACATCATAAAAATAGTGTTTTTCATCCCTGGTATGCAGGGATGGTGTAACATAAGAAAGTCAATCAATGTAATATATCACATAAAAAGACTGAAAGAAAAAAAATCACGTGATTATCTCTATAGATGCAGAAAAAGCACTCGATAAAATGCAGCACCTTTCCCTCATAAAAACTCTTTAAAAATAAGAATAGAAGATCACATCTGAGTCCAGCTCCATCACACAGAAATACAACTCCAAATTAGGGCCAACTGACATGGCACTGAACTCCATCTGCCATGTCCATAGAACCTGTGGGTCTCTGCAGCTCTCAGAAGAACCAATATCTGGGGTTGCATCTACTTTTATCTGTCTCTGGGACTCTGCTCAGGTGTGCATAAGGGCAACCCCTCTGATAACCTCCTGGCTCATGATGATGGAGGAGGTTGTTGTTATGGGTGGAGTGGGGTGAAGGGAGTGGGGGTATATGGGACCTCATATTTTTTTAATGTTACATTAAAAAAATAAAGAGAAAAAAAAGTAAAAAAAAAAAGAAGATTGGACCAAGGATCCTTATGATGATGAGGGAAGACTAAACACTCACAGACATTGCCTGCATCTTCTTCAACACATGTTCTATGACTTCAGGTGAGAAAGTACCTTCATGTTACCTTGAATAGGACTCTTTATGGCCTTATGACTGTAAGCTTCTACCCCAAATAAATACCCTTTATAAAAGCCAAAAAAAATTAGGAATAGAAGGAATTTCCTCAACATGATACAGGGTATATATAAAAAATTCACAGCTAATATCATATTCAATGGTTACAGCCTAAAATCATTACCATTAAGAATTGAAACCAAGACAAGGATCCCCGCTGTCATCTCTCTTATTAAACATTGTATTAAAACTACTAGCTAGAGCATTTAGGCAAGAAAAAGATATTAAAGGCATCCAAATTGGGAAGGAAGAAGTCAAAATTTCACTATTAGTAGATGACATGCTCCTATATCTCAGAGGCCCTGATAAATCTACATAGAATCTTCTAGAGCTTATAAACTAGTTCAGTAAGTGTTGGATTATGGTTAATGTGCAAAAATCAGTAGGATTTCTGTATACCAATGATTAGCAATCTAAGGAGGAAATCAAGAAATAAATTTAACTAAAGATGTAAAAAGACTTGTATGCAGAAAACTACACAACACTGTTAAAGAAATGAAAGAAGACCTAAATAAATGGAAGAATATTCCCTGTTCATGGATTGGAAGTGTAAGATGTCTCTCCTACCCAAACTGATTTACAGATTTAACACAATCCCAATAAAAATTACCACACCATTTTTTTACTGAATTGGAAAAGCTAATTATGAAATTTATTTGGAAGTGTAAGGGGTCCTGAATAGCCAAAGATATATTGGAAAAGAAAAACAAAATTAGAGGAACAACAATACCTGACTTTGTAAAACACTACAATGGTGAAGAACTTGGCCCAGTGGTTAGGGTGTCCATCTACCACATGCGAGGTCCGTGGTTCAAACCCTTGAACCTCCTTGACCCGTGTAGAGCTGACCCATGCACAATGCTGATGCATGCAAAGAGTGCCCTGCCATGCAGGGGTGTCCCCCGCAGAGGGGAGCCCCATGTGCAAGGAGTGCATCCAGTAAGGAGAGTCACCCAGCATGAAAGAAAGTGCAGCCTGCCCAGGAACAGCACCGCACACACTGAGAGCTGACTTAACAAGATGACACAAAAAAAAGAAACACAGATTCTCATGCTGCTGACAACAACAGAATTGGACAAAGAAGATGCAGCAAATAGACACAGAAAAGAGACAATCAGGGTGGGGGGGGAAGGGGAGAGAAATAAATAAATAAATAAATAAATAAATAAATAAATAAATAAATAAATAAATAAATAAATAAATAAAATTGCAAGGTATGAGCACAAGAACAGACATACAGACCAATGGAACAGAATTGAGAGTTCTGATATAGACCCTTACATATACAGTCAACTGATATTCTACATGGCCACCAAGGCCACTCAACTGGGACATAATGACATCTTCCACAAATGTTGCTAGGAGAACTGGATATCCATATGCAAAAGAATGAGAAAGGAATGCCATCTCATTCCTTACACAAAAATTAACTCAAGTTGGATCAAAGATCTAAATATAAGAGCCAAGACCGTAAATATCTTGGAAGACAATGTAGGGAAACATCTACAGGATCTTGTATTAGGAAATGGTTTCATAACCTTTACATCCAAAGAATGACATAAAAAAAAACTACAATAACAAAAAAAGATAAATGGGACCTTCTAGAAATTAAAAATATGCACCTCAAAGGAATTTGTCAGGAAAGTGAAAGACAACCAACTCAGGGGGAGAAAATATTTGATAACAATATATCTGATAAGGGCCTAATATTCTGCATCTATAAATAACTCCTATACATAAAAAATAAAAAGGCAATCTATTTTTAAAAATGGACAAGTGATTTGAATAGACACTTCTCCAAAGAAGATATACAAATGACTTAGAAGCACATGGAAAAATGATAATATCATTAGCTATTAGGGAAATGCAAATCATAATTACAATGATATATCATCTTATGCCCATTAGAGTGGTACTATTAAAAGAACGAAGGAAAAGGAGGGTCAAGATGGTGTTGAAGTAAGTGCACCCACATCATCTCTCTTACAAAAAAAAATGACTGCATGGGGACAAAATCCTGCCTGAGTGAGCTGTTTTCGGAACCCACAAAGCAGGAGGCTTCAGGACATTGATATGGAGAAAGCGTGACAAAAAGAGTGATAGCTCAAGTTAAAACCATGCTGCCAGCTTGTTTCCTGTTTGCTGTGTTTCATCTTCCTCAAATTCCTCTTTTCTGTGTGTCTGATTTGGGCTACCAACACCATATCTTTCCCTTCCTACATATTTCGATCTTCCACCTTCTGTTGTTGTTCTTACATTCCACCCCTCTTTGTTTAGCCCCAATTTTTCTGGCTTTTCATTGCTAACGCTTCTTTTCTGTTTCCTATCTATTATTAACTCTTTCTGTTAATGGCCTTTCTTTTCTCTTTCTCTCTATCCTCATCATGCTGGTGTTTTAATTCATACTATATTCTCCATATTCAGTTTCTCATTTCATTGTTGATACTCCAGTTTTTTATTCCTATATCTCTATAATACTTACATGAGTTTAATATTCATTCTCCTAGGTCTTGCATGGTTCTTCTGCTAACATTTACTCTCAATACTACCATTAAATTTTTCTTTTCTTGCCTCTTTTGCTTTCCTGGCCCTAATTTTTTTCCTTCAATATAACTTAGACAACAACAAGGAAATAAAATATGAGGAACAAAGTGTCAAAGAGAACAGTTAAGACACATGCAGAAACAGCATCTAAATAAAACCTGAGACTAGAGAGAGGAGCTAATCAAATGAACAAACACATCAAGAAAAAATGAGGCACAGACAGCAACAAAAAATTACAAACCATACCAATAATCAGGAAGACATGACCCAATCCAATGAACAAACTAAAAACCAGGAAGAAGAGCAGAACATCAAGCAACTAATCAAAGCTCTCCAAACAAATATCATGGACCAGTTTAATGAGTGAAGGAAGATATTAAGGATATTAGGAAAACACTTGGAGAGCCTATGGAAGAAATCGTCAACATACACAAAAAAATAACAGATACGATGGTGATGAATGGCACAATCCAAGAAATCAAAAATACACTCTTAGCAAATAACAGCAGATTTGAATAGGCAGAGGAAAGAATTAGGATATGGAAGACAGTACATTGGAAATCAAACAGATAGTAGATAAAAAGATTTTAAAAACCCAGCAGGGACTTGGGAATCAGAATGACAATACAAAACATGCAAATATGTGCATTATAGACATTCCAGAAGGAGAAGAGAAGAGAAAGGGGAGAGAAGGAATGTTGGAGGAAACAATGGTTGAAAACTTCCCAAACCTATTGAGGGAGATGGATGTATATGTTCAGGAAGCACAGTGCTCCCCAAACAGTTAAATCCCAACAGACCTACTCTAAGACATATATTTGTCAAATTATCCAGTGCTCAAAACAAAGATAAATTACTGAAAGCAGTGAGAGAACCATCACATACAAGGAACGCTCAATAAGATTAAGTGCTAATTTTTCATCTGAAACCATGGAGGCAAGAAAGCAGTGCTATGACATAGTCAACGTACTAAAAGAAAAAATTTCCAGCCAAGGATGCTCTATCCAGCAAAGGTCGCATTCAAAAATGATGGAGATGCGCAGTGCTGATGCGCGCAAGGAGTGCCGTGCCACACAGGGGTGTCCCCCGCGTAGGGGAGCCCCACGCGCAAGGAGTGCACCCATAAGGAGAGCCGCCCAGTGCGAAGGAGGGAGCAGCCTGCCAAGGAATGGCTCCGCCCACACTTCCCGTGCCACTGACGACAACAGAAGTGGACAAAGAAACAAGACGCAGCAAAAAGACACAGAAAACAGACAACTGGGGGAGGGGAGGGGAATTAAATAAATAAAAATAAATCTTTAAAAAAAAAATGATGGAGAGAGTGTGGGCTATGATATAGACCATTGACCATGAGGTGCAACAGTGCTCAGAGATGTATTCACCAAATGATGAATGTCTCATGATGATGGAGGAGGTTGTTGTTATGGGGGGAGGAGTGGGGTGAAAGGGGTGGGGGTATGTGGGGACCTCATATTTTTTTAATGTAACATTAAAAAATAAAAACAAAAAATAAAATAAAATAAAGTTAAAAAAATGATGGAGAGTTCAAAAGATTCACAGATAATCGGAAACCAAGAGAGTATGCCAATAAGAAAGGTTTCTTCAAGAAATACTAAAAAGAAGTTCTGCAGATTGAAAAGAAATACAGGAGAGACAGAGTTGAAGTGTAAGAACAACTAAAAAAAAACAAAAAAAAGAAGTAAAACAATATATGACATAAACAATACAAAGAAAATATAGCTAATGTAAGTAATTTCTTGAAATTAATAACACTGAATGTTAACGGATTAAACTCACCAGTCAAGAGACACAGATTGGCAGAATGGATAAGGAAATATGACCCATCTATATGCTGTCTACAATAAACCCATCATAGATCCAGGGATTCAAGGAGATTGAAAGTGAATGACTGGAAAACAATCTTACAAGCAAACAATAGCCAAAAAAGGGCAGGAGTAGCTATACTAATATCAGACAAAATAGGCTTTACATGCAAAACTATTGTGAGAGACAAAGATGGACACTACATATTAGTAAAATGGGTAATCTTTTAAGAAGAAAGAACAATCATAAACATTTATGCACCTAACCAGGGTGTTTCAAAATACATGAGGCAAACACTGGATAAACAAGTGGAGGAAAAGATGCCTCAACTGTATAGGGGGGACTTTAATACACCATTATCACCCTTAGACAGAACACCTCCACAGAGAATCAATAAAGACTTTGAAAAATATATAAGAGGACCCGATAGACATATACAAAACATTACGCTCAAATACAGCCAGATATACATTCTTCTCAAGTGCACATGGATCATTCTCCAAGATAGACCACATGCTAGGCAAAAGAGAAAGTCTCAGTGAATTCAGAAAAAAATTGAAATCATACAAAATAATTTCTCTGACCACAGTGGAATGAAGCTGGAAATCTGCCAGGGCCAGAGAACCAGATTAGGAATAAAGACATGGAAGTTAAACAACACACTTTAGACAAACAGTAGTTCAAAGAGGAAATCACAAAATCAGTAACTACCTTGAAACTAATGAAAATGACAACACAGCTTTTGCTGCATCCCATATATTTTGATAAGTTGTGTTGTCATTTTTATTAGTTTCAAGGTAGTTACTGATTTCGTGATTTCCTTCCTTGAGAAGAACAATAAAATTGACAAACCCATAGCTAGAGTAACAAAAAAAAAAGAGAGAGAGAAGATGCAAATACACAAAAAAATGAGAAAGGGGATATCACCACTGACCTCACAGAAATAAAGACTATCATAAGAGGATACTTTGAAAAACTATAAGCCAACAGAAGGACAATGTCAAGAAAATGGACAAATTTCTTGAAACACATAAGCAACTTACATTGATGAAAGAAGAAATTGATTATCTTGACTAACCAATCACAAAGAAAGAGATAGAATATTTTCATTTAAAACCTCCAACTAAGAAGAGGCCCAGACCAGATGGCATCACAGGTAAATTCTACCAAACATTCTGGAAAGAACTAACACCAATCTTACTTAAACTCTTCCAAAAAATAGAAATAGAAGGAACATTACCTAATTCATTCTCTGATGCCAACCTTACCCTAATGTCAAAGCCAAATACAGACACCACAAGAAAGGAAAATTACAGACCAATCTCTCTAATGAAACTAGATGGTAAAATCCTCAACAAAATACTTGCTAATCATATTAAAAACATATCAAAAGAAAAATACACCATGACAAAGTGGGTTTCATCCCTGGTATGCAAGGATGTTTCAACGTGAGAAAATCAATTACTGTAATACACCACATAACCAGATTGAAAGAAAAAAATCACATGATCATTTCTATAGATGTGGAAAAAGCATTGGACAAAATACAGCACAGTTTCCTGATAAAAACACTGCAAAAGACAGGAATAGAAGGAAACTTTCTGAACATGATAAAAGGTATATATGAGAAAACCACAGCTAACATCATTTACAATGGTGAAATCCTAAAATCTTTCCATCTAAGATCAGGAAAAAAATAAGGATGCCCATTATCACCCCTTCTATTTAACACTGTGTTAGAAGTACTTGCTCGAGCACTGAGGCAAGAACCAGATATAAAAGGCATCTGGATTGGAAGGGAAGTAGTCAAAATATCACTATTTGCAGATGACATGATCCAATATATAGAAAGCCCTGAGAAATCTGCAACAAAGCTTCTAGAAATTATAAATGAGTTCAGTAAAAATGCAGGTTACAAGATCAATGTGCAAAAATCAGTAGCATTTCTGTACACCAATAATGAGCAATCTGAGGAGAAAATCAAGAAAAAATACCATTTAAATATTAAATAAAAGATCAAATGCCTAGGAATAAATTTAAAGATGTAAAAGACTTATACACAGAAAACTACACAACACTGTTAAAGGAAATCAAAGAAGATGTAAATAAATGGAAGAATATTCCCTGTTCATGGACAGGAAGACTAAACATCATTTAGATGTCTATCCTACCCAACAGATCTCCAGATTTAATGCAATCCCATTAAAAATCAACACAGCATTTTTTAATGAACTGGAAAAACTCACTGAAATTTATTTGAAAGGGAAAGAGAACCCAAATCAAAAATGAAATTGAAGGAATCACACTACTTGACTTTAAAACATACTACAAAGCTGTAGTGGTCAAAATGGCATGGTACTGACACAAGGATAAACATATTGACCAATGTAAACAAATTAAGAGTTCTGATATAGATCCTCACATATACAGTCATCTGATATTCAACAAGGCCACCAAGTCCACTCAAATTGGAGAGAATGGCATTGTCAACAAATGTTCCTTGGAGAACTGGGTATCCATATGCAAAAGAATGAGAGAGGAATACCATCTCACACCTTCTTCAATAATCAACTCAAGATGGATTAAAGATCTAAATATAAGAGCTGAGACAATGTAGGGAAGCATCTTCAAGACTTTGTAATAGGAAACGGCTTCGTAAATTTCACACCAAAACATGAGCTATGAAAGAAAAAATAAATAAATGGGACTTCCTTAAACTTAAAGCCTTTTGCACCTTAAAGGAGTTTATCAAGAAAGTGAAATGGGAGAAAATATTTGGTATCCATATATCTGATAGAAGCCTAATATCCAGCATATATAAAGAAATTCTATATCTTGAAAATGAAAAGACAAAAAACCCATTTTTAAAAATGGACAAGAGATTTGAATTGATGCTTCTGCAAAGAAGAAATACAAATGGCTAAAAGCACCAAAAAGATGCTAAAAATCACTAGCAATTAGGGAAATGCAAACCAAAACTACAATGAGATACCATCTTACACCCATTAGACTGGCGGCTATTAAAAAACAGAGGACCACAAGTGTTGGAGAGGATGTGGAGGAATGGGAACACTCATCCACTGCTGGTGGAAATGTAGAAGGATCCAGCCATTCTGGAGGACAATTTGGCAGGTCCTCAAAAAGTAGCTATAGATTTGCCAATTGATCCAGCAATTCCACTGTTGAGTATATACTCAGAAGAACTGAAAACAAGGACATAAACCAATATATGCACACCAATGTGCAGAGCGGTATTATTCACTATGGCCAAAATTGGAATCAACCCAAATGCCCATGAACAGATGAATGGATAAACAAAATGTAGTATACACATACAATGGAATACTACTCAGCTGTAAGAAGGAATACAGTACTAACACAAGGGATAACATGGATGAATCTTGAGGACCTTATGTTGAGAGAAGCAAGACAAGCTTTAAAGAACAAATACTACATGACCTCTCTGATAAAAATTAAGCAAACCAAGATGTCTCAGAGAGCTATAGACTGGAAACAGACTTACAGAAATAGGGGGTAAGAGGAAGGTTGTGAGTCAACTCTTACATAGGCAAAATCTATGAGAAAGTGGAAGTAAGTATTTGTGCAGTGAAGGGATAAGATGGGGGCATAGGGATACTGTTGGGTGGGGCTTTGTAGGCTTGATGAGGGCTAGGGTTGGGAGGATGGATCAGATGACAGAGGTGCTCCTGAGGGCTACAGAGACACCCAGGTCCTATGGTCATGGCAGATGGCTCTGGAGCTTAGTGCCTTGCCAGTGGCCCTACTTTAGAATTTGTGCTCCTGAGTGTGATGAAGTTGGATTCAGATGTGGCCTGTCTACACATGCCTCTTCTGTCACTTTTACTGAATCTGTGATTGACACTGGGGTTGGTGCATGCTCAGGAGACTTGAATCTCTGGACTGGCCATGTGCCACCTGGTTCCTGAGCCTCAGCAGAGTTGCTAATCCTACCCTCCGGTTCATTGGACTAACCAAGGTCAGCTAACAGGGAGGTAAGGATCTTCAACTACCACACCAGGGAACCGAGAGTCTACAACTGCAAGCAGGAGAGTCTCACCCATCAGCCATGTGAGTGAGATCTAAGCCCCCTCTCAATTTAGAGGTGGAGTGGGCATCGCCATCTCAGGGTCCTCAGAATGGAGGAATAAAATATGTATTAGAGTGGACTTCCTGGTAGTCTATTATAGAATTTTTGTGACTCTAGCAATGGAAGAAACTGTATCACTGATATGGAGACAGTGGTCATGGGAGTTGCTGAGGGTAGGGAGAGGGAAAAAGAGATATGATGTGGGGGCATTTTCAGGACTTGGAGCTGTCCTAAATGATATTGCAGGGACAGATGCTGGACATTATATATCCTGCCATAACCCACTGAAGGTACTGGGGGAGAGGGTAAACAATGTAAACTATAATCCATGTGGTGCATCAGTGCTCCAAAATGTATTCACCAAGGGCAATGAATGTGCCACAATGATGAAAGAGGTTGTTGATGTAGGAAAATTGGAATGGGGGGGGTGGGGGGTATACAGGAATCTCTTATATTTTTTAATGTAACATTTTTTGTGATCTATGTATCTTCAAAAAGTACGATTAAAAAACGATGAGGGTGGGGAGTGGGGTATATGAGAACCTCCTATTGAAAAAATAAATAAATATTAAAATAAATATTCGATTTTTTATATATATAAAGAAAAACACTGAGTTAGAAACTGGAGGAACACTGTGATATATTGCTAAATGAAAGAAAATTCCCATTGCAGGTTAAGTCTATACTATGAACCTATTTTCATTTACAACTAAAGATAACATTTAGGTATATCTTTCTAAAATAGGTGTGTTAACATGGAATTGGGAGATCTATTGGAATAGGAGTGGTACTGAAGGGGACTGCAAGAATTCTGAAAGAATGCCAGCTTTCTAAAAATTGCATCTTGAAATTATTTTACATGCAGACATATACATTACTTATACAATTAAAAATCTAATAAGAAAAAACAATTGTTTCTGTTAGTAGCAACCAATTTGCATATTCACTCCCCTGAAGCTTCTTGATTTGAGAAAACATGGATAAAATGGTTTGAGAAGACCCAACAGCGAAACCGTCTGTCCTCTAGGAATCAAATCTCTGACTTTAGTCTCAATAGTACAGATTTTACACATCATTTTAGAGAACTTAAAATCTGCTTGCAAATTTCTTTGTATGGAACACTGTTACAGGATCACATTTCTCCTTTATTAACTATGATTTAATTTAAATATACTAGCCTTCTAATTCATAAAAAATTGTTACATGAATTTCAGTATAGTGTGAAGATTAAAATATAAAATCTCAGTTTCAGATAATAGGTGTAATTGCCTTTTTTCACCAAAAAAAAAGAAGGAATACAGTTTTAGCACACAGGATAACATGGATGAATCTTGAAGACCTTATATTGAGTGAAGCAAGCCAGACACTGAAGGACAAATATTACATGACCTCACTGATAAGAATTAAGCAAACTGATAAGACACACACATCTACAGTCTGGAACATAGGTTTACAGGAGTCAGAAAAGTAGAAGGATGTGAGCCAATGTCCATATGGGCAAAATCTGTGATAAAGTGTAAGTGTGTAGTTGTGCAGTGGATGGGCATGACAGTGGGTTGGGTGGTGCTGGCTTGTGAGGGGGTGGGGGGAAGTAGGTTGCACTGTCCATGGAACTAGGGGGAGGGTTGGGTGGAGGGAGCAGGTGAACTCTAGGGCATGCAAACATGTGGTTGAAACTAAAATGTTGGTAACATTCTTTTGACAACATGGTAAGTAGAGGGGTACTGGTCTAGGGTATTGGATGTGAGGGGCATTTGGGTTGGGCACATTCTGGGGCAGGCTTCTAAGGAGTGTGTTAGTGTTCATCTTGTCATAGTGCCTTGTATCAGTGGGTGAAGACCCACATAATGAGCAGGAAGGAGTTAGGCTCCCATCCTGGGAAGTCCTGCTATGTCTCAAATAGAAGGGTGGCAGTCTCTTGAGTGCATAGGCAATACATAATAGGGGAGAATTGGCCAGTATGTCAAGCCCTCAGTGTTGTTGCAACTATGAATCTTGTTCTTCAAGGAGTGTAGCTTGATGGTTTACAAGGCCCTTGGTCAGGGAGGGGAGGAATAGAATAGATGGAACATGGGGAATTTTGGGGGTGATGGAATTATTCTATATTGATCTTGCTATGATGGATACAGACCATGTTAAATTTCATTAAAATTTATAAAAGTGTGTGGTCTAAAATGTAAACCATAATGTAAATCACTGACCATGGCTAGTAGCATTGGTTCAATAATTGTCCATCAATTGTAATAGATGTACGATCCACATGTAAAATGTTATTAATAGGGGAAAAGGTAATAGGAGGAGGATGTTGGGTATATGGGAATTCACTATATTCTGTATGTGATTTTTCTGTGACCTAAAACTTCTTTGAAGACAAAAAGAAAAAAAGTAATAAGCCACTGGGGGAATAAATGGAAGAAAATGTCACAGTACATAAAAGACAACAGATCTTACAGTGAGGAAAGACATAAAGTTAATTTTTAAAATTTTATATTTTTTATTATTTTAAAGTTTTTGTATTTTGGTTTTTATTTTTAAAATCACCATTATTATTTCATTTTCTTATTGCTTGTCTCTGGTTATTTTTATGGCTTCATTTTTGAAGAAGTTTCAGATCACAGAAGGGTTACAACTCTGGCAGGAAAGGATCATTGGTGTGGAGTGCCAGTGATTGGGGATGCATGGGAGGATGTTCACCTGTGTCATACTTATAATGCATATGAATGTGTTCAAGAGTTCAGGGGACACTGTCATGGTGGGTGGATATTCACACAATATCCCCAAGAATATTGAACTTGCATCTTGGGGAACACTGCCACATTCTCTAATGGGACAGCAAGATTCCCCCAAGTAAAGGTTAGTGACTAGTGAAAGAGAATGGACTGATAAAAGGTCTTGATATTGATGACTGTACTTATGAATCTTTATTGTGGAAATTTAAACTTAGTATATAAGTGTATTGCCTTCCCACCAGCAAGGGACGACTCCCAGGGAAGAGCTTCCCTGGCACCAAGAGATTACTACCAAGCACCAACTAGCAGTGCAAGTGGAAAAAGACCTTGAACAAAAGGGGTAAAGGGTAAAAACAAATGAGTTTATATGGCTAAGAGACTTCAAAGCAAGTTGGGAGGTCATTCCAGAGGATACGCTTATGCATGTCTCAGTAGGATCTCATTGACAGCCAAAGTAAATACTGCTTCGAATAGCAGATCTCCTGAGGGCCTTGAAGAAATCCAGACATGATAGGCAGGACAGACAGCTCAGAAGTTTGGCACCTTGCCAGTGGCCCCTATTTTGGAATTTATTCTCCCCAGTGTGACAAATTTGGACTCAGCTGAGGTTTCCCTACACTTGGCTCTTCTGCCCCTTCTATTTGAACCTATAGTTAGTATTAGAGTTGATAGGTATATGTCCAAGAGACTTAAATCTTTGGGCTGTCCATGTACCAGCTGTGCCATGAATATCAACAGATTTGCAACTCCTACTCTCCAGTCATTAGACACAGCCAGGACAACTAACAAGGAGATGGTGATGGACAACGAACATCTCAAGGAACAGAGAGAGTCTGCAGCTGCAAGCAAGAGAGTCCAATCCCACCATCCCACGGGCTCAAAGCCCTCTTTCAACTAGAGGAAGGGTGGGCATCACCATCCCAGAATCTTCAGAAGAGAATGAATGATGGACTAGAGTGGATTTACTGTTATTCTGCTATAGACTTATTATGATTCTAGGAATGGAAGTACTTTATCTTTGAATTGGAGGCAGTGGCCACAGAGGTTCTGAAGGGAGGGAAAGGGAAAAATAGGTGAAATTTGGAGGCAATTTTGGGTCTAGGGAATTGTACTGAATGACAAAGCAATGACAGATCCACGACATTATATATCTTTTCATCACTTACAAAAATGTGCTGGAGAGGATGTAAACTATAATCCATGCTCAGTGGCAATGCACCAAAATGTGTTCATCAATTGTAACAAATGTACTACAGTAATGAAGGATGTTGTGAATGGGGGAAAATATGGGAAGGGTAGGGAGTGTGGCATATGGGAATCCCCTATATTTTTTATGTAGCATTTATGTAATCTAAGTATCTTTAAATTTATATATATAAATAAAAATAATGCTACATACATCAATCATCACCTTCCATTTTCAACCCATCTTCTTTTACCTAAGAACCTATACTCTAGAGTTTACCTCCATGTGTTTACTCATCATATTTAGTTCATATTAGTGAGACCATACAGTATTTATATTTATGGGTCAGAGTTATTTCATAGAACATAATATTCTCTAGGTTTATCCTAATTGTTATTTGAATCCCAATTTCATTTCTTCTCACAGCTGAATAGTGTTCTATTGTATATATATGCCATACTTTGTTTATCCAGTCTTTGGTTGATGGACACTTGTTCTGGTTCCATATTTTAGCAATTGTGAATAATGCTACTATGAATATTGACATGTAATTTTTGTGGAATAGAATAAACTCTTTGTTCTCTGTTTTTATCATGAGAGCTCATGGAGTGACCATATCATATTATTACAAAAATGTTATTAACTCATATGTATAGCTTGTCTTTATTTCTCCTATGGATGGTAGGATTCTGGGCAAAGAAAGAAATTATGAGAAAGGAAAGGTCCACTTCAGTATAGTTCTAAAATCTTCTGTGTTTGATCTCCCTACTAAAAAAATTGACAGTGAGGGTGAGATTCTCAGAAAAGTTTGTAAAAGATAAATGAAGTGTGAATACCATGAGCACGAATAAATAGTGAGCACTTTCATGTATCAGTCATTATGCTATGTGTAGTAGCTCATCTGAGCCTCATGAAATCTACATGAAGAAGATATTATTATTTCCATTTCACATAAAAGGAAATTCAGCCCAGGTTGAACAGCTTATAATTAGTATTGCTCAGATTTAAGTCCAGACTGGTCTGATTTCTAATCCTGAGCTCTGTTCATGACGTTATTTTACCTCATCAGACACTAGTGCTGTGATGTGTGTTACTCACTGGATGTGATGGGAAAGTACTGGTCACTAGACTGTTCAGGAGTTTTGGCTCTATCACCAGGGACAGGCAAGGTTTATTCCTCAGTCAGAGCCCAGGCACAGCAGCTGAACAGGAAACAGAGGTTGGAGAAAAATGAACATTTCCTTATCCTTGGTAAGCTGCCTAAACCTGATCTTGAGAACTTTGATTTTAGAATTTCTTGCTGGATGCAGGGTGGAAGGAAAGACTAAGCAGGAGATTAAACTTATGAACACACATCATTTACGTAAATGGGCCATGTGAATATCTGAAGTGAATTATACTTGCAAGACATGGAACTGGAATTGATTCTCAATTCCGCTTCTTCACATAATCATGTGATTCCTGAATGCATTGACTTACCAGAGCCTGTTGAAGAGAATTAAATAGAATAGTGTTTTGGGGGGAAATATAAAAGATAGTATGTGACAACACAAAACTAATATATTTTGCATAAAAATACTTGGAAATATTTTCTGATTTAAATGAATGGAAATGTTATTATGGCCTATTACCTATTAGTATAACACAGTTGGTTGTCAGTTTTTGACTCCTGGTCAATCTCTGTCATCTTAAGCAAATTTTTCAACATCTCTATGCCTCAGTTTCCTCTTTTGCAAAATAGAAGATTGCAAAAATATGGTTCTGTGGGGAAAGAAGACAAGAATGACATCTTTCTTCATGTCAGACACAAGGCAAGCAAGGAGAGAGTAGAGTACCATATGAAAGAAAACTTTTTGAAAGAAAAATTTGTCAAGCTATAAAACATACACTGCAGGAATATCTTATGAAATCAGAGACAAAATAAGATTTTTTTTTGCATATGAAAGCTAAAAGAATTCATCGACACACAATAAAAGATACAAAAGGAGTCCTTCATGCAGAAGGAGAATGATTCTAGATGGAAATATGGATCTCTACAAAGTAATGATGATTATCAAAAATAGAAACTGCATGAGTAAATATATGTAATTTATATCATAGTACTTAAACCTATTTAAAATATTCACTGTTAAAACAAAACTAAACATGGCCTAGATATCCTGGATTACTGACTGTTTAATTACAGTTGACTGAGAGGACCTAAAATACCAGATTCCTAGCAATTCTACTCACCCAGTTCAGCAATTTTAGCAGCATGGATATAGTAATTGTTGCAGAAACACTGAGGAGTCTGTATATCATAATCTATTTCGATGAATGAAGCAGACTTACAGTCTATCCTACAGATGGAGAATCATGCAGACATAGATTGAGAGTACGTGTTTATATGCAGAAGCCATTGAAATGTCACACTCACCCAAGCTCCATTGTAAAATATACCTATAGGATGAAGATGTGAAACTTTGTATGGAGCACAGTTCCACTGCCATTATTTCTCCCTCAGCCTCTTGTTGACTTGGTTCCAACCTTGCCAGGAATCACATGGGCTGCAGTAATTCATGTTGCACTTTGATTTTAAGCTGTTACTGTCCTTAAGGAGAATAAAGATATAGGAAATTGGTACAAAATTGGAATTCATGATAAGATGAATGTGTAGAAGAGGGAATGTCTAGAACACCTAGAAAATTTCCTCATTAAGCATTGAATACTGAGTTGATATTGGAGTTCTTAATTGTTGACTCTCAATAGTCTATGATTGTATCATTTTCTTCAGCACTGCCTTCCATTTTAGGTAAAGAAGAAAAAGGTGGTATATAAACTTATGGTTTAAGTGCTTCAGTTGGTGTAGTGTTTTATATTGAAACAGGAAAAGGCTATAATTTAACTTTATTTTGCAAGGATTGCTGTTTATCCATTTTACATTATTTGATAATCAAGAAAAATGTAAACTTTGTGCTAATCTGTTCTCTTATTGATACTTATGGGTCTTTGTAAAGATACAGTCAATGCATTCATAAGGATTAGCTGCATTTTGCTTTGGTAACAAATAAATACTGAAATCTCAGTGCCTCAACATACACAATTTTATTTCCTGTTCAAGGTAATTCCACCAAGGACTGAATGATCTTCCAGGACAATTGCCCACTGTGTAGTTACTCAGTAAGCCAGGCTGCTTCCTCTGTGTTGGCATGGCTTCTTAATGCTTTTTTCCCCAGGCTTGCTGCAGCAGAGAAAATAAAGGTGGAGTGTGAAATACCAAGTCCTAACAGTTTCTGTCTGAATGTGGAACACATCGCTAATGCATTTTATTCACATGATCCTACCTAAATTCAAAGGTGCTTAAAATATGGCAGAAGCGCAAGGATATTTGGTGATCAGCAAGTGGGTTAGCCACCATTGAGGACACTGATTTCCCATTGGGAATGAATTGTTTACTAAACTGTTGAATATCAATCTGTATCTAATTCATATTTAATAGAGTATTTAGTCATGGCTGTTGAGTAATTGGTATTAATTTGGTTCCTATGAATATAGAAGTGAAGTCACTACATTTTCTGGACTTCTACACAAGCTTAAATTTGGATCCTCTTCTTTTATGTAGATACAATCAATTGGAATTGCACTATAAATGTCTATACCTCAAATGACATGATTCATTGTGCTGCAGCTGTTTTACAATTTTCTCAACAGATTTGAAAGTTCAGCTGCTCTCCTGTGATTACTCAGTTATCATAAGCTCTCTTTTATACCTTCTGCTTTTGATCCTGTTAGCCAAGGTTCAAATCCATCTAATAAAACTTATTTAGACAGAGAGGTTCAACTATGGTGGGGGAGGAGTACTTGTGTGGAGTGTTATTGGTGAGGGGCACATGGTTGGGAGGGAGTTCTCCAGGGCATGTATACAAGGCACATAGAAAGGTTTGGACATTTTCATAGTGGTTTCAGTTGGAAACGACAGCTAAGAGTGCTGAATTCCTGTCCAGGGGAGCTCTATCACATTCCCTAAAGGAACAGCAACAAATCCCCCAAATGCAATAGCAAAGACCAACAAAGATGGAGGGTCCAACAATGAGTCCTTAATACTGATGGCTTTGATTATGAGCCTGTGTGCCTGAAATATGAACTAGACCTAGAGCTGCGAGGTGCCTAAGAGTTACTTCCTGAGAGCCTCCATGTTGCTTAAATGTGGCCACTCTCTAAGCCAAACTCAACATGTAGACGCATTGCCTTCCCCTTAGCATGGGACATGACTCCCAGGAATAAATCTCCCTGGCATTGAAGGATTACTACCAAGCACCAGCTAATGATGTAACTACAAAAAGACCATGAACAAAGAAGTCAACTCAGACCGGCAGAATATCTCAGGCTACATGTAATATCATGTGTTAAAAACTGCTTTTTGACTTTGGATAAAAGAGGGAAATGGAAAGGACAAGTGAGTTTATATGGCTATGAGTCTCCAAAAAAGAGTCAGGAGATCATCAGAGGGGTGATGCTTATGCACGCTTCAGCAGGGTACCAGAGACAGCCAAAGTAGATACAAGTCCAAGTACTGGTTCTCCTGAGGCCTTCAGAGACCCACAGGTTCTATGCTCATGGCAGATGGCTCCGGAGTTCAGTGTCATGTCAGTTGGCCCTACTTTGGAGTTTGTGTTCCTGAGTGTGATGGAGTTGGACTCAGATACGACTTTTCTATACATGCCTCTTCTGTTACTTTTACCAGACCTGTGGTTGGCATCTGGGTTGGTGTACACTCAGGAGACCTGTATCTCTGGACTGTCCATGTGACGACCAGGCCCTGGGTCACAGCAGACTTGTAGCTCCTATCCTCTGGTTTGTTGGACTTACCCTGGTCAGCCGACAGAGAGGCGAAGAGGGTCAACCACTACACCAGGGAGCCAAGAGAACCTACAACTGCAAGCAGGAGAATTGTATCCATCGTCCATGTGAAATCTAAGCCCCCTCTTGATATAGAGGGGGACTAGACATAAAATCCCAGGGTCCATGGGATGAAGGAATAGAGTATGAATTAGTGTACTTACTGGTGTTCTGCTGGGGAACTATTGTGGTTAGTAAGGGAGGAAATTGTAGTCGTGATGTGGAGAGGGTGGCCACAGTGGCTGCTGATGGTAGGGAGATGGAAGAAGAGATATGGTGTGAGGGCATTTTCAGGATTTGGAGTTGTCCTCGGCGGTGCTGCAGGGATGGATGCTGGACATTGTGTGTCCTGCCATGCCATGGCCCACTGGGTGGACTGGGGGAAAGTGTGGACTACAATGTGGACCACTATCCATGTGGTACAGCGTTGCTCCAGAATGTATTCGCCAGGTGCAGTGGATGTGCCACAATGATGGAAAAGGATGTTGATGTTGGAGGGGTGGGGTGGGTGGAGTGTCGGGTATATGGGGACCTCATATTTTTTAATGTAACATTCAAAAGAAAATAAAGAAGGAAAAATAAATAAAACATATTTTGGAGGTACAGTGTTCAGTAGGCTGTTTATGATAGAAAAAGTGATCTGCAAAAATCTTCCTGGGCATAACATGAGTAAGGTTATTCTCTGGCTGTGCCTGGAAGGATTTAATATCTATCCTTGACGTTACACAGAGAAAATATGGGCCTTGCCCAGATTACAATGTAAGTGGTGCTCCCTTAATAAACAGTGCACCATTAATTTGGGGTGACCTGCCTTAATGACTTTCATTCCTCCAAGCCCATATCTACCCACTAGATCCCTATCTCTGATAAAAGTAAGTCTACTCTGACTTCAATAGTTGGGACTAAAATTATGATTTTCAACAAAATTGTATCCATCATACCTTCAATTTAGATGCTTTTTAAAGTATTAATTTATAAATTAGTAATCTATACCTAGAGCTCTGAAAGAATTGTCCCACTGATCATAAAAAGTCATGGATTTTTTTAACATTGTGAAAATTTTATGTCAATTAGAATGTCTCTTTGATCAATAATGTGTAAATGCAGAGAATTTTCTAAATGGAAGAGATTTTAGTCACCATTTAATCAAATATTGATATTTCATGACAGAGGAAACATTATAGGTTCCAGATAGCAAGGGATTAAAATGTATTTAATCCATATATTCTGACTATAAGACCAACATCATTTTCATCAATACTTGCTAAAATATAAATAAGTTTTGTTTTATCTTTTGTAGTCACATTAATGTTTATTCAAGACTGCTCTTTGGTTCAAGAGCTTCCTCATGGCATTTTTCAGTTCTGCATTTCTGAGGGCAAAACTAAAGGGTTTAACATGGGTGTTGCTATAGTATAAAATTCTGCCACTCCCTTATCAATGGGGAGGGTGAACACAGGTCAAAGGTACACAAATATACAAGGCACAAAGAATAAGACAACTACAGTAATATGAGAGGCACAGGTGGAGAGAGCCTTCCTCTGTGCTTCAGAGCTGTGAGTTCTGAGGGAGCAAAGAATGAGGATATAGGAAATGATAAGTATGGAAAAACTGAGCATGCACATGAACTCACTGTTGGCAGCAACAAAGAGTCCAAAGATGTGTGTGTCATTGCAAGAGAGTTTGAGCAGAAACTAAAGATCACATATGAAAAGGCCAATAACATTAGAGCCACAGATGGGCAACCAGAGCACAAAAAGGATTTGAATTAGAGCATGAAGAAATCCCCCAGCCCAGGACATGATGACCAGAAGCTCATACACCTGCTGGTTCATTGTGATCATGTAGTGCAGGGGCCTGCAGATGGCCACATAGCGGTCATAAGCCTTCACCGTGAGTAGAATGACCTCAACTCCACCAAGGAAATGCTCCACAAAAAGCTGAGTCATGCACCACTGAAGGAGATAGTATTTTTCAGAATGAGTAAGTGAAATATCATTTTGGGGACCATGATAGAAGATAAGGAGGCATCTAGAAAGGACAAGCAAGACAGAAAAAAATACATGGGGGAGCCCAGGACTGGACTGGTGGCAATGGTTAGGTTTTCTGACAGGGTAGAAAGTAGATGAGTGCAAACATAATAATCAAGAATTTCTGCACGTCTTGGTTCTGGGTCAGGTCAAACAGGATGAATTCTGTCATGTTGTTCATCACTCCATAAATTCGGGTTTTTTTGGTATAATTGATTTATCCGGAAATAGCACAGGGATTGCAATGGTGGTAGTTCAATTTTGATCAAGAAAATAATATATGTCCCCATATAGTTTGTCTCCAGTAACATTGACCAAAATCCCTGAGAGACAAATCCCAGACTTTTAGTTGGACTATATTATTATAATTTGCATATTGAGCACAGAGCCATCTTCTACACACACATACAAAAAACAGAAATGGTTTTATGACTGTTGATGTATCAGGTACATCTCCTGCATGTGGATGGATCCTTTCCAATAACTCCCATAGTATTTTCTGTCATAGAAAATCAGGAATAAAAAGAGAACCTGTAGAGAAGAGCAGAGACTTGAATCATGACATCTGCTGCTCTGTGTCTTTTCATCCTTGTTATTTTCACCTTCTTTCAGGATGGAAATAAAGCATCAGGCGACTTCAATTTGAAATAAGTGATGGCAAAATGACATTTCTGAAATGAGTGAATATTTGAAGCACCTTAAGATAACCTTGATATTTGTATTTACTGCTATACTGAAACAGAATTGAATAAGAATACCATAGAAATCTTCTCTAAGGATGTCCTGAACAGATTATAACAGACGGCAACATGAAAACCAATATTCACCAAACTTATTGGAAACTTTAGAATTCACTATTTGAAGAATTTCAGTCATATTTAGAGTTCAGGAACATTTTTCAAATCAACGTTCAATGTAGGAAGATTATAAAATATTTTCTGGACAAATTCTGAAAACAGATACTTTTAAGGTGAGGAAACCAAAACAGCATAATTTATTCACAACAGAGCATTTTCTTCAGAATAGATATTTTTGTGTTCTCTTTTCACTGATAAGCAGCTGTGTGATGTTGTTTATTTATGGACCTTCATTATTTGAACCTAATTTTTTTCATATATAATGTTGAAAAAACTACTAAGGGCACAGAGGAATTGAAGAACATCGTTATTACGTAAGTCAAAGTTAGTATCATAAAGTTGAAACAAAGAGTTTTCCACACATTTCCAGATTATTCATAAAAGAAAAAAAGGAGAACACATATTATTACCCTTGAAATAATCACTCATTATAATATCAATAGAGAAATAAATGAACTAAGTGAGGCTATTACATTTGCACATTGCATATAAAAACTTGGCTTTACATAATAAGGGCTAAATACTCATCTCAAGAAGTTAGTAAAATCACCAATTAGGATAAAAGGTTGAACGCAGGAATCAATTCATCAGATATGAAAAGGTATTAGATTTGACAAATAAAAAACTTGCTGGTATTTAACAAATAACAATTAAAACAAAAAAAACCATACAGAAGCCCAATAACAAGAAAGTATGATCAAATCCCAAAGGAAAACAAGTTAAAGTGTATTTTTTTAAATTATGAAATTAGTGATAATGGTAATAAAAGATTTTAATAACTAGTAAAAACTTTCCTAAATAAAGTAAATCTTCATATTACCATCAAAAAGGGAAAAAACAAAAACTATAAAAGAAAAATGAATATTGTATATCAAAACCTTAAAATAAAGCATAAATCTGTTCAAATGAAGGAAAGCAAAGAGATAAATATGCATTTGATCTGGATGGGGAAGGGCATGTTAAGCAAAACTGCAAAGAATAAAACATAGGACAAATAGCAATTCAACTACATAAAGTCATGGAACCACTCAAAATTAATGCAATAATTTTGACAGACAACTATTTCTACAAACGTAACAATTTTTTTAAAGTGTCTACTCACACCATTATAAAAAATTGGCAAAAGTAATTTTCAAGAACATAAGACATCAATAAATCCTGTATTTCATGATCTACAAAGAAATGCAATCTAAAATGGGAGATAATTTTAACTAGCAAATTCACCAATATGTATGAGAGGTATATTGTCCAGAGTTAGTGAGAGTTGTTGATTTTAAAGAATCTGCTAATAAACTTGATTTTATATAATAAAGGCTTTATAATTGTTCAGGCCCTTTTTTCCAATATAACTTGATCTTATTCATCTATTTTAGATTTTAAAATATGAACCTTGTTTGACATTGATGCAAAAATATTGTGATAATGCTCTTAACTATGTAACCATAAGTTACATTAATTGTATTTTCCCCTGCATCATCATATTCTTACCACTTTGTAATAGTGATGTACGTTTGTTCTAGTTCATAGAAGAACATTTTTTTGTTTGTACTATTAACCACAATCCTCATCCACACCCAATTTCATTATAGTCCCTAGAACATTCTCTAGCTTTCTTTCAATTGACATTTACATCTTTCAGCCACAATCACATTTATAAATCAACAGTGTTAGTTATACTCATTATAATGTGTTACCATCAACTCTATCCGTTTCCACACTTTTGCAATCAAGCTAATGAAAAAGTATACATACTTTAAACACCAGTATTCCTTCTCAGCCTATCCTATCTCATAGTAACCTACACTCTAAATTTTAACTCCATGTGTTTATTCATCATATTTAGTTCATATTCGTGAGACCATACAATATCTGTCATTTTATATATGGCTTATGTTACTCAGCATAGTGTCATTTTTAGGTTCATCCATGTTGTCATGTGTGTCGCAATTTCATTGCTTCCCGCTGTTGCTATATCAAAGCTAACGGTCAATAATAGGGGAGTATATGGGTTTTTTCCCTTTTGTCCTAGGAAAACATTCTAAAATTTACTGATGACAGCATAACTCTGTGATGTAACTGAGAGCCACTGATGTACACTTGGGATGATTTGTATAAGGCATGGGACTCTACAGCACAGTAAACTAGGGGGTGGATGATGGACTGGTTAACAGTACAATATGAGAGCATTCTCTCATGAACCATGACAAATGTATAATACTAACACAGGATGTTAAGAACAAAGGTAGTTATGGAAAAAATATACCAAATGTAAGCTCTGGACCATAACTAGCAAGAATATTTTGATGATGTTCTTTCAGAATTGATAGCAAGTGTTTCATAATAATGCAAGGTGTTGGTGGAGGAGTGATGCGTGGTACTTATCCATGTTATGTATAATTGTTTTGTAAACTCACGGCTTCTCTAATTAAAAGATATAAATGGGCCAAAATTAAGATTAGAAGTTTTATTTTCACAACATTTTTTATAATAGTGAAAAAGTGAAGACAGCCCAAGTTTACGTAAAGGGGAACAATTTTTTAAATTATGACATATAATTAAAAATATCAGGTGGACATTAAAGAGTTTTTGAGAATAATTAATTATGTGAAAGCTACTTTCAATATAATACTGAGTGGAAAATTCAAAATAAAAACATTGATTTATTAGTTCATCAAGTGGTTACATTGATATATGTACATTAAAAAGTATCTTAAAATACATTAAGATAAGTATTTTGTTATAACTTGCAAAATTGTGCGAGACAGAGTGTAAACTATAATGTAAACTTTAGTCCATGGTTAGTAGCAATGCTTCAGTATGGGTTCATCAATTGCAACAAATGTACCACACTAATGAAGGATGTTACTAATTTGGGAAAGTTTGAGGGGAAAGAAAGGGGCATGTGGGAATCCCTTATATTTTTAACGTAGCATTTATGTAATCTAAAGCTTCTTTAAAAATAAAAATATTAATTAAAAAAGAATATATTATCATTATAAACAGTAAAATAATTTAATAAAAGCGATTGCATTTTCTTATCTCATGTCTGTGTCCATACTACTGAGTGACAGCTTTTCTAAGTAAGCTGGGTGTGACATTCATATATAAATATGACTTACTTATAAACTGAAGAACCTAGCATAACCTTGAGAGAAAAATACCAATAAAGAAGTCACCTATTGTAGCTACCTATCTGAATGCATTTGGTGAAGTAACAGTTTCAATCCATGACAAGGCATCTTATTTTTAGAGATTATTTGAATTTAGCAACCACGGACCCCTCATTAACAACAACCTGGTAATTCATCTGGATTGCTTTAAGTATAGTATTTCTTTTCCTCAATTAATCACTTGAAAATGATTGCTAAGAGAGACTTTCTAAATAAATGTAGGTTCATGTGCAGAGTTTATTTTTGCTCTTTTGGCTCACACCATCTTACATAAATGTGGGCCACAAGGATTCCAGCTCAGACACAAATTTCTCAGCCAGAACTGTCAACTCTCTAGTCTTCAAAAGAAATTGATGGGACAACACCAAACCATTGTAAGATATTTCTCCCCAAGTCTCCATCCTCCATATTTGCTGATATAATCTCCTTTGGTGACTAGATGAAATATACTATACAAGCCAAAGCAGTAACTTGATTTTTAAAGCCCTGGAAATAGCAAACTACATAAGAACAGGTAAATTAGGGATTGCAGGTAACTAGAACTCAAAGATAAATTAACATTGCCCTTGTGAAGAATGTCCTAAAATTCACCCTTTTGAAGTCTTTTCTTAGACACCTAGTTCTCACCTGGAGAGAACTCCTTTTGACTTTGGAGTCTGGATCCAAATGGGTTGAAAATTTAGAACCATACAGCATTGGTAATCTCTGCTGCTTATGTTAAGTGTGTTCTAGGTTTAGGAATCCCCAGAGTGTGTCTTTATCAGCATTTTCTCTGATGATTACAGGGAAATATCTAAACAGGTATTGCTCAGCACAAGGCGTTAGGGATGCTCTGACTTTCTGCTCCCAGAGGATAAGTATTAACAGCTTCAAGTCAAGATGGCAACCATACCAGCCTATCCTGTAGTCTCTTGTGACAGTGGCATCTGTGACCATGGTGGGGGCAGGGGACAGAGAGCTGGACTGGGTAGGTTACCAGCACCTTATGTCTGTGAATTGGAAGAAATCCTAGAGTGTGGGATGTGGGGCATAATGTTTAGTCATAGGAGTGCAGGAGCATGAGCCAGTCATCCTACACAACAATGCTAATACCTGTCACACAGAGTTAAAGAATGGATGGACCAAAATAACAAGTGAAAACAAATAGATCAATTAAAATCTGCTATTCTACTTTGATGCCCTGAGATAGACACATGAAGGCTGGAGAAACTGCTGTCAACTATTAAACATGAGAATCACACTTAAGAACAAGAGCTTTGGAGTACAATAAACTGCACCTCCCGGGAATGGCTCTTTCACTGCAAGTTCTATGCAAACGTGGACAAATTTATCAGATTCTTAAGTCCTTACATCCCACATTTGTACAAGGGGAATGAGAAGGAACCTATCTCATAGGACCATTGTGGGGTTATATGAAATTATGCATATAATGCTTAAAATGGAGTCTGGCATAGAGTAACCTCTGTTTTCTGTTTTCACCTTCTCTACAGGAAATGAGAGGCCATGGTGTGACTGACCCAGGCTCTGGCAAGAATTGTCTCAATTCACATAAAAATAGATATTTACTTTTCTCTCATGGTTGTTAGAATTCTGGGCAAATGAAGAAATTAGGAGAAAATAAAGACTAAGTTTTGAAGTATTGAATACAGTCACAAATCCTTATACTTCTGAATTATTTTCTGAATATTTGATCTGTCCAATAAAAACTCTGACAGTGAAGTTGAGATTCCAGTAAAGGTTGTAGGAGATAAAGGACATATGAATATTAGTAGAACTAATAAATAATGTGGACTTTTATGTATCAGAGACTGCTAAGTGTGGTATTTCATCTGAGTCTTTTGTAATCTTTAGGTAAATGACGTTATTTCCATGTTACATAAAAGTAAATTTGGTCATAATCAAAGCTGATAATTCCCAGAATTTGGATTTAAGTCCAGAGTGATCTGATTTCTAATTGTGAGCTCTAATCATTATGTTATTTACCTCATCCCACACAGACACTGTAATGTGTCTACACACTGGATGTGATGAGAGAGGAAGTGTTGATTCAATCCAGTTCTGGATAGTTTAGGTTCTACCATCTGGGTAGGCAGGATTTACTCCTCAAACAGGTTCAATATGCAGCAGCTGAACAGGAAAGAAAGGTTGGAGAAAAGAGAACATCTCCTAACGTTTATTCCTACTTTTGGCCCCCATCCTGATGACCAGCCTAAATACAATCTAGACAGATTTGATTTTGGAATTTCCTGATGGCTGCAGGAAATTTAGATTAACCCAAGACAGCCTCTACATAAATGGGCCATGCTTCAATTTACTACTAAATGATTCTAATGAATCTAATGAATCTAAAACCTTACTTACTAAGGTTGTCAAATAGCCCTAAATAATAATAATAGATTTATCTGGAGAAACACCAAATGATAATATGTGAAAACATCAGGCTAGAGTGTTTAGAAGAGAAAATGCTTGGGAAATATTTTCTGATTTAAATGGAGAGTAATGTTTACATGGAAGACATGCCCACTAATATAACACTGTTGGTTGTAATTTTTTTAATCCTGGCCAACCTGTCACCTTGGCAAATTACTCAACTTCTCTGTGCATCAATGTTCTTTTCTGCAAAATAGATGGGTGGAAAAGAAATGTTTGTATAGGGGAAGAAGAGATGCATGACATCATTCTTCAAGTCAGAACTTTTGCAAGAAGACAGTGAAGAACTATGTGAAATAAAAATTTTTGAAAGAAATATTTTTCAAGCTAAAATACATACATAGCAAGGAAATCTTTCAAAAGCAATATAAAATAAGATAGTTTCGTGCATACAAAAGCAGAAAAAAATCACCAGCAGACACATAGTACAAGATATTAAAAAAGCCGTATGTACTAGCAGAGGGAAGGTGATCTGATGTGAGTGTGTGTGCGTGTGTGTGTGTCTAGAAAACAGCTATGTGTTCAATATGTGAGTAAAAATAGGACCCTATTTTAAAGCTGAGTTAATCTGCTTGGGGTTTCAATCTATAGTACAGGAAACAAATAATTCTGACAGATATGTTGTTTATTTCATCAAAAATTTATATATCCCCATTGCTATTCCTCTGCTATATACAGAAATTTTTTTATCCAAATGTATATTGTATTCATGGTGTAATGAACAATTGTGACAGACTTCTTTGTGCTAGGTAACACAGAATGTAGACATGCAGAAATTCTCATTTGCCACGTTACACTATTCATATACTTTCTCACCCTGGCAGGCAACCTACTCTTTGGATGGACAATCACCACCAACCCAGCCCCAAGATCCCCCATGTTTTTTTCCTTTATTTTTCATCCTTCACAGATGTCTCTTTTTCTTCTGCCATGTCCCCCTGAATGATATTTGACGTATTCTCTGAGAGAAAAACAACTCCTTCCATTGGTTTCTGACTCAGCTTTGTGCAGAGAATTTCTTTGTGGGAGTTGAGATCACCTGCTTATGGCAATGGCTTATGATGCTACGTGGCCATCTTCAGGTCCCTACCCTACAATATCACAAAGAGCCAGATGGTGTTGGCCTCTTGATGGTCTTGTTCTGGGCTGTCATATTTCGGCTCGTACTGATTCACCATGTGATTTATGGTGTGGTTACCCTATTGTGGCCCTAAAGCCACTGACCATTTCATGTGTGAACTTTACCCTCTCCTGAAGCTCTCCTGCACTATCACTCACATCTTTGGAATCATTATGTGACCAACAGTGGGTACATATTCTTTTCCAATACTTATCACTTCCACTTATCACTTATCTCTATCCTTTGCCTCTTCAGAACTCACCACTTTGAAGAATATCAGAAGGCTCTCTACCCTGTACTCTCCACAGTACTCTGATCATCTTATTCTTTTTTTTTATTGACTTTGTAATAATATTACATTAAAAATATATATGTGAGGTCCCATTCAGCCCCACCCCCCACCCCCCCTCTCCCCCCCCAACAACACTCGTTCCCATCATCATGACACATCCGTTGGATTTGGTAAGTACATCTTTGGGTACCTCTGCACCTCATAGTCAATGGTCCACATCATGGCCCATACTCTCCTCCATTCCATCCAGTGGGCCCTGTGAGGATTTACAATGTCCGGTGATTACCTCTGAAGCACCATCCAGGGCAGCTCCATGTCCCAAAGAATCTGATCATCTTATTCTTTGCACTCTGTATATTTGTTTACCTTCAATCCATGACCACCTTGCCATGTTTTATACTCCAGTAACACCCATGTTAAACCCTTTAATCTACACCCTCAGAAATGCAGAGGTGAAAAATGCCATGAGGAAGCTCTAGAGCCACAGAGTGATCTTTGGTAACATTAATGTGAATGGGGAATATAAAAACAAAAGATAATCTTTTTTTTTTTAAAGTTTGACTGACACAAAGAGAATGGTCTTGAAGTCAGATAACGGTTTAAGTGCATACTATCTGAAAATCTATCTGAAATCTTTCAGGTTTTCTCTTTCACAAAATATCAATATTTGATTAGATAATGATGAAGCCTTCCAATTGGAAACCTTTTGGCATTTACAAATTATTGATAAAAGGAATTTTGCTAATTGATATTAAAGTGTCACAATATTTAGAAGATCCATGGCTTTATCTATTCAATAGAACAATTCTTTACAAAACTTCAAGAATACTATGGATAATCCATAGCACAGGGACTTAAAAATATTAAACTAAATTTATGATGGATATTTGTTGAAAATTCATCCTTTTAATCCCAACTCCTGGAATCAGGGAAGAATATAGATTGTGAGAAGGATCAATCAGAAATGAATGGCTCTGAAGGAATGAAAAAAGTCATTACAGCAGCACTCATCACAAAACCAATGCTGCTGTGTTGCCCAACCCAGAAGATATCATTTCCACTGTAATGTAGGCAATTTCCAGAATAAAATCAGTCTGTAGCCAAGGAGGGATATGAAATTATTCCAGGTACAGCTATAGAGAAATCTTGCGCATGATATTCAAAGTTAGAAGACAAATACAGAGCATATTTTCTGTCAAAATAAACCTACACAGCAAGTCCCTCCAAAACTGCTTTGAGGAGATGGATTTGAGCCTTAGCCAGTAGCAACAACAGCAGCATATGTAAAAGAGCGTTGTTGATATCTCAGGATTCAAGGAGGGAAGTCTGCACATTTAACTTTTATATGAAATAGCAAACCAATTGCAAATTGATGAAATGGGATAATATTTGAGATATGGAAACTTCCATTGTAATTCTAAGAGAAAGAATACAGAAAAAAGATTCAAATCAGGACCAGGAAAGAGTCCTGGGTTTCTTAGTAATTTCACATGGATCCTCATAAGGGCTGAATTAACACAAATTACTCAGAGGTATACTTTCATCTTATCTTAAGAAATGTATTACATATAGATTAATATTCAACAGTCTTCTAAGTGATTATATACAAATAGGAAGTCAGTTTTCTCAGAGGTGACTGGCCCATTTGCTGATCAACAAATATCCATGTGCTATCACAATATTTTTAGCTCCTTTGTATTTAAGTATTAATAGGAGCACAATGCAAGCTGGTAAATATGATGTGTACCTCACTCAAGCAAACAATTTAGGAACTAGTATAAAAGTATCCAGCACCTTTTTTCCCTGCTGCAGCAAGCCTAGAAGATGTGTTAAAATGGCAGGATCACACAATGAAGCAAACTGGATTATTAACTACTCAAAACACAATTGCCATAGAGGATCATCCAACATTCAGTGGATTTTACCTGAACAGGAAAGAAAATTGTTTCTGTTAAAGTCATGTCGATTTTGGGATTCATTTACTACCAGAGCAAAGCACATTTTATCCTTACTAATATATTGACTAACTTTATCTTTTTAAAGATATATAAGTATTAATAAGTGAACAGATTGACAAAATTTATGCCAGTAACTTGTTTTGCAAAAAGTGTAGAATGGATAAATAGTATCCTTGCAAAACAAAGAATGATTAAAGCCATACTAACTTAGCTGAAAAATTTAAACCATAAATGTATACATCATACATTACATAAAATGTAAGGCAATGTTGACATAATGTTTTAGGGACAGAACCCCTGCCAAGAAATAAGGCTGACTAAAGTTACAAGTGAAGAAGTGAAGAAGTGTTTCACTGGATCCTCAAGGACTCTTTTTCACTCAAAGAAGTTTTCTAGTGATGAAATTTTTGTGGGTGGGAAGGATGCCAATCCCTATTCTTCACCATTTCCTTAAGTACTGGGCCTGTCTAAAATCAAAGTGCAAAGTGAAATGCACCAAGTGTGCAGATTCCTGACTTGTTTGCAAATGAGTCCACATCAGAGGCTGAGGGAGAAGCAAAATTAGAGTCCTCCTCCTTACAGAATTTCTCTTCTTTTCCTCAAAGGTATCTTTTACAAAGAGACTTGCTAAGTGATATTTGTGACCTTCTTAATGACTTCTGCATAAAACATTATCATTCAAAATGTCATTTACCAATAAATTTTGGATTTAATGGGAAGGGGGGGGAATTGTCCCTAATGCTATATCCACATTATTCTCCAACCTTACTGTAGAAGAAACGGTTCTCTTCCTCTAAATACGTTATGATATACTTTATCTTAGGCACCATTGCAAAAATTAAAATTGTAGCATATCCATGTCTTTAAATGACTCAAATAGAAGATGAGAGCTGCTGGGAATCTTGATTCCTAACCCTTCTAAGTCAATCATTCATTAAAATGGCTCACTCTCCCAGAACATAGAGATGACATTTATTTTTTACTTTACAGTGAACAGTATTTTGAAAATACAGGGAAAATCTTAAAAATTTACTCATGTTTTTACCAGGTTTGGTGCTCTTCATTCATTTATATAGATCTGTATTATAACCTAGAATCACTGTCCTTCCCCTGATGGATGTCATTTAATATATCTTATAAAGTAAGTCTGAAGCTGATGAATTCTTTTAGCTTTTGTATGCATGAAGACATCAGTGTTTGGGGTTTAGTTTTGAAAGAACTTCTTACTGTATATAAAATTACAGCTTGACATATTTCTTCAGAAGGTTTTTCTTTTACAAGATGTTCTTCCACTTGCTTGCATTGGTTCCCACAAGAAGAACAATGTCATTTGTATCTTCTTCCTGTATACAACTATATTCTCTGCAAACTTCTTTGCTGAAAAGGAAACTGAGACACAGAGATGTTATTTAATTCCCCCAGGATCATAAATATTTCAAAAATGATAACCAACACCTCTATATTAGTGGGTGTGTCTACCATGCAAATATTTTTGCAATTTAATCCAGAAAATATTTTCCAAGCATTATTCATGCATAATACACTTGTTTGATGACTTTACAAGCAATATTTTGATATTTCTCCCAATAACATTATTTCTTTAAGATTCTTTTAATGGCTTAGGTAAGTTAAATAATATTGATAAAGTCATATAATCATATATAATCAAATAAGGGGAAGAATTGGGAAGCATACGCAGGTTCATGTCTTAAGAGTATTATCTAGGATGCCAGCATGCCCATTCATGTAGATGATGTCCCTTTTCCTAAATCTAAATTTCAGCATAGCCCTTCCAAAAACCCTTCAGACATTAGCAAATCCCAAGATCAAAGAGTCTGGAATATTCTTATGAAGGTCACCAAGATGGGGCAAAAGGTATGAAAAGAAGTTGAGAAGTTTCTTACTCTACCCTCTTGGTCAGCAGCTGCAAAAAGATCTGTCTGAGGAGTCGATCCTATCTCACCCTGGTGGTAGAACAAAGCTCTTAAACAATCCTGAGCTGGTCTGTCAATACTTTCTTTCCCACAACATCCAGCAGGTAACACACATCAGAGCACCAGTGTCTGATGAGATAAAATAATTTCATGAACAAAGAGTTTAGGATTAGAAATCACATCACTCTGGGTTTAAATCTGAGCAGTGGTAATCATTAGCTTTTGTCCTTGGCCAAACTACCATATATAGAGAACGATAATAATAATAATATCTCTCTCATGGGGATTATAAGAGACTCGGATGATTTACCTTATGTAGTAGACTAATTTATGAAAGTGTTTATAATTTATTAGTTCTCATGGTATTAACATTTGCTTTATCTCCTAAAACCTTGTCAGGAAATCTCAACTTCGGTGTCAGATTTTTTAGTGAAGAGATCAAACACACATAAAATATTTCAGAATTGTAGGGATTTATAAATCTGTATTGAATACTTCAAAACTTAGTCGTTCTTCTCTCCTAAATTCTGCATTTGACCAGAGTCCTAATATTCATATGATAAAGGAAGACATGCTCCATACATGAGTTGACACAATTCTTGTCAGAACCTGAGTCAGTCACAACATGAGCTCTCTTTTCCTGTAAAAAGATGACAACAGACAACAAAGAGTTTCCTCTATGCCAGATGCCATTTAACCTTATATGCATTATCCCGAATATCCCCACTATGGTCCTATAAGAAGAGTGCCTTATCATGCCCTTTGCATATATGGGAAAGAAGTCATAATGAAGCTGAGAAACTTTCCCAAGGTCACTTAGAAAGTAAGTAAAATAGCCAGACCCAGGAGGTACAGTTTATTGTACTTCAAAGCTCTTCCTCATAAGCACGACTCACACTTTTAATATTTGACAGAAGTTTCTCTAGAATACATGGGTTATCATCAGGTCATCAACAGTACAAAGTTTTTCACTACTCTAGATGTTCACTTATCTTGATCAGTCCTCCCTATAATTATCTGAGACTGCTTTTCTAGGATTGTTTTATGTATTCTGATAAAGCTCATGCACCCTTACTCCCAGGACAAGAACATGCTGTGCCCTACCCCCAGATTATAATATCACCTCCTAACCACAGCCATTGATAGACTTCTACCTATCCCAGTTGTTTCTTCCCCTTCCACCCCCACCACTATTGTCACAGATGCTACTACCAAAAGAGACAACAGGACAAAGTGGATTGGCTGCCATTCAGCTGAACCTTCTACTTCTAATCCTCTGGGAATGGAAAGTTCAGAGCATTCTTCACTCCCTGGCTTGAGAAAATATCCATTTAAATATTTCCCCATAATCATGCATGAACATACTGATAAGGACAGACTCTGGGGATACCTGAGCCTAGAGGCCACTTGACACACCAATCACAGATTACAGACGCTATTTGTCTCCAAGTTCCCAAACCATTTGAATCCTAACTCAAGGGCCAAAGAGCTGTCTCCAGGATGAACATTGGGTTATTAAGAAGAAAGTGTTAAAAGACCTGAATTCAGGGACCGGCTACTCCAGGGTACCTTTATATTATTGCTAAATATAGTACTTGCAATCCCTAAATTTTCTTCTTTAACAGAGTTTGGTATTTTCAGACCTATAAATCAGGTTAGTTTTGATCAAGTAACTTCTATTGTGTAACTCACCTTGTCTCCAAGAGCCCAAGAATGAGAAACGTATTGGAAAGAGAACATAGAAAGATGGTCTCCAATGATAAGTTTTGCCCCATTAATTTCTTTTGAAGCCTAGAGATTTGGAAGTTTTGAATAAAGAAATTCATATCTGATCTGAGATGCTTGCAGTCTCATTCACAGGATGTTGACGAGCAAAAAAAACTCTGTACGTGAACTCAGATTTATTTAGGAAGTCACTCTTGACAGCTATTTTTAGTGAATAGCTGAGGAAACATACTATACCTAATGGACAAACTTGCAAAGCAGCAGTTAACGATGGGTAAAGGGTTGCTAAGTCCACACAAAGTGTTCTCTGAAAATAAGATGCCTTGTCAGAGACTGAACTTGTTACTTCTTCAAACACATTCAGAGAGGTAGGTGCTACAAGTGAATTCCTTATTGATATTTTTCTTTCTAGGTGACACTAGTGTTCAATTTACAGGTAAATTGTATGTAAGCATCTTTTCTACTATCTCAGAATTTTATGAATAATGACCAGTATATCCATTTCTTAGAAAATAAGTCACTCAAGTTGTTATGGTCACAGACCTGAGATAAGAAAATAAAACTTCTTTAATTAAATGATTGTACTTATTATAAAGGCAATATATTCTCTCCATATAATCAATCAGATAAGAAAACTTATGGAAGTCATCCATGAAAATTGCCATTAATACCACAATTCAGATAGCACTATTTACCTTAATATATGCTTTAGATGCCTTTCTGTGTAAATATGCCATTTTATACAATTGATAGCCTAATATGTATGATATATTACATCTTACATTTTCCACTCAGTACTGTATTGAAAGTACTTTTCCACATCATTAATTCTTCTTACACTTTACTGTCCACCTGATATTTATAATTCCATATCCCAATTCATTTAACAGTTACCTTTGAGTAGACATTTGAGTTGTCTGCACCTTTTCACTATTATAAAAATATCATAAAATACAAACTGCCTGCATTACTTTTGCCCATTTTTTAACATCTAGAATAGTTTCTTAAAGTAAGGAATATTCAACTAAGTTGCATGACCAATTATAAATCTCATATTACATAACGTAAAATTCATTTGCAGAATATTATAAACCAACATACATTAGAAGCCATAGATTATATAGCTTCCATACATCCTTGATAAATGCCAGTTAAAATATTTCACATTTTGAATTGTATTTTTTGCTATTTTAAGAAATAGAGATTCTTAATGCCTCTTTATTTTCCCGAAATTACATTTTCATTAGACTTGCCTTTTTTAGTAAATGGTATGAGCAATTATTTTTGGAAATGCTATTTTTATACAAATAGTTGTTGATTATACTTTTTGCAATTATTTTCAAGTGTGTTCCATGTCTTATGTAGTTGAAGGTATCATATTTCTTCTATGTTTTATACATTTTTTGCTTGACAATTTCTTCCCCTTTAGGACACCAGACACACATTTATCTTATTCTTTTCTAATTTTTAGCAGATTTATCTTTTATCTAAAGGTTTAATACATATGATTTATTTTCTTTTTTTTCATTTTTTGGTGATAATATGAAGAAAAGGCTTATACTGCTTCGAAAATGTCTATGAATTACTGAAACTTTTATTACCCCAGTGCTATAGTTATAGCTTTTCAGTATTCTTTAAATTGGTGCCTTTTTAGAAACTGATAATACTTGATTCTTATTCACCTTATATGTGTTCAGCTTTTTAAGTATATTTTTAAATAACCATAAACTTTTGAATTTATTTCTCAAATTTAATAGTTTTCTATTTTCGAATGTATCACTTTCTGCATTCAAACTTTATCCTAATATAACTGGTAGTATTTCTAATTACTTGTGGTGAGACTTATGTCAGTTATAGTCTTTCTTATTTCATTTATTTTTCCTCTTGATTTTATTTTAAGCAAATACTCAAAGATAGAATATTAATATGCATATTTTTTCTTTTATCAATTATTTGGAGAATATTTTTACCATTAGGTTGTAAATTTTGACATAAATATAGCAATATTTTTCAATTCTTCTATGTCCTTTGTTATTATTCCTACATTATGTATGAAAAAGTTTAGACTCAGTAAGACAAAGGCCCATACACACTTCACAGGGCTACTCATCACTGAAAACAGAATACAAAAATAACCTATCTATTCTAAATAATATACTTTGTCCAACAAATGATGGTACTTTTGTTCCCTCAATTTAAAGTAATTGTTTTCAGAACATATTCAAAGAACATTTCATAATCTTCCTCAAAATGAGTATTGATTTGCAAAGTACCTCTGAAATATAAATATAACTGAAGTTCCACAATAGTGAATTCAGAAGTTTCAAATATGTTAGGGATCTATGCATTGCATCTCACTGTCTATTTTATTCTCTATAGGATATCATGCCTTGAAGGGATTTTGAAAAAGAATTTGTGGTATTTTTACCCAATTCTCTTTCAAAGTAGCAGGAGCTCACAAACCTAAATGTCAGGATATATCTTACAACAGCCTCAAATATTCAGTCATTTTGGTTGATTCTAAAATTACTACCTCATTCCTAATTTCACCTTGAAATCAGTCAATGTTTTCTATTCACCCTGAAACAAGGTAAAATTAGCAAGGAAAGCTGAATCTGCAGCTTAGGCTCATCACCTGGTATGATGAGAAGGCAACAGAGGGAAGTAGACCTGGTAATTTAAGTCTCTGCTCCTCCTTCTTTTTATCCTTGTTTTTTATTTGTTTGTTTGTATGTTTTTTTAATGGCAGTGATCAGAAAAGATCCTTCCATGTAAAATTGCAGGAGATGTGCCTAGATTACAAAGTCATAAAAATATACTCTTGTGTATTTGTGTTCAGAAAAAGGCTTTGTATTCAATATGCTACTAATATAGACCAACTTTAAGACTGGGGTTTATCAACTTGGGACTTCCAACAATCTTACAGAAGCAAATAATCATGATAGATATATTACTTGCTTGACCAAAATTTTTCTACCACCATTGCAATCCCTGTACTATTTGCAGATAAATCTTTCATCCCTATGTCAAATTGGATTCACGAAGGAATGAACAACGTGACAGAATTCATCTTGCTTGGCCTGACACAGAACCCAGAGCTGCAGAAACTCTTGTTTGCAGTGTTTACTGTTATATATTTAATTACCCTGGCAGGCAATCTACTTATTGTAGTGACAATCACCACCAGCCCAGCCTTAGGATGTCCCATGTATTTCTTTTTGTCTTTCTTATCTTTCATAGATGTCTGTTCCTCATCTACCATGGCTCCCAAAATGATATTTGATTTACTTGCTGAGAAAAAAATTATCTCCTTCAGTGGATGCATGACTCAGGTTTTTGCAGAGCATTTCTTTGTGGGGGTTGAGATCATCCTGCTTATGGTGATGGCCTATGACCGCTATGTGGCCATCTGCAGGCCCCTGCACTACATGATCAAAATGAACTGGCAGGTTTGTGGCCTCCTAGTGGTTGTGTCCTGGGCTGGGGGATTTCTTCATGGTCTTATTCAAATCCTCTTCATTGTGTGGTTGCCCTTCTGTGGCCCCAATATCATTGACCATTTCATCTGTGATCTTTACCCTCTACTGAAGCTAGCCTGTACTGACACTCACATCTTTGGACTCTTTGTTGTTGCCAACAGTGGGCTACTTTGTATGCTCAGTTTTTCTATTCTTATTGTCTCCTATGTTCTCATCCTTTGCTCCCTCAGAACACACAGCTCTGAAGGACAGCAGAAGGCCCTGTCCACCTGTGCCTCCCATATTACTGTGGTCATCTTACTCTTTGTACCTTGTATTTTTGAGTACATTCGGCCCATGACCACCTTCCCTATTGATAAATCAGTGGCTGTATTTTATACTATGATAACACCCATGTTAAACCCTTTAATCTATACCCTCAGAAATGCAGAAGTGAAAAATGCAATGAGGAAGCTCTGGAGTCACAAGGTGATCTTTCATAATAATTAATGTGAATAAACTAACTAAGCAATAGGTCTACTACTTAAAAAATATTTAAATAAAAATGTCTGATGAATACCTATTTTGTTTAAAATTCATGCTTTTAAGGCCAACTGCTAAAGTCATAGTAGACTTAATATTGGGAGAGATAAGATCAACCAAAAATGAATGGGTATGAAGATAAGAGAAAATTGTAAGGGAGGACTCATCCAAAATTATTATTACTGTGTTGCATAACTTGAGGAGCACTATTCACATTGTAATCTGGGAAGAATTTTCCATAAATAAATTATTATCTCTGGCTAAAGCCAAGGAGGGAAATAAAAGTATTCCATTTACAGCCATAGAGTAAACTTGCACATGATATCCCCAGATATAAGATATATGTGGAGCACGTTTTCTTTCAAAAACACTTACACAACACCTCACCTCAAAAATAAATAAAAACCTTATTAGATGGATTTTTGCCTTAAAGAATAAGACCAGAAGTAGCTTATAAAAGAATAAAATTAACTGGTACAAAAGAAAAAGTTTATCATATCTCAGGAATTAAGTCAGAGAGTTTGTACTTTCAAATTTTTTAACAAAAAACTAACCAGTTGCAGACCAATGAAATGGGGAATCCTTTCAGGTGTAGACACTTACACTGCAACTCTAAGAGAATGAATTCAGCTAAAGAAGAGAATCCATATCAAAACCAGGACAGAAGTCCACCAATCTTAGTGACCCTAATTATCTCTTACAAAATAAATTAACATATATTTTTTCGTAGCCATTACAAATCTTATGTTGAATATATATTAAAAACAGATTAATAGTCAAGAGTTAGTAAACAATTCATCCTAAACAAGAAATCAGTTTTCTCAATGGTGGCTAGCCCAATTGCTTATCACCAAATATCCTCGTGTTCCCATCATATTTTCAGCCCACTTTTATTTAAGATTATGTCCCAAGCTCTCAGAATTGATATGTGCCTCATTCAGTGTGAATATTAAGGAGTCAACATGCTACTATCCAGTTATCTTTTACCCTGCTTCCCCAGGCATGGAAGACTACATTAAAGATATACCACGAGAGTTCTGCATGCATCTTCCAGGAGGGACTGGGGACAAAGATACAAGAGAGGCCATAGGGAAAACCTGGAGTCCATGCCTGTGCTGCTGCTAACACTGCCCATCCCCCACACTCAAAGCAAACAGCCTTGGTAAAACCTGTGGGTGAGCAGCCAAAGGAAAGTCGAAAGGACATATACCTCACTGGGAAGAAGGAGGCTGCAGTGGAAGGTTGAGTGTTGTTTCTCTTCAACAAGTCTAAGCAACATAACCCACTGCTTTTGTTGTTTTGTTTTGGTGTTTCTTCATGTGAAATCTTTATTGATCAGGGTGCCTGATTGTTTACTCTGGATAACATATTTAAAAGGAAAGACATTAGAAGAACCTCTGCAAGTACACAGAGGATTAGACTTGGGAATAAGCATAAGCCAAATGACTCTGGAATAGCAAGCAGGAATCGGAATGTGTAGTAACGGTCTTTTTGACAGGGTAGTGCAGACAGAAAGTTAATGTTGCTGCTCGTTCTACTATGAAAGCAGTTCAAACCTCTTTTTTTTCCTTAAGTCACTTGTTTATTTTTTTTAGTTTAATTCTTTTCATTATTATTTTTTAAAGATACTTAGTTTATACAAATGTCAAATAAAAAAATAAAGGATTCCCATATGCCCCACTCCCCACACTTCCCACATTTTCCCACATTAACAATGTCCTTCATTAGTGAGGTACATTCATTGAAATTGATGAATACGTTTTGGAGCATTGCCACTAAGCATGGATTAACTTTTACATTGTAGTTTACACATTCTCCCACCCAATCAAAAAATCCAGGCAGTAAAATTGAAGGATTTCTCTCTGTGGAAAGGTTTTCCAAAGATTGCCATCTCCTGGCCAGCCAGAAAAGTGAAGGAATACAGTCTTGTCTCTCATTTATTTCCCAGGCACCATAACTCCAGTCTATGCCCCAATAGCTGTTCCTTGAACCTGTTTTGATTGCTTTAATGGGGTAGTTTTTAAATTTTAGGAAAAAAAATTAAAGTAAAAATCAGAGGAGCTATTAAATAAAACCACTAGGTAAGAGAGAGAAATTGATCAACAAAGCAAAATCGCCAACCAATCAGTAATCAGATGCCTAGATAAAGACAAAAGGTAACAGCCATACTAAGAAACACAAAGTCATGACAAGTCAAAGGAAAAAAACAAGAGTCTAGACAAGGCACAGAATTTAAGAAAACTAGTTAATTATGTTCACACAATTATCCTTAATCAATTTAAGGAAATGAAGGAAAATATGGCTAAAGAGATAAGGATATTAAGATGATGTTCTGTGAGCATAAAGAACAAATTGAAAGCCTGTCCCCAAAAAAGTAACAGAGTTTGTGGGAATAAAAGATATAATAGCTGAGATTAAAAATGTGTTAGAGACATTAACAGCAGATTTGAAAGGTTAGAAGATGTATAAATGAAATCTAAGACAGAGCATTTGAACTTGAGAAAATACAAGATTGAACAAAATAAAGAATGCAAAAAAATTGAACAGGGTCTCAAAGAACTGAATGAAAACTCAAAATGCACAAACTATGCATTATAGGTGTCCCAAAAGAAGAAAGAACAGAAAAGGGATAGAAAGAACTTTTAAGGGAATACTGATTGAAAATTTCCCAAAACTCATGAAAGGTATTAATATCAGTACTCAAGGACAATGTACCCCAAAGAATAAATCTAAATAGACTAACTCTGTGACATCTACTATTCAGAACATCAAAGGTCAGTAATAAAGAGATGATTCTGAGAGAAGCAAGAGAACAGCAATGTTTTACTTACAAGGGAGCCTCAATAAAGTTACGTGCAGATCTCGTTTCAGATATCATGGAGACAAAAAGGCAGTGGTAGTATATATTTAAGGTACCTAAAGAGAAAAACTGCCAGCCAAGAAATCTTTATCCAGCAAAACTATCTTTCAGAAATGGAGGCAAATTTAAAGTCTTCACAGACAAGCAAAATCTAAGAGAGTATGTTACCAAGAGACAGGATCTACAAGAGATAGATCCTGAAAGGAAAAGACAAGGGCAAGAGCCCTTGAGAAGAGTGTAGAAATGAAGAATATAAATAAAAGAAACTGAAAGGGTTAAAAGACAAACAATAGTAATATATGACAACAGAAAGCCAAGGGATAAAATGGAGGAAGTAAGTAACGACTTTACATTAGTAAAACTGAATATTAATGGATTGCCCTCCCCAATCAAAAGGCAGAGACTGACAGAAAGGATTAAACCATCTATTTAGTGTCCACAAGAGAGTCACCTCAGATATAAGGATAATCAGGCTGAAAGTGAGAGACTGGAAAAAGATATTCCATGAAAATACTAAACAGAAAAGGGCTGGAATACCTATACGAATATCAGATAAAACAGATTTTAAATGCAAAACTGTTATGAGGTGAAGAAAATTACTATTTATTAATAAACAGACAATTCATCAAGAAGAAATAATAATAATAAATATTTATGCACCTAACACAGGTGCCCCAAAATACATGAGACACACTGGCAAACTGAATGGAGAAACAGGTATATCTACAATAATAGCTAGAGATTTCAACACACCATTTTCAGCATTAGATAGAACATCTGGACAGAAGATAAATAAGGAAACTGAGAGCTTGAATAATATGATAAGTGAACTAGACCTAAATAAAAAATTACAGACTACTATACCCTAAAAGAGCAGGATATACATTCTTCTCAAGTGCTCATGGTCTTCCTCCAGGATAGATCATATGCAGGGACTTAGGTCAGATCTCAATATATTTTAAAACATTGAAATTATAAAAACAACTTCTCAATCATAATGGAATAAACTTGGAAATTAATAACAGATAGAAAAGGAAAAGCTCACAAATATATAGAGCTTAAACAATATACTCTTAAAGAATCAGTGGGTCAAAGAAGATATTGTAAGAGAAATCAGTAAATACCTCAAGACAAATTAAAATGAGAATACAACAAATCAGTCACTTGTTTTTCTAGAGCTGACTTTTCTTGGATAGTCTTATCTCTTAACAGACCATAATCTTATATGCCGTAAGCAAACACCATCCCCTACATCCAAAGTAAACATTATCTTTTCCTCTCACATTAGGTACTGTTTGCAAAGCTTGAACTATCTGTGAAGGCTCTGGACGCTTCAATTATGAAGGCCAGTTCTCAGTCAATCCTGAGTGTTTTTGCCATTTCATAACCAAACTAGAAAAGAGGGCATCCTCCTCTCCAGGGGTGGACTCTACAGGTTTATTCAAATTTTGATCCTAGTGGGCACAGCTAAACAAAGGCATCCTGCCAACTATGCCAAAATGTTCTGCTAAGGAAGAGGCAGAAACTCTAAATGCTATGTAGAGGCAGCTTTATTCAATCAAATGAGTTTCAGGTTATATCAAATAATTATAACAATTGAGCAATCACAAAAGAAAGTAATCAATTAAAGACATAGGAAAGAGTGAAAGTATATACAACCACTCACCATATCAGGGGAAAATACAACATCTGAACTCTCACATGGCTGGGGAACCCCTTAGCAGCTAATCAGAGTCCAGTTTGGAAAAGCAGTCCCAGGCAGAGGGTCATCTCTTGGATGAGGCTCCGACTGACAGCTTAGTGGCTATCTCTTTTAAAGGATTCTGAACCTCAGAACTCCAATGAGTCTTGCAACTCATGAAGAATAACCTCATTGGAAGTAACCAAATCCATCTGGTGGGAGAGGGCACCCACAGAAAAGACTTGGTGTCTCAAGGGGTCTTCTGTTCTATTCTGTTTATGGTACACTAACATCAGCTTTAACTTGATGTTAAATTTACAGGGGATACAAACAGGATGTGTAAATATAATGTCTGGTGACTTGCTCCTTTTAAACATTTGTTTTTTGGGTAATGGATGATGGGCTTGCCTGCATAGCAGCATTATAACATTCCACAGGACAAAGGACAAATTACTCATCCACAATTCTAGACTAAAATGGCAGAGACTGTTGATTAGAAAGCTTATCAATTCACAATTCTTAATAATAATTTTCTTATAGTACATCAAGCAGTCTTCAAAAACCTCCCCAAAATGAAAAGCCCAGGATTAAATTGTTTCTCAAAAGAATTCTACTAATCATTTAAAGAAGATCTAATATCGATCTTGCTCAAAGTCTTCCAAAAAATAGAACAGAAAGGAATATTTCCTAATCCATTCTATGCAGCTAACATTACCCTACTATCAAAGCTAAATACAGGCATTATGAAAAAAGAAAATTACAGATCAATTTCTCTAGTGAATATAGATGCAAAAATCCTCAACAGAATACTTGCTAGCCAAATCCAAAAACACATTTACAAAATTACACATCACAGTCAAGTGGGCTTTATCCCAGACATGCAAGGGTGGTTGGTTCAACACAAGGAAATTAATCAATATAATATACTGCCTTAATAAATTGAAGAAGAAAAATCAATCACCTCAATAGATATAGAAAAGGCATTTGACAAAATATAACATCCATTCCTGGGAAAAACACCCAAAAGATAGACATAAAAGGAAACTTTCTCAATATGATGAAGTATCTATAGGAAAACTCACAGATAACTCTGTACTCAACGGTGAAAGCCTGAAAATTTTCCTGCAGAGATTGGGAACAAGACAAAGATGCCCACTCTCTCTATTATTATTCAATATTGTGCTAGAAGTTCTAGTTAGAACAATTAGGCAAGGAAAAGAAATAAAAATCACCCAAATAAAGAAGGAAGAAGTAAAATGTTCGCTATTTGCTGATGATAGGTCCTATACTTAGAAAACCCTAAAAAGTTCACAACATAGCTTTTAGATTCCATAGATGATTTTACCAAAGTGGTGGAATACAAGATTAATAGCAAAGATCAATAGCATTTCTATACACTACTAATGAGGAATCTAAGGAGGAAGTAAGAAAAAATTCCATTTATTATAGCAACTAAAAGAATCAAATATTTAAGAATAAACTTAATCAAAGGCATAAAGGATTTGTATTCAAAAAACTATAAAACATTGCTAAAAGAAAACAAAGATGGTCTAAATAAATGGAAGATTACTCCGTATTCATGGGTTGGAAGACTAAATATCATTAACATGTCAATTCTACCCAAACTGATCTACACATTCAATGTAATTCTGATTAAAATTCCAGTATCCTTCTTTGTAGAATTGGAAAAGCCAATTACCAAATTTATCTGGAATGCTAAGGGTCTCCAAATATTCAAAACTACATTTAAAAAGAATAATGAAGTTGGAGGACTTTCGCTTCCTGACTTTAAGGCATATTATTTAGCTACAGTGGTAAAAACTGCAAAGTACTGGCACAAAGATAGATTCTCCAATGGAATTGAATTGAGAATTCATAAATATACCCTCACATCTACAGTCAACTGATTCTGGACAAGGTTGTCAAACCCACTCAACAGGATCAGAACAGCCTTTTCAGGAACTGATGTTTGGAAAATTGGATATCCATATCTAAAGGAAAGAAAGAGGACCCCCATCTCACACTTTTTATACAAAAATTAATTCAAAATTGATCTCAAATCTAAATGCAAAAACTATAGCCATAAAATTCCTAGGAGAAAATATAGGGAAACACCTTCAAAACATTGTGATTGGTGGTGGTTTTTTGGACCTTACGCCCAAAGCATGAGCAACAAAAGAAAAAAAAATAGAAAAATGGGACTTCCTCAAAATTAAACGTTTCTGAATTTCAAGTGATTTTGTTAAGAAGGTGAAAAGGCAGCCTATTCAATGTGAAAAAATCTTTGGAAACCGCATTTCTGACAAGGATTTCATTTCCTTGTTATATAAAAAGATCACAAGACTTAACAACAAAACAAAACAAAAAAAATTTGAAATGAGCAAAAGGCTTGAATAGACATTTTTCCGAAGTTGAAATACAAATGGCCAAAAGACACGTGGAAAGATGCTCAACAGGAGAGTCCCATCTATCAGCCTTATGGGATTGAGGTCCTGTCTCAATTAAAGGTAGAGTAGGCATCACCATCCCAGAATCCTCAGGACTGGGGAATAAAATATGGCCTAGACTGGACTTGCTGGTATTCTACTATTGACTTATTGGTATTCTAGCAATGGAAGAAATTATATCATTGATGTGGAGACAGGGGCCACTGGAGTTGCTGAAGGAAGGGAGAGAGAAAAAGAGATGTAATATGGGGACATTATGGGGACTTGGAATGAACCTGAATGACATTGCAACAACAAATATAGGCCATTATATACCCTGCCATAACCTACAGGATTACATGGGAGAGAGTGTAAATAACAATGTAAACTATAATCCATGTTTAGTGGAATGCTCCAAATGTGTTCATCAATTGCAATGAACGTACTACATTAATGAAAGAAGTTGTTAATGTGGGTAAGGGTGGGAGGTGTGGGGAGTGGGGCATATTGGAATCCTTGTATATTTTTTGTGTATTGTGTAATATAAGTATCTTTTAAAAAATAAAAAAATAAGTTTAAAAAAGAACTATTAGGGAAATGCAGTTCAAAACTACAATATATCATCTCATGCCATTACTTTAAAAAAAACAGAAAACCCTAAGTGCTGAAGAGAATGTGAAGAAATAGAAAACTCCTTCACTGTTGATGGGAGTAAAAAATGGTGCAACCTCTGTGGACGACAATTGGCAGTTCCTGAGGAAATTAAATATAGAACTGCCATATTATCAGGCAGTCCTCCTACTAGGAATATATTCAGAAGAACTGAAAGCGAGGACGTGAACACCGAAGAATATCGGCATTATTCACAATCATAAAAAGATGAAATCAGCTTGTGTCCATTAACAGATGAATGTATAAACAAGATGTGGTATATACATCGATGCAATACTATTCAGTAGTAAGAAGAATCAATTGAGGAAGCACGTGACAATGGGGGGGAACTTGATGACATTATGTTCAGTGAGTGAAGCCAGACACAAAAGGACAAATATTGTATAGTCTCACAAATATGAACTAAATACAAGAGTAAATGCATGAAGTTAAAATCTAGATGTTAATTGGAGATAACATGAGGGCTAAGAAGGAGTACTAATGCTTAATGTATGTATAATTTTTAATTAAGTTGATTATAGATGTGTGGATATGGGTAAAGATGATAGTAACATTATAGTGAGTTTAGCTAACACTGCCAATTTGTAAATGATATTTGTGGCTGAAAGGTGAAGTGTGGGAACATAAATGTCAATGGAAAGAAAGCTAGAGAATAATCTATGGGCTGCACAACATAGGGAACTCAGTGGAAGAAGGTGGTGGCTAATCATACAAACATAAGAAAGTTCTTCTATGAACTATTACAAATGGATGTCTCTATTACAAGATGTTAAGAGTATGGTGATATAGGGGAAAATACAATTAATATATCTTATGGATATAATTAACAGCAATATTGTGATTTCTTGCATCAATGACAAAGAAGATACTATTATCAATGTGAAGAGTCAGTATTAAGAGGGTATAGGATTTTTTCTGTTGGAATAAGGAAAGTGTTCTAAAATTTTCTGAGGTGATGACAGCTCAACTCTGAATGCACTCAGAGCCACTGAGGCATGGGACTGTATAACAATGAACCCTGTGGTGGATGATGGACTGTGGTTAACTATACAAATATGAGCGCATTCTCTCATGAACTATGACAAATGTACAATACTAATATATGGTGTTATTAATAGGGTGATTTATGGAAAAATATAGCAAATGTAAATTTGGGGCTGCAGCTAAAAGCAATATTTTGTTTATATTCTTTCACAATTTCTAAGAAATGTTCAGCAACAATGGAAAATGGTGGTGAGGTGGTGTATGGAAATTCTACACCTTATGCATGATTGTTTTGTAAGCTTACAACTTCCCTAAAATAATAAAAATATAAAAATGTCATAATCATCAGATATTTAGGTGGTGTTATTTTTGTATTAATAATGAATAATACTAAATAGACCTAAGTATTATGGGAAAATTGCATATTTATTCATGGAGTTACCATTTTTTATGATCTTCATTCCTTTGTATAACTGCATATTTCCATCTAGAATCGCTATCCCTCTGCCTGAAGACCCCCTCATATCTTGTGCTGCCAGTGTGCTGATGATGAATTCTCTTAGTTTCTTATGCATGGCAACATCTTTATTTTCTCTTAGTTTTTGAAAGATATTATTGTTGTATATATATCATAGCTTGACCACTTTTTTCTTTCACAAATTTCTCTTTCAAATGGTGTCCACTATTTCCTCACCTGCATTGGTTCTGACATGAAGAATGATGTCATTCTTATCGTCTTCCCCAGTACGACCATGTATTTTGCAACTTTGTATTTTTCAGAAGAGGAAATTGAAGTCCAGTGAAGTTGGGAAATTTGCCTAAGATGACAACTCTCATTGGTCAGGACTCAAAATATGACAACTAACAGGGTTATACTATTGGGTATGTCAGCCATGCCAACATTTGCTTCAGTTAAATTCAGAAAAAATATTCCAAACATTTTCTGTGCAAATAAATCAGCTTAAAGTGTCCATGTGCAATCTTTTGTATCTCTCCCAATAGCATTATTTTATTTAAGGCTATTTAACAAGCCCTGGTAGGGCAATTGACACTCATAGGGTCATATGGTTATAAGTGAAAGAATTGGGAATCATATCTTTCAGGTATAATTCATCTAAGATGACAGTATGGCCCTTCATACACTGTATGTCTCTAATCAGAAGTCTGATCTGCTTAGACTTCCCTTCCACCCTGCAGCCACCAAGAAATTCCAAAATCAAAGATGCCTAAATTATGCTTAGGCAGGTTACCAGGACAGGTACTAAAGATTGGAGGATGTTAGGGGATGATCTCTTCTCTCCACCCTCTTTTCTGTTCAGCTGCTGAACATCGGATCTAAGGAATAAATCCTGCCTTTCCCTGGTGATAGAACCAAAGCTCCTAAGCAACCCAGACCTGGTCTCAGTCAGCAGTTCCTCTTCCATCCATTGTGGTCACCTCACAGCACCAGTTTCTGATGAGTTACAATAGCATCAAGAATAGGGTTCAGGATTAGAAATCAGCTCTCTCTAGATGAAAATCTGAGAACTATTAGTTTTTAACCATGGGCAAATTTGATGTTATATAATATGGAAATCCTGATAACTTCATCATGGAATTATATGAGACTCAGATAAGATACCCCACTTAGAAAATTGATTGATACATGAAAATTCTCATTGTGTATTATTTCTCACAGTTGTCACATTTTCTTTATCCCCTGCAACCTTTCCTGGGAATCTCAAGTCCACCATTAGATATTTTAGCAGAAAGTTCAAACACTACTAGAAAGATTTCAGAATGAAAATTACTTGTGAATAATTATTGCATACTTCTAAACTTGGCTTTCTTTTTGCCTAATTTCAGCAATAGCTCACAATCCTACCACCACAATAGAAATGAATACAAGCTACACATATGAGTTGAGAATATTTTTGCCAGGACCTAGGTACCATTACACCATGAGCTCTCTGTGCCTCTGCAAAAGATGACAAGAGACAGCAAAGTTTACTCTATGCCAGATACCATTCTAAGTATTATATGCATTTTCTCATATAACCCCACAACAGTCTTATGAGATAGGTTCCTTCTCGTCCCCTTTGTACAGGAGTAGAAAATTAGGCATAAAGAGTTTAATTGCACCCATCACATAGTAATAAGTAGAAGAACCAGCCCTACGAGGTATAGTTGACTATACTACAAAGTATGTCAGAATTTTTATATTAGAGTGCAGGTTCTCTAGCCAGCATGTGTCTATCCTCAGGGCATCAACAGTAGTTTTCACTGACCTGATGTTTTCACATTTAATCTTGTTCAATCCTCCCTATAACTCTGTGAGACCAGTTTTATTATGATTTTTTTGTCTACTCTAATAAGCTCATGCAACCATTCTCCTGTGAATAGATTAATAGTTGTCCTGCATCCAAGACTCCAGGATCACTTCCCGTCCACAGGCATAACATGCTGCTGCCCACCCTAGGTCACAGAAGCCAAGCCACAAAAGAAGACAGGATAAACCCATTTGGCTGCCAACTTGGATGAAGCTGCTCATTCTAATCCTCTGGGAATGGGGAAAATTCACAGCATCATCCCTAACTCCTTCTTGTGCTTAGAAATATCCTTTTAAATATTTACCTGTAATCATACATGAAAATGTTAATAAGAACAGCCTCTGGGGATTCCTGAGCCTGGAACATAAACTCAATTTAAGCACATAAACATAGCCAACCACAGATCACAGACGCTATTTTGTTCTAAATTGCCAACTCGTTTGTACACAGACTCTGAGTGACTAAAGATGCCATCTTAAGTCTTAGCACAGGCTTTCATAAAGAAAAGGTTTAAAAGAGCTGACTTCAGAGACCTGCTATTCCAGAGCAACTTTCATTTGTTGTTGAGTTCATGGTACTTGTAATCCTTAATTATTCTAATTTAACGTATTTGCTGTTTTCAGGTTTTTAAATCAGGTTGGAGCAAAAGTTAAGACTTTCATAATATTATTTTCTGTGATCAAGAAAGCATGACTAGCAAATGTGCAGCAGAGAGTCTTGGGAAAAGATGTTCTTCAGTGGTGAGGTTATTCTCCATCAAGTTTTCTTGAAGCCTAAGTTTTCAAAGTTCTGAATAAAGAAATTCTTATCTGAGCTGGGATGCTTGTGGCCCACATTCACAGGATGGTGTGAACATATAAAACAAAAATAAACATACCCCAGAAACTAAAATTTACTTCGAAGTCTCCTTAAGAAGCATTGTCAAGTCACTGAGTTAAAGAAACACTAAAAGTAAAAACGGATGAACTTGCAAAGTAGCAGTTAGATAAGGGTCTGTGATCACTAACTCCATAGAAAGTGTTCTCCACAAATATGGAATGAACTTGTTATTTCTTCCCCAAATGCATTCAGAGAGAAAGGTACAAGTGACTTCTTAATTAGTATTTTTCTCTCAAGGTGATACTAAGGCTCAGTTTACAGGTAAGTTATATTTAAAAATGTAGTTCTGTCAGAATTTTTTATGAATAATGACTGGCATACAGAGTCTACAGAGAATAGCATTCACTTTAGATATTATGGACCCAGACCTGAAATAAGAAAATAAAACTTCTTTTGTTAAATCATCTTGCTGATTATAAAGGCAATATATTCTCTTCAGAGAAAAGGAAGAAAACAGCAATCTTCCTCATCCCATATAATCAAGATAAACACTGCAAGTCTTTAGTGTATGGTTCTTTTCTATGTACATATGTCTTTTAGACATTGAATCCACAGCATATAGCCATATAATAACTTACATTTCTGTATGATATTGAAAACAATTTTCCACATCATTGATTGTCTTATAAATCATTTTATTGTCCACCTGATATTTCACAACCATATTTCACAGGGCATTTAACTGAATCCCTTATGTAGACATTTGGGTCATCTTAATTTTTTTCCCTGTTATGTTTATAAGCATGTGAAATGCAAACTGCATGCAAAATTTTGACCATAAATTTTGGCTAGAGCAGATTCTAAACATGAACTCACCAGCAGTGGATAATAAAGGGCTCATCAATGTTTACTAATTTGCCGATTAAATAAATTCACTAGTTTTTAATTTCATGTACTTATTAAGACATAGGAAATGCAGAATATTTTAGATATCTAATTTTTCCTAAAGATTACCTTTTCGTTAATTTTGTCCTTTAATTTTTAAAGTTAATTTGTAATAATGGTTACAATTACTTTTGCAATTATTTGTTGTAATTATTTTTCCAGTGTGTTATCTGACTTCATGAAGTTGAATCCATCCTTTTTGTCCTTTTATACCACTTTATTTTTGATTAATGAGTTCTACTCCTTTGAAAGATCAGATTCATTTTTATCTCTATTTTTGTTTCTGTACATCTGTATAGTTTATTTTAATATTTTAATGTACATGATTCTTTATTTAATATTTCCAGCTGACATGAGACTTACTTTACTTTGAAAAAAGCCTGTTTTTGAAAAAAACTTTATTACTTCCAGCTCATGTTCTTTTAAATAATTTTTAATTAGGATCTTTTGAGGATTTGAGTATACTTGCTTTTAATGACTTGCCTGTGTTTGTCAGATTAATTAGTATTTTTAACCAATATGTTTTTTAAATTATTTACCATCTAGTATTTTTCTTCATACTGATTTCTGATTCAAAGTTTTTTATTAATATAATTTGTTGTTTTTCTGACTTCTTAAACTGAGTACTTAGTTCATTTATTTCTTCTCTCAGTTAATTTGTTTACTCAATGTTATAAAAGCAAATCTTTCAAGGATAAAAATATTGATATATGATTTCTCCTTTTTTTCTACCAATAATTTAGAAGGGTAAGAAAAGCTATATTTTTTAAGCTTTAGTGTACAAAATTTTACATAATAATAATATTTTTCCTTTCTTTCTAAATCTTTCATTCTGGTTGCTTTATCATACATTTAGAATAAGACTAAGGCCCATATACAACATGACATAGCTACTAGTAGTCAGTGAAACCAGAATTCTAGAAGTCTGCCTATTTTAAAGAACATGACAAGTCATTGTGCTTTTGTTTCCTCACCTTATATGAAACTATTTTAGTAACAGATCCAGAAACTGCTTCATAAGTTCCTTAAATTGAGTTTTGATTTGCAGAAGAAGAACCCTGAAATCCAAATATGACAGAAGTTATCCAAATAGTGAAATCCAGGGTTTCAAATAAATTTTGGAAATATTGCATTACATCATGCTACCTTGTTTTGTCATCCTCCTGGTATCTTACTTTGTTGAGTCAATGTAGCATAAGCTCAGAAATCTACCAGGGTTTATCTTCCTACAGCTTCAAATATTCACTTAGTTCAGTTGTTTCAGAAATATGACCACATCATCCATAATTTCAAATTATGCTCACATGATGTTTTATATTTATCCTGAAGCATATAAAAACTATCACTTAGCCTCAAAGCATGAGTGACTCCAGAAGAAGCATCAGAGAATAGACTCTCATGAGTTCAAGACTCTACTCCTCACAGCTCCTTTTATATTCTTGTTTTCCATGGGAGAACATACTACGAGAGTGACTAAGACAGAATCCGGCCATGCATGATTTCAGGAAAGCTGCCTGGCATGTTAATAGACATAAAACCCATGTATGTATGTGTGTGTGTGTGTGTCTGTGTGTGTGAGAGAGAGAGAAAGAGAGTGTAGAAAGTGGTTTATTAATTCAGTAAGTGACTCAAAATTTACCTAACAATTAGCCTAGGATTTCTCAGCTCAGGGTTTCCCTAAATCACAAAGGAAACATTTTGTCTGACAGAGTATTTTCTTCATCAAAACTGATCTAATGCCATTGCAGTCCCTGTGCACTTTTGCAGATAAACCAATTATCCAAATGCAAAATTAGATTCTTGGAGCAATGAACAACGTCACAGAATTCATCCTGCTCGGCCTGACACAGAACCCAAACATGCAGAAAATCTTGTTCGTCGTGTTTACAGTCATCTATTTAATCACCCTGGCAGGGAATCTACTCATTGTAGTGACCATCGCCACCAGCCCAGCCCTGAGATCTCCCATGTATTTTTTTCTATCTTTCTTGTCCTTTCTAGATGGCACTTTCTCTTCTATCACAGCCCCCAAAATGATATTTGATTTACTTGCTAAGAAGAAAACTATCTCCTTCAGTGGTTGCATGACTCAGCTATTTGTGGAGCATGTCATCGGAGGAGCTGAGATCATCCTGCTCACAGTGATGGCCTATGACCGCTACGTGGCCATCTGCAGACCCCTGCACTACATGATCATAATGAACCAACGGGTATGTCGTCTCCTGGTGGTCATGTCCTGGGCTGGGGGATTTCTTCATGCTCTGATTCAAATGCTTTTTATGGTGTGGGTACCCTTTTGTGGGCCCAATGTCATTGACCATTTTTTCTGTGATTTTTTCCCTCTACTAAAACTCTCCTGCACTGATACTCACATCCTTGGACTCTTCGTTGCTGCCAACAGTGGGTTCATGTGTATGCTCACTTTTTCTATTCTTATCACCTCCTATGTCCTAATCCTTTGCTCCCTAAGATCCCACAGTTCTGAAGGACAGCGAAAGGCTCTCTCCACCTGTGCCTCCCATATTACTGTAGTCACCTTATTCTTTGTGCCCTGTATATTCGTGTACCTTCGGCCCATGAGCACCTTCCCCATTGATAAAGCAGTGGCTGTGTTTTATACTATGATTACACCCATGTTAAACCCTTTAATCTATACCCTTAGAAATGCAGAGGTGAAAAATGCCATGAGGAAGCTCTGGAGCCAAAGTGGTCTCTTAGGTAACAATTCAGATAAATAGATAAGATAAAAGAAAATCCATTCATATTTTAAGAAAAATTGTGTCTAAGGCAAAAAATATTGTCCTACAGTCAGAATATGTGGATTAAGAATATATTATGCCCTTGTTGGCTGGAATCTTAAATGGTTCCTCTCTCATAAATGGTGACTAATATCCATTCCAATTAGAAACTTCTTTGCATATGCAAGTTGTTAATTAATGGTACGTGATTAATTGACTTGAAATTGTCACAATGTTTGGAAAACTCATGGCTTTCTATATTCTATACAAAAATTATCTGCAAATCTTCAGGTATAGGTTAAAGAAGCCATAGCTCAAGTACTAAATATATTTAAAAGTTTTATGGTTAGTCTCTGTCCAAAATGCATTGTATTAATCCAACTGCTGATATCAGTGTAGACTAGTTTTTCTGGGACATAGGGATCAACCAGAAATCAATGGGTTTGGAGGAAAAAGAGAAAGTCATTAAGGTAGAAGTCATTCCAAAAGTAACGCTTTTGTGCTGCACAACCCACGAAGCATCAACTACAGAGTAATACAAACTCTGGCCAGATAAATTATTTTCTCTGCCAAAACAAGAAGAAATACTATATTATTCCGGGTTCAGCCATAAAGCAAACTTGCACATGATATTCCCAAATAAAATATATATGTTGAGCAATTTTTCTTTCAAAAATATCCACACGGAACTGCACCTTCAAAATAACTTTTATTGAATGGATTAGAAACAGTTGGTACAAAAGAGAGAGTTTATGATATCTGAGTCATAAAGGCAGAAAGTCTGCACATTCAAATTTGAACAGGAAATTCAGATCAATTGCATAGCAACAAAATAGTCATTTGTGATGTGGTCACTTAAGTGCAACTCTAAGAGAGCAAGCCCAGGTAAAAGAAAAGAATCCGGATTGTCCAAGGCACATGTCCTACCAAATTTTGATATTTCATTTCTGTCTTCCTAAGGACTGAATTGACCCAAATTACTCCATTGCTATTCCCATATCTCATGATATGTAAATTCATATGCAAAAGTTAATAAACAATTCATTCTGAATTGGCGATCACATTTTGTCTATTTTGACCCATCAATTTACTGATCACCAAATACCCATGTGCTCCAACCATATTTTCAGCTCCCTTTTGTTTAAGAAGGACCATATACCTTGATTGCAAAAGTGATGTGTGTCGTACTCAAGCTGAAACATTTAGGAGCCTGTGTCCTACTACCCAGCTTCCATCTTCCCTCCTGCATCAAGCCTAGAAATGCATTATGATGATAGGACTATACAGACCAAGCCACCTGAATCACTGAAAAATGTCCTACATGATCCCCTAACCCTCTGTGGATTTTAGCTGAAAATAAAATAAAATTGTGTTAAGCCACAAATATTTCAGGATTCATTTTTACAAGGACAAAATAGTTTATCCTGACTAATGCATTGACTAACTTCATCAATACAAAGATTTATAGATACTATGAAAGAAAACTTCTGCATTACATTTGCAATTCTCTAGGTTTTTCAAATTGTGTAGAATGGATAAATAACAATCCTTGCCAACCAGGTTACATTAAGGTTTTTTCTGCTTCAGTGTAACAAATTAACTAACTGGAGTACTTAAATAATAAGTTTATATACCTCTTCATTCCCCATTACATAAGATGAAAGGAAATACAGAAGAAAATTATACAAGCATACACTAGAGGGTGCCAACCCCAGTATAAGCTAGCTGTCAATGCATCTTTTTTTTAAATAGGTTGATTTTTAAATTTTTATTTATTTATTATATTTTGCCACCCCAAGATGGCACCATCATCTGTTTGCTCATTGTTTTTGCTCGTTGTCTGCTCATTGTTTGTTCATTGTTTGCTCGTTGTCTTACTCATTGTTTTTGCTTGTTGTTTTTGCTGGTCTGCTTGTTGTCTGTTCATTGTTTTTGCTCCATGTCTGCTGGTAGCCTACTCTCTGTTTATTTGTCTTCTTTAAGAGGCCCTGGAAACCGAACCAGTACCTCCTATGTGGGAGGCAGTCACTCAACTGCTTGAGCTAAATCCACTCCCTGTCTGGTGCATCTTGGGCAAATCTTGCTACCCTGCTAGTGCTCCTGGTTGGGAGAGCAAGTCTTTTCAACTAGATAAGCCTCCTGGATCATCATTTTGGATTGTCTTAGTATGCCACGCTCAACATCTAAAAGTCTCTGCAAGATATCTAGCAAGGTGGGATCAATGCTGATTAAGTCACCAGATATTTTGTGGCAGTTGGATCTTCATGGTTTGTGCAATTTAAGGGAACACTTTCACCCCAAAATATTGCAAGTCCCATAAACATGATGATTGAACATTTTCTATCCCAAATACAGTTCCCTCTGGGTATGCCATAACACTACCTATAAATGACCATTGTTTATCTCCAGGAGGTAAATATCAATTATATTGGGAAACTAAATCATACCCTTGTCAATCTATCTCAAGGTTATCTTTTGGTTCTATTTCTACTTTCTTTAAATGCATTCCCTCTACTTTTATATATGGTATATTCAAAAGTGCAAATGAAGATCCACATACCTGGCAGTTAGTAGTCATCTGTTTCCCATTATACAGACAGCTTAGCAACATATCGTATGGATTGTGGCAACACAGAAGCTCTGCTTTTCAACATTCTATGCCCTGTATGATTTTTCTGGTAGCTATCACAATCATCTTAAAAATAACACATACCCAACTAAAATAACATTAAACCCAACTGAAACTACAGCTGTCTATCCTAAATTGAGTCATCTAGGCACTACATCTCTTTTCTCCAAATAGCAAGGTGGAGACTTAAGGCAGAGCTAGAAAATCAACAAGGCAGAGCTAGAAAATCAACTGTTTACTCCTTCTCTGGAGTAAACAGTTGTGCAGGTTATTTTTTTAGTCAATCTTTAATCAGCACCGTATCTGAGAAAAAGGGCTAAGAGTACCATCTCTTATTCTAAAGTGGAAACGGAAATGGCATCAATGCACTCCTTCTTTATATCATCACCCACATGAGTGTCTTTCTCTTTGCTATAATATCCACTATTTCCATTTATTGCTACCTTTGACTCATAACATTCTCCCCATCATAAGGATTTACATATTAAACATAATGTTTTCCCACACGGCTGGATATAAGAGAAAAATATTAACATTTATCTTTGGATACACTTTGTGGTGGTTTGAAACTGTGTGTACCCCAGATAAGCATGTTCTTAAAGTTAATCCATTCCTGTGGGTGTAGAGATATTGTTTAAGTAGGTTTTTCATGAAGTTACTTCCATTAAGGCATGGCCAAGGGTGGGTCTTAGTCTTCTTACTTGATTCCTTTATAAATGAAATAAACCCAGAGAAAGAGAGAGAGAGAGAGAGGCAAAGCCACAGAGGCAAGAAGCTGAAAGCAACAAAACCAGGAAAAGAAGGGAGAAACCAACAGGCACTGTCATGTTCCTTGCCATGTGACAGAGGAGTCTAGGATTGTTGGCAGCTGGTCTGCAGGAAGAAAGCATCACCTGAATGATGCCCTGACTTCAAGGACATTTTCATGGCCTCAAAACTGTAAGTATGGAAGCTAATAAATTCCCATTGTTAAAAATAATAATAAATTCCCACTATTAAAGCCAATGCATTTCATGGAATCTGGTTCAGACAAATATCCTATGATTTGATAAGAAAAAATCTGAGAATTGTTCTTGCAATTTGGTACATGACCACATTCATGGTCATCCTTAAACGGACTACATGAGGTAAAGTTATGACCCATCCAAAAATAACTTAGGAATATGTACTGTCAAACTTAATTGCATGAATATTGTATTTGGTACATCAGTACCACTTTTCATGGGTACACATAAATTTAATCCCATGCTGGTGCTCACTGGATCCAGCAATGCAAACAGAACATTCAGTTAGGTGGCAAAGACATAAAGTTGTTTAATTACAGACTGTTCACCTCTTCATTTTATCCCAATGATCCTTATATTTCCAATGGAGTATCATCTGCAAAGGTCTCATGAGTTTGGATATTTGAAAGGACAAGGCTCTATGTAGCATACCTAGGTAAGATGCTGTTTTTTTAAAGAAACTTTAGATTTCATAAATGTTACATTAAAAATATAGGGGATTCCTATATGCCCCTATCCCCTCTCCTTTCCTCTCCCACACTTTCCCACATTAGAAACATCCTTCATTGAAGTACTGCCACTAATCATGGATTATAGTTTACATTATAGTTTACATTCTGACCCACGCAATTTTTTAAGTTATGACAAAATATGTAATGGCCTCTATTCAACATTGCAATGTAATGTAGGACAATTCCAATGTCCCAAATATGCCCCCCTATTATGGCTATTTTTCCCTTTCCCTTCCCTCAGAACCTCTGGTGGCCACTGCCTCCACATCAATGATAAAGGTCCTTCCACTGCTAGAATCACAATAAGTCTATAGTAGAATAATAGTAAGTCTACTTTAGTACATTGTTCATTCCCCAGTCTTGAGGATGGTGAGGCCCACTCTGCCCCTAGTTGGAGGAGGGGGACAGTGTAGCTTACATTACATGCATCAGGCAGATGGAACTCTCTTGCTTGCAGTTGCAGACTCTCTTGTTCCTTGGGATGGGGGTTGTTATCATCATCACCTTGTTAGTTGTCCTGGGTGAATCCAAGAAACTAGAGAATAGGTGTTATAACTCTGTTGAGATTCAGGACCCAACTGGCACATGGACAGACCAAAGATTTAAATCTCTTGGACACACACCTATCACTTATCAATTATAGTACTGACTATAGGTAGAAATAGAAGGGGCAGAAGAGCCATGTGTAGGGAAACCACAAGTAAGTCTGGCTCTGTCACACTGGGGAGCATAAATTCTAAGGTAAGGCCCACTGGCAGGGTACCAAACTCCTGAGATATGGTCAAGCCTTTTTTTATTTTAAATCACTAATTATCATTCTTCTGAATATTTTGTATATTTCTGATAAACAGAAAAAAATGAAATGGATAACCGTCGAAATGCTAATAATTTGTAACATCAAATAAGGTTATTGCTTTAAAGAGCATACAGCTCAAGGATGGACAAAATTTACACCATATTAATGTTGCTGTCATCCAGTTCCTCTGATGCCAAGTGGAATATTGTTCTTAATTCAGCCCTTTGAATAGAATGCCTCTTCCCTCTGCAGACCACTGGTCTCTCTGGGTCTACTTTCCAGATTGAGTGCTGACCCTGTACTCATGACCTAACCTCTGTAAGCCATACTGCTTGTTAGACACTCCAATAAGTGATCATGTAGAGGTGCCCATTCAACTAAGGGTTAGATAGCTCCTCAGGGGAATCTAACGTACAGCACAAATGAACTACCACCACCTGTTTGACTATGCAATGGATTCCCCCTTTCAAATATACTTGATTTATCATTTCCATTTAATAAAGGAATATTATACTGTTCATTTCCTACCTGCTTTGAATGATTATGATATAAACCTGGATGTATTAGTGCATTTAGTCTCAAAATAATATTATGTTCTTCAGCAATAAAAGGAGTTTCACATAAAATCCAATAACAAGCCGGAAAGATCATTTCAAATGGTGAATACTTTTTTAGCTACAACATTCCAAAAGTTCCCCATCCAAAGTTCAATGGTCTCCACTGGGGACAATGACAGCATCCCTTGCAGAGGACATTTTTCAGAAAAGAAAAAGTTTCCTCCATGAATTTCTTTTTAAGAACAGAGAACCATATCCAGAGGACTTTCAGCAGATTTTCTTTCTTATCTATTGAGCTAGAATTGTATTACATGCCTGTCCTTAGTTCATTCACTGAAAGGGGGAAGAGCACATTAATTAGTTTAAACTAATCAAGATTCACATCTGTAGCCTGAGGATGGACCCAGCTTTACACAAATACTTGGCCACCTGGCAATACAGCATAATTGAATTCTATTAGGGAGCATGAAGATGGGAAATTCTCTCCATAAGATGCCTGTATAAATTACCCTCCCTTCCCCTGCTCTCCTATACTTTTGTCTTTCCTCTTTTCTTTCCTCTTCCCTCCTATCTTCTCTTCCTTCCCCTCTTCCTCTTACTCCTCCTCTTCCTCCTCTACCCTTCCTCCTCTTCCTCCTCCTCTTCTTCATTCTTCTCTCTCTCCTCCCACATACTGTCTCGCTCCTTAGCTTTTAGATTCCTCCCATGGGCATTTAAGCATACTTGTTTCTTCCATCTTTAAAAAATATCCACCTCTTCCCCATGTGCTTACTCAGTGACTAATTTGATCCTCCTAAGAACCCTATAAGGTAATATTTCTATTTTTCAAAAGAAGAACTGAAGCACGGAAAAGTTGCGAATGTGCCCAAGATTCGACAAATACAGCATAGTATACTAGCAATGCAAATGTGTCACACAAACATTTCTCTCAATTTAAATCTGAAAATGTTTTCCAAGTGTTTTCTGTGCATAGTATACCAGCAGATGATTTCACATACTATATTTTGGTATGCCTACTAATGACCCTATTTTACTGAAGGCTGTTTTACTTCACATAGACATGCATAGAATCATGGTAAGTAGAAAATCGTATCTAGAGTAATGTCTTTGGTATATTATTTCTCTAGGACCTTACCATGTCTCATTCAATGGAAAGATATCCTGGTCCTAAGTCTTAACATCTGCAGTCTTTCCTTATATCCCACGGGAACCAGGAAATTTCCAGATTCAAACCTGGTCTCAATGGTCCTTAAGCACTTCCCAAGGATGGGGCTAAAGGTAGGAAAGGAAGACATGGAAATGTCTGAGGAGTAAGTTCTTCCTAATCCTGGTGGAAGAACCAAAGCTCCTAAACATCAGAGCTGACCTGAGCCAGCACTTACCCTCCCTTCACAGCTCTAGTGTCTATGAGGTAAAATAACTTAGTGATAAGAGCTCAAGTTTAGAAATCAGAGCAGTCTAGACTTAATTCTGAGCACTATCAATTATCAGCTTTTTTGATTTGAATAATTCCTACTCAAAATGAGCATCAGTTTCCCATACATATAAACAGAAATATCAGTATCTTCCTTATGAAGATTATATGAGAATAAGATGATGTATTACACTTAGCAGGGTGACTGTTACATGGAAAGTGTTCATTATTGGTTGGTTCTCTTTGCACTCACTTTGCCTCTATCTCCTAACAAACTTTTCAGAGAATTTCAACTTCACTGTAGGATATTTAATTGAAGAGACCATACACTCACGGAAAGATTTTATAATTATAATGACTTGTGCATCAGTAGTCCCTTCTGAAAAGCTGGGCATTTCTAATTTCTGGATCTGCCCAAATTCCTTACAAACATAAGAGAAAATAAGACAAGCTACATATGTGAGTTCAGTTCATTTGTGCCAGAAACCTGGGTTGATCACACGTGAACTCTGCTTTCAGCTACAGAACATGACAACACGCAAGGAGTTTACTCTATACCAGGCATCATTCTAAGCACAATGCATGCATTGTCACTAATAACCCCACAACGGCCCTATAAATTAAGTACTGTAACCACTCCTTTGTGTGGGAAACAGTGGTCTAAAGAGGCTGAGAAACTGCCTGAGGTCACATACATAGGTAATAAAAATAACATCATTAGGAGCAAGGATTGTCGTAATCTAAAGCTCTTACTCTTAAGAATGACTCAGATTTTTAATATTAGACAGCAGTTTGTCTAGCCTGTACCTATCTATCCTCAGGGTATCAATAGTAGAATAGTTTTGCATTGTTCTTGATTTTTTCATTTGCCTAGTCCTCTTTATAACTCTTTGAGATGGGTATTATTAAGGTTGTTTTATAAGTTCTGAACATTCTGAGCCTTATGTTCTAACCCCAAGGTCACTTCCAAACCACCAGTCATAGAGAAGCTGTTAATCCAGCTCAGCTGGTCTCACACCCACCATGGTCACAGGTGTTAACAGCCACAAAAAAAGAGAACAGCTTGAATGGGTTTGGTTGTCATCTTAGTTTAAGCTGCTAGTTCTAATCCTCTGGGAACTAAAAGTCAGAGTACCCTTAAATAGTTGCAGTTAAGTACTATACATTTAAATATTTCCCTGAAATCAAACTTGAAAACGTTGAAAAGGACGATCTCTAAGAATACTTGAGCCTGGAACACAACATAATAACCAACCACAAATAACAAATGTTGATGGTTCTGAATTTCCAAACCATATGGATCCAAGATCCCCAAAACCAAAGCTTTCTTAGGAAAACTCTTAAAAGAGCTGAAATCAAAAGCAAATGAGGGAAACGGACTTTGGCCCAGTGGTTAGGGCATCCGTCTACCATATGGGAGGTCCGCGGTTCAAACCCCGGGCCTCCTTGACCCGTGTGGAGCTGGCCATGCGCAGTGCTGATGCGCACAAGGAGTGCCCTGCCACGCAGGGGTGTCCCCCGTGTGGGGGAGCCCCACGCGCAAGGAGTGCGCCCGTGAGGAAAGCCGCCCAGCGTGAAAAGAAAGCGCAGCCTGCCCAGGAATGGCGCCGCCCACACTTCGCGTGCCGCTGACGACAACAGAAGCGGACAAAGAAACAAGACGCAGCAAATAGACACCAAGAACAGACAACCAGGGGAGGGGGGGGAATTAAATAAATAAATAAATCTTAGAAAAAAAAAAAAGCAAATGAATGTTGCTCTAGAGTAGTAGCATCAGGGATATACTACTCTAGAACAACTTTCATTTGCTGCTGATTTCATGGCTCTGGCAACCTCTAGTTTATCTTCCTTAACATACATTTCCATTTGCAGGGCTTTAAATCAGGTTAGAACTCATCTCAAGCAGCTTTTATAGGAAGCTTCATATAGTCACTAAAAGGCCAACTGCCAAATATGCAGGAAGGAGGCTTATGACGAGATGTCTTCCAATGGTTAGGTTTTTTTCCCCAATCAATTTCTACTGAAGACTAAAGCTTTGGAACTTTTCTAAGCTGAGATGCTCGTGAGCCACAATCCAGGATGGTGTGAGCTATAAAGCAAAAATAAACTCTGCCCACAAACTCATTTACTTAGGAAGTTTCTCTAAGCAATCATTTCTGTGTCACTAATTAAAGGAAAGAAATATTACACTTAAGGTAAGAAATGGATGAACTTGCAAAGCAGTAGTTGGGATGGGCCCATGATCACAAACTTCATGCAAAGTGTTCTCTACAAATAAGGTGCCTTGGCATAGAGTGAACCTGTTTCTTCTTCAAATTCATTCAGAGGAGTAGGTACCACCAGTGACTTCTTTATTGGTGTTATTCTCTCAGGATGACACTAAGATCTTCAGTTTACAGGTAAGCTGGATTTCATTGTGGCTTTCTACTGTCACACAACTTTAAGAACAATGACCAGTGTACTCATAAAAGCAGTACTTAGATATTATGGAGCCATACCATAGATAGAAAAGTAAAGCCTTTATTCAATTATTTTACTGATAATAAAGACAATATATTAGCTTTATAAAAAGAAAACCCAGAATCACAAAACTGATTTTTTAAAAGAACATAAACATTCTTTTATGTACTTTTTAGAATCTTTTATGTGTATAATATATATGCCATTTATATTTTGTATTTTTCCACTCAGGTTTATACTTAGTGTCATTTTATTCCATTGCCAGGAAATTCTAACTAGGGGTTAATCTCATCTGTCTCTGCTAAATTCCTCTCATAAGGACAGAACTACAACCAAGCAACTAGATTGCAAACAGTCAAGCCCTACAGAAGTGACTCACTGAATCCCCAAGATCTTTTACTTCTTGCTCAAAGATATTTTCTAATGCTGCAGATTTTGTGGGTGGGGAAGAAAATTATCCCTGACCCTTATCATCTCTGTAAGTACAGGAAAAGCCTAAACCTAATGTAACAAGAGTATTACAGCAACCCAGGTGATTCCTAGCAATCCAGTTTCCTAAATTCTCTCAGTTAATCATTAATTAACAGGTCACAGTCATAAGGTTATACAATCAAGGCTTGATTTTTATTTAATAGTGAATAATATTTTAAATACAGTTAGGTGACATAAGAAAAATCTTACATATTTCCACATCATTATTTGTGATCTTCATTTCATTCAGTCAATCCATATTTCCATATAGAATCACATTCTCTCTGCCTGAACTACTTTCTTTAATGTATCTTGTTCTGCAAGTCTGCTGATGATGAATTCTCTCCACTTTTGTATGAAGGAAAACATCTTTGTTTTGCATTTTTTGAAGATCTTCTTGCTGTGTAGATATTATTGCTTAACAAATTTTTATTACAGTAATTTTTCTTTCAATGGTACTCCATGGTCTCCTTGCTTGCATTAATTCTGATATGAAGAATGATGTCATTCTTGTCTTTCTCTTCTGTACAACCATATATTTCGCAACCTTGCACTTTGCAGTGGAGGACACTGAGGTACAGAAAAGTTGAGTAATTTGCACAGAAGAAACATACTGGCCTTAACTACAGATTAATGATAACCATCAGAGTTTTATTAATGAGGATGACTGCCGTGGAAAGGTTTTTCTCAATTTAATTCTGAAAATACTTTCCAAGCATTTTTATGCAAAGTACACTAGCTTGATGATTTCACATGCTCGTCTTTTGGCATTCCTCCCAATAACCCTATTTATTTGAGGCAGTTTGACAGGTCCTGGTAAGTTAATTGACATTTGTAGAGCCATATATAAGTAAGTAGGAGAACTGGGCAACCTATGTAGGTTCATGGCTTTGTATATAGTCCCTTAGGATTTCAGCAGTGGAACATTCATGTGGATGATGACCCTGTTCCTAAGTCTAAACATCTGCTTAGAATTTCTTCTATCCTGCAGCCACCAAGAAAAAATTTTTAAAGATGTCTAAATTAGGTTTAGGTAGGTCACCAGGATAAGTGTCAAAGTTAGGATAAGAAATCAGGAGATGTTCTTTTCTCCAACTTCTCTTTCCTTTTCAGCTACTGCACATCAGATCTGCCTGAGGAGTAAGCTGAGCCTACCTTTGAACCAAAGCCCCTAAACAATTCAGAGTTGACTGAGTCAGCACTTCCTCTCCCATCACACTGAGTTTATAAGTCACATCATAGTAACAGTGTCTGTTGAGGTACAATAACATAATGATTAGAGCTCAGAACTAGAATCTGTACATACAGCCTAGTGCTACTAATTATTAGGTTTTAACTGTGGCCAAATGTCTTATATATAAAATGGGAATAATAATATATTCCTCCTTAGAAAATTAATTGATATATAAAGAGGCTCATTATTCATTAGCTCTCATGGTATTCACATTCCCTTTATCTCCTACAACTTCTTCAGTGAATCTCAATTTCACTATCAGAATTTTTAATGAAGAGATAAAATATGCATAAAAAATTTCAAAATAATAGGAACTCATGAATCTATATTAAATACTTCAAATCTTGGGTTGTTGTTTCTGCTAATTTCTACATTTTCCCATAATCCAACCAACCCTTAAAGAAATAAAGGCCAGCTACACAAATGAGTTGAAAAATTATTGCCTGGCCTTGAGTATGGTCACATCATGACCTCTTATGTCCCATACAGTAGATGGCAATAGACAAAAGAATTTACACTATCCAGGCAACATTCTAAGTGTTACATGCATTATCTCATATAATTCCTCCTAATCCCCTTTGTCGAGATGGGAGATAAAGGGCAAAAAGAGCCAAGAAACTTCCAAGGTCACATAGTAAGTAGAAGAGCCAGCCCTTGGAGGTTCTATTTATTATACTCCAAAGCACTTCCTCTTATGCAAATCACAAATTTAATACTCGGTGACAGGTTCTCTAGCCTGTATGTGTCTATCATCAGAGGATCAACAATAGAATAGCATGGGTCACTGACTTAGATGTTTTCCCATTTTATCCTGCTCAGTCTTCCCTGTCAGATATTATTAGGGTTGTTTATTAATATATATTCTGATTAACTTGTGCCACATAACTAGAACATTCTTTATCCTACATCCCAGATTCTGAGATCACTTCTCAGTCACAAGCATAAGATGCTGCTAATCTTCCTGGACCTGCTCTCTACCCACTCGTTTTTGGGTTTTTATTTATTTATTTATTTATTTATTTATTTATTTATTCCCACCTCCTCATTGTTTGCATGTCTGCTTGTTGTGTGTTGGTCTTCTTTTTCAGGAGGACCCCGAACCCAATCGGGACCTCCGATGTGGGAGGGAGACACCTAATCGCCTGAGGCACCTCGGCTCCCTTCTGCCCACTCTTGATCACAGATGATACAGCCCCAGGAGACAGCAGGAGGAATCGGTTGGGCTGCCATCTTGGCTGAAGCTGCTAATTCTAACCCTTCGGGAAATGAAAGTTCAGAATATCTTCAACTCTTCCTTTTGTCTGAGCAGTATTCATTTAAATATTTACCTGTAGTGATACATGAAAATTATAATAACGACAGACTCTGGGGATTCCTGAGCTTGGAACACCACATAAACATAACCAGCCACAATTTACAGATGTTTGTTGTTTCCAAATTGCCTATCCATTTGCACCCAGACTCTGCAGGATCAAAGGCGCTATTGCCAGTCTTAGTACAGGATTTCTAAAGAAAAGGCTTCTAAGAGTTGACATCAGATCTTGCTACTCAGGGCAACTTATATCTGTTGCTGTGTTCATGGTACTTGTAATGCCTAATTATTCTGCTTTAACATAGTTTGCTGTGTTTAGGAGTTTAAATCAGGTTAGAGCGAAGATCAAAAGACTTTCATAATACACTTTATCTGCTCACCAAGAAAGCAAGACTGGCAAACATGCAGCAGGGAGGCTTGGGAAGAGATGTCCTTCAATTGTTAGGCTTCACCACATCAAGTTCTTTTGAAACCTAAAGTTTTAGAAGTTCTGAATAGAGAAGTTTTTACCTGATCTTTTGTTTGGGCTCACAGTCACAGGCTGGTGTAAGCCTATAGAGTAAAGATAAACACACTCCACAAACTGAGATTTACTTAGGAAGTCTCCCTTAGGATCATTTTCAAGTCACTAATTGGGGAAAAGGAATGCTACTCACAAAGTAAAAATGGTTGAACTTGCAAAGCAATAGTTTGTGATGGGTCAGTGACTGCCCTCAACAAAATATTCTCTATGAATGAGATGCCTTTTTATGGAATGAACTTGTTACTTCTTCCCCAAATGCATTCAGAGAGGTAGGTACTACTTCGTCAGTATTTTTCTTTCAAAGTGACATTAGGGTACAATGTACATTTAAACATGTATCTATCCCTGATTTTTATGAATAATGAGCACCATACACAGTCTACTCAGGGTAGCAGTCACTTGAGATATTATTGACCTTGACCTGAAAAAAGTAGAATATTAAATTCTACTGATTATAAAAGCAAAGTATTTTCTTTATAGAAAATGGGATAAAAAATTGGTAAAAGAAGAAAAAATATTGTCCTTAATCCCATAAATAAGATAAGCACTATTAATCTTTAGAGTATACAGTTTGGGTAATTTTCTATGTACATATGTCTTTTTAGACATTTGGCATGATAACATACAGCCATATTATAACTTGCCTTTTCTACTCAGTATTTTATTGAAAGCAGCTTTCCACATCATTAATCTTCTTACAAATGTCTTTAATGTTTACCTGACCCTTCATAATTATGTATAGTTACATCATACTCCTTATATAGACATTTGTTTCCTTATATAGACATTTGGGTTGCCTTCCCTTTTTCATTGCTATTGTTTTTAATTGTGAACTATAACCTGTATGCATAATTTTGGCCATAATTTTTACTAGACTAGACACTAAGAATAAAGAGCACTGAAAATTTAATACCAACACAAGCACTGGATAATACACTCTCATAAACCTGTCCTAACTTAACAATTAAAATATTTCATATTTATTGAATTGCTTTTGTCTGATGACATGAAATATAGGATTTTTGAGATGGCTAATATCTTTCTTGAGATTTAGCTTTTCATTAATTTTTCACTTTTTTATAAAGCTGTGAATAAAATTATTTATTTTTATAACGATTTCTATAATAATTGTTGTGAATCACAATTGTTTCAATTATTTTTGCAGTGTGTTCCATGACTTCATATAGTTGCAGCGATCATTTTTGTCCATTTATACCACTTTTTTTTTGCTTAACATGTTCTTCTAAATTGAGAGATCAATTTTTTTTTCTTTTTGAGTAGATTTATGGTTTATTTTAACATTTTAATGCCTATCATTTTCTTTTTACTTTATTTCTTTTCAGAGGATTGGCATGAAAAAATTTACCTTTGTTTTGAAAAATACCTATCATTAACTGAAAATCCTTTGTTACCCCCACTGAACTATTCCTAATATTATTTTAAACGATTTTAAATTAAGATGTTTTGGTGAATTGACTATACTCTCTTCTTACTGAACTTAACTGTATTGATCACTTTTATCAGTAATTTTAAACCCAATATGCTTTTGAATTTATTTATTCTTCAGTATTTATTTGTCTGTTATACTGATCTGTTTTCAAATTTTTTCCTTATATAATTGGTTGTGTCTAAATTTCTTGAGTTGAACACTTAATTCATTTATTTTCTCTCAGTTCATTTATTTTCTCTCTTAATGTTATAAAAGTAAATATTTCAAGGATAAAAATATTGACATGTGGTTGTCTCATTTTTGTTGTTTTACCAATAATGTGTAGAAAACTATATTTTTAGTTTTAGGCTACAAATTCTGACATAAGTAATAATTTTTTCTTCGCTTCCTCTATACCCGTTGTTATTTTTACTATTTCTATATTTTAATAAAATTTAGGCTTAGTAAAATTAAAGTTTATGCATGCATCGTGTGGCCACTAGTCAGTGAAAAGAGTATACAAAAATATTCTATTTTAAATATGTGTATCCTATAAATTGTAGAGCCTTTGTTTCCTTGCCTGAGATATATGTTCTCTAAACAGATCAAGAGAATGTTTCATATGTCCCTTACATTGATTTGCAAAAGGCCCCTAAAATCAAAGTATACAGAAGTCCCCCCAAATAACAGAACCCTAGAGTTTCAAATAAATTCTGCCTGTTTTAATCTATACATAATAAACTCCTTCCAAAGTCTTTGGTAAAGAATCTGTGATATTTTTATACAATTTTGTTGTGATGTAGCAGAAGTTCCCAAATCTAACCACCAGGGTGAATCTTAATTCAACCTCAAAAAACTTCACTCAGTGCATTTGATTAATGTTTACATTCAACTTGTAACAAGTTTAAAATATCATAGAAAACAAACTCTTCCACTTAGCCTCGTCAGCGTGAGTAACTAGAGAAGAGACATAGGAGAATAGGCTCTCATGAATTTTATTCCTCAATACAGGTTCTTTTCTATACCTATTTTGCTTGGGAGAACATATAATGGCAATAACAGGGAAAGGATTCACCATGTGATTGCAAGAAAGGTGCCTGGCACGACAAAAGTAGTAGAACCGTGTATGTGTATGTGTGTGTCTAGTTATGTGTTTGTGTGTTTCTATAGAAGAGGATTAGGTGCTCAATATGTCACTGAAAATATGGACCAAATTTTTTAAAACAAGTCAATTTTATTGATACATATTAATAAAGCATAAATCCCTTAAAAATACAATCAGTGGTATTTGGTATAATCACATAGTTGTGCATTCATCACCTAAATCATTTTTAGAGCATTTTCATTATTCCAATAATAATAATAATTTTTAAAAACTCATTACCTCTCAATCTCTCTATGCTTCCCCTGATAGATACAGAATAGCTTCTATTCTGTATCTATCTCTCTAGTTTATTTGTATTTATATTTTGTAAAAAGAGTCTTATATGCACCCATATTCATATTTTACGTGAGATTTCACTATTTTATGCAGACCCATGTTATATTTTTTAGCTTTCTTTCTAATAATATGCATAACTATTAACTCTGGAATTCATCTGCTCATATTTTCCATCAATTCTACAGGAAACAACATGACATATATTATTTTCTTGATCAAAATTTATCTATCACCATTACAAACCATGCGCTAATTGTAGGTATATGTGTTTTCTAAATGCCAAACTGGATTCATGGAGCAAGGAAACAACGTGACAGAATTCATCCTGCTCGGCCTGACACAAAACCCAAATGTGCAAAAACTCTTGTTCGTCGTGTTTGCACTCATCTACTTTCTCACCCTGGCAGGCAACCTCCTCATTGTAGTGACCATTGCCACCAGCCCAGCCCTGGGCACCCCCATGTATTTTTTTCTGTCTTTTTTATCCTTTCTAGATGGCTGTTCTTCTTCTACTATGGCTCCCAAAATGATATTTGACTTACTTGCTGAGAAGAAAACTATCTCCTTCGGTGGGTGCATGACTCAGCTCTTTGCAGAGCATTTTTTTGTGGGAGTTGAAATAATCCTGCTCACGGTGATGGCCTATGACCGCTACGTGGCCATCTGCAGGCCCCTGCACTACATGGTCACAATGAATCAGCGGGTGTGTGGCCTCCTGGTGGTCGTGTCCTGGGCTGGGGGATTTCTTCATGCTCTGATCCAAATCCTTTTTATGCTTTGGTTGCCCTTCTGTGGCCCTAATGTCATTGACCATTTCATCTGTGATCTTTACCCTCTGCTGAAGCTAGTCTGCACTGACACTCACATCTTTGGCCTCTTTGTTGCTGCCAATAGTGGGTTTATGTGTCTGCTCATTTTTTCTATTCTAATCACCTCCTATGTCCTCATCTTTTGCTCCCTCAGAACTCACAGCTCTGAAGGACGGCGGAAGGCTCTCTCCACCTGCGCCTCCCATGTTACTGTGGTCATCTTACTCTTTGTGCCCTGTATTTTTGAGTATCTTCGTCCCATGATTACTTTCCCCATTGATAAAGCAGTAACCATATTTTATACCATAGTAACACCCATGTTAAACCCTTTAATCTATACCCTCAGAAATGCAGATGTGAAAAACGCCATGAGGAAGCTTTGGAGCCAAAGAGTGATCTTGGGTTAAAATTCACATAAACTGACAAGACAAAAAAAAAAATCTATTCCTGTTTTAAGAACAAGTATGGAGAATGCAAATGATAATAATCAGTCAGAATATGTGGGTTTAGTATACATTTTTCCCCTTGCAATCTGGAATCTTGAATGTTTCCTTTTTCAAAAAATAACAATAATTGATTAAATGATGACTAAAGTCTCTTCTAACTAGTAACTTACTTGCATTACAAATTAATGATTAAATGGAAATTGCTAGTCTACATTTTAAAATGTCTCACTGTTTGGAAAGTCCATGACTGTGTATTTTGTGGAACTATTCCATGCAAATCTTCAGGTATAGACTATATAGCCAATAGAGAATATTTAAAGCATTTAAAGAAAAGGTATGGTAACTAAGTGTTTTGTCAAAAATGCATACCCAACTGCTAATGTCAGATAGACTTATTAAATATAGTCCATCCATACCTTTTAAATCATGCAACTGGAGGGTAAAGAGGGATTGGAATTCTGTCTCTGAAATTCTTTAAATTAACCGTAATTGAAAATGTCACTCCCTCCTAGGGTATATAGGCATACATACCCAAACCACACCCAAGACAACCACAGCACATAAATGAATAATATTTTCGGAGGGAACCTGTTTCCTTGAACACAGTAAGACTTAAACCCAGCCAAAGATGAGTAAGCTATTATAATCAGAACTTAAGATGGCTGTCGGATTTTACCCATCCCAGTCTATTTCAAAAGTCTGGCCAGAGACATATACTTTTATTGTTGAAACATATACATAACATATAATTTGCCATTTTAACAATTTTTAAGTGTACCATTCAGTGACATGAACTACACTTCAATGCAATGTTACCATCACCACCATCCATTACCAAAAGTTTTTCAGAACCCTGAAGAGAAACCCTGTGCCCAGTAAGCAGTAAGTTCACATTTCCCATCCCCCCAGCCACTGGAAACCTCTAATCTACATTCTGTCTCTATGTTTTCACTTGTTCTAGGTAATTCATATAACTAGAATCATATAATATTTGACCTGTTGTATCTCACTTATTTCACTTAGCATAATGTTTTCAATATACATCTCTGTTGTTGTACATATCAGAACTTCATTTTGTTTATATTGAATAATATCCCATTGTATATATTTACCATTTTGTTTATCCATTGATCTTTTGATGGGCACTTGGGTTATTTCCACCAGATAGCTATTGTGAATAATGTTGGTATGTACATTGGTCCACACGTATCTGAGTCCCTACTTTCAATATTTTTGTATATATCTAAGAATGGAATTTCCAGGTCATATGGTAATTCTGTGTTTTTCTTTCTGAGCAACCACCAAACTGTTTTCCACAGTGGCTACAGCATTGTAAATTCCCACCAGCAATGCCCAAGGATTCTAATTTATAAACATCCTCAATTATTTTCCTTTTTTTAAATAATCGTCTCTGTGGGTGTGAAATGAAATCTCATTGTGATTTTGATTTGCAGTTCACTACTGGCTAATGATGTTGAGCATCATTTTATGTGCTTATTGACCATTTATATATCTTCTTTAGAGAATTGTCTGTTCAAGTTTGTTGTTCACTTTTTAATTGAGTTATTTGGCTTTTCTGTATGAGTTGTAGCAGTTCTTTATATATATCTTTATCATTATCAGCTATATGATTAATAAATGGAAAGGTGCCCTCTGTTAATAGATTGGAAGACTATCAGTTATATAAATCATTATCACATACATAATTTCCAAATATGTTCTGCCTTCCACAGGTTAACTTTTCCTCTCCTAATAATGTCCCATGATGTACAAAAATTCTTAATATGGTTGGTGTCCAATGATCTATTTTTTCTTTTTTACTCATGCTAAAGATCATACATAAAAATCCATCGCCAAAGAAAAGAGCCTGAGGATTTCCCTGATATTTTCTTCTAAGACTATAGAGTGTTATGGCTTTAGTTCTATATTTAGATCGTTGATCCATTTGAGTTAATGTTTATGTATGATACAGGATGGGGGTCAAATTTCATTCTTATGCATGTGAATAATCTGTTATCCACATACTCTTTTTAAATATATATATATATTCTTTCCCCCATTGAATGGACTTTGCATCTTTTTCAAAAATCCCTTGGCCCTAAATGTCAGTGATTTCCTCTGATTCTTGATTCTATTCCATTGGTCTATATGTCTACCCTAATGCCACTATGATACTGTTTTGATTACTGTAGCTTTGTAGTAAGTTTGAAATGCCAAAGTGTGAGTCCTCCTACTTTGTTCTTCTTTTTTACCATTGCTTGGATTATTTGGAACCTCTTGTAAATCCATATGAATGTGAGGATCATATTTTCCATTTCTGCCAAACGAAGGCTCCTGGAATTCTGATTGACATTGCACTGAATTTGTAGATCACTGTGAGTAGTTTTGACATCTTCACAATATAAGTCTTCCAATCTATGAACATGGGCCATCTATCTATGCACTAAGATTTTCATAAATTTCTTTTGCCACTGTTTTGTAGATTTCTGTTTACAACTCTTTCTCCCTCTTAGCTAAGTTTATTCATTGATGTTTTATTATTTTTGATGATATTGTAAATTGGATTATTTTATTTCCTTTATGTTTATTGCTTTTGGATAGAAACACAACAGATTTTTGAGTGTTGATCTAATAACCCACAAGTTTGCAGAATTCATTTATTGGGTCTAGTAGCCCCTTGTTTATTCTTTGGTATTTTTTATGTATTATTTCATGGGAAGTCCATGGATTTAGAGGGAATTTATAAGCCCATGCTCATCTCCAGACCAAGACATATGATCAGAAAGACCCACGAAAACCCCCAAACTTCCACTTTGGACAGTTTTTAGTCTCAGTGCAAGGCTGGATGAAGATTGATGGAGACACCTGGGACAGAGCCAATATGCAAAGACTAAGTGGTGTGTTTTCCTGTTCTTTTGCTATTATTGTTAACTTGTAGTGTAGCATTCACTACACTAGCTGAATGTGAGCTATAGGAACAAGGACATCAAAGAATACAGAGTTTGCATAAATATCTGGAAAAATCTCTGAACAAATAGACAACTACAGTTTTCATCAATAAGGAAGAAAATAACAGGAAACCCTAGGGAAGGGGAAGAATCTGACTTCTGGAGTTAACATATTCAAATGTCTAGATTTCAACAAAAAAATCAAAGGCACAGAAAAAAACAGTAAAAGGTGGTCCATTCAACAAAACAAAATAAAGTAATAGAAATAATCACCGAGGAAGAAAAACATTTGAATTGCTAATCAAAAACATAAAGTCAACTCTCCTAAATGAGTTCAATGAGCTAAAGGGAAGCATGAACAGAGAACTAAGAGAATCAGGAAAATGATAAATGAACAAAAGGAGGAATCCAATAAGAGATAGAAATTATTGAAAGAAACCAAACAGAAATTCTGGAAAAGAAAAGTACAATACCTAAAATAAAATATCCATTAGATCATTTCAACAACAGATTCAAAAAGATAGAAGAAATAGTGAATTTGAAGATATGATGATTGCAATTTTTCAGTATGAACAGCAGAAAGCAAAAAGAATGAAGTGACTAGAGCATAAGGACCTGTAGGACACCATGAAACATAATACATGAACATATGTATTATGGGAGTCCAAGAAGAGAGTATGGAACAGAAAAAATATTTGTAGCTCTAGTAGCCAAACACTTCCCAAATTTGATGGAAGACACAAATACACAGAGCAGGAAAGTTCAACAAACCCAAATAGGACAAACTCAAATTGAGACACATTATAGTCAAATTGTTGAGATGAATACAAAAGACAAAGAGAATCTTGAAAGCTGACACACTAATAGAAGGAAAGTAGAAACATATATGTATGTGGAAATTAAACAATACACTCTTAAGCAACAATTGGCCAAAAAAAGAGATCACAAGGGAAATTAGAAAGTTCTTGGAAATTAAAGAAAGGGAAAACACAACATACCAAAACATATGAGATACAGCAGAGGCAGTGCTAAGAGGGAAATTTATACCTCAGGTGTTAAAAACTGCTTTTTGACCTTGAATAAAAGGGGGAAATTGAAAGGATAAATGAGTATATATGGCTATGAGTCTCCAAAAAAAAGTTAGGAGGTCATCAGAGGGGTCACGCTTACATATGCCTCATCAGGGTACCAGAGACAGCCAAAGTAGATAAAAGCCCAGGTACTGGTTCTGCTGAGGGCTACAGAGACCCGCAGGTTCTATGGTCATGGCAGATGGCTCTGGAGTTCAGTGCCACATCAGTTGGGCCTACTTTGGAGTTTGTGTTCCTGAGTGTGATGGAGTTGGACTCAGACATGACCTTTCAATACATACCTCTTCTTTCACTTTTACTGGATCTGTGGTTGCCACTGGGGTTCGTGTATACTCAGGAGCCCTGAATCTCTGGACTGTCCATGTGACAGCCAGGCCCTGAGCCTCAGCAGACTTGCAACTCCTACCCTCTGGTTTATTGGACTTACCCCAGCCAGCTAACAGGGAGGTGAAGAAGGTCAAACACCACACCAGGGAGCCAAGAGTGCATACAATTGCAAAGCAGGAGAATTGCATCCATCATCCATGTGGAATCTAAGTCCCCTCTTGATACAGAGGTAGAATGGACATAACCATTTCAGGATCCACAGGATGGAGGAATAAAGTATGGACCAGAGTGGACTTCCTGATATTCTGCTATGGAACTATTGTGATTAGTGTTGGAAGAAATTGTAGCATTGATGTGGAGAAAGTGGCCACGGTAGCTGCTAAGGATAGGGATAGGAAGAAGAGATATAATGTAGGGGCATTTTCAGGAGTTCGAGTTGTCCTTGGTGGTAGTGCAGAAACAGATGCTGGACATTGTATGTCCTGCCATGGCCCACTGGGTGACCTGGGGGAGAGTGTAGACTATGGGACAAACCATTATCCATGTGGTGTGGCAGTGCTCCAAAATGTATTCACCAAGTGCAGTGAATGTCCCACGATGATGAAAGAGGTTGTTGATGTGGGAGGAATGGGGTGAGGGGGGTGGAGAATATATGGAACCACTTATATTTTTTTAATGTAACATTTAAATAAAATAAAGAGGGGAAAAAAAGAAGATAGTAACAAATAAATGACTTCACACCTCAAGGAACTAGAAAAGAAGAGAAAACTAAACCCATGATTAGCAGAAGCAGTGGTGGGTCAGCCTTGCACTGAGACTAAGTAACAGTCAGGGTTCTCTTGGGTCTTTCTGAGCATGTGTCTTTCCCTGGAGATGTGAATGGCCTTATAAAGTCCTTCCACATCTATGGACACTAGCAGTGCCCCAGTTTCCCCAAAAAATTATCTTCAGTCTTTCCTCCCAGATCCCCAGTGCTCTATTTTATATTGCAATGTAATATTTTGCCCCAAGTGAATGTGTGTTGTAGGCAGCACATCTCAGTCTAGCAAAATGGCTCAGCTTGTACCAAAATGGCCTCCAGCTCTGGATAGCTCCTTCCTGTGCTACCTTCCCGCGCGCACCAACCTGAAAGCCGCTTCTCTCCCCAGCAACAAGAGCGAGCATTCCGTCCCCTATTGTTAGAAATAAATCTTCTTCTGAAAGAAAGAAAATAAGGCTCACCCGATTGTGGAGAAGAAAATAATTTATTTTCAATCTTGCAAGAAGGGGTGCACAACCAGAAAACATGGCCAGCGCTCCGAACAAAGAAAAATGACACAATTTATACCCCTAAGCCTAGCAGGCAAACCCTTCCTCTGTTTCTCCATAGATTGGATACTTCAGAAGTTACAACCTATCCGAGAAGATCTAACTTTCCCACGCAAAAGTTTGTGATTAACTGCTTCCCTCATCACATTCCAACCATTTTTGTTTTTACCTGCTCCCCTTTGCCAAATAAGGAATGGAATGTGGTGCCGAATTGGTATTGGCTTAGCTCCTTCTGGGGCATCTTCCTTTTTTTTTTTTTTTTTTCACTCCCTATAGGACTGGCTTAAGCTGGTTTCCTTTGTTGCTGTTTAACCCAGGAGTGGGAGACTGAGGCAGTAGGCTGCCAGGTTACATTCCTTTTTGTGAAAACTAAACTAATCTTTGTTTCTTACACTACTCCCAGCCAATCAGTGCATGCCACACTCCCCTCAACCCCCACCCTAGCCCTTATAAGCTGTTGCACCTCCCTAATAAATCGGACCTGTGCTACAAGCCTGCCTCTCCAGAGCAGTTACTGTGTGTTCTGTGCTCTGTTCATCACTTACCTCGCGAGGCCTCCCCCCACAGCGGTGCTCGCATTGCAGGGGGCCCGAGACAAGCCAAGAAACAAATGTCATTTTATATTTTCTTACAGTATTTTAGCTGCCATGCCTCCCACTTCTCTGGCCAGAGCAAGTTCTTAGGTGAGATAGAGATGAACATCTTGGATCAGATACTCATCAAATGCCACCAGACAGGATAGAATAGATGTACCAATACCTCAATTTGTTACTTACACTGGGAGTGAAAGCTGCTGCTGCACCTTACCAGGAAGTGGTTGGGGACAGAACTAATAAAAGCACCAAAAGTCTTTCCTACCATTTTAAGTTACCTTATCCTTGATTTGACATTGACTTAGTTTCTGTAAACCTTTGACTGTTTTCTGGAATCGTGAGAAAATTGGTTCTGCTAGTTTTTGTTTGTTTTTCAATGTTTCTTTGGGGACTGCAGAATTTTGGAACTTCTTTCTCTACTATCTTGCAGATCTCACTCCCAGAGACATATTTTTAACTCAGGTCCAACTGCATCCTCAAAATCATTCATGTAATGTTTCTTTGTATGAAATGGGAATAAGTAAACTCTATCAACTGCTACTTTCGCAAAGATTCCAACGGGTAACTTACTAACCTCTGTTAAAATCTATGGAATCATTTCTATCGATAAGCAAGGAAAGAATTGAGGAGAAAAACCTATGAGCAACTAACCATTGCAGTGCCCCATTTTGACAATAGCCCATGATTTTTGGTGGTTTTTCTGAGCAGAAGTGGGGGATGGCAAGGAGACATTATACCCAAGGTTGATCTGAGTTTCCAAGAAAACAGGATAAGAAGAAATCTTTACTCAAAGACTAAAGGAACTCTCACCTGACTGAGCAAGGAGTTTATGAGAATAAAAATTTCAGGGGGAAGAAATTCCAATTAAAAAGATATTTTCATTGTAAATTTTATTGCTCTGGAGAAGAAATTTGCTGTTTCCATGTCAAGTATTAAAAGGTTTTAGAAATAAATATTTTAAAGATTTACCTATAAGTCTATGGGCAGACAAAAATACAGGTAAGATTTGAATTCTAAAAGAATAGAAATGTTTTGCTTTTGTGTTTGTTTTTGAGGTACCAGGGTCAGGGCAGTGAACCTGAGACTTGGTATGTGGGAAGTCAGTGCTCAACCACTGAGCTACCATGACTTCCCTGAGTTGGGTTTCTTCATTTGATTGGCTTGTTTGTTTTTGTTTTTTCAGGAAGCACTGGGAACCAAATCCAGGACCTCCCATGTAGGAGGCGGGTACTCAACTGCTTGAGCCACATCTACTCCCCACATAAATCCAGACCAAGTTTTGACCAAATTTTGGTCAAAATTCTCATGATTTGGGGAGCATCTAGAGAGATAAGATGCCTAATTTCTTGCCAATTAATTTCTCAATTTGGAATTCTCAGAAACCATTTCTTGTCTAGCAAATAGAGTTTATTTGTGGCAGTGTTTGTACACTCCTAAAAAGAAGAAAAAAATAGTTGAGCTCACTTTAATAATTGAGGAATCTACAATCAGCTAGACACAGAACAAGATAGTGCTTTATAAATTCATGTTTCTCCAAAGTTTGAAGCAGATAGAACTTACCCAAGCATGCTTGCAAAAACCAGTTTTATAAGAGTGTTTGTGATCTAAAGGCCAAAAATAAATATGGAGGAAATAACATGAACATGTTTTTTAATAGCAATGCATATAATTGATAATAAATTTACATAATGACAGCATTATATATACCCAGTAACTGTCAGTCCCTGATTTTGTAAGATCTCAATATATATTGATTGTAAGATTGAACACATGCAATATTAAATAACATCCACAAAAAAAAACTGAACTTCAGACATCAGTAGAAACCTCATTGGTCTTCTCTTCAATCCAGACTTTACAAAAAATGACTGAAACTATCTCCCCAACTATGTAGTTTAGTTAACATTTGGTCTCACTGGTAGACTGAGTTTCAGGCTTCACTGACATTTCAGTGTATTTATCATCTTTGCATAGTTACCATATTGGAAAACTGAAGCTATATTTTGTGAATTAAAAGTATTGAAAGTAATTAGTCACATAGTCTTCATTAACTAGAGCTGCTGCTAGTGGAGAAAGAACTCAGAGACTGAGAAGTCCTGAGAACTAAAATTTTCATTTTTTCTGTCATCTTTGAAATGTTGATCTTGCAAAGTCTGCAACACCATATTGACAAATTTTGAAGTATGTTGTGCTGACAGTGGGTAGCAGAGGAATGGGTGTGAAAGGTGAGACAGGAATAGTAATAGAAAAAGGAAGGAAAATAATAAAAGTTCTTATGATACTTAAGTAACTATAACATAGACTCAGTCTTAACATTTGTTGAATAGGTCATTTTAACATAGAGAAAAAAATAATATACTTATGCCTATACTCAACATTTCCAATAGCTGGTAATCAAAACAGCAAATTCACCTAAATTGATTAATTTGTGTCAAAAAGGACAATAAAATTGTTTCATGTGCCCTATACAACATTTTCATCTTGTTAAGTTAAATTCAGAGAAGTGGTGTGCCCTATGTAATATCATTTATAAAATGTGAGTGAGTGAAGAAGAACATCTCTCAAACATGATGACATAAATTCCATTTGACATAAATTCTATAATGTAATTATTATTATCATTGTAATCATTTTAAGGTAATCTTTGTCATTCACACATGCACACTCAATGTTGAGTTGCTTGAGAGAACAAATGTGAAATGAGTTATATTAAGGTACACACACGATTTATAGTTGCTGAATAGATGGGTGTACTATTTCAAAAACAGTTTTCAGGGATTTTAAGAGGAATATTTGATCTCTGTTTGTGTCTGTGTAAACATGTGCACATGCATTCATTTGTCAGGAAAGAATAATAGATCACAGAATACAGCTGACATGGGTACAGTAATGCTGGCACTTTTATTTTTGATGCACAAATGACTTTTAAAAAATTATGTTTGTGTGTCTAATAAATATATTGGTTGGCATTATAGTATAAAATAATTATAATAGATTAAATTTGTCACAAATATGAAAAGAAATGCATTCACTATTATCTGGGAAACTTTAAATACAGAGAAAAAGTATGGAAGGCTATGCATTAAGCCTAGTTTTATCATGTGACACATTCTAAAGCACCTTGTTGTTTTTGGGGTGTCTGGTCCACCCTTTTTGGGGGGATATCTCTCACTTTCTCCTGTACCTAAAATAGGGTCTTAAGTACCTTAGGGTCTCTCTCCACAGCCTTACCCCTCCTCTGTCAATAGACTGTAATTATGTGTTACTCCATACTGGCTAACCCAGTTGCAGGACAAGAGGGAAAAGGAGGCAAATCTCTTTTTCTGATTTAGTCTCAGTCTCAGGTACTATGTCCTTCAGTCTGGGGATCAGGACTTCTCAGGCATCCTACCCTTGGAGAAGCCTCTGCATGGTCTCCAGTACAGGAGAGGCTACCTTCCTGTGGCAAGGGGAAGTGGAATACTTCATAAGGACCCAGGATTCAAGTCTTGGGGTTCCACTCCAAGTGATATGACTTCAGTGATGCAACTTCAGTGTAGAAGATTTCCCAGAGCTGTGAAATCAAAATGTTTGCTGCTCTCATTGTGAGAAAATGAAGATAAATCCCATTAAGAAACTCTGGGAACTGGTGGGAAACACAATTCTCAGAATTGTTCCACCTCTGGCTGGGGTGTTCTACACCAAGTCCTGTCAAGCTTTGGTGAGGGCTGCTAGGAGGGGTTAATCTCCAGAACTTCTGGCCTGCAATAAGTGCAAACAGATCTGACTGCTAGGACTTTTTTTTTTTTCAATTAAATATGCTGGATACAAACAAATATTTTTTCAATCATACAATATTTTACACTATATATTTGGTTCATAATAACAGAATCATACAGTATTTGTCCTTTTGTGTCCAGCTTGGCAGGATTTTAGAGAAAACTTTCGTACAAATTCTGCAACTAGAAGTCAGCCTGTGCTCACTAAATCAGAAAAGCCCAAGAGATGGGCAGGGCATACATAACAATTGCTATATTCACTTTCTCTTTTTCCTACAAATGAGAAGCATTACACAATTATATATTTACATACCCTAGAAATTTGGGGATTCTTAATAGAGCTATGGCATCAATGTTTCTAGGCATCTTTCCGTAGTGTCCTTACCTCCCATTTCTACCAATTCTTCTCATAAAATGCTCCAGTTTCTCCCTTCTTTCTAAAGCCCCCCATCCCATAGCCTCTCCTCCTTTCCAGGTTCTGATATGCCATCTAATTCACAGGAAAACAGAAGTAATCTCAGAATCGCTCTCTTAACCTCCTGCCTCCTACCCACAATTTTATCTATAAGACCATTCCATTTCTTTCTCAGATTCATCCCATTGGAACAGGTAGAAATGTTTCTCTTTAATTATGACACTTTACTTGTTATCAGAAACCTTACTTCATCATTTTCACTTTTATTTTGTTAACAATATTTACCTTTAAACCAAATTTACACAGTCCTAAATTCTAGGACCAGAAAAAGGAAACACCTTCAGCTTTATTCTGTTACTCAATTTCTACCATCCTCACTCAGGCTGTACCTCTCACCCTAAACTTCCTGTTATTATATTGTTTCCCTTTCCAGCATTGTCTGTTTGCTGCTTGGAGCTGCTTCCTAAATTACCATCTTGAGATGGTAACAGAGCTGTACTCAGACTGCCTACTTATCCTGGGAAGCCTTACTAAGGTGCTGGCTCCAGTAGAAAAGAAGAGGATGGAGAATGTTATTCATTTGGTAAAAGGAACTTTCATTTGTCCAGTTCCTTTGCTGTCTGATTGAGATGAACTACCAGAGTTTTTGATGACTCCTCCCTCTCATGTGTAAGCAGATATCAATTCAGTGCCTCTTATGTGGGCAGAATTCCAACTAAACAGATTGGTAAAGCCTATACTACCTAAGTGAGGACATGATTCAATGGACCACTAAAGATTCTTATTCCCTGTTCAAAGAAATTATTTTCATGGCACCATCCTACTTCTAGTCATTCCTATAGAAAAAGTCACTTGCTGGATTCAAAATACCGAGAGAGAGGGACAGACTGTCAGTGAGGTGGGCAGTGAACAAAAGAGTAAAATTGTTGACAGTTGAGAATAGACTGAAAACTGTTGCTTCCCTTTTCTGGTCCTGGGCTTCAGGATGTATTAGTTTGGTTTAAAGGTATCACAAAGAAAGTGATACCCTGCAAGGGTGCAGCAAGCTCTTCGTTATCTCAGAAACTGAAAGAAAGAGCCTGCTTTCTACAGTGTTTCTATCCCTCCTTCCCGGGTGTCTTTATATCTGCGTGCTTGGCTGAGTGTGATTTTCTCTCTGGCTACTGAATGGCACAGGGCTCATAGTCCCCATGATTCTCTCTCTGAGGGGTAGAGAAAATGACTGTATTCACCCAAATACATCATGAGAGCCTGTCATTTAGGCACTCATCCTGGAGGAAGTTAATATAATCATGACTTTTAAATCACCCAATCTTTGTATCTGGGAATCCTGCCATCTAAGTTCCCTCAGACAGTTACTAAAAAAAGGGACTCAGTCTCTCAAGGTAGTAGGTATCTAACTGTAAAGACTGGCATTTCCATCTTCGGAATAACTATACCATTTAGGTAACTCATGTTTTCAAAGAGAAATCTCTTCTCTGAACACTGATATATGCCTAAAACTAACAATGCCGCAATGAGCAACAAATCCCTTTGATGAAGGTTTTCATTACCTCACCCAAGTTTCATTCCAAGCCAGAGCCAAAGACATATCTTTAACCCAAGCTCAATTACACTTTTCAAACTGACCACTAATGATGTTTGCAAATGCCAAGTAAAAACAAGTGACAAATACTGGCTGATACTTTGGTAAAGATTCCAACAGGGTCAATTACTAATCCTCTGAGGACTTGAAAGGTCATTGCATTACCAAACCCTGCTCTTTGTCAGAGTCTATTTAAGCTTCTCTGTAGAGTCAATAAAGAAAAAATTGCAAAGAAGAGCCTGTGAATAAATGACTGCTTCGGAGCCACATACTGGCAAGACCTGAGGATTTGTTTGGGAGACAATGCTCCCTAGTCCAGAGGATTTCTAGGGAAACAGAGTCGGAAAGAGGGCTTGAATCAGGAATAAAAGGAAACCTCTCCACAGTGTTCATAGGATTTTTTTTGAGAAAAAAAACTTGGAGGAGTTGATTTGAGAAAGCAATGTGCAGCTAAGTTGATTTGATTAACTTATACTTTGATAGTTCTAATACTAGATTTTCCTAATAAGAAGAACTTTGTTTTGTTCCCATTGTTTCTAATGTTTCCTACCTAAAATAACTCATTTTCTGAGTAAATCAAGGCTAACAATGGGACCCAAAATAAACTAAAATGTCCCAGATTGGGAGAGATATCTAAAAAGATAATCCCAGTGACCCACATGTTAGATTTTAATTTGGAATTCCTTCCTAGAAACGCTTTTATTTCAAGCTCTTTGCATCTATTTGTTGCTGTTGTATGTGCCCTGTGGGGAAGAAAGCAATAACTGGGCTCATTCTAAAAACTGAGGAAGCCACAATCAACTAGATCCAGGTCAGTGATAAATAAATATTTGTTCACCAAATTTCAAGTAAGTTAAATTAATTTAGCCAACTTATTTCCACTGATACAGCTTTGTAGTTAAATTCTATGATACAATGATATGGAAATGTCAATAAAATCCCATTTTCAATGTTGCAGTCTAATCACTGTCAAGAACGATTGCAATTGCCTTTATAACATTGTGGTTAGCATTTATGTCTCACCAAAAAGATGATTCCATAAATTTCTGTTTATAATGGTTTGAATTTGCTTTCCCTTTATCGTAATTCACATATTTCCAAATTGAAGTTAGGATTTGTAAATTAATGCTATTCTGAATGATTAGCCACATAGTCACCATCTCCAAATGTAGATCACCATCTACAAATATCTACACTATTCACTTGAATAGAGGAAAAACAACTCAGGGTCTGAGCTTTCTTGAAAACAAAAGACTTTTTTCCTGGCCTTTATTAAACCTGAGAGGCCTGTGATGCTGGCTTTTTACTTCCAGAAATTTATAAGGAAAAAAAATGTGATTATATTTTTTGGCAGAGGTTGAGAAAGGAAAAAAAAAAAGATGAGAAAAAATAAAATATCTTATTTCTTTATAACAACAACATGAATTCACTCTTGAAAAACAATTTAGAGATCATTCAAAAATAATACATTCTTGTATATATACAATAATTCCACTAGTTAGCAATTTGAAAACTTAAAATTTATCTTTAACTGATTAAAGTTATACTAAATTATTAACTTAGGTGATCCTAAAATTTATCCTATAAAGAGGAAACTCAGAGAAGCTTCATACCTCATTTAATTCCTTTTGTAGAAAAAGTAGAAAATATATCTAAACCAGAGCATTATTCTATGTATGAGGAAGACCAATTGCATATGAAATTCATTTAAGAACAGTGAGCTTTTTGGGAGATTTTTCATCATTTATATATCCACATCCAAAGATGAATTGCTGAAAAGAGTGAGCATGAAAGAAAGGGGCACTGTAGAACTAGACACAACTTCCAGGGCTGTTGAGTGGCTGGTGCTCAAAAAATGAGATGTTATATAGTTTCTTGGCATTTTGAAGAAAAGTATATTCATCTGAATATTAAATCATAGAACACAGCTGACATAGAGTAAGATTTGGCACTTTCATATCTGACACATAATTGACTTTTGAAAGAACATCTTGTTCATATACCTATAAATATCCATGTCAAGAGAAAGTATAATTAAAATAATTAGTATTGACAAAATTTGCACCAAAAAGTGAAAGAAAGTAGTGACTGCCATCTCGAGACTTTAAGAGAGAAAGTTTGGAAGTCAACCATAAATCAACAGATTGCCTTGCTTTTGCTGTGGTATTTGTAAGGTCTTAGCACAATCAATTAATAAGAATTATGAGAAATTTAACCTCATCTCATTCTTAAAACTATGCACAAAATGTTAGAGGTAAGGAGAAAGTGTAGCTCCCTCAATCCAAGACGAGAATTAAAAAGATGATGGGATATTTTAATACTGAATTAAAAATAACATCACTCAGGAATATTGTGATCTTTTCAGATGGACCACTTACCGACAGTCCAAGCTGAATCAATGGAAAGAATAAACAATGTCACAGAATTCATTCTGCTAGGCTTGACGCAGAATCCAGAAATGCAGAAACTCTTATTTGCTGTGTTTTTAATCACCTATTTGATCACAATGGTAGGTAACCTACTCATTTCAGTCACCATTTTCATCAGCCCCACTTTAGGTTCTCCTATGTACTTCTTTCTGTCCTATTTGTCTGTTATAGATGGCTTGTACTCTTCTTCCATAGCACCCAAAATGATCTTTGACCTGATCTCTCAGAAAAACACCATCTCCTACAGTTGTTGCATGATCCAGCTCTTTGTTGAGCATTTCTTTGCTGGAACTGAGATCATCTTGTTAATTGTGATGGCCTATGACCGCTACGTGGCCATCTGTAAGCCTTTGCACTACATGACCATCATGAGCCGGCCTGTATGTAGTTTTCTGGTGGGGATGGCTGGGAGTTTGGGGTTTCTTCATGGAGGAATCCAGATTTTGTTCATGATCCAATTACCATTCTGTGGCCCCAATGTCATTGACCATTTTATGTGTGATTTGATACCTCTCTTGGAGCTGGCCTGCATGGACACACACATTCTGGGGCCCTTGATTGTTGCCAATAGTGGGCCACTTTGTTTGCTCATTTTTTGTATGCTAATGGTGTCCTATATCATCATCCTGCACTCCCTGAGGGCTCACAGCTCAGAAGGCCGTCGCAAAGCTCTCTCTACTTGTGCCTCTCATATCACTGTTGTCATCTTATTCTTTGTACCCTGTTCATTCCTGTATCTCAGACCCATGACTTCCTTCCCCACTGACAAAGTTGTGACTGTGGTTTGTACCCTAATAACTCCTATGTTGAACCCTTTAATCTACACCCTCAGAAATGCAGAAATGAAAAATGTCATGAAGAAACTCTGGGATCAAATAATGAAAACTGGTGATCAATAAATCTTGTGATTGGAGTAGTCAGGCAAACAATTTTAGTAGTATTTTATAGAAATGTATTTCCTGATTAAACATGGGACCGTCTTGAGCCTGTCTGGATCACGTTTTTAGGAACTCACCTGCGAAGGGCAGGGCTGACATCCATTACACACAATAGGCATAACGCCTATAGCCCATAATACTTTCGAGGGTCTGTGAAAATATTTTAATTTATTTTAAAATAAAATAAAATAAAATTTTTAACATTTTCTATGAAGGAATCAGGACCAGGAAGACAAATTACTTAGGGTCCACAAATGTTATAATACAGCCAGAAGCGGTATAAAACAGATCAACAGAAATGTTTTGAACAGTTTTCATATCCAAAACTACAGGTGGAGTGAAATTTAATTTTAAAAGAGGAAACAATTTTATATGAAATAGGTTTAGAATAATAGGGAAAGGAACTTCAAGTACTTTCATCAAAATATACTTTTTTCCTTCTACTGCCTAAATATCAAAAGTTTTAAGAGTTCTCCCACCATAGTGATAAAATATTTTTACATATTGGAATCCCAAGAAGAGAGCATTTACATGCAAAGGTACTTTTTAAAAATTTTATTTCACATTGCCTGTAGTATACAATTGTCTACAAAAAGTATTGGGGGAGGGGGCAAGATGGCGGCTGAGTGAACATCCCTGTTAGAGTCTTCTGCAGGGAATCGGCTGGGCGGCGTTGGAGACTCTTTGGGACTGGATTGTTTCGGGATTTTTGCTGGTCCGGAGGTGTCTGGACATCGATTTGGAGGGAAGGTAACAGAGAGGATTCGTCTGTGAAATATACACGGAGATCCCAGCTACCTGCAGAGGATTCCCTTCTTGGGTAGGCGGAGACGAGGCATCTAGCCCCGCTCGGTGGGGCTGAGCCAGGCCGGGCCGGGCCGCGGTAGCGTTTGGAGCCGGGCGGGGCCGGTGCAGGCCCCGGCTGCGGGCCGCGGTAGCGCTTGGAGCCGGGCGGGGCCGGTGCAGGCCCCGGCTGCGGGCCGCGGTAGCGCTTGGAGCCGGGCGGGGCCGGTGCAGGCCCCGGCTGCGGGCCGAGGTAGCGCTTGGAGCCGGGCGGGGCCGGTGCAGGCCCCGGCTGCGGGCCGCGGTAGCGCTTGGAGCCGGGCGGGGCCGGTGCAGGCCCCGGCTGCGGGCCGCGGTAGCGCTTGGAGCCGGGCGGGGCCGGTGCAGGCCCCGGCTGCGGGCCGAGGTAGCGCTTGGAGCCGGGCGGGGCCGGTGCAGGCCCCGGCTGCGGGCCGCGGTAGCGCTTGGAGCCGGGCGGGGCCGGTGCAGGCCCCGGCTGCGGGCCGCGGTAGCGCTTGGAGCCGGGCGGGGCCGGTGCAGGCCCCGGCTGCGGGCCGCGGTAGCGCTTGGAGCCGGGCGGGCCCGGGTCAGGCCCCGGCTGCGGGCCGCGGTAGCGTTTGGAGCCGGGCGGGCCCGGGTCAGGCCGCGGCGGGTACGGAGCCGGGCAGGGCCGGTCCAGGCCGCGGTGGCGGGAGGTGGATGCCGGAGCCGGCTGGGCCGCTGTAGCGAGCGGAGCTGGGCGGAGCCAGGCCAGGCCAAGGCGGCGTGAGGAGCCGGGCAGAGCCGGTCCAAGCCTCCGCGGCGGGCGGAGCCGGGCCTGCGGAGGGGTTTCTGTTTTTTTTTTGTTTTTTTTTGTTTGTTTGTTTGTTTGTTTGTTTGTTTTAATTTTACTTAAATTTTTTTTTTTTTTTTTTTTTTTTTTGAGCATCTGCAGTACTGGGGAGTTCGTGGGCCCTGGGCGGCCTATTGGGGGTTTGTGGGAAGGGAGGTGCTTGCAGACCCATTTGGGCAGACAGACGGGGGGGTTTTAGGGCAAAGCGGGGGGAAGTTGTTGTTTTAGATAGTGTTGCAATTGTGACACGTGTGTACCTGTATCTCTCTTCTCCCTATCCGTTCCCCACCGTTTGCCCATCCTCTTTTTCTTTCTTCCTTTCTTCTTGCCTTTCTTTTTTCTCTATTATAATTAGTTTGGTTTTTTTTGTTTGTTTGTTTTTTTTTCGGTTTTCTCTTTCCCTCTTGTCCCTCATCTTCCACTTATTTTTACTTTAATTCAAGTATACAATAGGTGCTACAGGGAACACCTCACATTTGCTGGGTTTTCCCATCCTCCACTGCCTCATTTCTGTGTGAACTGATTTAGGCTACCTACACTATCCCCCTTCCCCTGCATCTTGATATCCACTATCATCTACTGTCTCTCCTATATTCCACCCCCCACCTCCCGTTCTTTGATCCACAAAGTGTCTAACTCTTAATTTCTAATACCTTTGTTCTGTTTTCTGTCTATTATCCACTCTTGAAACTATTACCTTTCTTTTCTTTTTCCCTCTCTCATGAAAACAATAGCTGTGTAGTTCATACCATATTCCTCCCAAATTCAGTCATCAACTTCATAAAAGGTACTCTACCTACAGCTATAACTCTATACAATCTACATGAATCTAACCTCCATCCTTCCAGATCTCATATTCCTGCTTTATTAACATACATCACCAATACAACTTTACACTTTTCCCTTGCTTACACAATTGCCTTTCCCCAACACTAATACTTTCCTCTAAAGTGAACTTAACCAACAAGTAACTAGAATAAGAAGAAAAAAGTGACAAAGAGAAGATATAACACCTGTGCAAAAATAACAACTAATTAACCTCCAAGAGCAGACAAAGAAGCTAAGGAACTGATTAAATTCGTCAAAATAAAGAGATGACCAGAAAGCAACAAAAATCTACGAACCAAACCAATAATCAGGAAAACATGGCTGAATCCAATCAACAAACCAATAATCACGAAGGGGAGCAAAACTTGGCACAAGCAATGAAAGATCTCAGAACATTTATCACCGACAAATTTGATGCAGTAATGAAAGAGGTTAACAACATGAAGACATCACTTGGAGGGGAAATTGCAGACATACGCAAAAACATAACAGATATGATGGGAATGAACACCACAGTTCAAGAAATCAAAAATACACTTGCAGCAAATATCAGCAGACTAGAAGAGACAGAGCAGAGAATTAGTGATGTGGAAGACAGTACATCAGAAATCAAACAGATAGTAGAAGGGGTCAATAAGAAGATAGAAAAAATCCAATTAGGATTTAGGGACCTGAATGACAATGCAAAACGCTCAAACATACGTATTATAGGCATTCCAGAAGGTGAAGAGAAGGGAAAGGGGTCAGAAAGAGTGTTGCAGGAAATAATGACTGAAAACTTCCCAAATCTACTGAAAGAGACAGATGTACATATCCAAGAAGCACAGCGCACTCCACAAGTCATAAACCCCAACAGGCCCACCCCAAGACATATACTTGTCAAATTATCCAATGCTCAAGACAAAGAGAAGATCCTAAAAGCAGCAAGAGAAAAGAAAACCATCACATACAAGGGAAGCTCAATTAGATTAAGTGCTGATTTCTCTTCTGAAACCATGGAGGCAAGAAGACAGTGGTATGATATAGTCAAGGTACTAAAGGAAAAAAATTTCCAACCAAGAATACTCTATCCAGCTAAACTAGCATTCAAACATGATGGAGAGTTCAAAATATTCGCAGACAAACAGAAACTGAAAGAGTATACCAACAAGAAACCTCCCCTTCAAGAAATTCTAAAGGGAGTTCTGCAGGAAGAAAGGAAAAAACAGGAAAGGCAAAGTTGGAGGAGAGTATAAGACCAACAACAACAACAAAAAAGACAAAAAAAAAATATACAAACAAAATATGACAAACACAAATCCAATCAAAATATGGCTAACACAAATAATTCCTTGATAGTAATAACACTGAATGTCAATGGATTAAACTCACCTATCAAAAGATTCAGACTGGGACACTGGATAAGGAAATATGACCCATCCATATGCTGTCTACAAGAGACACATCTTAGACCCAGAGACGCATGGAGATTGAAAGTGAAAGGCTGGAAAACAATCATACAAGCTAACAATAACCAAAAAAAGGCAGGAGTAGCTATATTAATATCAGACAAAATAGACTTTAAATGTGAAACAATTGTGAGAGACAAAGAAGGATACTACATTTTAGTCAAAGGGAAAATCTGTCAAGAAGATCGAACAATCATAAATATCTATGCCCCTAACAAGGGTGCCTCTAAATACGTCAGGCAAACGCTGGAAAAACTAAGTGAAAGAATAGATACATCTACAATTATAGTGGGGGATTTTAATACACCACTATCAATTCTGGACAGAACATCTCAAAAGAGAATCACCAAAGACACAAAACATCTGAATAGTATATTAGAGGAGCTCGATCTAATAGACATATATAGATCGCTACACCCAAACACAGCAGGATATACATTTTTCTCAAGCGCACATGGATCATTCTCCAAGATAGATCATATGCTAGGCCACAAAGAAAGGCTGAACGAATTCAGAAAGATTGAAATCATACAAAACATTATCTCTGACCACAGTGGAGTCAAGCTGGAGATTTGCAAGGGAAAGAAGCCCAGATTTCACACCACGATTTGGAAATTAAACAACACACTCTTAGAAAAACAGTGGGTCAAAGAGGAAATCTCAAAAGAAATCAATGACTACCTTGAAACAAATGATAATGATAACACAACATACCAAAATTTATGGGATGCAGCAAAAGCAGTACTGAGAGGGAAGTTTATAGCCATAAATTCATATATCAAAAAAGAAGAAAGAGCAAAAATTGAAGAACTAACTGCACATTTGAAGGAATTAGAAAAACAACAACAAAGTAACCCAACAGGAAGAAGAAGGAAGGAAATAACAAAGATAAGAGCAGAACTAAATGAAATAGAAAATAAGAAAGCACTTGAACAGATAAACAAGACCAAGAGCTGGTTTTTTGAGAAGATTAACAAAATTGACAAACCTTTAGCAACACTAACAAAGAAAAAAAGAGAGAAGATGCAAATACACAAAATAAGAAATGAGAAAGGCGATATCACCACTGACCCCACAGAAATAAAGACTATCATAAGAGGATATTTTGAAAAACTATATTCCAACAAAAATGACAATCTAGAGGAAATGGACAAATTCCTAGAAACACATAAACAGCCCATATTGACAAAAGAAGAAATTGATGATCTTAACAAACCAATCACAAGCAGAGAGATAGAATCAGTTATTAAAAATCTCCCAACTAAGAAGAGCCCAGGGCCAGATGGCTTCACAGGTGAATTCTATAAAACATTCCGGAAAGAACTGACACCAATCCTGCTGAAACTATTCCAAACCATCGAAACAGAAAGAACATTACCCAACTCCTTCTATGATGCCAACATTACCCTAGTACCAAAGCCAAACAAAGACATCACAAGAAAGGAAAATTACAGACCAATTTCTCTAATGAACCTAGACGCAAAAATACTTAACAAAATACTTGCTAATCGTATTCAACAACACATTAAACGAATTATACACCACGACCAAGTGGGATTCATCCCAGGTATGCAAGGATGGTTCAACATAAGAAAATCAATCAACGTAATACACCATATAAACAGATTGAAGGAAAAAAATCACATGATTATATCTATTGATGCAGAAAAAGCATTTGACAAAATACAGCACCCTTTCTTGATAAAAACACTCCAAATGATTGGAATACAAGGAAATTTTTTGAACATGATAAAGAGTACATATGAAAAACCTAAAGCCAATATTGTTTACAATGGAGAAATCCTAGACTCCTTCCCTCTAAACTCAGGAACAAGACAAGGATGCCCACTGTCGCCGCTCCTATTTAACATTGTCTTAGAAGTACTTGCTCGAGCACTGAGGCAAGAACCAGAAATAAAAGGCATTCAAATTGGAAAGGAAGAAGTCAAAATTTCATTATTTGCAGATGACATGATCCTATACATAGAAAACCCTGAGAGATCTACAACGAAGATTCTAGAACTCATAAATGAGTTTAGTAAAGTCGCAGGTTATAAGATCAATGCGCAAAAATCAGTAGCATTTCTGTACACCAATAATGAGCAAGATCAGGAGGAAATCAAGAAACAAATACCATTCACAATAGTAAATAAAAAAATCAAATACTTAGGAATAAATTTAACTAAAGAGGTAAAGAACTTATACACTGAGAACTATACAAGATTGTTCAAGGAAATCAAAGAAGACCTAAATAAATGGAAGACTATTCCTTGTTCATGGATAGGAAGACTGAACATTATTAAGATGTCTATCCTACCAAAATTGATCTACACATTCAATGCAATCCCAATAAAAATCAATGCAGCCTTCTTTAAGGAACTAGAAAAACTAACTATGAAATTTATTTGGAAAGGAAAGAGACCCCGAATAGCCAAAGACATACTGAAAAAGAAAAACGAAATTGGAGGAATCACACTACCTGACTTCAAAACATACTATAAAGCTACGGTGGTGAAAACAGCATGGTATTGGCATAAGGAGAGACATATAGACCAATGGAATCGAATTGAAAGCTCTGATATAGAACCTCACATATACAACCACATAATATTCGATAAAGCCACCAAACCCTCTCAACTGGGAGAGAGTGGCCTATTCAACAAATGGTGTCTGGAGAACTGGATAGCCATATGTAGAAGAATGAAAGAGGATTACCATCTCACACCTTATACAAAGATCAACTCAAGATGGATCAAAGACCTAAATATAAAAGCCAAGACCATAAAAACCTTAGAAAGCAGTGTAGGGAAACATCTACAGGACCTTGTAATAGGTAATGGATTTATGAATATCTCACCAAAAGCACGAGCAGCAAAAGAACTAATAGATAAATGGGACTTCCTCAAAATTAAAGCCTTCTGCACCTCAAAGGAGTTTGTCAAGAAAGTAAAAAGGGAGCCCACACAGTGGGAGAAAATATTTGGCAATCAGATATCTGATAAGAAACTTATAACTTGCATATATAAAGAACTCCTACATCTTGAAAATAAAAAGATAAACAATCCATTTAAAAAATGGGAAAAAGACTTAAACAGACACTTCTCCGAAGAAGAAATACAAATGGCAAGAAAGCACATGAAAAAATGTTCCAAATCTCTAGCTATCAGGGAAATGCAAATCAAAACCACAATGAGATACCATCTTACACCCATAAGATTGGCAGCTATGAAAAAAACAGAAGAATACAAGTGCTGGAGAGGATGTGAAGGAAGGGGAACACTCATCCACTGCTGGTGGGAATGCAGAAGGATCCAACCATTCTGGAGAACAGTATGGCGGTTTCTCAAAAAACTAGCCATAGATTTGCCATATGACCCAGCAATACCACTGCTGGGAATATACCCAGCAGAACTGAAAACAAGAACACAAACCAATATATGTACACCAATGTTCATAGCAGCATTGTTCACTATTGCCAAAAGTTGGAATCAACCCAAATGCCCATCAACAGACGAGTGGATCAATAAAATGTGGTATATACACACAATGGAATACTACTCGGCTGTAAGAACAAACACACTACAAACACATGTGATAACATGGATGAATCTTGAGAACCTTATGTTGAGTGAAGCAACCCAGACATTGAAGGACAAATACTACATGACCTCAATGATATGAAATAAACAAGCTGCCCTAGATAGCAAGAGACTGAACGATAGGCTTGCAGGAAATCGGAGGGTGGAGGAAGGATATGAGCCGATGTCTGCAGGGGTGGAATTTAAGACGAGATGGTGGTAAGTATGAACACAAAGAAGAGATAAAAGGGGGGCAAGGGGTTGCCTTTGCTTGGGGCTTTGCGGGTTTGAGGGTGGCTGGGGAGGGACGGGTGGGTAACGTTGCCCAAAAGTGGGGGGAGGGAGGGGTAGCATACGAACCAGGAGAGGGTCAGGGGTTGGTGGAGAGTAAAATGCCGAGAAAATCATATCAAAATATAATAAAGAGGGTTACCTGTTTAGAATGCTCGGAGGGGAGGGTCTGATGCAGGACGGGCTCCTGGGGAATGTCTAAATGCTCATTCTGCCAGAGTGGGTGACACCATGGGGTAGAAACCCAAGTAGTGAGAGTGGGGGTGGACCCACATCCTGGGGAGGACTAATGCCATCCAATAGAGGGAACTGTATCCCTCGAGAGAAAGGGTGGCTCCCAGGGCATTGGGGCAGTTGAGCAAGTTAGGCCCTGAACACTATTCCATCTATCTCTGGAAGTGGCTCCTCAGGAAACGGAGGTTGGCTATCACTGAGGGCACTAAGGTGGAAGGGAAAATGGACGTTAAATGTGTGGAACCAAAGTAAATGGGGGGTAAGAGAGGAGTTTCTTGAGAGTACACAAGGATGGATATAAAACATGTAATATTATACCATAACATATAGGAGATGACAGACTGATAATGTAAACCATAATGTAAAACATAGGATAACTAAAAATGTAAAGAACTGTGTATCCTAAAGTATGCACCATAATGTAAATACAGATGTCACCTTGTTAGAAAGCTAATGTCTCAGACTCTGTACATCACTTTAAGTAAATATGATATGAATAGGGCGTAAGAGTATCACTGTGGAAGGGAAAAGGTTTTCTGGTGGATGTGTGGGAGTGCTGTATATTATATATATACATTGCTGTGGTCTAGGACTCCTGTGAAGAAAAGCTGAATAATTAGGGGGGGGGGGGGGGAAAAAAAGAAAAAAATAGGATGTGGAATTTTTTCAAGTCAACATTCTTTATCTAAGTTCTTTATCTAACTTTATCCAAGTTCTTTATCTATCCTTTAAACTCATCGCTATATGCCATTCCCTAGTAAGGGACCATGACATTATATTGGGCTTCAAATTTCGGGGAGTTCTGGATCACAGAGTGTTTCAACAATGGCAATGGAGGGATACTGGTATGGGATACCAATGACAGATGATATATGACTGACAGGGAGCTGTACAGAACATATGTCCAGGGTGCATGGTAATGTTTGGATATACTCATAGTGGCAACAATTAAAAACCACAGTAGGGGGGGTACTGAGTTCCCGGCCAGTGGTGCTCTGTCGTGGTCCCTAGGGGAGCAGCGACAGTCTCCCAGGTACAGTGGTGGGGACCGGGAGGGAGTGAGGGTTCAACAGTGAGCCCCTGATACTAATGACTATGCTTGTGAGCTGATAAACCCAAAATAAGAACAAGGCCTAGAGCAACTTTGTGCCTGGGAATTTCCTTCTGTCAGCCTTCATGTTACTCAAATGTGGCCAGTCTCGAAGCCAAACTCAGCATGTAAATGCAATGCCTTCCCCCCAGCGTGGGACATGACACCCGGGGATGAGCCTCCCTGGCAACGAGGGACCACTATCAACTACCAACTGATGATGCAACTGGAAAATGACCTTATACGGAAGGTTCAATGCGGATCAGCAGAATATCCATGTCTACATAAAATACCATGACTTTAAAATGCTGTTTGACCTAAAGTAAGGGGGAAATGGAAAGGAGAAATGAGTTTATATGGCTACGAGTTTCTAAAAAAGAGTCTGGAGGCTGGCAGAAGGTTTGCCCTCATGCACAACTGAGCAGAGTCAGAGAGACAGATAAAGCAGATACAACCCCCAGATATTGGTTCCTTTGAGGGCTAAAGAGACCCATGGGAGTTATGGTCATGGCTGATGGGGTTAACTACCAGGGCAGATGGCCCCTCTTTGGAAATGGTGTTTATGTGTGATGAATCTGGACTCAGATGGGATCTCCCTTCATAAGACTTTCATGCTAATGTGCTGGAGGTGCAGTTAATGTTGGGGTTTAAGATATATTTAGGGGATTTGAATCTCTGGACTGACAATGTGATAGCCAGATCCTGAGCCTCAACAGACTCCAGCACCTACAATCTGATTTATTGGACTTACCACACTCAGCTAAGATGGAGGTGAAGAAGGACAACCACCACACCATGGAGCCTAGAGTGATTACAACTGAAAATGGGAGGATTGCATCCAGCATCCAGGTGGAATCTGAGCCTCCTCTTGACATAAAGGTGCAATGGACACAACCAATCCAGTGTCCACATAGAAGAGGTGGCATTGGATTGGGAAAAGTGGACATAATGGACAAAGGGTATGGGGAAAGGCAGGAAGAGATGAGAGGTGGAGGCATCTTCGGGACATGGAGCTACCCTGGATGGTGCTTCAGAGGTAATCACCGGACATTGTAAATCCTCACAGGGCCTACATGATGGAATAGAGGAGAGTATGGGCCATGATGTGAACCAATGTATATGAGGTGCAGAGGTGCCCAAAGATGTACTTACCAAATCCAATAGATGTGTCATGATGATGGGAACGAGTGTTGTTGGGGGGGGGGAGAGGGGGGGTGGGGGGGTGGGGTTGAATGGGACCTCACATATATATTTTTAATGTAATATTATTACAAAGTCAATAAAAAATAAAAAAATTAAAAAAATAAAAAAAAAGAAGTGCAACAATTGTTCTTGGTGGGTAGAAATTAGTAATTCTATCAATACAAATGAATAATTGCTGTTTATTATTATTTTTATGCGCCATCAAGATATACTATAATGCTTTGTCTTCCAGCCACAATTTCTTATTAAAAATAAAAACAACTGAAAAAAAAAAAAAAAAAAAAAAAAAAGTATTGGAAGCAGTGTTGGATGGAGCAAAAGAAATACAATTGTTAAGTATGTAGAGTTAAGGCAGAAAATATCTATGCATTGTAGTTGTTACAGGAAATTACCAGTGATGTAAGAATAAGTTTGTGTCATGGAACTAGACAACAATGCTCACAATTCTGAATTATAGAAAAGAGTCCCTACCAGAAACTTAATGAAATACTAAGAGAATTAGAAACAGTCAGATGCTTTGAGTTAGAAATCAAGAGCTTTGAATCAAATGGATCTGATTTCTCAACTTGTCTCTGGCGTTAATTAGCCTTGTAAGCAAGTTGCTTTATGTATCTTTCTCTCTATCTGTTCCTTCATCTGTAAAATGGAAATAACATTCCTTACTTCCTTAAATGGTGAGAAGTAAATGATTTAAGTTGAAAAAAGGACTCAGCTGAAAAATAATAGAAGTTGTTCAAACTCTGTACATTCTTCTGAGACGTCAGCAGAACACTTCATTTGATTTACTCTCCCCTTCAAGGTCAATTTTCCATTTTTTCCTATGGTCCCGCCCCTCCTGACCACCATCACGTTGTCTCCAGGAGCTCTTTACTCTATCAGTTCTTTCTTTCTTGTAATTTCCACTTCTGCCTCATAAAACCAAGTACATAAAGGTGTGGGGAATTCAGAGGACCAGGAGGGAGTATTGTCAGAGTATCTTTGTTTAAAGTAACTCTAAAGAAGACTCCAAAACTGTTTTGCTTTTAAATTTAAAAATATTTACTGCAAAGCAGAGTAAAACAAGCACCATGTTCTTAGCATCATTAAGCAACTTTTCTTAGGTTTAGCCATAAGCTTCCTGTTTCTACTCTGTTCATTTTTCCTTTTTAATTATGCAATATCACTTATAAATATACCATTCTTTTTAAATTAGAATGTAAATATAAAATGAAAGACTCTTCTTCTTTTCTTCTTCACTATTGGAAATTTAGTAGTGTTCTCCCAATCCTTTATTAAAATAGTATCACTTTGATGTGGGCTGTGGGTGGAAGGCTCTTTGTCTCTTCAGAGATAACTAAGTTGTTTGACTTGTGGGTGTGGAACGGTGGGGGGCTGCAGTCCTGCCCTTGGGGACTAGCAGCAGCTCCAGTCCCAGGAAATGTTTAACAATGCGGGGGCTATAAACTTTAAGTATTTAGGGGAAATGCAAAAACCAAATGTGCTACCATAAACAATTGTACAGTGAATATCTTTGTACATGTCTCCATGTACACATGCATGAAGATTTCTCTAAGTGGATACCTTAAAGCAAATGAAATGTTTTTTTTTCTTGTTGTTGATAAATACCACCAAGTAACTTTCCAGGGTGGCTGAGCTCCTTCCAGCAGTGTTCTAACAGTACCTGCTATTTCTCATCTTTGGCAACACTTGATATTGTCAATTGTTTTGGTCTTTGCCAAACTGCTGTGTAAAAATAGCACCTCATTTTTACTATAATTGGCATTTTCCCAATTACTTCTGTGGTTGGACATCTTTTAAATATTCATATAACTGTGAGTTTCTCATTCAAATATCTGCCCATTCACCTATTGTTCATTTAACTTTCTTTTTATTTGCAAGAATGTTTTGTATATTCTAATTATTTGACTTATATATATTCGTAAATATCTTCTCCTATGCAGCGACTGTTCCTTTGAGTTTGTTCATGCTTCCTTCTTGTCATTTAAAAGTTCTTTATTTAATAAATAGCCATATTTATTAATCCATTTTGTTCTTTATGTCTCATTTCAGAAAGCTTAGACCATGAATATACTCACAAATATCATTTCCCAATAATTTTTAAAAAGGAATTTTGCACTTAGTATTTTAGGAATCTAATTTTATTTTAAAACCATCAGATAAGGGGAGCGGATGTGGCTCAAGCAGTTAAAACCATCAGATGGCTTCACATTTTCTTAAAGGACCGAGTCCAAAGCCCTATCAGGCGTACATGTTTTTCCTTCTTACAAGCATTTTCTGTCTCCCATTCTCTTCCTATTCAAAAGATAATATTATATAAATTATGCAAGCCTATACTGTTGAGAGGTAAAGCCAGGGAACGGATATGGTCAGAGTTTGTAAAACAATGAAAGGGATAGAAAGAACGTGGACATATATGTCAGAATCCAGAGCACTAGAATTCCTTGGAGTTTGAAGCAGAAAGAACTAGGAAAAATGAAAAGAAATACCACTTTGCATTAGTGACCAAAAAAACAAACTGGTCTACTCTAAGGGCAACACATACTAAAAACCTAACAGAGACAGAAAAGCAAAAGACATCATAAAAAGCACTTTTTTTTGGAATGTTAGGGAAGATATAATAAAATCAGCTAAAATATGCTGGGTGTTTCCTATGTGCTAGAAACTAAAGAAAGAATTTACAAAGATTAATTTAATTCTCACAACACTTTGAAATATGTATTATCTTTATCCTTCCTTTAAAAACATGTATTGGAGGCTTCCAGAGGTTTGAACATTTACTCAAATTATTGTCACTAGTATTTCGGGAAATAAAATATTGGGAAATAAAATTGCAACTCAGGTTGCTCTGTCTGCAAGCCAGAACACTTAGCCTCTCTGTGACAGTATAGCAGCTACACTGATGCCATACAAGGAGATGAGAGGGAATAGAGCCTGGAAGCACTCAGGGCTGCCATATATATGGCTAAGAATGAAGCTATTTGCTTTATATTGGCTTTTATCTGACATTTCTACAACTGAATTAACTATTGTACAAATGCAAATTATATCAATATGCATTTCTACTTAAAGATAAGGACAAGAGCTCAAAAATAACTGACTCTGAGTTTTGTTTAGGCGAGTCAAAGCTAGATGATCTTAATCAATTAACCACATCAGGAGGCTCACCTTCATTTGTAAAATAAGGATAGTAATCACTCATATCATAGCTATTTTATAGAATTGTTTGATAATCAAACTATGCAATTCATGTGAAAAGACTGAATAAAAGTCTATGGAGATGAAAGTAAGAGGAAAGATGATTTACAGTAATAAAAACAAGCCTTGGATTGTTCCACTTAGACATAAAAAAGTTTCTCATGGCAATTTTTACTTCTTTGTTTCTCAGAGTATAAATTAATGTATTCAATACGGGTGTTAGAATACCATAAAAGAGTGCTATGTTTTTGTCTATAGATAAAGTACACGATGGCCACATGTAAATAAATATACAGGGTACAAAGAACAAGGCAACAACAGTGAAGTGGGCCCCACAGGTGGAGAGGGCTTTGCGTCTCCCCTCCACACTGTGGGACCTCAAGGTGCGCAGGATGACAATGTAGGAGGCAGCCAGCATGAAGAAGTTCAACAGGCAGATCACACCACTCTTGGTCACCACCAGCAAGCCAATGATGTATGTGTCCGTGTAAGTGAGCTCCAGCAAACGTTACAAAGCCACAGACAGTGATTGATCATGTTGGGCCAACAGAAGGGCAGTTGAAGGACAAGGAAAAGTTGAGTATGTGAATGCAAGAAGCCCCCCAGCCAAGCCACCCCCACAAGCAGGGCACAGAGGTGCCTGGTCATGATGGTCGTGTAGTGCAGGGGCCTGCAGATGGCCACGTAGCAGTCATAGGCCATCACCGTGAGCAGGATGATTTCTGTGCCTCCCAAAAAATGGGCTCCAAAGAGCTGAGTCATGCATCCTTCATTAAGAGATGGTTCTCCCCTCATACAAGGAGTCAACAATAAGTTTAGGAGCCATACAGGAAGAATAGCACGTGTTAATAAAGGACAGGTTGGCCAAAAAGAAATACATGGGGAGTCCAGAGTGGGGCTGGAAGTGATAGTGACCACAATGAGCATGTTGCCACAAACTGTGAGCACATAGATGACCAAAAAGACAACAAGGAGAAACCTCTGTACCTCCGGATTCTGTGAGAGTCCCAGAATGAAAAATTCTGAGATATTGTGTGTTATTTCCATAGATTTCAAGGACGCTGGGAATATGAAGATACAGTTTTATCTATAAAACCAAGAAAGAAACTTAATATTAAGAGAACTAGTTTGTATGTTGGGGGTCGGGCACATTGCCAGGTTTCATTTGACAACACCCGCTTTCCTTTCTGGACACTTATACTTCTCAATTCCCTGTGTTTCAAAATTCTTGCATCAATTTATTCTTTAACCACATCTTTCTTTCTTCCCAGGGTTTGTTGAAACACTTTTATTTAAATCTGCTAGTCCCTCTGTAGTCTACAGGTAAGATTCAAAGAAAAAAAATGGTTCATAGCATCAGTGAAAGGTTCTATTACATGACTATCTGCCTATTCCATACATAAGACAGACTTCTGGGTGTGAGTAGATAACAGATCCCCTTTTCTTTGTCTAATCTGGCAAAATATTACCTGGCAAAATAGTCCTATTCACTCTTTATTCTCCACGAGATAATAAGGAAACATCTGTGCCTATCTTCTTGGTTTTGGTTAAACTAAAACTGTCACTAACTCCTCAATACACTCTTTTCTTAGAAACATAGGTCTTCTTAAAATAGCTAAATCTTCCAAATTGCTGAAGATCTGTGTAATAAGAATTAAAGGAGAACCATTAAGTGTCAAGAGAAAAGAAGACACCCAGATGTAAAAAGTGCAAGAGAGCAGACTCCTATGTTGATAAGGAGGCTTCCTCCTTGTCTTCTTTCCAAGCTTTTGCACAAGAAGGCAAATAGAGCTTCTGCAATGAAAAATCTTCAGAATATAACATTATGGCCAAGTGTAAGAGTAAACACCTATGTAGCACTTAATCTTTGCCAAGATCTCTCCTAACTCCTTTATATAGATCAACTTATTTAATCCTCACATCATCCCTATGAAATAGTGTAGCAGTTTGATATGCTTATAAATTCTAAAAATAGATATTGGATCATGTTTGTAATCTGGTCTATACCTGGGCATGATTGAGTTATGATTGGGCCTTTGATTGGGCCACATCATTAAGGCATTGAGTCCCCGCCCATTGGTGGGTGGAAACTCACAGATAAAAAGCATGGCAAGGGACAGAGTTGAGGGTTTCTGATGTTGGAGTTTTGATGGAATTTGATGATGAAGTCTTAAGCTGGAGCCCCAGGAAGTCAGCATGCAGAGGAAAGAGAAGCAAGCCCTGGGAAGAGAAGAACTGAGCCAGGAGAAGAACACAGGAATAGAGATTGCTCCTTAGACATGGGAGAAACCCCAGGGAGAGAGACAGAGCCCTGATAGTCTACAGCTGACCTTGTGGAGAGAGGCAAAGTCTAGAGAGCCTCATAGTCTATAGCTGACAATGTGGAGAAAAGAGAGGAGCTGAGCCCAGAGGAACCCAGGAAGCCAGAACCCTCACAGACATCAGCAGCCATCTTGCTCCAACATGTGAAAATAGACTTTGGTGAGGGAAGTAACTTATGCTTTATGGTCTGGTATCTGTAAGCTCCTACCCCAAATAAATGCCTTTTATAAAAACCAACCAATTTCTGGTATTTTGCATCAGCACCTCATTGGCTGACTAATACAGGTATATTACAGGTTTTTCCTCATTTTGCATGATAAAAGAAAGAGACATACACACTTAACTATCACCCACTATTAAGTTTCAGAGCTTGGGCTTGAACCCAGACAATCTGGCTCCAGAGCCTGTATGCTTCCCCTCTACACCCTACTAAACCCACTATACTGATATAGGCTATGGGTGGGGGCTGTTCCTCTCTTCCTAGATAACCTGAGCTGTGTGTGTCAGTCAGTGAAATCTGCAGCCCTGCCCTTGGTAACCATGTCAACAACTCCAGTCCCAGAAAAACAATTAAGCAATATAAATGCTATAAACTTCAAATATTCAGGGAGGATACAAACCAAATGTGTTAAAAGCTTGAATGGAATGTATGAAGTTCATGCTAAAAGCTTACCTAGAATATATAGGGTTCATGTTAAAAGCTTACCTAGAATGTGGGAGATGTATGTTAAATCAAACTTATTGAGCTCTAAAACAAAGGACCATTTAACTCTTCTTCATATAAAAAGAACTCAAAAATCTTATTCGGGTCTTGGGTTTTGAATAAGAAGTTTCCAAGACTGGCTGGTGGTAAATAAATTATTTTTTTCATTCCCAAAATTATTACTGAATCCCGGCATTCCATATCCAATAATTGTACTTCTCTTGATGTCTACAACAATACCACACTACACCCCACTACACACACTACACCCACACACACACAACACAACACTACACTTACACAGAGCCAAGTTTTTCCTCTGCCACTAATTCACAGTGTAACTATCAATAACCTCTCAAATCTTCGATTACTTTATCTCTAACATGAAGATAAGAGTACTGCTGCACCCTGAGGTTACAGATAGAAGTAAATGAAATTTGCATAACAAGTGTTTGCACAGAGTTTTACAGTGATAAACATTCAATAAATGCCATCTCTGGTCATCACCATCATCAACATCATGGCAAGAAATTCTTCATGTGGCCTAAGGAGCTACTTGTGAGTTCAGGACTAAGCAAGTATTGCTATAAGTATAATTTTATTATAAGTGAGAAAAATACCTTAATACTTATCCTTCTACAGAATACGAAAGGCTGGAGAAAATATAATCCCACCTGAGTGCTACACAATGTAGCCCATGAATTTTATGCTCCAAAATAAAAATGCTAAATTGATTCATCTCTGTGATTCAAAATTGTGGGAATAAAAATTAAATTGATTGTAAAAAATTGGCAAAGAGAGGAAGTCTCATGTTTGAGTTACCCACAAGAAAAAAATTATTCCATGGAAATATATGAGAAACTTAGGAAACCTATTACACAGCATGTTATTTGAGTTGTATTTTAATTTTTTTCAACTAAAAACAAACAGAATATAGAAAACTTACACTGACAAGATATGAGGATACTGACAGGTCACCAGAACTTTGTTTTTGTGTTTTACATCTGTACGTTATGGTATGGTGGACCTGGAAGATTTCCAAAAGGATCATCTACAGCAGTTCCAAGCCTTCATCCTAGATTTGACTCTTTTACATGAATAAACTACTAGATGAGATTCTAATTGTTTTTTATTTTGAAGAAAAGCATACATTGGGCAGTTGCTACTGATAACAGAAATTCATGAGCTGAAAGCTTGCTCAGTTCATTTAAAAGCACCTGGGAATTTGTTGTAGCATCCGTTTCCCTTTTCTTTGCTGACGAATCCTATGAAATTTTTAATTATCTTTTCCAATTGCTCCATTTTAAAGATGGTGAATTTGAGGCTCCAAAAGATTAGATGCATCTGGTCCAGTCACCTGGCTATTCATGGCAGAGACACAGCTAGAAACTCCATTGCTCCAGCATTTTGGGTACAACCAGCACCTTTCACTGCCTACTTCCTCTGGTGTTAGCCCACCAAAGAAAAGTAACTACTGCTAACAATAGGAAGAGAAGCCTCACAGAACCGGCTGTGGCTTATTGGCTCTGCATTCACTAAATTCTTAGCAGAAAACTGATTCACTCAATCTCAGAGAAAACCTTTCTTCTTCCCCTGACAAAGGTTATTTGTAAGGTGGGAGTGATAACATGGAGATTATCAGTGCTGTATGTTTTCTGCCTCTCTGAGGAAACTAATTCTCCCCTCACAGACCACTTGCTGAAGCACTAGCTTCTGTCTTGTTCACAGGTGAGGACAAGATTGCTGCCATCATCTAATTAGTCCCTTTGAATACAGTTTTGATCTCACAAGGAAACAATTTCTATTTGCCTCCCAGAAGTGACCAGTGTCCTTCTAGCATCTAGAGAGAGAGTCCACAAATTGTCAGAAAGAAAAGGGAGTTAATGAATTTCAGGAACTGATATTGAAGGATCAGAGTTTATGGGGAATTCAGTTAATTTAACAACAAAAATCAACAGCATTTTTGGACCACATTCTGTGTACCAGGCATGGGACCAAGCCCATTCACATGTATTATCTCCTTCATGGCCCCTACAAGCTGAGAGAGAATTATCACAATCCATTTACCATACCTTATCTGTGTTGACTGCTCAAAGATCAAGTTAACTAGATTCAGAACAAACTCAATTGCAATTACATTTCCACCATTCAGTCATTCAGTAAATGTATTCAGGTGCTATTTAATAAAGCCAACATTTTTCTAAATGCATAGAACATCATAGTGTGTAAGTCAGATATGTTCCCTGGCAGTGTGGAATTTATTCTCTAGAGGAGGCAATAGCCATCTCCAAAACAAAGCAAAGGGAAAAATAAATAAACAGAATAATTACAACATCAAATATGTGATATGAAATGATATTAAAGAAACAATCAGCAAGGAAGGATAACCATAAAGCAGATTCTAGTCTAGACCTCCTTTAGGTAGGGGGTCAAGGAAATCTTTGAGAAGGTGACATGTGAGCTGAGACCTAAGGAATGAGAAAAAGTGAGCCTTATGGAGAATGGAAGGGGCTGGGAACTGCGTGGACAAATGCCCAAAGCAGAAAAGAGTGTCTTGTAGGAACTGAAACCAGGCCATGATGGTTGGAGCACTGTGGGAAAGTGGGACAGTAACATACAATGAGTGGATCTGGGGAAGTACTGTATATTGTATATATGAATTTCGGTGATCTAAGACTCTTGTGAAGCTGACATTATGTTGGGATTCACTTTACAGGAAGTTTTGGATCACAGAGTGGTTCAACAATGGCAGCAGAGGAATACTGTTTAGGATGTTATTGACAGGATATATATGGTTGACAGGGAGTTATACAGGGCATATGTCCAGGGTATATAGTAATGTCTAGATATACTCATAGTGGAAACAATTAAAAACAACAGCTGGGGGGGTACTGGGCCCCTGGCCGGGGGGTCACTGTCGTGGACCCTGGTGGAGCAGCGGCAGTCCCCCAGGTGCAACGGCAAGAACCAGGAAGGAAGGAGGGCCCAACAGTGGGCTCCTGATACTAATGGCCATGCTTTTGAGCCTATACACCTGCAATAAGAACAAGGCCTAGAGTAGCACTGTGCCTGGGAGTTTCCTCCTGACAGCCTTCATGTTACTCAAATGTGGCCAGTCTCACAGCCAACTCAGCATGTATATGCAGTGCATTCCCCTCAGCATGGGACATGACACCCGGGGATGAGCCTCCCTGGCACCGAGGGATCACTACCACATACCAGCTGAAGATGCAACTAGAAAATGACCTTGAATTAAAGGTTCAATGCGGATCAGCAGAATATCCCTGTCTACATATAATAACATGACTTCAAAATGCTGTTTGACCTAATGTAAGGGGGAAATGGAAAGGAGAAATGAGATTATACGGCTATGAGTCTCTAAAAAAGAGTCTGGAGGTTGTCAGAAGGAATGCCCTTATGCACAACTGAGCAGAGTCTAAGAGACAGATAAAGTAGATACAACCCCAGGTATTGGTTCTTTTGAGGGATAAAGAGACCCACGGGTTCTATGGTCATGGCAGATGGGGTTCACTGCCATGTCAGATGGCCCTTCTTTGGAGCTGGTGTTTCTGCGTGATGGAATTGGACTCAGAGGGGATCTCTTTTCACAAGACTTGCATGCTACTTTATTGGAATTGTAGTTGGTGCTGGGGTTTAAGATATATTTAGGGGATTTGAATCTCTGGACTGATAATATGACACCCAGGCCCAGAGCCTCAACAGACTTCAGCTCCTACACTTTGATTTATTGGACTTACCCAACTCAGCTAACATGGAGTTGAAGAAGGTCAGCCACCACACCATGGAGCCTAGAGTGCCTACAACTGAAAGCAGGAGGAGTGCATCTAGTATCCATGTGGAATCTAAGCCCCCACTTGACATAGATGTGCAATGGACACAACCAATCCAATGTCCACAGAGAAAATGTGGAATGGGTGTGGGAAGGGTAGCCATGGTGGCTGCTGGCTTTGGGGAATGGGAGGAAGAGATGAGATGTGGAGGCGTTTTCGGGACGTGGAGTTGTCCTGGGTGGTGCTTCACGGACAATTACGGGACATTGTAGATCCCCCCGGGGCCCACTGGATGGAACGTGGGAGAGTATGGGCTATGATGTGGACCATTGACTATGGGGTGCAGTGATGCTCAGAGATGTACTTACCAGGTGCAATGGATGTGTCATGATGATGGGAGAGAATGTTGCTGTGGGGGAGTGGGCGGTGGGGGCGGTGGGGTTGAATGGGGCCTCATATTTTTTTAATGTAATTTTTAAAAATAAATAAATAATTTAAAAAAAAAAACATACAATGATGTTAAGGGATTATCAAGAAGAGGAACCTGATCATGCTGGGCCTTGAAGGACACAGTAAGAAGTTTGGATTTTATTTTAACTGCAGTTGGAAACCATCAAGGAAGGGTATACCACCATTCAAATATGTTTTAAAGGAGCACACTAGTTCTTATGGGAAGAATGGCTTGGAGTGGAACAAGAGTGAGAGTTTGCTTTAGCAATGACTTAACCTCTCTGGACTTTAACCATCTCTTCTATAAAATGATAATAATAATACAGAAAAAAAAAGCAAATATAAATGATTAATGGAGTTCAAACTATCAGACAGGGAAAACCTGTGCAACTCATGGATGGACCAAGAGTCCCAGGGACTGGTTGTCAGATCAAAAACTGTGCTGTTCCTGTTGCAGGTTGCCACAGGTTGATTTCACTAAAATACTTTGCAGGCTTCTTGTGGAAATCTGGGGCAGAGAATGCACACTATCCAGTTAATAATGGGTAGCTTTTAGTATTATCAAATTGTAATACCCAGTTCCAATCAGAATGCTAAGGTCATATGACCTTAAAAATGTTTATTAAATTATTCTGTTACTGAGGAAGTAGTAGGTTCACATAGGTTGATGAGTTGATCAAATTTCCATAGTTTAAGTGTCAAAGCTAAATGATCAAGGTGAGGAAAATAAAAAGCTTTATTCATGTGCACTCACCAGACTCTCAAAAATTTTTACACCCTATATGACTTTGAGTTCCTTGAAGGGAATGATGTGCACTGATTTCACTTCTCTAAACCTTAATTACCTCACTTATCAAATTTAAAGAAACCAAGATTATCTCTAAAATCCATTCCAATTTAGTTTTATCTCAGAAGCTGGTTAAAATTAAAACAATCTAGGCAGCAGACTTGGCCCAGTGGTTAGGGCATCCATCTACCACATGGGAGGTCCGCCGTTAAAACCCCGGGCCTCCTTGACCCATGTGAAGCTGGCCCATGTGCTTTGCTAATGTGCACAAGGAGTGCCATCCCACGCAGGGGTGTCCCCCGCGTAGGGGAGCCCTACGCGCAAGGAGTATGCCCCATAAGGACAGCCGCCCAGTGCAAAATAAAGTGCAGCCTGCTAGGAACAGCACCACCCACATGGAGAGCTGACACAACAAGATGACACAACAAAAAGAGACACAGATTCCAGTGCTGCTGACAACAACAGAAGGGGACAAAGAAGACACAGCAAATAGACACAGAGAACAGATAACCAAGGTGGGGTGGGAAGGGGAGAGAAATAAATAAATAACTCTTTTAAAAATTAAAAAATAAAATGATCTACTCGTCACACCTAACCACCTCTACCCTCCAAAAGTTTCTCTTTGAACTATGTCTGACAAAAAAGATTGAAGAAAACCTTGAATGAAGGTTCTCATGGAGGGACCCAGAGCTATGGGCCAGCACCAAGAGTGCCAGCCCCCCAAATCAGTGGGGTAAATGAGTCAGCAGCAAGTGGCTGCCAGGTCATCTGATTTCCCTCTGTCCCTTCCTTCCATTATCCTCGTAGCTATTTCATTTCCATGATGCAATTACTTTTCACATATTCCCTTCTTTAAAAAAAAGAACTAGCTATCTAGCAAAATAATATTTTTTTTTGATTCATGGGCTCAGGAAAAATTCAGTTCTGGTGACTGAATGCCCATGAGTATTTCTGTGTCCAGATGGTAGAATCTATCTGGTTTGAGCACAGAAGTGACTGTAAAGCTTATCCCTTGTTATAGTTTGCTAGGCTGCCAAAATGCAGATACCATGAAATGGGTCAGTTTTTAACAATGGGAATTTAACTTACAAGCTTACAGTTTCGAGGCTGAGAAAAATATCCAAATCAAGACATTGTTGGGTGATGCTTTCTCCCCAAAGACCAGCTGCCAGTGATCCTAGACTCCTCTGTCACATGGTAGCGTCTGCTGGTCTCTCCCTTCTCTTCCTGGTTTACTTAATTTCAGATTCTTACTTCTGTGGTTTTTCTCTCTCTTTTTTTCTGTACTCATCCTGTTCATAAAGGACTCCAGTGAGAAGATTAAGACCCACACTGGGCCATGCCTTACTGAAGTAACTTAATGAAAAGGTCCTATTTACAATAAGCTAACACACATAAGAATTTGATCAGCTTCAAGGAGAAAATAAAATGGGAATGGATTTTAGAGGTCATCTTGACTTCTTTTCTAATTTGATAAGTATATTTAAGAATAGCTATTATGGGGTCCATACAGCTTCAAACCATGATGCCCCTTTAAAAGTAATTCCAGTGTTACTACAAAGTCATGTCAATAACTTCAAAAGGCCCTTGAATAATGACCAAAATTCTTACTATATTTCTTTTATCAACTTTTTCCCAGATGTCCTCAAGGAACATTTAAAACTTTATTCATTTTACTTAAAATTCCCTTCTCCAACTTCCAATCTCTACTTTTTATTTTTAATTTCAGGATTCCCTGTTTGTTGTGGCAAAAACTTTCTTATAACTACATTGCAATGTCTGGTCAACCTTCCTTCCTCCCTCCCTCCCTCCCTCCCTCCTTCCCTCCCTCCCTCCCTCCCTCCCTCCCTCCCTCCCTTCCTTCCTTCCTTCCTTCCTTCCTTCCTTCCTTCCTTCCTTCCTTCCTTCCTTCCTTCCTTCCTTCCTTCCTTCCTTCCTTCCTTCCCCTCTCTCGTTCATAGGAATCAGGCCTGCATTATCCTTGGTGGCTTTTCCCGTCAGTTCCTGGGAACTTACCCTCACCACTGTTTCCCCAATAACTCTCTTTCACATCTACTCCATCTTTTTTTTTAATTATCTTTTTTTAAAGTTAATAGAGCACACAAAACATTAAAGCCTAATTCTCTGAGAACTAGGACTAACACATACTATGTAAAAAATTCCTACAAATCAATAAAATGAAGACATAACAAAGTGAGACTTGAAAAAAAAAATTCATTAAAAAAAACTCCAATGGCCAATAATATATAAAAGGAAGGCATACCTCTAGTCATACAGGAACTATGTTATAGAATCACAATAAAATATGACTACAGTGCTAATATTAAAAGAACTCTCAATATCAAGGTTTCTTTTTCAAGGATATAGAGAAATGATATCTCAGATGGTAAAAGTATATATTGGTTTTCCAAGTGCATATTGGACAACTATTTGATATTGTTGACTAATGTTGACTATATATATAACATATGACCCAATATTCTACTACTAGGTATAAATCCAAGAAATATGTTGTACACCTGTGCATAGAAGACACACCATCAAGAGCAGTAACAGGGAAGCGGACTTGGCCCAGTGGATAGGGCGTCCACCTACCACAAGGGAGGTCCACGGTTCAAACCCCGGGCCTCCTTGACCCATGTGGAGCTGTCCCATACGCAGTGCTGATGCATGCAAGGAGTGCCGTGCCATGCAGGGGTGTCCCATGCTCAAGGAGTGAACTCCATAAGGAGAGCCGCCCAGCATGAAAGAAAGTGCAGCCTGCCCAGAAATGGCGCCGCAAACACAGAGAACTGATGCAGCAAGATGACACAACAAAAACAAACACAGATTCCTGTGCCACTGACAACAACAGAAGTGGACAAAAAGAACGCGCAACAAATGGACACAGAGAACAGACAACTGGGGTGGGGAGAAGGGGAGAGATAAATAAAAATAAATCTTAAAAAAAAAAGAGCAGTTATAGAGCATTATATGTAACGGCACAAAACTAATAACAACCCAAATAGCCATGAACAATAAAATGAATAAAAAATTATGGTATATGTCAAGAGCTGAGCTGAACAGAGCAGAGTTGCCAGGCATCAAGGTGATCAATTAAAACAATAAACCAAAATGAAAGTAAAAGTCAAGTCTTTAATCACTGCAGGAGTATAAACAAGAGGCCAAACAGGAAAGAATGCCAACTCCCAAAATGTTCCATTTTTCCCCCACAGAATAAAGGTCAACTGTATCAGCTCAGAAGTGGGGAATCCTCTCACTGCTCAGGGAATTCCAAACAAAAAGGCTCCCGCCATTTTATGAACCTGGGGCCTGGGGACAGGGAAAGGGGAAGGGCTAGGACTGGAAAAATATTGAATACTGAGAGTAGAGATGTGTCTTCAAGTCCCTCTGATAAGGTTGTCTTGGGATGAGCTTCTATGAAAGACCTCTGCCAAGAGCCCCTAATAAGGAGGCCTCAGAATGGAAGCACCTAGACTAATAATGCAGGTATGTATAAGAGCTTGGACAGCTGGTGGGGGGTGAGGAAGACGATGGCCCTGAGTCCTTGACTGCATCTCCCTTTAGAGACTGCAAAGCATTGGCTGTATGCCTCATGTATGGGGAGGGATGTTTTCCCCAGGAGCCCTGCCAGGTAAAGCCTTTGTAATTGTCTCTGGCCAGACCTGAAAGATCACACAAAAAATTTTGGCCTGGAGCAGGACTCCTCACTTCTAAATCAAGTTTATTTTTATATAGCCTGGTAATGGGGAAAAGGTGAAGGAAAGTTTCCATAGGCAGAACACAATGCAAGTTAAAATACACTTGATAATCTGTGAAGGACTCACCCTATCTTATTAATAAAATTGGGGGGTGGGGGTGAGGAGGGCCAATGCAACAGCCTCTGCAACAGTCATAGCATTAACTTATGTTGGCACCAAGGGTAGTATCGTGGCCTTGAGCCGCCATTAATCAATGCTGAGTCTCCAGGCATTGCAGGCCTTCCACACAGACCCAAGGAGCTATCTGGCTATGGAATGGAGGAATTGCCCCACAGAGCACTTTGGCTACCTTAAGCTCGTCAATGAGCAGTTATTTCTTTTTCTCCCCCACACAGCTGATGTTTGGCAAACAATAGCCCTAGATGTCAGTGGATGGATAATTCATTGTCTTCCACCTACCCCACTAACTACAGCAATTCTTTTCAGGGGTGGAGTAGAAAGGAGAGTCAGGCTGCATATAGCCAGTACATCAAGACCAACAACACATTCAGTAGCAAGGAGGCTTGTAGGGGCCAGAAAGGATCCACTCATAGCAGGGCCATGGTTGAGATGACCTCAGCCCCCAGATGAGAGAACATTGTACATTTCTGCCTCATCTGGTGCCAGGGGCTGTGAGGACCACGATTCCTTATGCACCAGTGCCTGAAGGTCCAAGAAGTGCAACTCTCTCCCACCTCCCCACTGATCTTTAATCTTGGCATAACGTCTTCAGTCTGCCTTGTGGACTTGTTTGTTTTCGAAAGCCAAAAGGTCGAGGTAAAAGTTGCCAGGGCTCTCTAACTCATCTCCAAATTCATTAGGATGGATGGAGTAGCCCTTATATTAGTCATAGGGTCTCCTGTCAGGAACCCCCATGACCCAGGATCTGAGCCGTGGCTGGGAGGCCACCAGTCTCTTCCTCACAGACAACATTATTGGGTAACCAGACCCAGGGATCTCTTCAGGAAGGTGCCAGTTTGCCCAGGAGAGGGCACTTGGCACCATTTTTACATCATGCTCTCTGTTGGTTCAGCTTTGCTATTTTGGCAGTAGCTGTTTTTACCGTATCTGGGAATTTGTCAGTTAAGATCCAGATTATGTAACAGACTGATTTACCTCCTGATGTCATGAGGAGATTTAATTGGGCTCATGAGCAGCAAGAACAAACCCTAGAAATCTGAGTCTGATTAACAATCTCATCTACTGTTCCCATTATCTCATTGTAGAGCTAAGGGATCACCATGTGGCTCATAAGGCCACTATAGCCACCATGGGTGTGGTCCAGACATGCTTTTCCTTGGTAGGGAACTCAGCGCAGGTGGGCCAAATCTGTGAGAGCCTAAATAGTACTCAGCTGAGGAAGGAGAAGTCCTCAGATGTTTGTTCATGCTCCCCCTCTTCCTCCTTCTCCTTAGGCAAAGTAGCCACTTTCAGGGCATTCTGAGGTGGGGAATCAATAGTGACAGTCCCCACAAAGTACCACTCTTACTCACTAAGTTTAACAATATTGCCTCCTTCATCAAAGGGGTAAACTAGCTAAGTGTCTAAGATCTCCTTATGTTGCTGAGCAAAACAATCCTGAAGAGGTCTACATTCTTTTTCATTAAAGGCACAAGTCTCAATAACTCACTGTGTCTCAGACTATCATCAGTGCCAGAGACCAGCTTGAGCTAGCAGTTGCCGTTGGGTATAATTTAGCTTGCAGGGTCTCCTATTTCCTTTACATTATCATATAAATTTTATCATCAGCTTGCCTGTATTCGCAAAAAAAATCCTTCTGGATAATTATTGGAATTGTGCTAAATATGTATATCGATTAGGGCAAGATGGCAGGGAGAAGTGACATTTATTAAGTTGAGTCTTCCAAATTATAAACTCAGTATGTCTCTCCATTTATTTAGATCTTTGATTTTATTCAAGTGCTTTTTAATTTTTAGCATACTGATCACACATGTGTTTCAGATGACATACATATTTTGTTGTTGGAGCTACTAAAGATGGCATTATATTTTTATTTCAATTTCCAATTGTTCACAGTTAGTATACAGAAAAAATTATTTTATGTATTGACACTACATCCTGAAACTCACATATTAGTTTTGGAAGTTAAACTCACTTATGAGGTATAGGATCTCCTTGGTAGATTCCTTGAAATTTTCTTTATAGAGAGTCATGTTGTCTGTGAATAGTGACAATTTGCTTTTTTCTTTCCATTTTGCATGTATTTGCTTTCTTTTTCTTGCCTAATTTCACTAGTTAGAACTTCCAGTGTGATGTTGATTAGGAGTGGTGAGGAAGATATTGTTCCCAAATTCAGGGTGAAGCATTTAGTCTTTCACCATTACACATACAAATTTATTTGTATATGCACTTTTTCAGATTAAAAACAACTCTCTCTGGGGAGCAGATGTGGCTCAGTGTTTGAGCTTCTCACATGGGAGGTCTCAGGTTTGGTTCCTGGTGCCTCCTAAATTTAAAAAAAAAAAAAAGGAAAACAAGCAAACAAATGAAAAAACCAACTCAGGGGAGCCAATGTGGCCCAGTAGTTAAGTCCCAGCTTCCCACACACAAGGTCCTGAGTTCAATCTCTGGGCCCAGTACCTCAAGAAACAAACAAAAAAAACAATCCTCTCTATTCTCAGTTAGTTGAATTTTTTCAAATATTTTTCTGCAACACTTGTTACAATCATTTGGTTTTTTCCTTGTCTAAATGTTAGTATGGCAAATCACCTTGATTCATTTTCAAGTATTGAAATACCTTCCATCCCAGGATAAACTCCATTTAGTTATGCTGTATTATTCTTTTTATACATTTCTGTATTCAATTACTTAATATTTTATTGAATATTTTTAATATATTTTTCATGAGAAACATTGGTCTTTGTTTTCTTTTCTTGTACATCTTTTTCTGTGTTTTGGTATCAAGATAATGTAGCTCTCACATAATGAGTTGTTAAGTATACTACTCTCTTCTATCTTCTGATAGAGATTGTGAAGTAGTGGTGTTATTGTTTCTTTAAATATTTGGCAGAAATCACCAGTGAAATCTTCTTGGCCTCAGGGTTTGTTTTATGACAGGTTTTTAAATACAATTTCAATATGTTTAATGGCTATAGGGCTATTAGGCTTATCTGTTTCTAACTGAGTATGTTTTAGTAGATTTTGGTTTTCAAGGAATTTGACCATTTAAGCTAAAATGTCAAATAAATATACATAGCGTATTTATTTATTTTAGTATTCATTTATCATTTTGACACATTTGTTGGGTCCATAGTGATATTCCTCTTTCTTTCCTGATATTGGTGATTTCTATCTTCTCATTTTTTCTTTGTCAGTACTTCTCGTTGTTTAACAGTTTTATTGATCTTTATAATGAATCAGGTTTTTTTCCAGTTCTCAAATTCACTGATTTTACCCTCTGTTATTTTCTACATTCTGTATACTTTATATGTATTTTACTCTTCTTTTTTATCTTTAAGTGTAAGCTTATACTTTTAATTTGAGATATTTTAATTTTCTAATATAAGCACTAATAATAAATTTCTCTGTAAGTGCTCCTTAAAGTACTTCACACAAATTTTGTATTTTCTTTTTGCTAAGATTAAATTAATTTCTTATTTCACTAGAGGGTACTAGTTTGACTCATAGATTATTTAAAAGTATGTCATTTAATTTCCAAGCGTGTGGTAATTTTCCTATTATATTTCCATTAATACTTCCTAATTTAAATCAATTGTAATCAGAGAACATAAATTTATATTATTTCAATTGTTTTATATTAAAACAATTTTATGTTTTATGTTTCTTTTAAGACCCACGATATGGCCAATCTTGTTAAATGTTACACATGCTCTTGCAAAACATATATTGTGTTTTTGTTGCATGGAATGTTCTACAAATGTGAATTAGAGCCATTAAATTTATAATGTTGTTCAGTTCTTCTATATATGTGCTGAATTTCTGGCTATTCATTCTATTACTTACTTTAACAGGTGGGTTGAATCTCTATATTAGTGAAAGTGTACACTTCTACTTTCACTTTTTTCAGGTTTTGCTTGATTTTTCTTGAAAGTCTATTGTTAGGAACAGACTTTGTAATGCATTGAATCGTGCACCCCTGTTTAGACATGTTCTTAGTCCTGGTCTGCATTCTGCTGTCTGATGACCCATTGTAAATAAGTTCTCTTAAAGAGGTTACTAAAGTTAAAGTGTATCCTAATTGAATCAGATTAGTGGAGTTCTTTTAAGCAACTGAAAATCAGATACAGAGAGAAACTACAGGGAGCAGCCAAAAGCTAAAAGTCAATGGAACTTGGTAAGAGAAAGGAATAGATGCTGCCAGGTGCACTACCATGTGACAGAAAAATCAAGGTCCTCAATTTTGGACTTCCCATGGCCTCAAAACAGCAAGCCATTGAATTTCCACTGTTTAAGCCAACCCATTATACAGTGTTAGTTTTAGCAGTTAGGAAACTAAAACGGACATATTTAGGATTGTTATGTCTTCTTTTTGTGTGTGTCTTTATTTATTTTTTTAAGGTTACATTAAAAAAATATGAGGTCCCCATATACCCCCCACCCCATTCAGCCCACTCCTCCCATAACAACAACGTCCTCCATCATCATGGGACATTCATTACACTTGGTGAATACATCTCTGAGCACTGCTGCACCACATGGTCAATGGCCCACATTATAGTTTGCCCTCTCCCCTAGTCCACCCAGTGGGCCATGGAAGGACACACAATATCCAGGATATTATGTCTTCTTGTTTTTTCAAGGTTTGCCTATAGGATTTATGTGGTCTTTTTTTATTTTTATTTTTGTCTTTATTTTTTTAATATTACATTCAAAAAATATGAGGTCCCCATATACCCCCCACCTCACTCACCCCACTCCTCCCCCCATAGCAACAATCTCCTCCATCATCATGAGACATTCATTGCATTTGGTGAATACGTCTCTGAGCACCACTGCATCTCATGGTCAATGGTCCACATCAAAGCTCACACTATACCACGTTCCACCCAGTGGGCCATGGGAGGACATACAATGTCCAGTACCTGTCCGTACAGCATCACCCAGGACAACTCCAAGTCCCAAAATGCCTCCACATCTCATCCCTTCCTCCCATTCCCTACCCCCAGCAGCCACCATGGCCACTTTCTCCACACCAATGCCACATTTTCTTCGATTACTAATCACAATAGTTCATGAATAGATTATCAGTAAGTCCACTCTAATCCATTCTCTATTCCTCCATCCTGTAGACCTTGGAATGGTTGTATCCACTCCACATCTGTAACAAGAGGGGGCTTAGATTCCACATGGATGCTGGATGAAATTCTCCTGCTTTCAGTTGTAGGCACTCTAGGCTCCATGGTGTGGTGGTTAACCTTCTTCACCTCCATGTTAGCTGAGTGGGGTAAGTCCAATAAACCAGAGTGTAGGAGCTGAAGTCTGTTGAGGCTCAGGGCCTGGTTATCACATGGTCAGTCCAGAGATTCAGGTCTCCTGGTTATATATTAAACACCAGCACCAACTACAGTTCCAGTAAAAGTAACAGGAGAGACTTGTGAACAAAGATCACATATGAGTCCAGCTCCATCACACAGAAACACAAACTCCAAAGAAGAGCCAACTGACATGGCGCTGAACTTCATCTGCCATGACCATAGAACCTGTGGGTCTCTGAAGTCCTCAGAAGAACCAATACCCGGGGTTGTATCTACTTTATCTGTCTCTGGGACTCTGCTGAGGTGTGCATAAGGGCAACCCCTCTGATAACCTCCTGGCTCTTTTTAGAGACTCATAGCCATATAAACTCATTTGTTCTTTCCATTTCCCCCTTGATTCAGGTCAAAAAGCATTTTTAACTCCTGATATTATATGTAGATTGAGATATTCTGCTGGTCTGAGTTGACCCTTTTATTCAAGGTCATTTTCTAGTTACATCATCAGCTGGTACTTGGTAGTAATCCCTAGGCACCAGGGAGGTTCATCCCCAGGAGTCATGTCCCACACTGAGGGGAAGGCAACGTTTTTACATGCTGAGTTTGGCTTCAAGACTGGCCACATTTGAGCAACACAGGGGCTCTCAGTAGGTAACTCTTAGGCATCCTACAGCTCAAGTCCTTGTTCTTATTTCAGGTGCACAGGCTCACAAGCATAGTCATTAGTGTCAAGGGCTCATTGTTGGACCTTCCTTTTTTTTTGGTCTTTGTCATTGCAATTGGGGGATTGTTGCGTTCCTTTAGGGACTGTGATAGAGTTCCCCTGGCTAGGAACTCAACACTCCCTCCGTTGTTGTTTTTAATTGTATCCACTATGAAAATATCCAAACATTTTTATGTACCCTGGATATATGCCCTGGAGAACTCCCTGCCAACCATGTGTCCCCTGTCAATAACATCCAACACCAGTATTCCTCCCCTGACATTGTTGAACCCCTCAGTGATCCAAAACTTCCTGAAAAGAGAAGCCCAATATATTGCCAGGTTCCATTAATAGTAAAATGGAATATAGTGATGAGTTTAAAGGTTAGATATAGAATACGTATTAATTTGGAAAAATTAAGGTAGAAATAAATTAGGGTATTAAAAAATTTAAAAATACAAAAGCTTTGTTTTTGATGTTTTGCCTTCCATCACTGCAATAAGTGTTGCCCTGTATGCAAATTGGCAAGACAATTACTTATGTCATTTCCTCAGTGTCTACATCCTATCTTATTCTTTTCTTTTTTCTAATTATTAAGCTTATTCACAAGAGTTTTAGATCACAGTAGTTCATACATACAATATACAGTACTCCAACATATCCAGCATAAAACCTTTTCCCTTCCACAGCAATAATCTTTTTACATATTCATACTATATTTACTGAAACTGATGTATGGATATTGAGACAATAGCTTTCAAAAAAGGTAACATTTGGGTTTACATTGTGGTTTATATTTTAGACTATACGATTTTCTACATTTTTAGTTATCTTATGTTTTACATTATGATTTACATTTTAGCCTATCAGCCCCCATATATTTTTGGTGTAATTTAACATGTCTTATATCCATCCTTGCGTACTCTTGTGAAACATTTCCATTGCCCACACAGTTACAGTGGTTCCATCTATTCAATACTGTTTCCCCCTTCCCTTAGGGCTCACAGTGACAGTCAATATTCATTGCTTGAGGTGCCATGTTTAGAGATACTTGCAACAATGTTGAGGGCTTGACATACTCAACTGCCCTAATGCACTGGGAGCCACCATTTCGCTTGAGAGATACAATTCCCTCTATTTGAGGGCACCTGTCCTCCCCAGGATGTGGGTATACCTTCACTCTCATTATAAGGGTCTCTATCCAATGATATAACCCACTTTGGCAAAATGAGCATTCACATATTCCCTAGGAGCCTGTCCAGCATCAGATAATCCCCTTTAAGCATCTTAAACAGGTAAACTTCCTTATTATATTTTTGAAAATGTTTTCTCAGCATTATACTCTCAACTAAATACCTGACAATCTCCTATGTTTGTATGTTGCCCCACCCTCCCCCTAATTTCTTGGGCAATATTACCCATCCTCCCATCCTAAGCCCTCCTCAAGCCCACAAAGCCCCACCCAAAGGTAACCCTATACCCCCATTTTATCCCTTCCTTGCACAAATACTTACCTCCAGCTTATCATAGATTTCACCCATGTAGGTATCAGCTTACATCCTTCCTCTACCCTCCAATTTCCTGTAAGCCTATCATCCAGTCTCTAGCTCTCTGAGGGAGCTTGGTTTACTTATTTCATATCATTGAGGCCATGTAGTATTTGTCCTTCAATGCCTGGGTTGCTTCACTCAACATAAAGTTCTCAAGATTCATCCATGTTATCACATGTGTTTGTAGTGTATTCATTCTTAAAGTTGAGTAGTATTCCATTGTATCTATATACCACATTTAATTTATCCATTCATCTCTTGATGGCATTTGGGTTGATTCCAACTTTTGGCAATAGTGAACAATGCTGCTATGAACATTGGTGTGCATATATCTGTTTGTGTCCTTGTTTTCAGCTCTACTGGGTATATACCCAGCAGTGGAATTACTGGGACATATGGCAAGTCTATGGCTACTTTTTTGAGAAACCACCAAACTGTCCTCCAGAATGGTTGGATTCTTCTGCATTCCCACCAGCAGTGGATGAGTGTTCCCATTCATCCACATCCTCTCCAACATTTGAAGTGTTTTGTTTTTTTCATAGCTGCCAATCTTATGGGAGTAAGATGGTATCTCATTGTAGTTTTGATGTGCATTTCCCTAATAGCTAGAGATTTGGAGCATTTTTTCATGTGCTTTTTAGCCATTTGTATTTCTTCTTTGGAGAAATGTCTGTTTAAATCTTTTTCCCATTTTTTAAAAGGGTTGTTTATCTTTTGATTTTCAAGATATAGGAGTTCTTTATATATGCATGTTATAAGTCTCCTATCAGATATATGGTTACCAAAATTTTCTCCCATTGTGTAGGCTCCCTTTTCACTTTCTTGACAAACACCTTTGAGGTGCAGAAGGCTTTAATTTTGAGGAAGTCTCATTTATCTATTTACACTTTTGCTACTCGTGCTTTTGGTGTGAATTTCATGAAGCCATTTCCTATTACAAGGTCTTGTATATGCTATCCTACACTGCTTTCCAAAGTCTTTATGGTCTTGGCTCTTATATTTAGGTCTTTGATCTATCTTGAGTTGATTTTTCTATAAGGTGTGAGATGGTAATCCTCTTTCATTCTTTCACATATGGATATCCAGTTCTCCAGGGACCATTTTTTGAATAGGCCATTTTCTCCCAGTTGAGAGGGTTTTGTGGCTTTATTGAGTATTATATGACTATATATATGAGGATCTATATCAGAACTCTCAATTTGGTTTTATTGGTCTGCATGTCTCTCCTTGAGCCAATACCATGCTGTTTTCCCTACTGTAGCTTTGTGGTATGTTTTGAAGTCAGGTAATGTGATTCCTCCAATTTCATTTTTCTTTTTCAATATGTCTTTGGCTATTCAGGGCCTCTTTCCTTTCCAAATAAATTTCACAGCTAGTTTTTCTAGTTCCTTAAAGAATGCTGTGTTGATTTTTATTGGGATTGCATTGAATGTGTAGATCAGTTTTGGAAGGTTAGACATCTTAATAATATTTAGTCTTCCTATCCATGAACAGGGAATATTCTTCCATTTATTTAGGTCTTCTTTGATTTCGTTGAACAGTGTTGTGTAGTTCTCTGTGTATAAGTTTTTTACATCTTCAGTTATTTGATATTTGATTTTTTTATTGACCATTGTAAGTGATATTTGTTTCTTGATTTCCTCCTAAGCTTGCTCATTATTGGTGTACAGAAATGCTACTGATTTTTGCACATTGATCTTATAATGTCCAATTTTACTAAACTCATTTATATGTTCTAGAAGCTTTGTTGTAGACCTCTCAGGGTTTCCTATGTATAGGATCATGTCATCTGCAAATAATGAAATTTTGACTTCTTCCTTTCCAATTTGAATGCCTTTTATATCTAGTTCTTGCCTCAGTGCTTGAGCAAGTACTTCTAACACAATGTTAAATAGAAGAGGTGAAAGTGGGCATCTTGTCTTGTTCCCGATCTTAGAGGGAAGGATTTTAAGATTTCACCACTGTAAATGATGTTGGCTGTGGGTTTTTCATATATACTCTTTATTATGTTCAAAAAATTTCCTTGTATTCCAATCTTTTGCAGTGTTTTTTATCAAGAAACGGTGCTGTATTTTGTCAAATGCTTTTTCTGCATCTATAGATAGAATCGTGATTTTTTCCTTCAATCTGTTTATATGGTCTATTACATTGATTGATTTTCTTATGTTGAACCATCCTGGCATACCCGAAATGAATCCCACTTGGTCACGGTGTATAATTCACTTAATGTGTTGTTGAATATGGTTAGCAAGTATTTTGTTGAGTTTTTTTGCATCTAGGTTCATTAGAGAAATTGGTCTGTCATTTTCCTTTCTTGTGGTGTCTTTGTTTGGCTTTGGTACTAGGATAATGTTGGCATCATAAAATGAGTTAGGTAATGTTCCTTCTGTTTCGATTTTTTGGAAGAGTTTCAGCAGGATTGGTGTTAGTTCTTTCCGGAATGTTTTGTAGAATTCATCTGTGAAGCCATCTGCCCCTGAGCTCTTCGTAGTTGGGAGGTTTTTAATGACTGATTCTATCTCTTTACTTGTGATTGGTTTGTTGAGATCCTCAATTTCTTCTTTCGTCAATATAGGTTGCTTATGTGTTTCTAGGAATTTGTCCATTTCCTCTGAATTGCCATTTTTGTTGGAATATAGTTTTTCAAAGTATCCTCTTATGATAGTCTTTATTTCTGTGGGGTCAGTGGTAATATCTCCTTTCTCATTTCTTATTTTGTGTATTTGCATCTTCTCTCTTTTTTTCTTTGTTAGTCTTGCTAAGGGTTTGTCAATTTTATTGATCTTCTCAAAGAACCAGCTCTTGGTATTGTTTATCTTTTCAAGTGCTTTCTTGTTTTCGATTTCATTTAATTCTGCTCTTATCTTTGTTATTTCTTTCTTTCTTCTTCCTGTGGGGTTACTTTGTTGTTTTTTTACTAATTCCTCCAAATGTGCAGTTAATTCTTCAATTTTTTCTTTTTCTTCTTTTTTGATGTATGAATTTATGGCTATAAATTTCCCTCTCAGTATTGCTTTTGCTGCATTATATAAGTTTTGGTGTGTCATATTATCATTTTCATTAGTTTCAAGGTAGTTATTAATTTCTTTTGAGATTTCCTCCTTGACCTACTGTTTTTCTAAGAGTGTGTTGTTTAATTTCCATATCTTGGTGTGAAATCCCGGCCTCTGGCCCTTGCAGATTTCCTGCTTCACTCCACTGTGGTCAGAGATATTATTTTGATCTTTCTAAGTTCATTTAGCCTTTCTTTGTGACCCAACATATGGTCTATCTTGGAGAATGATCCATGTGCACTTGAGAAAAATGTATATCCTGCTGTATTTGGGTGTAATCATCTGTATATGTCTATTAGATCCCTTCCTCTAATATATTGTTCAAAGATTTTGTTTCTTTATTGATTCTCTTTTGACATGTTCTGTCCAAAGTTGATAGTGGTGTATTAAAGTCTCCCACTATAATTGTAGAGGCATCTATTCTTTCCCTTAGTTTTTCAGTGTTTGCCTCACATATTTGGAGGCACCCTTGTTAGGAGCATAAATATTTATGATTGTTCATTCTTCTTGAAAGATTATCACTTTCACTAATATGTAGTATCCTTCTTTGTCTCTTACAATTTTTTCGCATTTAAAGTCTATTTTGCCTGATATTAATATAGCTACTCCTGCCTTTTTTGTTATTGTTTGCTTGTAAGATTGTTTTCCAGCCATTCACTTTCAACCACCATGAATCCCTGGGTCTAAGATGTGTTTCTTGTAGACAGCATATAGATGGGTCATATTTCCTTATCCAATCTCCCAGGCTGAGTCTTTTGACAGGTGAGTTTAATCCATTGACATTCAGTGTTATTACTTTCAAGGAATTATTTATGTTACCCATATTTTGTTTGAACTTGTGTTTGTCATATTTTGTTTGTTTCCTTCTCTTTTTTTTTTTTTTTGGTTGTTGCTCTTACACTCTCCTCCAATTCTGCCTCTCCTGTTTTTTTCCTTTCTTCCTGCAGAACTCCCTTTAGTATTTCGTGAAGGGGAGGTTTCTTGTTGGCATACTCTTTCAATTTCTGTTGATCTGTGAATATTTTGAACTCTCCATCATTTTCGAATGCTAGTTTAGCTGGGTAGAGTATTCTTGGTTGAAAATTTGTTTTTCTTTTAGTACCTTGACTATATCATACCACTGCCTTCTTGCCTCCATGGTTTCAGATGAGAAATCAGCACTTAATCTTATGGAGCCTCCCCTGTATGTGATGGTTTTCTTTTCTCTTGCTGCTTTTAGAATTTTCTGTTTGTCTTGAGCATTGTATAATTTGACAAGTATATGTCTTGGGGTGGGCCTGTTGGGATTTATGGTGTTTGGGGTGCATTGTGCTTCCTGGACATGTACATCCATCTCTCTCAGTAGATTTGGGAAGTTTTCAGTCATTATTTCCTCCAACACCCCTTCTGTCCCCTTTCCCTTCTCTTTTCCTTCTGGGATGCCTATAATATGTATGTTTGTGCATTTTGCATTGTCATTCAGGTCCCTAAGTCCTAGCTGGATTTTTTTCTATCTTTTTATTGATCAGTTCTACTACCTGTTTGATTTCAGATGTACTGTCTTCCACGTTGCTAATTCCCTCCTCTGCTTCTTTTAATCTGCTGATATTTGTTGAGAGTGTTTTTTTGATTTCTTGAACTGTGGTGTTCATCTCCATCATAGCTGTTATCTTTTTGCATATGTCTGCAATTTCCTCTCCAAGTGTTTTCTTCATATTGTTAATCTCTTCCTTTACTTCACTAAGTTGGTCTCTAATATATGTTTTGAGATGTTTAATTACTTGTCCGATGTTCTGTTCCCCTTCCTGGTTTTCAGTTTGTTCATTGGATTCAGCCATGTTTTCCTGATTATTGGTTTGGTTTGTTGTTTTTTGTTACTGTCTCATCATCACTTTATCTTGACGGGTTTAATCAGTTCCTTAGCTTCTTTGTCTAGTCTTGGGGATTAATTAGTTGTTGTTCATGTCTAAGTGTTATGTCTTCTCTTTGTCACTTTGTTCTTCTTACTCTATTTTCTTATTGCTGGCTATGTTCACTTTGAAGGAAAATATTAGGGCCAGGGAAAGCAAAATGAGTAAGAAAAGAAAATGTATAAAGTAGTATTGGTAATAAATGTTAACAGAACAACAATGTGAGATCTGGAAGAATGGATATTAAACTCATGTAAGTTTTGTAGAGTTATAGCAGTAAGTAGAGTACCTATAATGAGATAGTCAACTGAATATGAGGAGGAATATAGTATGACTTAAAAAGCCAGTGTTTTCATGAGACAGGGAAAGAGAAAAGAAAGACAATAATATCAAGAGTGGATAAAAGACAGAAAACAAAACAAAGGTATTAGAAATTAAAAGTCAGACAATTTGGGGGCCAAAGAAAGGGAGGTGGAATGTAAGAGAAACAGTAGATGATGGATGATATCAAGATGTGGGGGAAAGGGGATAGTGTAGGTGGCCAAAATCAATTCACACAGAAAAGACGAAATGGAGGATGAGGAAACACAGCAAGTGTGAAGCACTCCCTGCAGCACCTATTATATAAAGAAAATAAAATAAGAAGAAAAAGAGAGAAAAGGGAAAAAAAGAGAAGAGAAAAAGGGGGTGGACAAAGAAAAGGGGGAAAACAAGCAAGGAAAAAAAAGGAGAAAAAAAACTAAATAAATGAAGAAGGACCTTGGGGGAAAAAATGGGAGAAAAGACCAGGAGACAATGCAATATTAGCAACCAAGACAAGAAAAAAAAAAGAAAAAAAAAAACACAAATGCCAAGGTCTAGGGTAATCAAGGACCTTAGCTGAACCTCAGGGCATGGTGGATTCAGGGATGGGAAGTCTGTGACACTGCAGACTCAAGGTGTGTGAGTCTCTGGAGCATGGGCCACCAGGGTTTAGGGGACTCAGACCTGGGAACTGTGCATCCAGTTAACAGAGCCCTGGGAGCACTGCAGCACAACACAGCCTTCAGGGATCCCTGCAGCTGGGTGCCAGCCCTAGGGGGAGGAGTCCCACCTGCACCCTCTGACCTCCATGTCAGAAACCGAAAGTTCCACCTCTTGTAAGAATCTCTTCTGTCACCATCTCACCAAATCGACATCCAGACACTTCCTGCCCTGCAAGCACTCGAAACAGTCCACTCAGGGTTTGGAAACACCCCACACAACAAAGATCCCAGGGATCACCATGGCCCAACTGTCAGTCCTAGGGGGAGGGGCTCCAGCCAGAACCTCTGACCTCCATGTCAGAAACCCAAAATTCCACCTCTCGCAAGAATCTCCTCCGTCACTGTCTCACCAAATCGACTTCCAGACACCCCCGTCCTGCAGACCCCTGAAACAGCCCTCTCAGGGCTTGGGAACTCCCCAGCACAGCAAAGCCTTCAGGAATCACTGCCACCGGGCTACCAGCCCCAGGGTGAAGGGTCCTGCTCACAACCCCAACCTCCTTGAAAGAGACCCAAAATTCTACCTCTTGCAAGAATCTCCTCTGTCACCATCCCACTAAATCAATGTCCAGACACCTCCTGCCCTGCAAGCACCTGAAACAGGCCAGTCCAGCAGGACTCCAACCCTACTCAGCCACTTCTTTGTAGAGATTATGAGGTGCACTCACTCAGACGCCATCTTGCCCCACCTCCTTATGTCTTCTTCTATCATTATGTAATGTTTCTCTTAATCCCTGGTAATTTCCATTGCTCTGAATTGAACTTCGATATGGAAATAACCATACCAACTTTCTTTAGATTGATGTTTACAAGGTATTTCTTTTTCTATCCTTTTACTTGTGCTTTGCTTATAGATGGTATATTGGAGGGTTTTGTTATTTCATTCATTCTGACAAATTTTGTCTTTTAATTGCTGTGTTTAAAGCATTTACCTTTTATATAATTATTTGTAGTTTGCATTTAGTATAAAATTTTATTACTTGTTCATTCTTCCATTTCTCCTTTCCTGATTTCTTTAGCATTGCTTGAATTTTTGTATTCCATTTTAATTTATTAAGAGCCTTTTACTACGACTCTTTGTATAAATTTTTGTAATTGTTCTTGACATCACAATTTACACAAATTTTCCAAATCTACTTAGACTAATATTTTATCATTTAAAGTGAAATATGAATACCTTTCCACCATATCCATTCCCTTAAGTTCCCCCTTATGTTTTATTCATGATATGTATCACATTTATATACCTTGAAAACCTAACAGATTATGTTATAAATTTTTATTTCAAGAGTCATATATATTTAAATAACTTAAAAAGAGAAGAAAAAGCAATTATATTTGCCCAGGTATTTTCCATTGGTGTTGTTTTTTCCTCATTCCTGATTTTCTAATTTTCATTCTGGTATCATTTCCTCTTGGTTTGAAGAACTCCCTTTAACATACCTTTTAGAGCATATTTACTGACCAGGTATTGTCTTCATTTTCATTTATGTGAGAATTTCTTTATATCACCTTTATTCCTGAAAGACACATTCTTGGTAAAGGAATTTGGGGTTAAGATTTCTTTTCTTTCATCATTTAAAAAATGTTGTTCCACTTCCTCTTGGCCTCCATTGTCCCTGAAAATAACAGGAAAAATACAATCATTTGTATTGTTGGTTCTCATTTTCCTCTGGCTGCCTTAAAGTTTTTTTCATTGTCTTTTTTTTTATTTTGTTTGAGTGTATCATTCATACAAGAACATACATAAGCAATAAGTTTATAGAAAAAGTTGTAAATATACAAAATAAACATGCACAGCATCATACAGCTTTCCCCTACATCACCACGCCACAAACACCTTGCATTGTTGTGAACATTTCTTACAAACTATGCACAAGCATCATCAAAATATTACGACTAACTATAGTCCATATCTTACATTTGGTGTGTTTTTCCCCAACCCATCTCATTATTTTGATTTATATTTTTATTAAGAAGGTTGCAAATTTATAAAACAATCCTGCACATGTGTAGAATTCCCATACAACACACCTTCACCAACACACCACACTGTGGTCTCTAATGTCACTGTGATTTTCACTCAGCCTGGCTTCCCCTTCTGCCAGGGGCAGAGTTAAAATGATGGCTGCCAACCTCTTTCAGACTTGAACAGGTTCAAACTTCAGCTATCCTTAGGATTATACTTTAGCCAGCCAAGTTTACTAATCAGCAGCTGAAGTCAGTGGCCAACTGTCTCTTTCTCCCCCACTTATGGGAAGTGGTGCCCAAACTCCAGCCATGGAATAGCTCCAAAGGCAGCTTGCATCTCTGTGGTGTGGATTGCTCTACTCACAAATCTTCTGTGCAGATGGATAGTCTCCTCTATCCTTACTTTCAAGGATGTTGCAGGATACTCTTATGGTCTCCTGGGACCCCCAAACAGGTGCATTAGATAGATCTGGGTGATTATTAAATGCCCTGTAGGGCAAGCTGACTCTTGGAGTTCCTTACTCTGCTGCCAACTTGCCAGTCTCCCTGTCTTTGGTTTTTGATAGTTTGATTATGATGTACCAGAGGTGGATTTCTTTAGGTTCATACAATTTGGGGTTTGCTAAGCTGCTTGAACCTGTAAGTTTATATCATTCACCAAATTTTGGAAATTTTCCATCACTTTGTCTACTTTTTTCCCTGACCTTCATTACTTCTCCTCTTTTTCAGGAACTCAAATGATATGAATTTTATGATACTTTTGTATTGTTCCTCAAGTCTCTGAGATTCTGGTCTTGTTTTTTGTGTGTGTCGTTTTGGATTGTGTGTGGGTTTGTTTGGGTTTTTTTTTTGTGATCTCTTTTTTCTCTGTAGTTCACATTGGATGATTTCTATTGAACTATGTACAGTTCACTGACTCTTTTATGGTTTTATGGTTTCCATTCTGCCATTGATTCCAGCCAATGACTTTTTATTTTGGCTATTGTATCTTTTATTTGTAAAATTTGAATATGATTCTTTGTATCTTCTATCTCTTTGCTGACACTTTCTATATTTCCATTCCTTTTAAGTGTGCTTGCATTTGCTTCTTGTAAGCTTTACATACATATCTTTAAAGTCTTTGATAATTCCAAAATCTGTGCTGTTTAATGGAAAGCATCAGTTGATTGTCTTTTCTCTTGCAAGTTAAGATTTCCTGATTCTTTGTATGTTAAGTAACATTTTAATGTGTCCTGAATATTTTTTAATATTATGCTATTCAAGATGCTGTTACGGATCTTGTTTGAATTGGGGAGAATGTAGAGCTTTATTTTTAGCAAGCAATTACCCTTGAAAGATTCAGGTTGCAAGATCCAACCTACCCTCTGTGGGCTGCGATTCAAATGTGAACTCAGTACCAATCCTTAGTAGCATTATTTATATCTGTCCTTTATGTGCAATCCTCTGACCTGTCTGGGTGCTGTGTTGTCATCTACCAAATAGGTCAGTTCTTGAAGTCTTTGGTATGTTGTTGAGGTTCACATCCAAATGCAGCTCAGAGGTGAGCTCTGGAATTCACACATATTTTACAGGATCAATCTCTTGAAACTCCTCCTCTTTGATCTCCCTGACACTTTTTATAGCTCTTGGAACTTTGCTTTCATTTCCTGGACAAACCACACACTTCTCACAACACTGCCTGTGTCCAGGACCAAGATTTAGGAGGACAGAGAGAGAATAAAAGGAAAGAGATTTTCCCCATGTTCTTGAGATCACAGCTCCTCTGGTTAAATAGAAAGCATCCCTCTCCCTAGAAGTTATAGGTACCTGCCCAGCCAACACACCATCACTGTCATCCTTGTTACTGCTTCTATGCCAAGGGATTGACTAGAATGTGGGAGAGGAGAGAAAGGAGACAAGATAAATATTAGGAGATCCAAGATCCACTCACACACCTTCTCTGGCCCTTTCCAGCTCATCTGGCCAGCAAGAGAGGCCTTCCTTTGTAGCTCTTTCTTTAGCACCTACTACCTATTTCCAGATTCTGGGCTGCTTTTGAGTCAAGCCAAGTAATACCAGAGGGAGAAAAAAATTAGAAACTTAATGCCACTTTGGTAATACTTCATCTTCTGGTCTCTTTCCCTGATCTGCCTATTAGTACTTACTTTTCAGAGAGCTCAGATAGCTTATCAATTCATTCTGCCCAGAGTTTTTAACTGTATTCAATGTGAGAGAGAAGGTAGAATATGCTTACTTTACTCTTGCCTGGAACTGCAACTTTTTGAAGTGGGATATGTTTTGAAGTTGAGGTGAGAGGATGTTCTGATAAATAGGCTATTAGATGTGACAGAGAGATAGAGATAGGAGTCCAGATGACTTCAAAGTTTTTGAACTGAACCAAAAGGAAAGTGAATGGAAGACTGGGGTGAAGTCTTTTCCTGCTGGAAAAGAGATGGAAAGATAGCTACATCTCTCGAATTAACTTATGCCACAGAATCTAATGGGAGCTGAGTTGGCACCCTTTGCCTCTCATTCACAATTTTCAATGGAGCACTGTATTTGGTTTATGCTGAGGAAGAGATGCAATGAGTTTCATCTAGAGCAAAGAACAAGTATATAACCAAACCAAGGCAAGGAATAGGGAACTCCACCATAAACTACAGGAGGCAGAGGGATTAAGCCTTTAGGAATAAAGAATGGAACACACAAGAGAATGTGTTTCCACCAAGAATATAACTGTTTCGAAAGCAAAGTTAGAAAAACTGGGCTTGACTAAGTTCTTTATTATCAAGTGAAAATGAGAGTTCATGGTAGAACGCAACATTTTTGCACAAGTGTTGTATGAACTATAAAATCTATGTCCATTAGAAAATTTACATCATCATTGTACCCTTACAAAACTTCTAAATAAATTCACTGTCTACTCTTACTAAGTACTGTAAAATATATTTCTTCTCTAATCAGCAGTATTTATCAACCTTAGCAGAATAGATTTATGTGTTAGGCATAAGGCAAGAGCTGGCTACTTGAGAAAATCAGATCTCATATGTGCAAACCTTCAGGGATTTTGTGTATTACACATAAAAACACATGTTGATATTGTAAGTCTTAGATTAGAAAAATTTGAAGAAATTGTCCTAAACGAAATAAGCACCAGGGATCATTCTATCTACTCCATTTGTGATGGGAATGATGTTTAGGAGACAATTGGGAAAGAATGAAGAAATTCAGTGATAAAATCTTGGGAGAAAGTGCCCTATGAGTTGACATATGCTAGAATGGACCCTGCTCCACTCTCATGGGATGAAAGCTGTAATAAGGCTAATATAATCATGTTATCTGCCAGAGGTCTCCTTCTTATTTTAAATAACCTCCAGGACCCCAAATACAGTTGGAATTGCTAGTAGTATAGATCCTGATAGATGAAATAAAACGCCTTAGCAAAATCTATTGAGATAAACATATATTTTTCTCTTGACCTTTCAATGTGAACATCTGCTACATTAATAAACTTTCTAATATTAATTGATTCTTGCATTCCTAGAATAAACCCTATGTTATTATGGTGAATATAACATTAATGTATTACAGAGTATGACTTAATGGTATTTTATTTAAAATTCTTTCACATATATTTATAAGATTTTTCTATGCTTTTCTTTTTTGTGATATCCTACTTGACAGGTTTTGGGCTGAGAGTTGTATTTTTGCCAGAAACCTTGGACAGGGATCTAATGCTTACATTCAGGAGATCACTATTAAAATCCACAAACCTTAAATCTGTCAGGTTTATGTATCCATAAAAACTGCTTTCCTGTCTCTCTCTAATATTTTCGACAATTTTCATAAATATTAACTTATGACAACCCTTTGGGGGTTACCTGACATAAGATAAGGAGACAATAAAATATGAACTTGTGGTGCTTGGGACAAATCCTGTGACAGGACTTCTCCCATACAGAGGAATTTCCTGGGAACAAGTCAGTCCTTGAAAGCAGTAACTTAAATGTTACTGCTCTTTCCTGAGCATTGAGAACAGAACCTAAGTTGGGTTTTTTTAACAGATTTTAAGTTTTTTAAAGACACATGGGTCACACAAAATGTTACATTAAAAGATATGAGAGGATCACATATACGCCACTCCCCACCCCTCACTCGGCCCACACCACCAACCTCTTTCATCATTGTGGCACATTCATTGCATTTGGTGAATACATTTTGGAGCACTGCTACACAGCATGGATTATAGTTTACATTGTAGTTTACACTCTCTCCCAGTCCATTCAGTGGGTTATGGAACGATATATAATGCCCTGCATCTGTCCCTGCAATATCATTCAGGATTATTCCAAGTCCTCAAAAGGGCCCCATATCACAACTCTTCTTCCCTCTCCCTGCCCTCAGCAACTCCTGTGACCACTATGTCCACATCAATGATACAGTTTCTTCTATTGCTAGAGTCACAATTGTTCTATAATAGAATACCAATCAGTCCACTCTAATCCATATATTATTCCTCCATCCTGAAGACACTGGGATGGCAATGCCCACTCCACCTCTAACTCAAGAGGGGGCTTAGACCCACATGGCTGGTAGATGGAATTCTCTTGCTTGCAGTTGTAGACTCTCTTGGTACCCTGGTGTGGTAGCACCTGAGTTTTCGTATTTTATCTTTCAAAGCACCACCTTGAGTTTTTCAGTTCTAACATATTCTGGTCTTACAAGCCTTGTTATTTTTGGAAAAATCATGTATGCTTATTATAAGTGAAAAATAAACACTTTAAGGTATAAATGAATATTAAAAGTAAAATAGAATTTAACCAGAGTTAAGTACTATTATCATTTTCTTAAACATCTTTCCATAATGCTACAAGGAAATGTCATTATGTCTAATGAAGATTTCATCTGAATAATTATGTTATTCTTACTGTCAAGGGAAGATTTTTGTTGACCACCATAGTATCAACAAAATGCAGCCCTCAAGCAGAAAACCTGGGACAGAGAGCTCAAAAGGCTCAAACGAGAATGCGGCATATGAATAGAGAGCAAAGCCATCCCATGGTAACAAGCATTCTCAAGAGCAAGTAGTTTATTAAGCGGATTAGAAAGAATTAATGCCTCCTTGATAACATACCAGATGATAACTTTGGACTTTAATTTGAAAAAATGCATGGTCAGAAACTGGACATAAGGACTTATAAAAGGAAGCCTTTCAAGGAGAGGACATAAATAGAACACAGGAAGATCAGTAGGTCATGAAGTACACTGCATTTTGCCAAGATGAGACCTGCAGGTGAAAATATCTTGACTTAAATTCCAACTCACCCTTTGTTAAGCAACTTAAGCTTCTGGGAACAGCAGTTTCTTCATATTCAACAGGACTATCATGTCTCCTTGTGAGGGCAATAAGAGATCCTATCTATAAAATGATTAGCACAATGCCTAACAGACTCAATACTCAAAAATGATAGATCATTTGTATGTCCATACGTATGAGGTCTGATGTCCATATGTTTAGATTTATTTCAGAATTTCATAACATAACATAATATGCTATATATAATGATGCTTATGTTCATTTCCTTATAAACTTATTCTATACAGTACCATAATTTGAGTTCAATCATTGCATCTTATTTTGCTGCATTCTCAAAATATCACACTAAATTTCCTTCTGATCTCATTGAATCAAGTATAAGTGAACCACCAATAACTATTGTGATCAATATTCTGAAGTCCAGAGTTAGAAGACCAGGTAATTCACCTTCTAACCATATCTTGCCTTAATAAATTTTAGTCTGAGTGTAATCTGGAGGACAAGCAAATACGTGTGGAATACACCAAAATAATCTGGACACCTAGGCCAATTCAATATGGAAGGTAGTGAGATTTGTTAAATTATTGCTAACTTATACATGCCTTTACGCTATTTGGGGAAAAAAATGATTTTAAACAAAAGTGAGTGGGAATTAATTTTCAGATTATTGGTGGAAATGCATGAAAAAATGAATTTGGATCAGTAGCTTAAGTAGTGCTGTAATCAGCCAGAGATACACACATAAAAACCGCAGCTACACCTCAGTAACATCATTTAACAGGAATATAGTGTGAGTTTTCATTCACTTTGTAAATAGTTTCTTATAGACATATCCATGAACTTGTAACAACTTTCCAAATTAAACTGTGAAGGAAAAAAATAGTCAACATTCCAAAGAAAATAAGATTAAAATATTCTCTGAAAGCTGCCTGAACATTAGATAACATTCAGATGGAGATAAAAGATTTATGCTTAAAAATGACTAATGAAGTTGGAATATGACAGAAATTAAGCAAGAGTTGCATAATGCCCTGAAAGACTCATTTCATCCATCCATGACAGAATACATTTATTTAAGGCTCCTCTCTGCCAGATTCTGTGGACATGATATAAAAAAGCTCAGTGTACCTGAGCTCACAATCTAATGGAGATAGGCCAACAAACAGACAGTTTAAAAACGATATGTAACCAAGTATGAAAGGCATGGTGAGGTATGAGATTGAAAACGTAGAGAGAGGCAACATGAAGGAGGGTTTGTATATCAAGTATTCAGTCAGGGCAGGTGTGGTGGTTTGAGGGTGTATGTATCCTGAAAAACATGTTCTTAAATTTAATCCATTCCTGTGAGTGTGAACCCCTTGAAAATAGACCATTTTGATGAGGTTGTTTCAGTTAAGGTGTGACTCACCTCAATCAGAATAGATCTTAATCTTTTATTGGAGTCCTTTACAGCAGAAGGAAATTTGGACACAGAAAGAGAAAAGCACAGATGGAACAGTCAGAAGCTGCACAAACAAAATTCAGAAGAGAGGGGAGAGACTAGGAGATGCCACCATGTGCCTTGCCAGGTGACAAGCTAAGGACCAAGCATCACTAGCAGCCAGCCCCCAAAAGCCACTATTTTCATGGAAAAAGCATTGCCTTGATGATGCCATGATTTGGACTTTCTCCACCTCAAACTGTGAGTGAATAAATTCCCATTGTTTAACCCAATCTATTTATTGAATTTGCTTGAGCAGCCTAGGAAACTAAAACAATAGATCATGTAATGATGCAGTAAGTAGATAACCACAAATCTCACTGACTTTTATTTTATTCATGCTTCGTTGCCAATAAAGATCAAAAAGGTGATTCTTCTCATCATAGATGTGGTGCCCGAGGCTGAGGAAGGCTCCATTTCAAACACAGGTGAAGAAGAGAGCATGGTGATATTTCCAAGCTCTGTGGGCTAAGGCACAATGTTAAGAAGAAATTGAAGTGGCATATAATTATATGCCTGGACAATAATTTGGGGCATGGATAGATTAGAAACAAAATCAAACATTCAAAACAACTGTATCTGAAAACTTTTGATGATCTCTCAGCTCCCACCATGACAGCACGTATTCTTACCAAGAATGGCTCAATTATTTACTTCCCTAGTGTGCCATATGTCCTCCATCACTGCTGCTCATTTTTTCCAGAGATTCTTCATTGCATTTTTTACTTCTGCATTCCTCAGGGTATAAATCAGTGGGTTAAACATGGGTGTCAGAATACAATAAAACACAGCCACTATTTTGTCTATAGATAATGTAGACGATGGCCGCATGTAAATAAATATACAGGGTACAAAGAACAAGGCAACAACAGTGAAGTGGGCCCCACAGGTGGAGAGGGCTTTGCGTCTCCCCTCCACACTGTGGGACCTCAAGGTGCGCAGGATGACAATATAGGAAGCAGCCAGCATGAAGAAGTTCAACAGACAGATCACACCACTGTTGGCCACTACCAGCAGGCCAATGACATACGTGTTGGTGCAGGCGAGCTCCAGCAGAGGGTACAAGTCACAGACAAAGTGATTGATCATGTTGGGCCCACAGAAGGGCAATTGAAGGACAAGGAGGAGCTGAGTCAATGAATGCAAGAAGCCCCCCAGCCAAGCCAGCCCCACCAGTAGGGCACAGAGATGCCTGGTCATGATGGTCGTGTAGTGCAGGGGCCTGCAGATGGCCACGTAGCGGTCATAGGCCATCGCCGTGAGCAGGATGATCTCAGTTCCTCCCAATAAATGGGCAACAAAGAATTGAGCCAGGCAGCCTTCAAAGGATATGGTTCTCCCTTCATACATGGAGTCAGCAATGAGTTTGGGAGTCATACATGAGGAATAGCAAGTATCAATGAAGGACAAACATGCTAGGAAAAAGTACATGGGAGAGCCCAAGGCGGGGCTGAAGATTATGGTGTTCATGATGAGTAGATTTCCCCCAACAGAGACCAGGTAGACTAACAAAAAGAGGACACACAAAACTCTTTGGATCTTGGGGTTTTGTGAGAGTCCCATCATGAAAAATTCTGTGATATTTCGTGGACTATCCATTAAATTTGAGCCACAACAAGGACTTGGGTGAAAAGAGATTTACCTAAGGTCCCAAGAAAATTTTGTTACTATCTTAAAAAAACTCTTTTTTTTTTTCTATTTTTCCTTCTAGTTCTTCGTCAAGAAACATATGTTGCCTTTTTTTTTTAACTTTTTTCTCCCCCCTTAGATGGTTGCCTCATCTGTTTTGCTCTGGTTATCTTCTCATTGTTTTTGCTCATTGTTTGTTTGTTTTTTCTTTAGGAGGCACCAGAAACCAAAACCAGGTTCTCCCATGTGGGAGACAGGTGCTCAAATGCTCAGCCACAGCTGCTTCCAGATAAATTGTTTTGATAATTATAGTCATAGCATGTGGTATTGCATTTTCCATGTTATTTGTAGGTTTTATAGCCATTGGTTTTTATGTTTGTATCATGAACCATGGACTAACAAGATATGATTTACTAATCTACTATCAACTATTCTTAAGCATCCAAGTTGCTGTCAAAATTTTGCCAGCTCATTAAAATTCTGATTTTTCCTTGGGATTCTTTGCTATAAAACTGGGCACTAGAACATGCATATTAATACCTTAATACATAGAGCCAAATTGCTTCTAAAATAATAATACTATGTCCAGACAATATAGTAGGACTTAAAATGCGCATACTCACAAGTCTGTGTGTGCATGTGTGTATAGGTGGGTGAAAGAGAGAAAGAGAAAGAGATACAGTCAGTAGACATGAAAAAAAGGGAGAAAATCCCCAAGTGCCAGACACAAAAAGGAAATGAAAGGCTAGAGTACAAAGTAGGACCTGAAGATGTTTTAAAACAAGAATACTGATTACATCAACTTAAACATATCTATCATATATTATACAGCTATATATAATATTTTGAATTGTGTGTTAATGAATCACTTTCTCTGCAATGTGGCCAGAATGGCATGTCACAATTTTGGTTAAATAGGTGAAAAATGCACTTCATCTTCTGTAAGGTTAATGTGCTTGCCTGGAGGATATTTAGTCAGTTTTGCATATATACAAATTCATGCTATGTCACCTCACACATCACACATACAGCTAGAGACATAGGGTCAAACATATGGTCCCCTCTTCCCCAGAAATATGACCTTTATAAACATCTAGACTTCTAACTCCCTAAAAGTAATATCATCTTCAGTTTAAAGGGGAAACATCAAGTGTTAGAAAAAGATAGAGATAGCCAGGTATTACGAGAAACAGAGAGGAGATTCCTGTGTTTTCCAGGTCACAAGGACTGGGGGAAAAGGAAGCTGAAATTCTGAGCCAGTTTCCTTCTTTAACTCCGTCGATTCTGCCCAAGCACTGTATACCATTGAAAGAACCAAGGAGAGTTGTTTGCTCTGCCGGTAATGTTGACAGAAGCAGCCAAGAATTAGGTCTCTCTCTGGGGTTAATGAGGTAATAGTTGGAGGATAATTTTATTGTAATGCACTACATCTGCCTCACCTCCTTCCACTTTCAAGACATTTCAAGAAGTTGGGGAAAATCGATGTTTGTGGAATATAATTAACCCAAATCCTGAATCTCAAAACAAAGACCCACTAATGATGCAAATCATTTTCTGTGTTTCTATTTAGGAATTTTGGAAACTTAAAAACTTATATGGCAGATAATGCCCTCCACAATATTGCATCTCTTGCTTTATAACCAATAACAATCAATTCTCTTTTTTTCAAATTGAAAATAACTTCATGGAGATTTTTTTTTATTAAAAAAATAATTTATACGTATTAATTTTAGTTTATTAAAAATAACCATGAACTCTTCGTGTACCACTCTACTAGGCTAGGCAAACTGCCAAGAATTCCAGAATTCTATCTTTCCTGGGCAGCACAAATTGCTGGTAGTAGTGCCTGATTTGGAGTCAGCAAGTCCAGGTTCTAGTCCTGAGTCTGCCAGAGGGTCACTGTGCAACTTTGGAAATTCACTTCATCTCTCTAAGCCACAGTGTCCTCACCTATAAAATGAGGAAAGGTGAAGGTGAAGCAAGTGTTACCAGCTATAACTCTTCCCTTATGTTTGTGAGCCACTGCTCTCATTTTACAAACTCACCCTCCTTTGAGACTTGATTTTGAACCTAGCTTCAACACTTAATTAGTGTGACCTTGACCAGATTCTTAATTTCTTTATGCCTAGAGGCATCTTTATGCCTATCCCCCTTCTGTATTATTACCTAAGGGTACAACATCTATTTTCACTTTTTCTCCACAGAAATGATCCTCAAGGAAGGAAACAGTCTCCCCAGTTCAGATTTTTCCATATAAAGCTCTGACCACCAACCCACTGATCTTGGCCTATGTCCATTACTGTTCTCAACAATTGGAAGACTGGAAACAAGAATCTAACTCTTCTGAATCCACCTTGAGAGGTGAGACACAAGAACCATGAAGGGATATTACATTCAAATTATGAGTGAACCAAATAAAGTCAAAGTTCAGCCACAGCTCCCTGGTAGGTTTGAAGAGTACACCCCCAATAACTCTGCTCAAAAATATGTTCCTTGAGAGCTAGGAAGAAAATGGTCACAGCTACAGCCTTAGCAATGGGAGAATCCATCTTCCATGTCCAGTTTTCTTTCAGATCTATCTATCTAAAGCACAGAAAAAAAACTAACAGTCTGGGACGCTTGCATTTAGGGCTCCATGTCCTGATTGTATTGCAGTGTCTTGGTCAAAGGGATGTGGGGAATCCACCAGCTCTGGAAAACTGCAGCCTTGTATGCTATTGGGGATTTCAAGGGAACTTCACGAGAATCAGGAAGGCCTCCTTCATCCCACCAACATTTAACACCGAAGATGATTCTGTGGTCAGTTGAAGAAGAATTTTCAGACTTACAAAGGAAAAGACCTCACTAAAAGGATAGCAGAAAGATAGGGATTACCTGCAAACAAGAACTATAGGAAGTGGGGAATAGGAAATAAAGAGAGAAAAACAAGAAATAGAGGTAGAAATATGTATAGAGAGCAAGAGCAAACATTTTACTTAATCTCCACAAACAAAAGATAAGTTTCACCTTCACAGTGAAGAAATTGCAGCAAAAAGAAGATGTTAGAATGCCCAAGCTTACTTCTCTCGGTCAGTAACAAACACAATCCAGGATTTTAACTGAAGCACTCTGAATTCACATAAGGATTATGAAGATAAGTGACCCTGAAGTAATACATGATCAGTTGTGGTCAGCTGGTAACAACAGACAGATTCCACCACAAGGGAAGGAAGCTCATTCTGGGTAAATAGGATATGTAGGGACCAAAATATCATTAAATCAGAATAGTCATATATGAGTCTTAGGACCCAAAGATAAATGATATTGTTATTAGGGAACCCAACCTGTCCCAAAGGGCATTTTCTCTTAACAACTTAGACGGAGAAGCACCAGTGCTCACCCTCAATTGCACCTGTGGAAAAGATTCAGGTATAGGGCCAAAAATTAAAACAAAAACTCTGGCATCCTAACAGAGATGAGTTGGTCAATGAATAGTTTTACTTTAAATATAAAGAAAATGCTTAGCATCATCCCAGCAAAGGAGCAGTGAGTGTGTTCTAAAATCCCTGTGAGTAGCCTTGACAACCCTAATCAATTTCTGATCAGCCTTCATAATGGAAGAGCCCCAAACCCTAAGTGCATAAGTAAATAACACTTTTAAAATAACATAAGATCAGATTAAAAATAGAAAGGAGGAAAGGTATAAGAAAGTCTTAGACCCCCGTTCATTTACTCATTCATTCACTCAACAAGTATTACACCAAGTAGTGTATACTAGATACTAGAGAAACAACAAAATCAGATTAGCTTGGTCCCTATTTTCACCAAGCACATGTTGCTCATTTCTGTGATAGAAGCTTGCCCAAGGAATTGTGTGAGTATGAAGAGTGGGAAACCACCCTAAACCCATGCACAAACACTAAACTCAGGTCCCTGAGCAAGATGAAGAGGAAAGGGCATCATCTTCCCCAGTCAAGACACAGCAGGGGAGCTGCTGGGGGAGCCCAGGAGGAGTGGTGAGAGCAGAGCCATCCATTATCATAAAGGTGATGCTCACCCCATGCCTTTTCCCTGCTTCTAACACCCATCCCCTTCCTCCCCTCATCTCATCTGCCAGGTGCAGCATGCCACAGGCTGCTCTGAGCCATCCAGGCTGTGAAAGAGAACAACCTGAGAGTGGTAGGCAGAAAATGCCCACATTCTAATCCCTGAAGCCTGTGAATATGTTAGGTTACATGGCAAAGGAGCATTAGGTTTGCAGGTAGAATTAGGATGGCTAATCAACTGACTTATAATAGGGATATTATCCTGGATTATTCAGACAGGTACAATGTAATCCTGAGGCTTCTTAGAAGTGGGAGACAGAAGCAGAAGAAAATTTAGAGAAAGAAATGTGACTGTGGAAGAATGGCCAGAAAGATGTTATATTGTTAGATTTAAACACAAAGGAAGGGGACCACAGTCTAGGAATATGGACAGCCTCCAGAAGATGGAAAAGGCAAGGAAGAGGATTGTCTTTTAGAGCCTCCAGAAAGAAACAGAGCACAGCTGGCACCTTGATTTTAGCCTAGAGAGACTTGCGTAGGAAGTCTGAATCACAGAAATGTAAGAAAAGTGATTTCTTTGTTTTAATCATGGTTGATGGTAATGGGTTATGGCAGCAATAAAAAATAAACACATTGAGAAACTAAAGGACTGAATCCTCAGTTGTGAAATTTCTGTGGTTAACAGAAAAGTTATTAAGAAAACAAGAAGACATTCCTGGCATCCTTCAAGCACCCTGACAACCGTCTCAGTCTCACACTGCACAGCCTCGCCCAGCCCTCACCTGGGTTCCTTGCCGCTGCCACCCCATGGCCCCAGCCCCTCAGGCGTCCCCTTTCCAAGTCTCTATGCTCCATCATTTCCTCCAACCCTCCCCAGCCCTCCTCTGGGTCCCCTTCACCACAAGCTCTTCAGGGTCCCTCTGACTTGCAAAGTTCTTGATTAGGATTCAATAACTTCAAATATTCAGACAATGACCAATGCTTCAAGCACCAACCACAATTTTAAGAGACACAATTTTTTAAAAGGTTTAAAAAAAAGTTATTTTACAGAATGCTGTAGAATCACAGAAGAAAGACTGTGGAATTACCAGGTACATCCAGTGATTCTCACAGATGAGGGAAACTGAAAATATGTTTTAGATTATAAAGAAGCTGATTCATTTTAGAGCAAAAACTGAAAAAGTTCTGCATTATCTGCCTTCTTGTAGTCTTGTGAATTAAAAGGGGCTATCAGAAAAGGCTTTACAGGTGAAGTAATCATGCAAAAGAAATTTATCACACTTCTGAAGGGGTAGATACTTGCTTCACTGGGTTAAGACATGCAGACTCCGACTGATAGTGAGTTCCTAACACTGAAATCTCCAATTCCAGCTCCTCCACTCAACCAATTTGAGCCCCAGCTTCTTCATTATTGAAATAGGGATGACATTAATAGTTAGACTACCGGTCTCTGGAGGGTGTTGGGAAGATCAGATGACAAGATATATGATCTGAGAGTGGACACTAAAAAACTCTAGAAAAAAATGTGATGTGCTATTTTTATTATTAAAATGGCTTTTTCACCCTCAATTCAGACCTTTATATTATATATAGCAACTTTGGAAACATTCAAAATTTAGCAAAAAGAAAAATGAACTTAGGTTATTTCATTGTCTTTTTACATAGGAAAAAATAGAAAATTTTATTTTAATGGAAAGGTTATCAATAATGAAGGGAAACTTACCTGTGCAGCCAATTCAAAAGACTTGAATAACATATACAGTTTTTTACTCTTCATTGGAGATTTTTCTAGGCAAAGCCTGAAGGATTAAAAATTTATTAAATATCAATGAAAGTCTAAATTCTGCCAAGAATTGAGAATTCCAAGAAGCTACATGTTGCAGCCACCAACACACCAAACTCACCTTCAACTGGCCTAACACCCACTTGCCACTGTGCCAAACATCTGAAGTCAGAGCAAGGAGGAGAGTGAGGGGGAGATTTTTTTTTGGGGTCCTTAGTTGATCCCACCTCTAACACCCTGGTGTCAGGCCTCTTAATCAGAGAACCTAAATATATGACCCAACCAGAATGGGTACCCCATAATCCCATTTTCCTTCTTGTCCTGAAAACTGGAGTAATCAAGAGGGCCTTCCCTGAGTGTCTCGAGCTGGAGAAGCAGTTCCTGAAAGGGACTGACCAAGTCCTCCCTCCCCCTGACAATCCAGAGGAAGTTGGCTCTGGACCAGTGACTTAAACGTCATAGTCCTGGGAGACCCTGTCTCAAAGGTCATCAAGTGTGGCCCAGGGCCAGGGCTTAGCAATACAGAGACATGGACAAAGGTTGTCCCAAGCACTGAATCCGTAGGCCTGGGTTTTTCAGGCTTGCAGGGTCACAGTTTATGTTACTGTCCAAATAGAACAGCTCAACTCCCCATCTTAGGTGACGGCAGGAAATCAATACTCTACAGTTTTCTGCTCCAGGTTTTTCTCCCTGGAAAAATTTTTTAATCTTCAACCTTCTGTGCCTCAATATCCTTATCTATAAAATTGGATTAAAAATAATACCTATCTCATGAGGGCATTGTGAGGATAAAGTGAGATAATACATACTAGATGCTTGCAACAATGCCTGATACTTAGTAACTGCTAGGGAATATTTGTTATTTCTATCATCAATGTTACTATTCTTTGACCATCTGCCAGATCCAATCCTCTCTTCCCCCAGTACAGAGCCCCAAATGCTTGCCTCCAGTCCCTTGGAGAAAGCAAAAGTCAATTCACATCATGACAACTTTTCCAGCCAAGAGAGTCACCTTTTTAGTTTATCATGCAGAGTAACTTGTTTCTTCTTTGCCTCAAATTCTCTCCTCCAAGAAACTCAGGGTCTTCCCTTCATAAAAATTAAAGAGTTATGAAAATGTTTACCTAAAAATTAGTAGCACACATTCCAAAGACGGGTCCAGGATGCCCCGTGCATTTCTCTATTTCCTCCTCTCTTTGGTCATTCATTCCCCAAGGGATGCACATGGGAACAGTAAAAATGTAACTCAAGGCACCTATTAAATATTTCTTTATATTATGGAATATAAAATCTGGTAGAGATATTTGAGAACTAATATAGATCAAGTACCTTATTTTAAAGAAAGGGACATCCAGGGAAGTGATTGCAAGGATGGAGAAGGGGTTCAGATTAAGAGCTAGATCCCATCACAGAAAAACTGCAGCTTCATCAGTCACTTCATCTCTCTGGGATTTAGATCACCTGTTCATTCTTCCATCCAAGAGGAACAGAGCACCTTTGACCTGCACACTGTGCACAGTGGGTTTTGTGGAGTATCAAACAGAAACAACGTGATATGACTCCTTCCCTCATGGAGCTCTTCCCTCAGAGCTCCCAACACCATAATCCAGAGGCAACCTACAGCTAGGGCTGTTAATACCAAGAATTTCATTGTCTCTTACTTATGCTTTAGATTTTGCAAAAGATTTTCATCCTTTAATACCTTTGTTCATGGTAAATTGTGAAGAAGGCATGGAAGATATGGTTATCAGCATTTCGCATTCACTGATTCTGTAGTGCAGCACTGCCCCACTCACCACTCATCCACCTTGCAAGTCTCATTTGCTCAGTTCAGAAAAATCCCCCAGTAAAGTCGTGATGTTCTTCCACCACTAGCCAAAGTGGCTGGGGCATTGTGGACAAGGGTGGTGACCGTGCAACCCTGGGGGCCACCAGCAGCCTGGCAAGGGCTCTGCCGAGGAGAGCTCCTGGTGCCATGAGTAATACTCGTCTGGGTGGGCCACTCACATGGCCCTCCAAGGAGGCCCCAGCCCTACCCCTTCCCTTCCTCACTTTCTTGGGTAAATTCATTAGTCACCCCATGTGTTCACTCCTGAATTAATTGCGATGGTTTGAAATGCTCTGATGAAACAATATACCCTAAATCTTAGTGACTTATTCCCGATAAGCATTTATTTCTCACATGAACTAAGTCTGATTCAGATATGCCTAACTGGGCTGATCTCCTGGGCAGCTCTCCATCAAGTGGTGACTCCCTGGTACAAGCCCATTCATCTTGCGAATCCTCCTGTCACCCAGGGCTTCAGGATCCTCTCTAGTCATCTGTACCTGCATAGACAATGAGCAAAGCAAGATAAAAGACCACTGAGAACATTCTGTGGACCAAGCCTAAACCCTTGTTACTTCTACCTCTAAGTAACCAGGTCCCACCTGGATGAAAGGGGGCTGATTAAAAGAAACAATGTAAAAAAAACAACAACAACACATTACTGTGATCTAAGGCTCTTGTGAAGAGAAGCTCAATAATTAGGAAAAAAGAAAAGAAAAAGATAGGATGTAGAATTTTTTCCAAATCAATACGTATTCTAGATCTAACCTTTAAACTCATCGCTATATTCCATTTTACTAGTAAGGGAACCTGACATTATATTGGGCTTCACTTTTCAGGAAGTTTTGGATCATAGAGTGGTTCAACAATGGCGGCGGAGGAATACTGGTATGAGATGTTATGGACAGGCGATATATGGTTGACAGGGAGTTATACAGGGCATATGTCCAGGGTGCATGGTAATGTTTGGATATACTCATAATGGAAACAATTAAAAACAACAGCTGGGGGGGTACTGGGTTCCTGGCCGGGGGTGCTCTGTCATGGTCCCTAGGGGAGCAGCGGTAGTCCCCCAGGTGCAACGGTAAGAACCAGGAAGGAATGAGGGCCCAACAGTGAGCCCCTGATACTAATGACTATGCTTGTGAGCCTATACACCTGAAATAAGAACAAGGCCTAGAGCAGCACTGTGCCTGGGAGTTTCCTCCTGACAGCCTTCATGTTACTTAAATGTGGCCAGTCTCGAAGCCAAACTCAGCATGTAGATGCAGTGCATTCCCCCCAGCGTGGGACATGACACCCGGGGATGAGCCTCCCTGGCACCGAGGGATCACTACCAAATACCAGATGATGATGCAACTAGAAAATGACCTTGAATTAAAGGTTCAATGCGGATCAACAGAATATCCCTGTCTACATATAATAACATGACTTTAAAATGCTGTTTGACCTAATGTAAGGGGGAAATGGAAAGGAGAAATGAGTTTATATGGCTACGAGTCTCTAAAAAAGAGTCTGAAGGTTGTCAGAAGGATTGCCCTTATGCACAACTGAGCAGAGTCTAAGAGACAGATAAAGTAGATACAACCCCAGGTATTGGTTCTTTTGAGGGACCCACGGGTTCTATGGTCATGGCAGATGGGGTTCACTGCCATGTCAGTTGGCCCTTCTTTGGAGCTGGTGTTTCTGCATGATGGAGCTGGACCCAGATGGGATCTCTTTTCACAAGACTTTCATGCTACTTTACTGGAATTGTAGTTGGTGCTGGGGTTTAAGATATATCTAGGGGATTTGAATCTCTGGACTGACAATATGATAGCCAGGCCCCGAGCCTCAACAGACTTCAACTCCTACACTCTGATTTATTGGACTTACCCCACTCAGCTAACATGGAGTTGAAGAATGTCAACCACCACACCATGGAGCCTAGAGTGCCTACAACTGAAAGCAAGAGGATTGCATCCAGTATCCATGTGGAATCTAAGCCCCCTCTTGACATAGAAGTGCAATGGACACAATCAATCCCATGTCCACAGAGAAAATGTGGCACTGGTGTGGGAAAAGTGGCCATGGTGGCTGCTGGATGCAGGGAATGGGAGGAAGAGATGAGATGTGGAGGCGTTTTTGGGACTTGGAGTTGTCCTGGGTGGTGCTTCACGGACAATTACGGGACATTGTAGATCCCCCCAGGGTCCACTGGATGGAACGTGGGAGAGTATAGGCTATGATGTGGACCATTAACCATGAGGTGCAGCGATGCCCAGAGATGTGCTTACCAAATGCAATGGATGTGTCATGATGATGGGAGAGAGTGTTGCTGTGGGGGAAGTGGGGGGTGAGGGCAGTGGGATTGAATAGGACTTCATATTTTTTGAATGTAATATTTTTTTAAAAATGAAAAAAAAAACACTTGGAACACTAACTTATGTATAGTATTGTGATGAATGTTCGCTACAATGGAAAACACAGAGCGTCCCTGACTATAATGAGCTTAAAATCTTTTGGGAAAGAATGACAGTAAATAAGTAAAGATGCAAAGAAATATTTACACATTGTAATTAATGTCAGGAAGAAAACAAGCATATCAGGGTGATACAGGAATAATCTCTGAACTCCTTAATTTAGCTCTATTATTAAAATATTTTTGAGGGAAACATCCCCAAAAATATACATACATTTATCAATAATGAACAAGTCTTATCTAACCAACAAGTGTTTGATATATCTTAAATACATCAACAATAAGAGTGAGAAAATGTAAAATAAAATATTTTAAATGCATTGTTAACTTAATGGCTTTATACTTTATATAATAAAGCAAAATTCCCTCATTATAAAATTTATCATTATGTATAGGGAATGTCATTTTCTTGTGTTTACATTATTATATTATTTTCAGCCCAGGGATTATTTTCAGGAAACTTTCTAAGCATATGTTGATTTCATGATATTTAGTTTAAACTAGATAATATAAAATAACCTAATATTTGAGATTCACATAAACTGCAATTCATCAATATGGAAAAGTTTATCAAAGAAATAAATTTATCATTATTAACATTTTCCCAATGTAGATCATCCATTCTTTTTTCAAAATATCTCATGTTATATATAGAATTTCTTATATACAGATCAAATAAAGACTCAAGATCAATATAAAAGTTAAATATGGCATTATAGAATTATTTTACCACATTATTTGAGGAATACTCCCAATGTAGAATAAGTAGACCCTGCATAGGACATGCTTATTGAAATTTTGTCTGTCTATCAAGAGCAAAAAAAGTCTATAATTGTGCACATCTACCACAAAACAAAATATAAATGTACTTCATTAATATCTACATATATAATTGTTTACCAAAAACAAAATAGAAAGCCTTTGCAAAATGAAATAGAGTGAGCAGGTGTGGCTCAAGCAGTTGAACTCCTGCCTCCAAAGATGGGAGGTCCAGGTTTCAGTTCCCAGTGTCTCCTGAAAAAAACAAAAACAAACAAACAGAAAATTAACTCAGAGAAGCTGGTGTGGCTCCATGGTTGAGCACCAGCTTCCCACATATGAAGTCCTGGGTACCTCAAAAAAGAAAGAAAGAAAGAAAAAAATGGAAGGAAGGAAGGAAGGAAGGAAGGAAGGAAGGAAGGAAGGAACACCTTTATATTCCTATATCTATTAAATCAGTAGCTTAAAATATTCCCATAAAGGACTTTTTTTTAGTATTTTAAGTGTAAGTTGTATCTCATTGTTGTTTTATATTTAATTTTTTAAAAAAGATTTATTTATTTATTTATTTATTTCTCTCCCCTTCCTCTCCCCCCACCCTGGTTGTCTGTTCTCTGTGTCTATTTGCTGCATCTTCTTTGTCCGCTTCTGTTGTTGTCAGCGGCACAGGATTCTGTGTTTCTTTTGGTTGTGTCATCTTGTTGTGTCAGCTCTCAGTGTGTGCGGCACCATTCCTGGGCAGGCGGCACTTTCTTTCGCGCTGGGCAGCTCTCCTTATGGGGTGCACTCCTTGTGTGTGGGGCTCCCCTACACAGGGACACCCCTGAGTGGCAGGGCACTCTTTGCGCGCATCAGCACTGCGCATGGGCCAGCTCCACACGGGTCAAGGACGCCCCAGGGTTTGAACCGCGGACCTCCCATGTGGTTTTTAATTACTTGTAAGTTTACAAATCTCCTTATGAAATTGTTGATTGGGTTTTTTTTTCCGAAGGAAGATAATATTATAATTCAACCTCCATAAGAAATGTTAGAAAATTAAGAAACAAGGAAACTTTCTTAACACAATAAAGTATACACCAAAAAACTAAAGGAAACATCATTATTAATAAATATGGTGGTGTGAAGCCATATGTATCCCAGAAAAAAATAGGTTCTTAAATTTTATCCATTCCTATGGGTGTGAACACACTGCAAAAGGAACTTTCTGTGGGGCTACTTCAGTTAAGGTGAGTGACTCACCTCAATGAGGATCAGTCTTAATCCTGTTATTGGATTGCTTAAGTCCTGTAATCTGTTCCTGCAGTGTCATTCAGGATAACGCCAAGTACCAAAATATCCCCATACAGAGGATAGAACAGTTGCTTTCTCCCTGGTGGGAGCATTTCAGTTGGCCAGCATACTTGGGTTCCTTGACTGTCCCAACATGTGGTGATATCCTTTCCTTTCTCTTCTGGGTTCCCACTGACCTTTGTTTCCAGCTCCTCCATGACTTTCTCTTTATATGCCTCCAGTAAGAGGACTAAAACCCATCCTGATCCAGTTGGCTACACCTTAACTAAAAATAATATGCATGTCTCTTCTCTCGGGCAGAAGAATCTCTAAAGTTACATGTAGGGGCCAATAATGTGTAGTGAACAGTGAACCCAACTGGCTTGCTCACAATGATTGAATTGTGCTGATCTTACTTTAGTCTAATACACTGCTTTCCTATTTAAAAAAGAAAAAAAAGAGAGAATGAGATTCAGTGAGAGAGGGAGAGAAAGAAAGTCACAGGAAGCAAGAAGCTGAAATGGAACCAGGAAGAGAAGGAAAAGACCAGGAGACCCCACATGTGCCTTGACATATGACAGAGGAGCCAAGGATCACAGGCAGCTGGCCCCACAATGCCACGGCCTTCTGGGAGGAAGCATCACCTTCATAATGCCTTGATTTGGTTATTTTCCTGACCTCAAAGCAGTGAGCAAATAAATTTCCATTGTTTAACCCAACCCATTTCATGGCTTTGCTTAAGCAACCTAGAAAACTAAAACAATGGGGAAAGTTAGAAACATTTCCTTTAAAATCAGGAAAAGGACAGGCATTACTTTATCACTTTCTATATTTAATATTGTACTAGAATCCCTACACAAAGGTGTAAAAAAGAAAAGTGCACAAAGCAAAAAGTATTCACAGATGATATCTTGTTTTCTAGAAAACCCTAAATGATTAGCAATAATAAAAACGTAGTAATATGCTTGGCTATAGGTTTAATAATTAAAAATCATTGAATTCTATGTGCCACTATTTAGAACATATCATTTTTAAAGACACTATTTATAACAGCAATAAAACCATAAGGACCCTAAGAATAAGTTTAGTCACAGAACCTGGATGCAGAAATTTAACTTGGTTTGAAATATTAAAGAATACCCCCCCCAAAAAAAATTGAGGATATAGCAGAGAATGTCAGTGTCTGCCCATATGCCTATGGATCCCTTTTTAACATTTTTTGTTTACCCATGACTTTTTTTTAAGCAAATGAATTTTATTGATACATATTAGTAAAGCATACAATTCATCCAAAGTGACTTTTATGTGCTTTCAGTTCCAGCAGCTAGCACCTGCTGCCCTTAAGCTACTAGAATCCATTTTGTCTATATTAATGAGCAGACAAAAGTGATTGGGGATTTATACTCCCACACTAACCCCAGAGGAGTCATTAACCAGTGTCTAACAGACGTGGGTTTAAGAGTCTCCACTGCCTTCACATCACAACTCCAGACTTCATTTATAAGCCAGTTCCCGTGCAAGAGCAGGCTGAAGCTGCCCTCTGCTGGACTTTGCATGAGACTGCATGAGACTTAGCTTTCCCATCTTTCCTGTCCCTTTCTCCTATATCCTTACCAGTTTCTCCTAGTACTATTTCCTTAATAAGTAGTTTGCACATAAATCAACTTTAGATTTTTCAAATGACTTTATTACCCGTTAAACACCTGACCAGGTCAGTTATCCCATACTCACAAACATGATGAATCAGTATCATAAAATAAGTTTTTCCCAAATTGATCAATAGATTCAATGCAATTCCAAATGAAATCCCAATAGGTTGTTTTGTGGAATTTGACAAGTTAGCTTTAAAACTGTCTAAAAGATGAAAGGGCACAGAACTTACCAGACATCCCTAAAAGAATTTGCCCTTCAGATATCAAGATGTATTACAATCCCCAAAAGTCAAACAGAGAAATACCATATATCTAGCAACTCCACTTGTAGATATATACCCCAAAGAACAGAAAACAGTAATTCAAATACATATTTGTACATAAATGTTCATAGCAGCATTATGCAAATAGCTAATAAGTGGAAACAACGCAAGTGTCCATCAACAGACCGAGATAAACAAATTGTAATAAATTATACAATAGAGTATTTTTCATCCATATAAAGGAATGAAGTTCTGATACTTGCTACAACATGAATAAACCTTGAAATCATTATATTGAATGAAATATGCTGGATACAAAAGGAAAAACATTGTATGATTCCAGTTACATGAAATACCTAGATTAATTAAATTCATAGAGACGTAAAACAGATTAGAGGTTACAGGGGCCATAGGGAGAGTGGAACGGGGAGTTTCTGCTTACAGGCTTCTGGTACAGGGTTTCTGTTTGGAATCATGAAAAAGTCATGGTAATAGATGGTAGTGATAGTGGCATAACAGTGTAAATGTAATTAATGCCACTGAGTGGTACACTTAAAAATGATTAAAATGAGAACTACTGTTATATATATAGGGAGAAAATACCATAATAAAAATATATAAAACTAAAAAAAAAGACATTATAAAAATAGAGCAATTTGCAGTGTAGGATTGGCCCAGAAAAAGACTCAAGCAAATAAAAAATTTAATATATCACATAAGCAGTATTGTAGATCCATGGGAAAAAAATACTATTTAATAAATGATGCTGTAATATTTGGGTATCCAGTTTGGGAAAAAATGAAATTGAGTCATTTCCTCATGCAATGCCCAACAATCAATTTCAAGTGGAACAAAAACCTAAAAAGGCACAACTTTGAATTTTTGCAAATAAATTTTGATTAATATCTTTCTAACCATCACTTAAAAAAGCTATTTCTTAAACAAGATACAGAAAGCACTAACAAAAGCAGAAAATGTGAAACTATTCCCTACATTGAAAACAAAAGTTGTTGTTGACTTTTTTAGGAGGTACCAGAGATTGAACCCAAGATCTCATGCATGGGAAGCAAGTGCTTAACCACTGAGCTACAGCCATTCCCCAATGAGTGTTGGTTTTTCATTTGTTTTTAGTAGGTACCGGGGATTGAACCTGGGACCTCATTCATGAGAAGTGGGCACTCAGCCACTTCAGCTACATCTGCTCCCTAAAAATGAAAGTTTTTAAATACACTGCATAAAATGAAAAGCCAGCCACAAGCTAGAAAAGATATTTGAACACACAATTGACAAAGGATTAATATACAAAATATACGTGAAATTGTAACTCTATTTTTAAAGTCCAAACCACTCAACAGAAAAAAGAGCAAATAGGCATTTCATAGGAAAGGAAGTACATATGAAAAGAAATATATGCAAATATATCTAACCTCAAAAATAATCATGGCATTACATACTCCAGATTTGCAAAACATTAAGAAGTCTTGGCAGTATCATGGCTTGGCAAGGATGTAGATCAACAGAATCTCTGTCACTTGGTTAATGGGAATGCTTACAAAACAATTTGGCATTGTTCTGTGAAGTTGAACTTTTGCATAACCTTCAACAGAGCAGTTCCACCTCTATGTATACAACTCAGGAAAACTTTCCCACATGCACAGGAAGGCTCATAACAGAATTCTTGTTCCTGGGAAAAATATAGAAACAATTAAGTTGCATTGACAGGAGAATAGGAAAATAAATTACAGCATATTCACAATTGCAAAAATGAGTGAAATACAACCATATTTAAAAATATGGATGGGGAGCAGATGTGGCTCAAGCAGGTGGGCGCCCACAGTCTAGTTCCCAGTGCTTCCTAAAGAAGATGGGCAGACACAACAGGCAGATGCAATGAGCAGGTACATTAAATAGGTGCAATGATCAGGGAGCAGATGAGGTTCAAGCAGTTGACCATCTGCCTCCCACATGGGAGGTTCCTGGTTCAGTTTCTTGTGCCTCCTAAAAAAAACAAGCAGATGCAAAGAGTGGAAACAAAGAACAGACAAATGAGGGAGCTATCTCGGGGGGTGGGGAGGGGCTTATGGATGAATATTTGTAACTTGATGCTGAATGGGAAAAAAAACAAGTCCAAAAGACTATATCTGTACGATACCATATCTATAAAATGAGAAATAAGCAAAACTATACAATATATTTTTTGTTCGTATGTAGATACAAATTTTTAGGAATGTTTTAGTGCTTAGATTGGTAACAAGTTCATGGATTGCCATTCAGTAATTATAGGTTATAATATATGCATATTACATATCATATATTCTTTTGTATGTATCAAATATTGTAAAATATAATGAAGAAAAATTGCTCTCAGGAAAGGAATCAGGCCCAGTTTATCTTCCTTTTCTGCTTTCACTTTCAACCTCCAAAAAAGACTTCCTAAAACATTCCCCAATAGCACAACCACCTTTCTCTGTCCCCTACCCAACCACAGCAAAAGAAGTAAATATACAATAAAAATAGGATCATGTTTATGTTTCTAATTGAGAGTCCTCCAGGGAAACTTAGTACTGGAGGGTGAATGACAGTTGAGAAAAGAAAGTTTATTAAATGGAGTTTAGAGAAATAATAAGAGTGAGTTACTGAGATGCTGAGAGACCAGTCAATAGATTACATCTATTAGTTACTTCCAGAATATCTGTAAACATTAAAATGAAGTTTCTCTTCAGCTGAGGAGTGCTGGGAAACACAATTAAATCTTCCTCATTGGATATTGGTTTTCTCTTGTGATAATTATATAAATCCCATAAATCTGTAGAAATTATATGCAATATTTCCTTCTTTACAAAACCTCCAAAAATTATTCTAAAGAAAGATAAAAAGAAAAGAAAAAAAATGAGAAGAATTACTCTAAAGAAAAAAGAGAAGAAAATTCTGATATATGTTATAGTCTATATGCCAGAGGCAAATAGAACCTTAGGACATCTAAACTGGAGGTCCTTAGGGATTTATTTGTATACATTAGGAAATGCAAGGCCTGAGATTCAGTGGGAGGGAGGCTGACTCTGCACCTAGGAACCTGTTTCCTGACTCTTTTAACAAGTGCAATTTCCACTGTTTCCCATGGCCTCTTCTCTCAGAGACAACTTGGCAGGCCACACACAACTCCCCCTGCAACCCAGTATCTCCAACCAGAACTGATATTCAGTTTACCCTCCTCTGCCTGACTAGGATGAGGCAGGAAGAGCCACCACCACACAAAGGTCATCAGTGATCCCACATCCTAAACTGGTGCTCAGAGGTGGACAACCTCCTGTCAACAGGATTCATGGGGAAGAACGAGATTCTTGGGTAATCACACAAAATTTCCAGATGCCAGGAGGGTCACTATTACACATAAAACTGAGTACACCTGGTAAAGTAAAATTTCCCAGTAAGTATAGAGTCCATGGGTCCACACATATGCCCTTATATACCTGTCTTCACCTTCATGAACAGATCTGCATGCGTGCACATGTATGCAAACCATACACATCACTATAACTTTAAAATACTGTAGGAAAACAATAGCAGGAATAGCAATTGAACTCCATGCATGTGCCTTTATATAAATAATTGTGCCTCTCTCACTTCCCATTTATCTTTAAAAGTGAATAACCAGAGCTGCCTTCCACTCTCAATCTCATAAGGACTTTTATTCAACACAGACTATGCTGATGTAGGAAAACTTCTAAAAAATATATTGTGCTTTCAAGGAGCCAGCTGCTATTTTATTGTTTTTGTTCTCTTTGTCAAGGTCAACATTTGCATTTGTGTTTGTTAGACATCAGATGGGACTAAAGAGCTTTTTCATCATCACCCCCCTCACCCAACTCTGACCACATTCCTCCCAATTAATGCACCACCCTATGAGCCTGTTGTATGGATTAAAGGAATTGGTGCAATTAAAACACTGAGAATAGCATCTGGTTTATTGGAAGAATTCAGTAAGAGTCAGCTTTTGGCACACACAAAAATAAAAGGACCATGAGTGTATGGATTTTTGTCTGTTTTTGTTTTGTGTTCTAAGTTACCTTCAGCCTTGAGAACAGCACATGGCAAGTGCTCAGTTTGCAGAGTGAATAACTATGTCTTAAAGACATCAGAGCTTTGGGATAAAGGGCAGGGACAGAAAAGGGAATAGGAAAAGAAAAAGAATGGAAGATGTTATTAAAAACACAGATGTAGCAGCAGCCACTGAATGGCAGGCTTTGGTAAGACTTTACATAGTCCGATAGATTCTCACACAACCTTCTGAACAGATATTGTTACTGTCTCCACTTGTAAATGTGGAAATTGAAGCCCAATGAGGTTAAGTGTCCCATGAATGGTAAAGCCAGACGTCTAACCCCGTTCTTCTAATTCCATCCCACACAAACTTGGCTCCCTCCAATGTTAAAACTGAGGAAAACAAAAAGGATAAAAGGGGATCCCTGCCCTGCTGGAGAGTCAGGACTCGCACTGCTAGAAGAGCTGACAACTTCCTCTCCATGGCTCTGCTCCCAACAGGACAGACCACCACCAATCCTTGGTCCTTCATAAGAGCCTCGTCAGTTCTGCTCAGTGCCCACTCACTTGTTCTTTGCTGAAGGGTCCTGAGATGGGAAGAGCCCTGAAAGCAGACTCAGAACACTGGGTTCCCATCCCACTGATGTGAACTTACTGTGTAACTGACTGAAGTCCTTTACCTCTCCACATTTATTTACTCATCAGCCTTTGAGAACAGGAAGTAAAGAAAGAATATCTAAATTGCCAAGAATATCATATCACAGAAGAGAATGTATTTCATCAAGCTCTGTGTTAGCCACCATTTTAAAAAATCTAATTTAATCTAGTGATATTATCCATTGTGCAGAAGAGATAGCCAGACTTTAAAGAGAGTCCCTCCTTCACATGCTCGTACATATTTTCTGAAAGAAAGAGCAACTGTGAAAGCTCTTGATTATCACACTAAGAGCCTCCCTGACTATAATCTCTTTAAGCACAAGGATTACATCTCACTTATACTTATAATCCTAGGACCTCACTCACTGCAGACACATAATAAATATTTAATGAATAAAGGATTGAATGAATATGTGGGATAATTATTATGAAAAGTACTAGGGTGTACAGTTTTCATTACAAACATCAAACTGGAGCTATGAAGGCTATTAGATGCTAAGAGATGGAAAGTCTCAAAATTTCTTGGCTGAACTGGGACCCCCTGGAATACACCTCTCCCCTGAGTACTCCTTAACCCTAAACAGTTTCCTCATGGCATTTTTCACCCCATTGTTCCTGAGTGTGTAGATCAGAGGGTTCAGCAAGGGCGGCATCACAATGTTAAAGAGGATGACAAGTTTGTCAGCAGCTAGGGTGGTGCAGGGACGGATGTACATGAACATGGGAGGCACGAGAACCAAGAGAACAGTAATGATGTGTGAGCCACATGTAGACAGAGCCTTGTGCCAGCCCTCGGATGACCAGCTTCTCAGATTCAGTAAGATGACCACGTAGGAGATGATGAGGATGAGGAAGGAGACTAAGGAGATCATGCCACTGTTGGCCACCACAATGAGCCCCACCACATAGGTGTCCACACAGGCCAGCTTCAGCAGAGGATGGACATCACAGAAGAAGTTGTCTATCTCATTGGGCCCACAAAGGGCAGCTGGACCATGAGAAGGGTCTGCAGGATGGAATGCAGGAAGCCAGCCACCCAGGAAACTCCTACCAAGAGATCATACTTCCCCCTATCCATGACGGTTGTACAGTGCAGGGGCCTGCAGATGGCCACATAGCAGTCATAGGCCATGACTGGGAGGAGGAAGATCTCTGTGCCACCCGAGAAGTGTGCAAAGAAGAGCTGGGTCATGCAACCATTGAAGGAGATAGTCTTGAGTACCACCAAAGTGTCAGCAATTATCTTGAGTGTGATAGCAGATGGATAGCCCATGTCTGCAAAAGACAGATGGCTGAAGAAGAAATACATGGGAGCACTCAGGGTCTTGCTGGCATTGATAGTGATGATGACCAGAAAGTTCTCCGGGACAGTGAGACCATGAAGCACACACGCTGCTTCTCCTGGCTCCGGAAAAGGCCAAATAAAACAAACTCAGTCATGTTGTTCTTAATGTCCATGGACCCTCTGCTCCAAGCACTGAGGAAGTGGTTGGCTCTGCAAGGACATAAATTACATGATATTAGAAAAGTTCCCAAATCCAGGGAGTCAGACACACTGTGCTCAGGTTCCAGTTGTGCTATATATTAACTGTGAACTTTGACAAATGAACTAACTTTTCAGGACCTCAGTTTCTAAGTTCAAAAAAATATAAGAGTGAGCAGATGTGGCTCAAGCAGATGAGCACTGGTCTCCACTTACAAGGTCCCAAGTTCAAGCACAGGTCTTGGTACCTAATAAATATATATATATACTTATGACTTCCTCTGTGTTCCCATCGCACCTGGTACACCCAGATATATTTCATCGTGATGCGTGTGATGTTGTTATATAATTGTATATTTATGTGTCTACCCTCTCCACTAGGCTGTGGTTGCTTGAAGGCAGGGCTCCTGACTTATAGTGTTGAACTAATGTTATTTCAGGATCTGACTCACGGTATGCATTCAGTAAACTTTTGTGGGATAAAGGAATGAACTTCTGATCTTTCCCCAAAACATATTCTTCTGGCAGCCTTCTATCTCAGCTTATGGCATCTCTAAACTTCTGACTGCTCAGAGTAAAAGTCTTGGAGTCATCTCCTCTTTCTTGCACATCTCATATCTAGTTCATTAAGAAACGCTTTTGTCCTTACCTTCAAAATGCAGCCAGAACTTAACTACTTCTCACCACCCCCACAGCTACCATTCTGGGCTGAACCACAATCACCTCTCACTTGCTTCCTAACTACTCTCCCTAATTATCCTCTTATCCCATACCCCACCCCACCCAAGGTATTCTCATCACAGCAGCAGAGTATTCTTCTGAAGCCAGCAAGGGCTCCCCACTCCATTCAGAGTGAAAGTCAGAGTCCTTACCAAGACCTCTGGGACTTTACATGATCTAGTCCCATTAACTCTCTAACTTGATCTTCTCCCACTCACCCTCCTCCCCTTGTTCACTGCTTCACAAGCCCAGTGGCCTTCTTAATATTCATTTAAAACCCTGGGAAACCAATAGGCAGGAGTCCTAATTGAAAAGACAAATCAATTCTTGTCAAAACCTGCTGCTTATCAGAATTCCTTTTCCTCTCATTTTTAAAATTACTTTCTGAGTTTGTCTTCTAGGCAGTTAAACTTAGCCGCAGTCAAGCTCAATCACTGGCAGAGAATTCACAGACAAACACACGGCACCTTGCTACTTTAATACCCCTGAGAAACTAGGAATTAAAAATCATCCTCCTTGGAGTGAGAACCAGCAAGATGGTGGCAGGATAAGGAATTCCTAGAGTCAGCTCCTGCTACACAGCAGGTAGTAAACACCCAGAGCTCTCTGGAGCTAGCTGAAGCACCTGTTTGGGGGCTCCAGGAGGCCAGAAGAGTATCCTACAACATCCTTTAAGAAATGGAAGGAGGAGGCTGCACATGTGCAGAGAAGACTCATAAGTAGAACAATTCACACCATGGAGGCCAGTGCCCATCCTCCACTGGAGGCACAAGCCACCTCGAGAGCTGTTCCACGGCTGGCATTGAAAGCTCCACTTCCCAAAAACGGGGGAAGAAGAGGTGGTTGGACACCAATTTCAGCTACTGAGGAACAAATTCAGCATGCTAAAGTATAATTCTGAGAAAGCTAAAGTTTGGGCCTGTCAAAGTCAGAAAGAGGCCGGGAACTGCCATCTTAACTCTGTACCTGGAACAGGGAGATGTGGGGCAGACTGAAAATCACAGTGCTGGTAGGGACTGGCTTCTCTCCATGCAGGTCTGACTGCAGCTCCAGCCTAGGCCCAAGTGCCACCTCCAGCAGAAGCTGTGGGCACCTACACCTTCCTCTGGAAGCTGTGGGCACCAACACCAGCCAAGCCACGGAGGCTGGTGATTATCCTATTCTGGCAACACAAATTGCCCCAGGAGCTATTCTGTGACTAGAATTGGAAGATCCATTTCCCAAAAACAGGGGAGGAGGAGATGGTTGGCTGCCGATTTCAGCTACTGATTGGTAGGCTCGGTTGGCTAAGATATAACCTTGGGAACAGGGGGGTGTGAACCAGCCCAAGTCAGAAAGAGGCCAGTAGCCGCCATTCTGACTCCACCCCAGCCAGAGGGAAAACTGGGTGACCAAATATCTCACTGATGGTAGGCAACAGTTTCTTTCACCCAGATCGGCCTGCAACCCTAGCCTATGCTTCAGCCCCACCTCTGGGGAGGCTGGTGGGCCCTGTACCAGTCCACCCAGCTAACTGCAGATAACTTTGGCTGGCACTGATTGAAAATCAGAAGTCTACTGGGGCAACTGCAGTCATCTTGGACCCACACTGCATACATTGCTGCCCACACCTGCAGCTCCATCCCCACCCCAGGTAAGGGAGAAGGGGCATGAAGCTTCGTCAGTCTCTGGGCAACCATAGTTAGAACCTGCACGACTTGGATTATTCCACACAGCTGTGACTCTCTCCCTACCCCTGGCAAAGGAGAAAATTGGGAGAAGCTTCAATGGTCCTTGGGGCAAGGAGGGCAGCTTGAGCCTCCACAGCTTATAGCACCAACTACATCCTTGGCTCCTACTGTACAGCTGGCAAGGGAGAAAGGGCAGGAAGCCCTAAACTAAAGAGAAAAACAGCACCCAGATAAATACTCTAGTAAGCTAGATGCCAAGTTACCAACAAAAAATTACAATCCACACCAAGAAACAGGAAGCTATGGCCCAGTTAAAGAACAAGATAAGTCTCCAAATGACATAAAGAGTTGAGACAACTAATCACATATGTTCAAACAAATCCCCTTAATAAATTCAATTCATTGGCTGAAGAGATTAAGGATATTAAGAAGACACTGGATGAACACAAAGAAGAATTTGAAAGCATACAAAGAAAGATAGCAGATCTTATGGGAATGAAATGTGCAATAAATGAAATTTTAAAAAACATTGGAATCCTATAATAGCAGATTTGAGGAGGCAGAAAAAAAGATTGGTGAGCTTAAGAAATGGTCTCTGAAAGTGAAAATGCAAAAGAACAGATAAAGAAAAAAATGGAAAAATTGAACAAGGTCTCAGGGAACTAAAGGACAGCAAAAGATAGGCAAACATACATGTCTTGGGTATCCCAGAAGGAGAAGAGAAGGGAAAAGGGGCAGAAGGAATATTTGAAGAAATAATGGTAGAAAATTTCCCAACCCTATAGAAGGACCTAGATATTCATGTCCAAGAAGCACAACATACTCCCATCCGAAAAAATCCAAATAGACCAACTCCAAGACACATACTCATCAGAATGTTAAATGCCAGACAAAGAGAGAATTCTGAGAAGAGCAAGAGAAAAGCAATGCTTAACATACAAGGGATATCCAATAAAATTAAGTGCTGCTTTCTCACCAGAAACGATGGAGGCAAGAAGACAGGAGTCTGATATATTTAAGATATAACAAGAGAAAAACTTCCAGCCAAGAATCTTATACTCAGTAAGATTGTCTTTCAGAATAAGGGCAAGATTAGAATATTCACAGATAAACAGAAACTGAGAGAATTTCTAAGCAAGAGACCAGATTTTCAGGAAATATTACAGAATGTGCTAGAGCCTGAAAAGACAAGAGAGGCCTAGAAGATAGTCTAGAAATGAAGATTACATTAGTAAAAGTAATTAAAATTTCAAGAGCAGTGAAAATAAAATATGACAGATAAAACTCAAATAGTCAGGAATAAACTTAAACAATGATTGTAGCAGTTTGATATAATTGATGAATTCCAAAAAGAAATATTAGATTATCCTTGTAATCTGATTTGAACCTGGGCATGACTGAGTTATGATTAGGGCATTGCATCCCCACCCTTTGGTGGGTAGGGACTCACACATAAAAGGCATGGTGAAGAACAGAGTTGGGGATTTTCTGATGTTAGAATTTGATGCTGCAAACCTGGGAATTCAGCACCCAGAAGAAAAAGAAGCCAGCACCAGGAAGGAAGGAACCTTGAACCCAGAGAAAGCAAGCCCCAGGAATGTAGGAACTCAGGAAGCCTGAACCCTCGTAAATGTCATCAGTCATCTTCCTCCAAACAGACTTTGGTGAGGGAAGTAACTTATGCTTTATGGCCTGATATCTGTAAGCTCCTACCCCAAATAAATTCACTTTATAAAAACCAACCAGTTTCTGGTAATTTGCATCAGCACCCCTATGGTTGACTAATACAATGATGTAAAGCACTTGTATTCAGAAAACTGCAATTCAATGTTAAAGAAATCAAAAAAAGGTCTAAAGAACTGGAAGAACATTCTATGCTCACTGATTGGAAGACTAAATATCATTAATATGTCAATTGTACTCAAATTGATATATAGATGCAATGCAATCCAGATAAAAATCCCACCAGCATTAAATAAAAAATTGAAAACATGATCATCAAATTTATTTGGAAGGGTAAGTGGTTCTGAATAAGCCAGAAACATTATAAAAAGGAAAAACGAACCCTCATCTCCAGACTTTAAATCGTATTACCTAGCTATAGTGGTAAGAACAGCATGGTACTAGCCTAAAGACAGACACAATAGACCAATGGAACCAAATTGATGGTTCAGAAACACACCCTCATATGTACGGTCAAGTGACTTTTGACTAGCCTGTCAAACTCACACAACTTGGGCAGAACAATCCATTTAACAAATGGTGCTGAAAGAATAGGATATCCATAGCCAAAAGAAGAAAAGAGGACCCCTATCTCACACCTTATCCAAAAATTAACTCAAAATGGATCAAAAACCTAAAAATAAAAGCAAGAACCATAAAACTTCTAGAAGAAATTGCAGGAAAATATCTTCAAAACCTGGTGGTAGGTGGTGGATTCTTAAAGGACTGAGTGGACTACTGATGTTTAATGGTTGTAGAAGTTTTAAAATTAGCTTTACTGTGAAAGTGTGGAAATGTATAGAGTGGATGGTAACACACAGTGAGTAACAGCTAGTTTATAAATGGGGATGTGACTGAAAATGGTAATCTAGGTATGTAAATGCCAATTGACAGAATGCTAGAGAATAATCTAGGAACTGAATGGCACAGTAAACCAAGAGGTGGGTGAGAATTGTGGTTGGTGGTACAGATGCAAGTATGTCCTTTGTGAGCTACAGCAAAAGTATATCACTACTGCAGGGTGTTGAGAATGTGGAAAAGCATGGGAAAATACAGCTGGAGTGACCTGTGGACTGTGGTTAGTAGTAATAATATAATATTCTTGCATTTATGTGACAGATATTCTGCGTTGATAATGAGGCAGTATGGAAAATGTGAGCCAAATGTACACTGTGGACATGATAACAATCAGATGATATTATCTTATCTGTAGCAAATGTTCCACCACAATGTGGTGTCTTGATGGAGGAGTGTTATTTGGGAATTCTGCACATGTGCATGATTGTTTTATAAGTTTACAACTTTTGTCATAAAAAATATATTTAAAAAATAATAATAGGGTGGGTTAGGGAGGAAAAGCACCAAATGTAAGATAAGAACTATAATTAGTAGTAAGATTTTGACAATATTCCTTCATAATTTGTAACAAAGTTCTCACAACAATGCAAGGTGCCGGTGGAGGGTTGATGTATGGGTCCCCTATATGATGTTATGCATGTTTGCTTTGTAAGTTCACAACTTTTACTACACACTTAATTGTTTATATATGTTCATATATAAATGATAAAGAGATAAAAATAATAGGCTTGGTTCGGGGAAAAATACTTTGGTTATTAGTAATATTTTGACAGTGCTCTTTAATCATTAGTTTAAAAGGTTTAACAACAATGAAAGTTATTGGTGATAGGGTGAGTTATGAGAGTCCTGTGATGTTATATATGTTTGTTTTGTAAGTTCACAACTATTATTATACACTTATTGTTTATGTATGTTTACATATGAGTGATACACTTCAATAAATTAATTTTTCAAAAAAATCACACTCCTTGAAGTCAAGATTCCTGTGATGAGGAGTCGTCAGAAGGAAAAAATGGGAAGGGGTCCCTCAAAAAGAAAATAAGATGTGGCCAGCTGGCAGGCTTCAACCATATAAGGACAGTCCTATAAGCAACCAGTCAGAACATGCCATCCTGAATCCCTATCATTGTCCTCTACTGCCTTTGTCTCCATCCAGTGTTTCCCTTAGTTTTCTGGTCCACATTGCAATAAAACTCTTTCTTTTCTCAAAATCCAGACAGCATAGAATTGGCCTCTGTGTGTGTCAAGCAGAGAGCCCTTGCTCAGCAACACAAGGATACTGCCCCCTTGGGATCTTTGCACCCCTCTTTCCTTCTGCCTGGAACGTTCTTCCCCTGGATATCTAGTGGCTAATCCCCTCACTTCCTAAAACTTTGTGAAATATTCCTTTCTCAATGAGGCTATTTGACTACCTTATTTAAAACAACACACTCTCAGCACACTCCCAAAGACCCTTACCCTGCTCTGATTTCTCTTCTTTCCATAGCACAGATCGCCTTTGGGCATACGATATAATTAATATATTTATTAAATTCTTACGTTGTTGTGCTTCTGCCCCACTAGAATACTAGCTCCATTAGGCAGGGATCATTAACTGTTTTGTGCTCTCAAGGCATCCCAAGGGCCTAGAATAGTGCCTGGTACATAGTAGGTGCTTGATAAATATTTCTGAATGAATGAATGTATGATAGTTATAGATGATCAAAAATAATGACAACTTAAATATGTATAAGACTTTAGAATTGCACGTAATCTCATTTCGTTATGCTAATATTCGCTGAGGACCTAATGTGTTCAGAAACTGGCTAAATTCCTTGCAATAGCTCATATTTACACAACTACTTTGGGAAATGCACATTATGTTTTCCCTCATCCCTAAAACTCACAAAGTGATCTGCTTACAATCACACAGAGTCAGGACTACCACCCACAACTCTTTTCATTGTACCACAGTCAAAGCATAATATGTGGAAAGCATTTTGTTATCAAGAAACTGTGAGGGGCCGTGGACTTGGCCCAGTGGTTGGGGTGTCTGTCTACCACGTGGGAGGTCGGCGGTTCGAACCCCGGGCCTCCTTGACCCGTGTGGAGGTGGCCCATGTGCAGTGATGTTGCGCGCAAGGAGTGCCGTGCCACGCAGGGGTGTCCCCCACGTGGGGTAGCCCCACGTGCAAGGAGTGCGCCCCGTAGGGAGAGCCGCCCAGCGCGAAGGAAGGTGCAGCCCGCCCAAGAATGGTGCCACTGACACAGCAAGATGATGCAACCAAAAGAAACACAGATTCCCGTGCTGCTCACAACAACAGAAGCGGACAGAGAAGACGCAGCAAATAGACACAGAGAACAGACAACTGGGGCAGGGGGAGGGGAGAGAAATAAATAAATAAATAAATCTTTAAAAAAGAAAAAAAAGAGAAACTGAGGTTACATGCAAATGTTTGCTTTGGATCATAAATAATGTCAGAACATACAAACCACAAGCCTGAGAAAATAATGAACACAAATTGAACAAATGGATAAATAAAATGATGAACAAATTACTAAAATAAATAAAAGGATGAACAAATGCCCCAGATGCTAACTAACTTTGTATATAAATTAACATAAGATAAATAATTTCTATTATATTCAATGAATATTGTTCACTGCCCTCTACATGCCCAGAACCATGTCAAACACCTTCCTCAACAAGGCTGCTTTGAGGATAAATATAAAGGAAAAACATGAAATGATGTCATTAGGAAGTTGAGCTGCAGACCTTCTCTTCTGGATACATTGACCAATAAACTTAGAAAGTTGCACTAATTCCACTGAGAATATCAGCAATAACTGAAGGATGGAGGAGGGTTACTAATGGTTAGTCACGAAGAAAATGTTGGTAGAAAGGAGGACAAAATAAATGAAATTGCAGAGCACTGTGTTTGAACAATTCTTTTAATAAAATCATTTTGCAATTGTGGTTGGGAAAAAAAATTAAAAGGCATTATTTCATAAGACTAGAGCAAGAATGTAAAGGAGATCCTCCATCATATTTATAAGAGCTCAGATAAGCTCCAGACTCTGCAACTCTGGAATAGTTAGGATTCAGAAAGTGTTCACATAGAGTTGGACTTATTTGTAGTTTACCTACCCATGGCTCTTCTGCCCTTTCTATTTGAACCTGTAGTTAGTGTTATACTTGATAGGTGTATGTCCAAGAGACTTAAATCTTTGGTTCATCAATGTGCCAGTTGGGCCCTGAATCTCAACAGAGTTGCAGCACCTACTCTCCAGTACATTGGACTCACCCAGGAAAACTAACAAGGTGATGATAATGGACAACGCCCATCCCAAGTTACGGAGAGAGTCTGCAACTGCAAACAAGAGAGTCCATCCATATACCCTATGGGATCTAAGCCCCATCTCAAATAGAGGCAGAGTGGATTGGGAAATGAACAATGGACTAAAATAGAATTACTATTATTCTATTATAGACTTATTGTGATTCTAGCAATGGAGGAACTTATAACATTGCTGTGAAGGCAGTAGCCACCGGAGGTATGAAGGAAGGGAGAAGGGAAAATAGGTATACAATGGGAACATGTTTGGGACATTGGAATTGTCCTGCAAGATGTTGCAATGATGGATACAAGCCATCATATATTTTATCATAACTTACAAAATTGTGAGAGACAATTGTAAACTATAATATAAACTATAAATATAATCCACACTTAGTGGCAATGCTCTAATATGTGTTCATCAATTGTAACAAATGTACCACAATAATGAAGGACATTGTTAACGTGGGAAAGTGTGGGAGGGGGAAAGAGTGGGACACATGGGAATCCCCTATACTTTTACATAATTTTTATGAATCTAAAGTTACTTTAAAATAAATAAATAAATAGATAGATAAAAAGAACACAAGCTAAAAAAGAAAGGAAGTGTTCACAGATGACAGAGGGGAAGAATAGAAATGCCTCAGACCCACTGAGAATGGCACAAAGAGAGTTTGCATGCAGAGGAGACAAATTAAGGTATAGGCTGAAATTTGGGAGAACAGCAAGCAACGGCAATGCCAGAGGTGGAAAAAGGAAATAATTGCAATCTCCTGGGGCATTTGCCCAGGCTTATTAAACAAATTCCTTTCCCCAGAAAGTCCCAGGAGAAAATATACTATTTTAAAACTAAATTCTGGGGGAAACAGACTTGGTCCAGTAGTTAGGGCGTCTGTCTACCACATGGGAGGTCTGCGGTTCAAACCCCGGGCCTCCTTGACCCGTGTGGAGCTGGCCCATGAGCAGTGCTGATGCGCGCAAGGAGTGCCGCACCACGCAGGGGTGTCCCCCGCGTAGGGGAGCCCCACGTGCAAGGAGTGCACCCATAAGGAGAGCCGCCCAGCGCGAAAGAAAGTGCAGCCTGCCCAGGAATGGCGCCGCCCACACTTCCCATGCGGCTGACGACAACAGAAGTGGACAAAGAAACAAGACACAGCAAATAGACACAGAGAACAGACAACCGGGGGCGGGGGGGAATTAAATAAATAAATAAATAAATCTTTAAAAAAAAAAACAAAACTAAATTCTTCTTTTAGCCCCTCCTAAGTTATGTGGATTCCGAAAATGGCATGATAATTTTCTGTGCAAGACAGAGAGCAAAAGTAGTCCTGGAAATAGCCAATGAGCCCCTGCAATGAAAGGAGAAATGGCATAACCAAAAATAATATAATGATTTTGTAAACCCCAAAAAAACTTTGGTAACAGAAAAATGACCTAAACTTTATTTCATGAAATAGAAATCCTACCACATTTTGTTTTTACTTAGTCTTGGAGTAAGTGAAAAACACACACATTGTTTTTATCTGGTCCTTTATAATGCTGCAAAAAGAACCAACACAGACGTGCTGATGGAGGAACAAATCTGGTATACCTTGCACAACTGGTATACCTACGACCTGTTCTCAGAAAACTGCTTTTGGAAGCAGCACCAGAGTCAACAAGACCCCAGGATGCAGAGCCAGATTGCTTGGGGCTGAATCCCAGCCCTGCCACTCCCTGGAGATGCAAGTTCCTTGACTTCTCTGGACCTCACTTACCTCATCTGTAAAATGGAGATATAATAGGACATATCACCTAGGGTGGCTGCTGTAAGGACCCAGTGTAAGGGGAAATCACTTTGTTATCTAGATACTATGAGTTACCTGCAAATGTTTGCCCTGGACCATGTAAAATGTCACAAACAATTCACCCCCATCACAAGCCTTGAAGATAACTACTAATATTAATATCCTTACTTTATATATGAGGAAAAGGAACCCAAAAATTTAACATTTAAATGACCTGTTTAAGATCACAAAGAGTAAGCACCATAATGGAAATTAAAACTAAGACTGGGGAGTGGGAATAGCTCAGTGGTTGAGCGTCTGCTTCCCATGTACAACGCCCAGGGTTCAATCCCCTCTACCTCCTCAAAGAAAAGAAAAAAAAACTAAATCTGTCTGACTCCAAAACCAATGCTCCTTTTTGCTACATCTTCCCCCCTTCTCCATTCTCATACTTACTTAAAAACTTCAGAGAAATTCACATTGAATAAGACTCTGCCCGAAGGAAGCAATACGATGTGAAAAGGCCACTGGTCTGGGAGCCAAAAGATTTAAGTTTAGTTCCAACTCAGTCACTAGTAGTTGGGTGACCTCCAATAACTTCCTCCCTCTGTTTGGTGCTATATTTCCCCATCTATAAAAGATGAGGATTGGACCATCCAGCTATGATTCTAGCTGGAAAAGTAGAAATAGATGAAACAAATCATTTCACTCATAATGGTAATAGTTGCTAAATTAAAAAAAAATAATTAGAAAGAAAGTGGTTTTCCGACTTTACTAGTTCCTTTGCTACTTCGCCTAAGAACTGGTAGAATATTAAGATGCACTTTGCACTTCTGGCATGCCTTACACTGAATATAGTCCCTCACCAGTTTTCAGATGCATTCTCTGCCTGAAAGAAGAAAGGACCATTTGCAATGCAATTTAGAAACCTTTCTACCTTAAAAGATTATAATGTAAAAATCTCAAGAGTATTTTAAACTTCAGGTATCCAGAGAAGTCATTTACATGAAAGAGCATCTTGCTAAGTGGAAAAGTGTTCCAAGACTGACTGGTCTAACTTCCAAAAAATTAAGTTGATGTATCAGGAACCACACTTGAGGGCAGCTGATGGAAAGACTGAAGCACTCAGCCTGCTCTATAAAATCTGACCCCTCCACTCTTAGGACACATCCTTTTGCACTCTCCTATGTCTTCAGCAGCACCCAGCCAAGGTCTGAGCATTCACCTGGCAAGCCTCCAATAATAAAAACATGAGAAATCTCTCTCTGAGCTTTAACATCTCCACAAACCATAGCAGTATAACAACATTAGTTGGCATTTTTTTGACCATTTGCTATATGCCAGGCCATACACAAAACACTTTAAATACATTATCCCTCTTAATTCATCCTTCAACATCACTTTGAAGATGCTACTATGATTGCTCCTATTTTTCAGATGAGAAAGCGAGGATTAGAACAAATGAGTGAATTGGAGAAATTCACCTATCAAGTAAGGGGCAGAGCTGGAATGGGACCCTGGTACACCTGACTTCAGAGCTGTCCTCTTGGTCATTATACAATACTCCTGATCAGAGAAGCAGGAGACTCTGATCATCCGAAGAGGACATGTCCTCAGCATCTAATGGATGAGCATGAAAATGCCTGTAGGAGGATTCCAGGGGTGGCATGGGGATCGTGGAAAGATTAACCCAGATGTAAAACTCACACTTGATGCATTTGAAGACAGGAACCTGAGAACACTCAGACTTTGTGCAGCAGGATTTTCATCTGGGGGACAGGGACAAAACAGAGAGAAAGCAAAGCAATTGAGGATATCAGTTTTCTATAAAGTTCCATGTCCAGATCAGGTTTATTCCATCCACAGTCCCAGAAGGACTGAGCCCCCATGAGAACTGACCTGTGTGAGCTCTACTCTCCTCAGGTGAGAGTCAAAGTCAAGGAGTTTAGCCAGAGAACTGAGGTGCTGCAGCAAACATTTAAGCACAGAACCTTCAGCAGAAGCACATGTGACATCACGCCAGCCATAACCACAAGGAGACAAGCATCTCTGCTTTGTAAGTCACAACACATTCATTTTTAGCAAAGGTAGCTTGAGGTTGCTAATGAAACCCCAGGAGCATGTAATACCCATTACAGAAGCAGGCCATGGAGACAGCCACACCCCTAGTCACATTAACTTAGAGGTTCAGACAAACGTTAAAGGCTAAGGAAGCCTCTGTTTCTACTATACTAAGTCACCCCCATTTCATTCATTCAACAGGCAATTATTAAGCAGCTGCTATGTGCAGGGCATGGTTTTAGGCCCTCTATTTGGAAATAAGCTGGTGTTAAATATGAAGTGATTTTTTTTCAGTAGCAAAACAAATTGGAACTAAATTAGCCCTTTGACTATCACATTAGGTGGGGAAAGTGTTTCAAGACTGACTGGTCTAATTTCCAAAAATTTAAGTTGGTGTATCAGGGACCACACTTGAGGGCAGCTGATGGAAAGACTCAAGCACTCAGCCTGCTTATCATGGTCCTCTGAAAAGTGTCTGCATGCTGTGAGGTAGGTAAGTTGGACAAGAGATAGTAGAGTGTGGTGCTTAAAATCATGGGCTGCAGAATCAAGCTGCCTTCTTAAAGGCTGACTGTGCCGCTTCTTGCTAATCTTCAAGAAGTGGCTTAATCTCTCTGAGATGCCAGTTCCTCATTTGCATTTTTCCTTTCTTAGCTTTAAAGAAATAATTATACAGTCAGAGTTGGAGCTGTTAACACTACAACTAATACGCCAGCAATTGGTAGTACAATTAGGAAAAAACAACCTGTAAAGACATGGACGTGAACAACGTACAAGCCCCTTACTATAATTTGATGCTTGTAAAGCTCTACACCTTAAAACTGAATACATTTTTTCAAGCACGCCTGGCACATTAACCAAGAGATACCTTATGTTGGGTCATAAAGCACATTTCAATAAATTAAAACAAATGATATCATTCAGATTATATTCTTTAAATATAGTGGAATTAAATTAAAATGCAATCACCATATGATATCAAGGAAGAACCCCAAATATTTGGAAATTAAAAAACATATATATAAGTAATCCATTGGTCAAAGAAGAAATAATTTAAAAATTAGAATATGCTCCAGCCAGCTAACAGGGAGATGAAGAAGGCCAACCATCACACCAGGGAGCCAAGAGTGCCTACAACTGCAAACAGGAGAATTGTATCCCTCATCCAAGTGGAATCTAAGCACCCACTCAATACAAAGGTGGAGCGGACATAACCATCCCAAGTCCACAGAATGGAGGAATAGCGCATGGAATAGAATGAACTTACTGATATTCTATTCTGGAACTATTGTGAATAGTAATGGAGGTAAATGTAGCATTGAGATGGAGAAAGTGGTCATGGTAGCTGCTGAGAGTGGGGAGTGGGAAGAAGAGATGTGATGTGGGGACATTTTCAGCACTTGGAGTTGTCCTGGGTGGTACTGCAGGGACAGTTGCTGGACATTTTCTATCCTGCCATGGCCACTAGGTGGACTGGGGGAGAGTGTAAACTATAATGTGGACCATTGCCCATGTGGTACAGCAGTGCTCAGAGATGTATTCACCAAGTGCAATGACTGTCCCATGATGATGGAGGAGGTTGTTGTTATGGAAGGAGTGGGGTGAGGGGGGTGGAGCAGTATATAGGGACCTCATATTTTTTTAATGTAACATTAAAAAAATAAATAAAGACAAAGAAATTTTTTTAAAATTAGACTATATATTTATCTGAATGGCAAAAGAAAATTAAACGTAATGGTTAGTGTGATGCAGCTAAATCATTGCTTAGAGGAAATTTATAGCTTCAAATTCTTATATTAGAAAGGAAGAATGTTCTAAAATCAGTAAACTAGGTTTATACCTTAAGAGCAAGAAAAAAGAACAAATTTAAACAATATAAGAACAGAAATTAATCACCTAGACAACAAAAAACCGAAAAACAATTTTAGACAAAAGCCAATGGTTCTTTGAAAACAGCAATAAAACCAATAAACCCCTAGATAGACCGATGAAGCGATACTAATATCAGACAAAAAAGATTTTTACATGCAAAACTGTTGTAAGAGATGAAGAAGGTCATTATATATTAATAAAATGGACAGTGAACCAAGAAGAATAACAATAATGTTTATGCACCTAGGCTAGGTGCCCCCAAATGCATGAGGCACACAAAGGTACAACTGAAGAAAGAAAGAAATGTCTTTACTATTATATGTAATAATAGTTGGAAACTTCAATATACCACTCCTCAGTACTGGATAGAACACCTGGACAGAGGACAAATAAGAAAACAGAGACCCTGAATAATGTGATAAATGAACTAGATCTAACAGACATTTCTGGAACATAACACCTCAAAACACCAGAATATACATTTTTCTCAAGTGCTCTTGGATCTTTTGCCAGGATAGACCACATATTGGGTCATAAGCCAGATCTCAATAAATTTTAAAAGATTGAAATTATACAAAGCACTTTACCTGATTATAATGGAATGAAGCTGGAAATTAATAACAGGCAGAAAAGAGGAAAACTCCCAAATATATTGAGATTAAACAATACACTCAAGTAATGAGTAAGTCAAAGAAGAAATTACAAGAGAAATCAGTAAATCTCTCAAGACAAATGAAAACAAGAACAAAACTTATCAAAACTTATGGGATTCAGCAAAGAAAGTGCTGAGAGAGAAACATATAGACCCCAGTGCTTATATTAAAAAAAGAAAAAAGAGCTAAAATGTAAGACCTAACTGCACACCTGGATGGACTAGAAAAAGAAGCATAAACTAACCCCAAAGCAAACAGGAGGAAAGAAATAAAGATTAGAGCAGAAATAAATGAGAATGAGAATAGAAAAAAAATAGAGACAAAGCCGAAAAAAAAAAAAAAAGGTTCAGCTTGAAACAACACCAATTTATTCCCCTATGGTTAGAATCCAGGAAAATATCCAAATCAAAACAACTCTGAAGCTTTGCTTTCTTCCAGAAAAGCAGCTGCCAGCTATCCTTGGTTCCTCTGCCATGTAGCAAGGCACATGGCAGTGTCTGCTGTTCTCTTCCTCTTCTTCATCTATTTCGGGTTCTTGCTTCCGTGGCTTTCTCCCTCTGAATTCATCCCATTTAATTTTTTAAACACATTTTTTATTAACATTAATAGATCACACAGAAAGTTACATTAAAAAAACATAAGAGGTTCCCATATAACCCACTCCCCACTCCCCCACTCCCATCATTTTTGTAAATTGTATTTTTTGATGATACATAATGTAAAGTATTTTTTGAAGATACATAATGTAACAAAAAATGTTACATTAAAAAAATAACAAATTTTAAAAAATAATTTAACATTTATGACAATTTCAGTAGAGATATTCAGCCACTAGAGAAGGAAAATGGGAAATAAAATTAGTACAATAGCTATGCTGTTTTAAAAATATTTATTCTAGAAATTGTGCTAAATACTTTACATGTACTTTCTCCTGTACTTTTTTTTTACTGGATACATATAAAAATTTTTTTTGAAGCATAAAAAAAGAACAAAAAAAAACATAAGAGGTCCCCATATACTCTCCACCCCCCCAACCCACTCCTCCCACATCAACAACCTCCCCTATCATTGTGGCACACTCATCACACTCAGCGAACACATTTTGGAGCACTACGGCACCACATGGATAATAGTTTACCCTGTAGAGACCTGAATCTCTAGACTGTCCACGTGACAGCCAGGCTATGAGCCTCAGCAGACTTGCAACTCTTATCCTCTGGTTTATTGGACTTACGCTGGCCAGCTAACAGGGAGGTAAAGAAGGTCAACCACCACACCAGGGAGCCAAGAGTGCCTACAACTGAAAGCGGGAGAATTGCATCCAGCATCCATGTGGAATCTAAGCCCCCTCTTGATATAGATGTGGAGTGGACACAACCATTCTAAGGACAACAGGATAGAGGAATAGAGTATGGATTAGAGTGGACTTACTGATATTCTATTCATGA